>NW_023600993.1:10255713-10880713 GCF_014898055.3 Talpa occidentalis
CCCCAAGGACAATAGGAGAGATCTCTGGCGCCACCTAGCAACCAGGAAAAAAAAGTCACTAACACCCCATAAAACAGGAAATTTCTTAAGACTGCTTGAAAAGGGCAGAAGGCTTCTAGAGGACCCAGTGGCCAGCCGGGAAGTTATTCCACGCCAGGCCCCTTCCGACCAGCAGTCTGAGCCCACAGAGGGAGCAGGCACCCACGTCCGGGGCAGACCGGGTGCGCAGAAGAGTGTGCCTGAAACCGGAGGCGCAGGGACTGCATCCCGCTTCGCCATTTGAGAACAGGGACATTTCTTCAGTAAAAACTGCCTAAAACCAGCAGAAAGCTCCCCCAGAAGACAGAGATGGCTCCTGGAAGAGCCAGAGGGGAGCGGAGAAGTTCACCCAAGATGTCAGTCAGTCCGAGCAACACAGTGTCCCAACGCATACGACAAATTAGAAAACAGACAGTAGGGAGTAGAAGAACCACACGCAACCTAACAACTCCTCAGGAAAGAAGCACACCACAAAAAGAAAACCACTCCCCAGATTGCAACGACAGCAACTTGGAAGAACTTCTGAGCCTTCCAGAAAGAGAATTTAAAATTGCCATGATTAAAAAAGTGATAGATCAGAAGAAGGAAATTGAGTCCCTAAAGAGGGAAGTAAGAGAAATGCAGGAGATCAAAGAATTAATGGAGGAACTAAAGAACTCTGGGAAAAGCAATGAAAGCAGAATAGATGAAATGGAAGAACGAATAAGTAATCTTGAAGACACAGAAATAAAAAGAACCAAAACAGAAAAGGAAAGAGAAGTACGAAGGAAAAAGAATGAAGAAAGACTTTGGGAACTATCTGACTCCATGAGGAAAGGAAATATAAGAGTTATAGGAATTCCAGAAGGAGAGGAGAGAGATGTAGGAACAGAGAAAATATTCATGGATATAATTGAAGAGAACTTCCCAAATGTGAAGAAGGAGCTGAAAATTGATATACAAGAAGCAAGAAGAACACCAAACTTCCACGATGAAAGGAAAAACACAGCAAGACACATAATAGTAAAGCTCCCAAGAATCCAGGACAAGGAAAAAATAATGAAGCTGACAAGAGGGAAGAAACAGATAACATTCAAAGGAAAACCAATCAGGCTGACATCAGACTTCTCTGAAGAAACACTACGGGCAAGGAGAGAGTGGAGGGACATAGTCAACAGACTCCAAGAAAACAGATGCCAACCAAGAATACTCTATCCCACAAAGCTCTCTTTCCTCCATGAAGAAAGAATATGGACCTTCCCAGACAAAGAGAAACTCCGGAATTTCATTGCGACTAAACCCCCACTCCAAAAAATACTACAAGGAATCCTAAAGCCAGAACCTCAGAGGGACGAATAACAACGAAAGAAGACCAAAAAAAAAAAAAAGTTATTAAAAGAATAAATAAATAAAATCAAAGGAAAGACAAACATAATGGCAAATACAGATGCTAACATATCAATATTAACTCTAAATGTAAATGGACTAAACTCTTCAATAAAAAGACACAGAGTTGCAGCCTGGATTAAGAAACAAAACCCAACCTTTTGCTGTCTCCAGGAAACACATTTAGCTACAAAAGATAAAAATAGGCTCAAAGTCAAAGGATGGAAAACAATCCTACAAGCAAATGGGCCAAAAAAGAAAGCAGGAACAGCTATACTTATATCAGATAAAACAGACTTCAAACTCAAAAAAATAAAAAGAGACCCCAAAGGTCACTACATTATGATTAAGGGGACAATAATTCAAGAAGAAATAACACTCATTAACATATACTCACCAAACGAAAGAGCACCAAAATATATCAGACAACTGTTGTCCTCTCTGAAAACAGACATCAGAGAAAACACATATGTAATGGGAGACTTCAACACACCACTATCAACAATGGATAGATCAACAAGACAAAAAATAAGTAAAGAAACTAAAGCTCTAAATAAGGACCTAGAGCATTTGGGCTTAACAGACATCTATAGAACACTAAACCCAAAAAAAACGGAGTACACATTTTTCTCAAGCGCACACGGATCATTCTCCAGGATCGATCACATACTGGGGCACAAGACAAACATCAACAGATACACCAAGATTGAAATCATACCAACCATCTTTTCTGACCACGAAGGCATCAAACTAGAAATAAATCATAAAAAGAAGGCAAGGAACTATCCTACCTCATGGAGATTAAAAGCCACACTACTGGAAGACCACTGGACTAACGAGGAGATCAAAGAAGAAATTAAAAAATTCTTTGAATTGAATGACAAGGAGGACACCAATATCCTAAATGTATGGGATGCAGCAAAAGCAGTAATAAGAGGAAAATATATAGCAATAGAAGCTCACATCAAAAAACAAGAAAGAACTCAAAGAAACAACCTAATCTCGAAGCTCAAAGATCTAGAAAAAGAACAACAAAAAAACCCCAAAACCAGTAGAAGAAAAGAAATAATAAAAACCAAAGCAGAAATAAATGAAATTGAAACTAAAAAAACAATCCAAAAGATCAATGAAACCAAGAGCTGGTTCTTTGAAAAAATAAATAAAATAGGCAAACCCTAGCCAGGCTCACAAAGGAAAAAGGGAGAAAGCACAAATACACAGGATCATAAATGAAAGAGGAGAAATCACAACGGACACAGCAGAAATCAAAAGAATAATCAGTAACTACTATGAACAGTTATATGGAAACAAGTTCAACAATCTAGAGGAGATGGACAAATTCCTACAACTCTACAATCACCCAAAGCTAGATAAAGAAGAAATAGAACACCTAAACAGACCAATTACAAGCAGCGAAATTGAAATGGTAATTAAAAACCTCCCCAAAAACAAAAGCCCAGGACCTGATGGATTTACAAATGAATTCTACCAAACATTCAGAGACGAATTAGTGCCTATCCTTCACAAACTCTTCCAAAAAATTGAGAAGGAAGGGACAATACCAAACACGTTCTATGAAGCCAATATTACACTAATACCAAAACCAAATAAGGACAACACAAAAAAGGAAAACTATAGGCCAATCTCCCTAATGAACACTGATGCAAAAATCCTCAATAAAATTTTAGCTATCAGAATCCAACAATGTATCCATAAGATAATTCACCACGACCAAGTTGGATTCATTCCAGGGGCACAAGGATGGTTTAACATCCGAAAATCAATCAACGTTATCCAACACATCAACAAAAAGAAATATAAAAACCATATGATAATATCAATAGATGCTGAGAAAGCTTTCGACAAAGTGCAACACCCATTCATGATAAAAGCCCTTGAAATTCTTGGGATACAAGGAACATACCTCAACATCATAAAGGCCATCTATGACAAGCCAACAGCCAGTATCATTCTCAATGGTGAAAAGCTGAAAGCAATTCCATTAAGATCTGGAACAAGACAAGGATGTCCACTCTCACCACTGCTTTTCAATATAATACTGGAAGTCCTAGCCAGAGCAATAAGACAAGAGAAAGACATCCAAGGAATCCAAATAGGAAAAGAAGAAGTCAAACTATCACTATTTGCAGATGATATGATAATATACATAGAGAACCCCAAAATCTCCACAGAAAAACTAATTCAACTCATCAATCAATTCAGTAAAGTGGCAGGATACAAAATCAACACGCAAAAGTCAGTAGCCTTCCTATACACAAACAACAAATCTGAAGAAGAAGAAATCAAAAAAACCACCCCTTTTATTATCGAAACAAAAAAAATCAAATATTTGGGAATAAATCTAACAAAAGAGGTAAAGGACCTATACAAAGAAAACTATAAAACACTGTTAAAAGAAATAGAAGAAGACACAAAGAAATGGAAAGACATCCCCTGCTCATGGATTGGAAGAATAAACATTATTAAAATGGCCATCCTACCAAAAGCAATATACAGATTCAATGCTATTCCAATCAAAATCTCAATGGCATTCTTCAAAGAAATAGAACAATTATTGATGAAATTCATATGGAATCACCAAAAACCCCGAATAGCCAAAGCTCTACTGAAAAAAAAAGGAAATGGAGGCATCACACTCCCAGACTTCAAACTATACTACAAAGCCATAATCATCAAAACTGCATGGTATTGGAACAAGAACAGACATACAGACCAATGGAATCGAATAGAAAATCCAGAAATAAACCCACAGATTTATGGTCAACTAATCTTTGACAAAGGAGCAAAGACTATGCATTGGAGCAAAGAAAGTTTGTTCAATAAATGGTGCTGGGAAAACTGGGTCGCTACATGCAAAAGAATGAAGCTTGACCACTACCTCACACCATACACAAAAATCAACTCAAAATGGATTAAAGAACTAGACATAAGACCTGAAACCATAAAATACATAGAAGGAAATATAGGCGAAACACTACGTGATTTGCACATCAAAGACATCTTTACAGACACATCACCCAAAGCAGTGATAGTGAAGAGAAAGATAAACAGCTGGGACTACATCAAATTAAATAGCTTCTGCACAGCAAAAGGGACAATAACAAAAACAAAGAGAAACCCCACCAACTGGGAGAACATTTTTGCACCCAACACTAATGATAAAGGACTGATCACAAAAATCTGCAAAGAGCTGATGAGACTCAGCAACAACAAAGAAAATAATCCAGTCAAAAAATGGGCAGAAGAGCTAAAAAGAAACTTCTCTGAAGAGGAAATGCAAATGGCCAGCAGACATATGAAAAAATGTTCAACATCACTTGTCATCAGGGAAATGCAAATCAAAACTACCTTGAGATACCATCTCACACCAGTGAGAATGGCACATATTAAAAAAACTAGCAACAACAAATGTTGGCGAGGGTGTGGAGAAAAAGGAACTCTTCTGCACTGTTGGTGGGAGTGCAAACTGGTCCAACCACTATGGAGAGCTGTGTGGAGATTTCTGGACCTACTAAACATAGAGCTCCCATATGATCCAGCAATTCCACGCCTAGGTATTTACCCAAAGGACACAGAAACATCAATTCCAAAGAGCACCTGCACTCCTATGTTTATAGCAGCACTGTTTACAATAGCTAAGCTTTGGAAACAGCCCAGATGCCCAAAAATAGATGACTGGATCAAGAAGATGTGGTACATATATACCATGGAATATTACTCAGCATTCAAAAAAGATAAACACATGCAATTTGCAGCAACATGGATGGCACTGGAAGGGATCATGCTCAGCGAAATAAGCCAAAAAGAAAAAGAAAAATACCGGATGGTCTCACTCATAGCAGGAATCTAGAAAACTTAAATAAGGGACCAGAAAAATGAATATAAGAAAGTGAAAATCAAAATCAACAAAAAACTATGAACCAGAGACACTTTTTGGGGGGTGGGGGGCGGGAGGGGAAGGATTGGGGTCAGAATGGGGCGTTTGCAATTGTATGGGGGAATATAAAAATAAAATTTAATATTAAAAAAAAAAAAAAAAGAAGTCTCTAGAGTGGGAGTTGCCGCGACACATCCCCCTCCACTTTAGACCTGCCCTTCTATAACTATCCATGCAGCACTCCGAGACGATCAGCCACAGTCCCATCCTCAGGAATCTGTGATCTGAAGAAAACGAGCCTTACAAAGAACCAGGGAGACGGGCTACAGCTCCAGTAAACCCATGATTTCCTCTCATGATTTCAGTAATTGCAATTCACAAACTTGTGAATGTGACATTTTCTTAAAATCATGACTACAGAGTTCATAAGGTCACAGCTTCTTAGACAGCTGAACAGTGAAAAGGGTACAAAAAAAACAGATCAAAACTCCTCCGCAAACCTGAGCCGTGAGGAGAACACTCTCATGGCCTTAGGCGGGACAGGCACCCCGGGGTAGACTAGCGCCTCCACTGGCTTCTGTCCAGTGGTTTGGCCCCCACTTTTTTATGTGCCATTTAAGAATTTTCCCAGTGTTCGACCTTCTGTAGGAGAGGCTCTTTCTGCTTGTGGTTGGTCCTCCTTTGAAGAGTAAGAAAACTGCTCCCAAATCTCCCCCATCAGACTTCCAGAATTTCATTCCACGCCCACACTTAGAGCCACCTTCTTGCCACACCCACCCTCTTGAGGCCCCAGCCAAATGGCTTGTCCCTTCCTGGCACTGGGCCTTTGCTCTCCCAGTGTCCGTCGCTCACCTTGCTCACTCTTCTCTACCTGGAAAACTCCAGCTCAGATGTCACCTCCTCTGAGAAGACGGTCCCATCCAAGCAGAAAAAGGTGGTATTGCTGCCTCCTCCCTCCGCGGGTACCTCCTGTCCCCTGGCACAACTGCACAGTCACTTCTGAGAAGATTCAGCTCTCCAAATAAACATCGTCCTCAAGCACAGGAGCTGACCCTCATTTACTTCCATTTCTCGAGATGGTAACCCAGTGTGTAACATACAATAGGCACAGTGTGTGTGTGTGTGTGTGTGTGTAAAAGAATTGCTCACCAAACAAAAAGAAATGAAAGCTTTTACTCTCTATCAGGTGCACTGGCATCTCATATACCTAATAAAGTGTCAGAAACCAACAGGCAAGGTCATAAATGTCATTCTCCCCTAAAGGAAAGCTTCTGCCAGACCTTTATCACTCCACCCACTGGATTTTTCAAGTTCCCCCATCAGAAGATTCAGCCCAAAAAACCTTGGTTCTTCCTATTTCTCTCCAAAATGTTTGATTTGGACCCCAAACTTCCTCCCCCCAATTCAGTGGGAAGTGCACCTCAGTAGGCTCAAGGGACACCAGGGCCTTCACCCCAATTAAAACTGGGGCTCTGCACTCTGCAGGCAACAGGAAGCAGCACCACACGCTAGAAGTGGTTCAGTGCTACTGCACTAGATACAAATGGTTAACACCTTTGTCATCAAAAGTGGGTTATAAAAATTATTACCTTTCCTTGTCATTAGTTTTATGAACTTTTCCCAATGATGAGCTGAATCATCCCCTCATGCAGAAGGGGAATAAAAAAAATCAATGTGGTGACATCGCAAAAGGCAGAGAGAGGGGGCAGAAGAGCACATTAAATGTCAAACTGCACTCAGCGCGCTCGAGAGGAAGGCTTCCAGGCCAGGCTACCGGCCCAGGGTAGGGGCCCAGCCCGCTGGGCAGAGAAGACACGAGGAGAAGCGGGCAACCAGCTCACCCGCCAGCAATCACGCCAGGTGGGCCTCGGGGCACACGGTGGACGCATGGCTGGGAGCATGTGCTGGGATCCAGACACGAGGGCCTCAGGTACTCCGCCCAGCAGACCCTTCAATCCTCTCAATGTGGGAGACACCTGAGGAAGGAAAATTCTCCATGCTCCTGTTCAGGTTCTTCCCCGTGGTTCTCCCCTTATTTTAAATTCTAAAGAACAGATCTGATATCATCTCTACTGCAAACACCTGGTAGCCACACCAACCCCATCAGAAGTGGTGGCTATGGCTCTGCACCTCATGCCCCAGGTGACCTTAGAACAGCACCTGGTACCAGCTTCCCTTTTCTGTTCATGTAGAGTACAGAACAGGGGGGCACACCCCTAAGTAGGCTCCTGTGTTGCTTCGTATCTGCGACAGCACCAAGCAGGAGAAACCAACAACAGCCACTTGACGGTGGATTACCAGCAGATGGTCAACTCTCCAGACAGCAGGAGGACCAGACCAAGTGCACCTAGAGGGGCTGGAGAGCAGAAGACATGGCCCTGCAGCATGAGGCCTGGTCAGCACAGCCTCATCACTCAGTGGAGACTGAACGACCCCAGAGAGGGGTTTCACTGGGCCCCGCTCCTGCCATCATGGGTAGGGGAGACGTAGTTTCGGCAGAGGAAGCCAGGCACTGGAGCGGTAATCCCACCACCACACGACTGGAAACAGCTAAGTTCCCGAAAGGAAGCAGAGGCTGCAACTGCGCAGAAAGTTGGATGTTCAATGATCAAAAAACAGAAATGCCCCCAAACGCAGTTAAGAACTATTTTCAAAATGAAGGACGTCACTTACTCTACTATTCCCTAGGTACTTGGGAGGAAGGAAATCGAGAAAGAATGCACCTTCTTTGTGCTAGTTACCCCCCATTAAAAAACCCAACACCTGAGGGTGTACAAGCCCCCCTGCCCCCTGGAGGGGTAGAGGTTCTCCCCTGAGGGGTCTGAGGAGGGGGGACCAACCTTCTGTGCAGCAGCAGAGGGCAGGAAGGGAAGCTGGGTATTCCCTCTCGCTGCCACTACCACAAGAGAGTGCAGACCTGCTACACCAAGTGGCTGCAGTTTCCCATCTGTCAGTGCTGACTGCTGGGGCCATGCTAATTAACCCTTCATCTCCAGGACCAGGGTCCTTTGGACTTGATTGTCAGAGGCCTGTACAGAGGTAAAACCTGCCTGCCCCTCAGGAACTCACCATGTGAGCCTCTAAAACCACATCATCCCTCCCTGCATGAGCCAAGTCATCGCCAGCACGCCCCAGGATTCTAAACACACAAGTCACCTCCTGCCACGTCCTTCCCTACCAGCTTCTGGAAACCCCCCACTGTTTCAGAGTGGCTGCAGGCTGCTTGTGGTCAGCTCCTCACGGTGGCTGCGGCCTTCTACAGCCTGGCTTCACACCCACTCGCTTCTCTCCCTATGTCCCACCACCTCCTCGACACCTGCCTGTCTGCCCCCTCGGCCAGGACACCACACATCACTCTAGGCCAAGCAGAATGTGTCTCTGCCCACACCAATGCCCCCCACATTCCCGAGGTACAGCCTGTACCTCCATTTCAGTCACTGTACCCGACTGGAACCTTCTTCACATTTCTGGGTTAAAGTCTATCTTCCCGACTGGGCTGATAATATCCCCAGGATCACTTACTGACATTGTATTTCCCAAAGGCCTAGTTCAACCAGCATTTCTTATGTGCCTACCACATACTTTGAACGCTGAGCAGACGCCTCTGCTCCCAGGAGGGCCATCCAAAATGGCAGTGTCACATCATCTCCAACTTCCTTCCATGGAGCACAGCAAGCCACAAGCCACCCACTTAAAGCAGGGCAAGGCTGCTCTGGTCTCCTGGCCTCCGAAGCCTATGATTAGGGGCTGCCAACTGCCACTCCACCTCTGCCCTTCCTTGCTATCAGTCCTGGCCCTCCCCAAGGTAATGTGACTAGAAAAGAGCCTGGCTCCAGTCAGCAGGCCCTCCCTGTCCCCTCACTGAGGAGTGGTCTAGCCACGGGGCAGTGGAACCTGGTGCAATTCAGGCCAATGATGGAAGAGGACTTCCTCTCGGAGCTTCTGGTAAGCGCTCCCTGCTGACAGAGCCAACACAGCCACACTTCTGCCGAGTGTCATCCTGTCTGCATGAGACCTGGGGCAGAAGCAGCCGTGGTTTAACTGTGGGGACAGCCAGGCCAGGCTGCACAGGCCAGGCTACACAGACACCCTGAGGAACTCAGCGTAAGGAAAAGAACCAGGGTCCCTGAAGATACCAGTGAGCTGCTGAATCAGTCAGTCGTGGAGCACTCCTAGAGCCTTGAGCTTGGGAATAAAGCCTTCACTTACTGCAGGACGAATCCTAAGTAATACCCTTCCATCAGTTAAATGTAGTAATAGCAGCAACAGCACACTCTCAGGATCTGTCAGGTACATGCTAAGCCCTGGACAGTATCCACTCCTCGCATCCCTCAGGTAATTCTATGCGCAAATGTCAGGATCTTGACCAAGGCTCTCAGAGGATCAGAGATGCGCCCAAAATGGTGAGTAGGGAGCTAGAATTTGCACCCACACTACCTGACTCTGAAAATTATGCTCTCCATCTTGTTTATCTCATGGCCTCAAGTCCCTAGTCCTCTCCCTTCACACCCTCCGGGCACATATTCCACCGCTGCACACAGAGGGAAAGAGCAAAGCATCGGATGACCAGCCCCTTAGTGTGCAGGCCCGAGGTCTGCAAACACTAAGAACACAGATGAGAGGCAGCAACACAAGTCAGTGAAAGAGCCAGGCTGGAAGACTCTAAGTCTATGGTCTGGAGAAAGACACCCTTTCCAAGAGGCAGGCCCCATCCCCATAGGGAGGCCCCAGACAGATCAGGTCCCAGGGCCCAAGGTCTGCTTCCCAGTGCTGCCAGCACACACGCCCTGCTCTGGGAGAGCCGCACTCACCATCTGGGCTGCCTTCAGCTTCTCCTGGTCAGCACAGCCCTCCCTAGTCTGTGGGGACTCACTCCAGTGCTTCCTGGCTGCCTCTCTTTCCCTCTTTGCCACCTGGAACAGTTCTTCCTGGAATGTGGCCTGCTCCTGTTTATACCTGTGCCAGAAGGGAGAAGGGAAAAACAGATGCAGACAGCACGGCTGGGGAATGGCAATGCAGGAAAGGCTTGCATGCTCACTTCAGCAGACCAGGAGACTCTAAGGCTGGGAAACCCCACACTCCTTATGAGCCCCTCTGAGGCCAGGCATCAGTGCCAGTCCCCAGAGGGAGGGAATATAGTGATACTTTCTCTGCTAGGTTAGTATACACTAGGAAGAGGAGACCTGGTCAGACCACTAGGTAAGGAGTCAGGCAGTCATAGGCCCAATAAGGATCCTCAGGGCAGAGGTTCGATCCCGGGCCAACCACGCCTACCAAGGGGGTTGGCAGGGTGGGGACCCCAGTGTCCCCAGCCTCCGCTCAAGAGCTTGAGAGGTTTTGAGAGCAGCAGCCCTTTGTTTTATTTTTTTTTATTTTAACATTTATCATTTTTTACATTTTTTAGACAATATTTGCTTCCCCCGACCCCCCCAGATTGAGTCCCCATAGAGTCTCCTTCCCCAAGGCACCCGTGCACCATCACCATAGTCCCCTGTGCTCCTCACTCCCTCCTCTCACCCCTCTCCCTCTTCCTCCCCTGCAGGATGTCTCTGGTTTATAATTGTCCGTTTTTGCTTTGTTGTGTTTTGTACTATTATTATTTTTTTTACACTGATGTCTTATTTGGTTCCCCTATATTCCTATTATAAGTGAAATCATCTGAAATTTTTCTTTTTCCTTCTGGCTTATTTCACTGAGCATAATTCCTTCTAGCTCCATCCACATTGAGCAGCCCTTTGTTTTAAACATTTAACTTTCATCCTAAATGTGTTTCTACCCTTTGATCTACTACTGATCTTGTAAAATAATCCAAACAACTCAAATGTCCAGCAAGCAAGCCCACATCAAAGAAACAATGGTGTATCACATCGCCATTCAAAATG
Source organism: Talpa occidentalis (assembly GCF_014898055.3). Taxonomy (NCBI): domain Eukaryota; kingdom Metazoa; phylum Chordata; class Mammalia; order Eulipotyphla; family Talpidae; genus Talpa; species Talpa occidentalis. The sequence continues at coordinate 10,266,898 of NW_023600993.1, forward strand.
GATTCTTTGATTCATCTACAGGTTGAACCTGAAAATTGAAGCCCAATAATAAATAATACTTTTAGCAATAAAAATGTTTATAAAGCAGGTGCACCAAGCAGAAAATAATTACAAGACTAAGTAAAATAGCAATATATAGTTCTATATAACTTTGAACAGGTAATCCTAAGCTAGGGGAGAGAAGACATTTGAAAAAACACTCCAAAATGTTAGCAGTGGTTATTGTAAGATAAGTCTACCAATTTTTTTCGTTTTATGAATTTTCTAAGTCTTTCATAAGCATATTACGTGAACATTTTTAAAATGTTTAAAAGCACAAAGAAAAAGATTCAGGAAAGCTATTCTTGAAGGTACTGCTTAGGATCAGGGAAGGAAAATTCTTAGAATTAATCATGACTAGGGAACAGACTGGCGTGGCTGATCCACTACAGGGAACCAGGAGCTAACTCACTGGGTCCTTCGACCGTCCAGAGGTCAACATCCTCAGGGATACGGAAGAAGTCAACCATCCTCACCTCAGCACTCCCTGAGAACTCCATGTGCCAGGCATTATGCTCAAGCGTTCCTGCATTACCATGTTGACTCATGATAACACCCCAATAGCGGAGGTAATGCCAATCAATGTGCCTTTCCCAGAGGACTAGAGAGATGTAATGACTATCCAGGGTCACATAACCAGTATGTCACAGCCTCAGACTGCAGCCTGTAGTCATAGGATGGATTAACCACTTAACCACTCTAAGAGGGAGCAGCTCCCCCTCAGTGTGGGAGTCTCAAAGGTGGGGTGGGCACTTCGGGTTGTGGTCTGTGCTGATGGGAAGTCACCAAGGTCCTGTGAAGGCTGCGCTCTCTTCTTCCTAGCGCTGTGAAGTGCCTGCACACTGCGCAGGCACAAATGGTCCAGCTACTCGTCTATTTAGTGCTCCCTAGCATTGGAAAGTGAATTTTTAAGAACATCAACAATCAACTCTCCCACGTGCCTTCTGGTGTCTCCTCATCTTTCAATTAAGATCAGCACCACCTATTCTTTAGGGTTATCAGACAAGGAGGGAGACAAACCCTCAGGCCATCAGCACATCGGGTGGTCAGCCCCAGTAGGCACTCACACTCACCTCCTGAGGAGATCCTCTGGCCCAAAGGGCTGCTGGTCTCCACTGTGCTCTGACTTGGGCTGTTTGGTATCTGCAAAGTTAGAAAAAATTGTCAGCAGCACCCCAGAATCAAGTCATAGTGGTCACCCAGGAAAGGGCCTGGGAGTGCACTCCACAGACAGCACCCTGTGGAGGGACACACAGCACATCCAGTATTGTAACTGACCTCACCCATGGGAGAACATGAGGCCCATGGCCCCTGGTGCCCTAGTTCTGCACCAGGACTGCTCACTGTGATGCCCAAAGCAGGCAGAGCCTCAGAGCACAGTGCTCCTGATCACCCATCACCCCACACCAGGATCTAGGTCATCCCCATGCACAGGCCAGCAGGGGCTGCAGAACTGCTCCGCTGCAAGCTGAAAAGGCAGCCTTGGGGTCTACATTTTGGCATGGTGGGGGACTCCTCTTAAACCTTCTTTCCCTGAGTACCCCATCTACAGACTTGCAATGCAAATGTGGCAAACACTAATCCACATCTAGTCTTACCAGGCTGTGGGTTGTTACAGCAGGTCTACCTTTTTGACGGCATTAAACTCGAGGATCTCTGAGTAAATCGAGTTCACTCTACTCTCTGAGCCACTTGGTGATGCTGAAAGCTTTGACTCTCCCTACCCTCCACCCCAGCCTCCATCCTTCCCAAAACACCTTTGAGCCAAATTTGCACACTTTTCTGTGGCCTTGTATCGGCCTCTCCTATATCCATTCCTAGGATTCTAAAGCAGCAGTGATTAGGACAGACAAAATATTACAGAAGAACCAGCCTTTGTGAAATAATAAGTGAAGATCTGTTATTGACTCCCAAGACCTTTCAAAGGCACTCAACCCTTCAGGGAGGCACTGCCCAAAGTAATCAACCTATGATTCCAGACGGGCTCGCACAGAAGGACGCCCAGCAGTGCTCCAGCTGCCAGGAGGGCACAGCTAAATGCTCTTGAGTAACCAGCCAGGTTCTCAACTGGGGATGAGAGAAGGGTTCTCTGCCGCCTGATTTTTGTGATTAAAGCTCCCTGTTCTTATTTATTTACTTACAGCACCTTTATTGAGGCAGAATTTATCATATTCATTTTGCTTTTTATAGAAATTTCCTTTGTTATAACTACAAATTCTATCTGTTGTGGCTCTAATCCCCTGCCCCACCTGCTCATTCCCTGCTCCCTCGCTCATTAATTAACATGCGTCCTTAATCATGAGTGAAGTGGCGATATCACATGTCCATGACCATTTGTGCACCTTTTCTATTGAGTTGTCTTCAAGATCTTTAAGAACTCTTTATATGATGAGACTACTAATATTCTGTCATGTTGTACTGCAGGCCACTGATTCAAAGGTTCAGTTACCCACAGTCAACCATGGCCTGAAAAATACCAGATACAATAAGATAAGTATCTTAAAAAGAAAAAGAGTAAGAAAAAGACAAAATTCATATAACTTTTATTACAGTAATTGCTATAATTGTTCTATTTAATGAGGAGTTACTGCTGTTAATCTCTTCTGATCCCAGGCTCTGAATTAAACCTCCACACAGAAGAGCAGTGTGTGTAGGGGTCGGTAGCACTCAAGGTCCTGGCATCCACTGGGGGTGTTGGAACATATCCCCTGCAGTTAAAGGGAAAATGCTGTTTCCTTAGTTTATAATTCAAGATTCATTTATTTTTTCTAAATCAAATCAAATTGCTCATATTTCCCACTTTCCTTCCTAATTTCAGGTTTCTTCACTTGATTGGGGAGCTTAAAAAGTCAACTTGTTATCGTATTCTTATGGTTTCGATTCTTACATTGAAATCGTTATTTCCTCTAACGTTTATTTTGGAGTATGGTGTGACATAAGGATTTCATTTTAACTTCTTTTTCTAATCTTGTTCCATTACTAAAATAAAAGCAAAAACTGACTTTAAAAGTAAAGTATCTTAGAATTAGTCAACTTCAAGACAGTCCATTTATGCTGACTGTTCTTCAGCATTCAGCGACTCAAATTCACACTTAGCCTTGAAAGAGCAAAGCACTTTGTTATAACGAAAACCAAACGGCAAATGAACCACCATTCTGACTTTATAAACTGCTGAAACTTACCAAAATTGAAACAAATGCTTCTTTTATCTTTCAAAGTTCACACTGATACATGCACAATATATTTTGGCTATGTTTGCTTTTTCATCGTTTTCTCCCTCTCCCCAGTTAATCCAGTTTATTTAAGCGGACTGAGTCTTACTAGACCCCTCTCATCAGCTGGCTGGAAATGCCAGGGGGAGCTCAGCCTTCTGGTTCAGGACAAGGAAGTCTTCTGTAGGTTTTAAGAATATCATTCAGCCCCTTGGTAGATATTCAAAAAGATCATAGGCTAATCCAAATCCAGACAATTGATTTGCTCTATTGCTCTGGGAAGGCCTGAGGCAGACAATACAGGGGTAGAGGTGTAAGGAATCTTAGCTGGCTTTCTACTGCTATTCCCTGTTAGGCAGAAGACTGTGGAAGGCAGAAGCCATGTCTGCTCAGTACTTACCAGTGCTGGCTGCTGACCAGGCCATGTGCCCAGTGCTGGGGCACAGCCTTTCTAATGGCATCCAGCTCTAGTTAAGGAGCCCGAGGTGTGGATGTGAGGATGATGCCAGGGCTCTCTGGCATGGCACACACGTTTCCATATCCTGGGCCTGAACACCACGTGCCACCTCCCTTCCCCAGTACTCCAGAGATAGCAAACCACTTCCGAGTCCCCAGACAGGCTATGCCATGCCTCTGGGCCTCTGCTCTGCTGTTCACCACAGCCTAAACCCAGTTTCAAAACCCAGTTCAGAAGTCATCTCCCCTTCAAGCCCCTCTCTAAAATAATGAGTCACTCTCTCCTCCATGCTACCCTGGACCTTGGGCATGCTTCCAGAAATGTGTCGTTGTATCACACCATAAGCTACAACAGACACCTCAGGCTCCTTAACTAGAGCTGGATGCCATCAGAATGGTGCAGCCTGGTCACTGGCTAGCTGGGTAAGTACTGAGTGGACATGGCTTGTGCCTTTCAGCAGTGTTCTGCCTAACAGGGAAGAGCAGCAGCAAAGACAACTCTAACATGAGACCACACACCAGATGAATGATGCCAACGGCCACCTCGAGCCAATCAATGAGAAAAAATTCAAGTTACAGGTATAGCAAAAACCCAGATTCTCATGCACAAGAATTTATCAAGTGGAACAGCAGTCGTTCCAAGGAGCTTTCCATTTGTAATATCATAATATTTTTGTTCCTTGGCGTTTGCTAACACAAAGGAGAAATGCACACTTTTCTTCATTTGCAATGGTTACAACAGAAGAGGGAACGAAGCTCCTGGCAGGTGCAAGGTGGTAGGTCCTTCTAGAAGCCCAGCATGAAGTGTCCGAGGAGCCATGCCAGGACCAAAACTCGAGTTTCATGCCAAAGGTATCAACGCAATTCCCCCTACCTTCCCCAGTTCATAGAACTTGCAATCATTCTGTAGGACATACCAAACAGTAATAATGGTTATGCTTCTTCTGGGGATCCTTAAAAACCAAGCCCTTTCACTTAATTTTAGCATCTAGGTAGACTGAAACAGAGTGAGGGGAAACAGTCTGGCCCCAGCCACAGAAGATGGGCCTAAATCTGTGTTAATTTCATCATGGAAGACAGTGACCACCAGGCTTGGGGAGCCCCGCTGCCCTGGGAGGAACTGCTCACATCACCCAGAAGCAGAGGGAGCCCCGTTACTGTTGATATGCTCCATCGCGACCACTGTCCTCTTTCTTCTCACACTCTCTGCCCCTTGCCGCAGACTAGTAGCTCCCCACCGTACCTTTCTGTGGGCCTTTAGAGGTGCCAAATGAAGAAGGTGGGGTGCAAGGAGGAACTGGCTGACCCACTTTGGAGGGCTGGCTGGGATCCTTCATGCGATTAACCACATTTTCAGACAGCTAAGGGAAGAATGGAGAGAAGTTACATCACAGAAATCTCTGGAAATGAAGACCCTTTACCCTTGCCCCAGATATACTGGGCACACCTTCCTCAAGACCAACTCCAGTGATCATAACTGTATTCAAAAACCTGGTGGTACCCAACACCTACCAGATGAGTACCATCCTGTCTGGATTCCTGGCTGAGCGGGGCATACCCCCAATCGTTTCCCGCTTCATCTCCTACTGCTCCCCCTGTGCAGGGGACCCAAATTTACCTCCTGTAAATCCTGCACGCTGCTGCTCTATAGAGATGTATCGCTAGCCCCCCACCCCACCCCTGGTACATCTCCACCTCTCCACATCATACCCTTCCCCCATCACAAAGCCCCCTCCTCTGTGAAGCCTTCTCTGGTAGCACCCAAGTTACATTTCTCCCCTACCTTTATACTCCCACTAGAACAAGTGTGTCTCCTAGGGAAGTACCATATGTCCTACCTGCCTCATCCTAATGGTGTGTAAATACCTGGAGCTACCTCCTACTCACCTCTGTGTACCCGCCCCCCCCACCCTGTGCCACACACAAAAGAGACCATCACAACAAAACTTGACTCACTCCACCTTAGCTCCCCCTAACAAAGAGTGGCTAACCAAAGCTTTCATTCATTTGAGAGGAAGTGAAATAGGCATGAGGGTGTCATAAAACAGTTTACTGAAATGAAATAGCAAGCTAGGGATAAATCCAGAATAAAAACCCTTAAGAGTTCACTTCAGTAAATATTTATTAAATGCCTAATATGTGCAAGGCATCATAAAGCACAGCTGAGAGGAAGACATTAAAAATGATTTTAAGACAAAAGCCATGATCAGCAACTCCACTTTTCCAGGTATCCAGCTGAGAGAAGTGCTCCCATACGTACAGAGTGGCATCAGAATAGGGGAAAAAGAGGAAGCAACATAAATATGCAACAATGGGAGCGAGCTGGTTAGAGACCTGATGGTGTAAATATTCCATGGGATATTATGGACCCATTAAAAAAGAATGAGGTCAGTCAAGTACGCACCTTCACGGAAGACAACACAGGATACACTGCTGATTGTTAAAGTCACAGAATATTCCGTTTTGTAAAAAGACATACACAATTATAAAAATGCAGACACATACAAATGTAGCTGAAATGTCAATATATACATATATACATATATACAAATGTGAGCTGCATTTGAGTCTTCACACATATGTTCATACGCTACGCCTGTGTCTGTCCAGTCTACATACAAAACACTCGCGATGGTTCTGTCCCTCAAGTCAGGGCAGGAGCACCTGGATCTCCTCCCACTTCTTACATCTGTGTTCAATTATTTTTACCATGAGCATTTCTTTAGTGACTAAAGATTATAATAATAATAATTTAGTCCCTCTAGTATAATAGATCAAATAGCTAATTCATGATATATAAGATGAGAGAAGACTAAGTATATACAGCAGTGGAAGAGAAGTATCCAGAAATAAACCTGTAAGTGCATATGTGTATATATATAGACACATCAATCAATTTATCACATACACACCAGGATCAGTGGTTAATAGACAAGGGTGCCAAAACAATTTAGTGGGAAAAAAAACAGTTTCTTCAACAAATGACGTTGGTACAACAATCGGATTTCCAAATGCCAAAGAATGAAGCTAGAGACCTAGCTCACACTCTATACAAAAACCAACTCAGAGTGGACCAGAGACCTGAATGTCAGAGATAGAACAATGAAATTCTTAGAAGAAAATATAAGGGTTAATCTTCACGACCTTGGCTTTGGCAGTGGATTCATAGATAGGATACCAAAAGCACAAGCAACCAAAGAAAACCCAGATGGATTAGACTTCATTGATTGAAAGGTTTTGCGTATCAAAGAACACAATCAAGCAAATGAAAAGACAACCCTGAGAAAGGGAGAAAATATTTGAAAATCATATCCGATAAGGAATCTGCATCTAGAACAAAGACCTCATACAAATAATCCAATTAAAAACTGGGTAAAGTATCTGAGTAGATATTTCTCCAAAGAAGATATATAAATGATGACCAATAAGCAATGAAAAGATGCACAATATCATTAATCATGAAAGAAGGGCAAATTCAATCCACAGTGAGATACCACTTCATACCCCCAAGGATGGCTATGATCGCAGCTTGGTAATGACAAGTGTTGGCAAGGATGTGGAGAAATCAGAACCCTCTACATTGCTGCTAAGACTATAAAGGTACTGCAGCCACTGTGGGAAAGAGTCTGAAAGTTGTTCAAAAGGCAAAACTTAAGAATTACCATTTCATCCAGTAATTCCACTCCTGGGTCTGCATACTCAACAGAAATAAAAACACATCCACAGAAAAAAGTGCACATTGAATGTTCATATCAGCATTCTCCATAATGGCCAAAAGGTGGAAACAATCCATGTTCATTAGCTGATAAATGGATAAGTAAAATGTGATGTATCACAGTATGTGTCACAATATGCAGTGGAATATTACTCAGCCATAAAAAGGAATAAACTGCTGTTGCTACAGCAGGGATGAACCCCAAACCACAATGCTGAAAGAAGTTAGACACAAGAGGCTACATGTTATATGACTTCTCTTATTTGAGATGTGAAGGACAGAGAAATATCTTGGGTGGTGTGGGAGGGTGGGTCTGATGGCTAAAGAATAAGAGGTTTTTAGGGGATGTCATAAGTGTACTAAAAATGATTGCTAACAGTTGCACCTACCTACAAGTATTCTAAAAACCACTGAAATGCATATTTTAGATGAGTGACTCGCATGACATGTGAATCACATCTCAGGAAAGCTGTTACAAATGAAAAGAACCAAAGACAAATGAAAAATACAGACAGGAAGTTGCCCCAAAGCAGCAAGACATCCCAAGGAAGATCCATCAGAATGGATTCTCATGACAGAAGCAATATTTAGGAGAGGAGCTACAGCATTTTGAGGGGCTTGGGGCTGTGGGGGATGGATCTTGCACAGGGCAAGCAGACTCCCAGACAGACAGTAAGAGGCCAGGGTGCTGGCAGCCCTGGGCTCATTTTGGAAGGTGTGGGTTGTAAGACCGGGCTTAGATGAAGCTGGCATGGAAAGAGGTTTGGAAGTCAGGAAGAAGAGCTGAAACAATTGTGGGGCGTTGCCAGAGGTTTCGGAGCCAGGAAAGAACATCAGTAGTGTTTTCAGAAGATGAATCAGCAGTGTTACAGGGAGCATGTTGGCGTGGGGAGCGTTCCCTTGGTCATGAAAGGACAAGGGCCTGCAGCGGTGGCAGCACAGAATGAAAGGCTTTGTCTGGGCCGCCTCGGCGGTGAGGGCAGAGGAGGGCGCCAAGTTAAAGAAAAAGGAATTTCATCTCAAGTGAGTGGAAGAACTTGAGTGAGGATGACAAAAGAAGGAAAATCAGGAAAAGAGGCTATTTTGAGAGAGTAGCCAATTAGCTTGGTTATAGATAACAAAATCTCAGATTATAAAAGGGAAAGTGCCTTCCTGAGTTCTCTGGCTCCCTTTTTTAACAGCAACAGCAGCTCAGACCCGTCACAAGTCAGGGCACTGGTAAGTCAGGAAGCTCTGCAGCAGGGCCACAGACATGCCCCTTTCTGATTCTAAATGCCCCACAAAGGGTCAAGGTGGGACACCCGGCAGGGTGGGAGGCAATGGCTGGGCGAGGCTAAAGGTTCTCCCAGGTAGGTGGGGACACAGCAGGCCCTCAAGGATGATCACAGGCTGCACGGGAAGAAGATCCGGGAATGGGGTGGTGAGAGCGCATGTTTTCACGTCCAAGGATTCTGCAGGCTGGTGACTTCATGACAGTAGACTGAAATAGACCACGGAGGGAGATGTAGCAAATTGGGGCACTTTTCGGGGAGAAGAGCAGCGGGTAAACATTTACCAGCACACCACAAGGCACTGCTTCCCTTTTTGCCCCCTCGAAGTGGACTCCACTAAGGGGCACCGGTCTTCTGAGGGACGGGGCAGGGGATGAGTATCCTCAGGGATGTGCACAGGCCCACAACCCATGCAGGTGGGGGCAGGGATCTGAGGACACGTGTGAGGTGCCTGAAAGAGGTGGTGATGGTTGGCAAAGTCCCCAGGCAGGCTGCAGGCAAGGGCTGCTGACCAGCAAAAGCGGGCACTGGCGCAGAAAAAGGCTGCAGCCACGAGGGGGCAGAGGAAACGGCCTGGCTAAGGACCTGGTGACTGCCGCCCCTCTCCCTTCATCAAGTATTTGCTAAGTAAGCACCCGCTGGGGGATGGCCACTGTGGTGAATGAAGCCTCAGCGAAGAGGCCTGGCCCCTGCGCTCAGGAGCACACACCCTGCCAGGGGTGAGAGACCATAAGCAAGTAAATGAACAACCTCACATACCCCGTTTCATCCAACCTCTGGCGCTATCATCAAATCATACACTTGTTTTTATATCACCTGAGGACAATAAAGAAGTCATGAAATGAACATTCCACTTCCTGTGCGTCACCCCTAACTCAGAGCTATTAAAATATATTTACTGTAAGTCGGTGGGGGGGTGTTAGTGACAAGCAGCGGGACGGGGAGACGCGGCACTGTGGCCATGGCATCGTGTGGGGAGCGGAGAGCCACGGGCGCCGGCAGAGCCTCTTGGAGAGGCCTCGCCCTTGAATGAGGAGGCCCCAACCACGCCGATGTCGCTGGATCTGGGAGAAAATCATCTAGTTCCAAGCAGAGGAGAACATAAGTGCAAAGTCTTCAAGAAGAACTGAGCCTGGCATGTCCAAGGGCCTGACAGAAGGCCACTGTGTGGGAAGAAGAATGAGAGCAGATGAGCAGGCCAGAGAGGCAGGCAAAGACAAGGCCGCAAGCCCTGGCAGGCCAAGGTTAAGAAGTCCAACTTGATCCAAGGGTGAGGGATGGCGAGGTGCAGTTCTATACCAGTGAGTCATGGGCCCTGATTTCCCAGCCCCAGACTGGGGGGCACCGACTGAACCATACTGCTCGGTGAGCGAGGGGTTAATGAAAACATTGGCAAGCTTCTTGTTGGCAGTCGGAGATTTGTAATATTTTTTAATGTTGCTACAAAATACAGCAAGTAATATTTTTAATCAACAAATATACATACACACACACAGTAGTCATGCGAGAATAAACACCATCTGGGCAGGGCTCCCTGTACCAGCAGCACCAGAATGGGGCCTCTGGAGCCAGGCGGGTCTGGGGATTCAGTGCCAGAAGCCCACGGGTCACTGTGCTGTCGGAGTTGGCCAGAAAGGCCTGGGCTCTCAGCAGTGAAAGGCCAGATCGAGGGCAGCTTACATCCCAGCAGAGCAGCCTTGACCCAGGTCTTTAGCTGCTCTGAGCTTTGTGCCCCTCACCTGCAAAATGGGGACCCCCCACGGCTAGACTGGCTGCGTGCAGCATAGCTCAGGAATGAAGTGCTTTGGGGTCAGACAGGCCTGGCTTTGAATCCCAAACTGCTTACTGGCTGTGAGACCTCAGACAAGAGGCTTCTCATCTCTAAGTCAGATTTTTCATCTGTGAGGTGGAAACAGCAAGTGGCACAGACTGCAGGGCTGGGGTGAGGATTAAGTGATGCAATCTACATAAATGGTTGGCACAAACAACCAATATTAGCTATTATGTGAAACTACAGAGCACTGTACAGATATTAATTATAACCCATGCCAGGCGCAGACAGGGCATGTAGGAATCCGTGAACTAAGCACTAGTAACAACAGTTAACATTTCCACCCGCTCAAGATGGAGAACATCTACACACACCTCTGTGACCTCAAGCAGGTCTCCTCTCTCCTCTTCCATAATCTGGACAGAATTAAATTGGGCAGACTCTTCTTCGAGCGCCCTCCCATTCTGATGCCAGGCCGCCCAAGCCTGGACCAGCCCTGAGCCTGGAGGAACAGGGAACGCCTACCCCACACCACCAGGGCACCCTCAGTGCCTCCACACATCTCCAGTGACACCCACAGCCCAGAGGAGCTTGCTCCACCCTCTCCAGCCCCCTCACCACACAAACCATGGCCGCAGAAGTCAGGCCTCAACCACAGTCTCACAGACACCTCACCACTTCCATCTTGACAAATGCATCTGGGGGCCCAGTCCCCCACTCCTGACAATCCCTTCACTGCAGGTGAAATCAAAACCCTTCCCTCACCCTAAAGCAACTGAATTAGAGACAAGTTCCCAAAGTGAGGGCTAGAGGCTTCTTCATTAAACCAGGTCAATAAGTCAGTCATGTGGCCACCTCCAAATGAAAGGCGGGGGGAACAGGGCGTTGCTTTGAAAAACACAGGTAGCACTTTCTGAAGGAAATGACCAATGAGAGTTGTGAGCACCGACCTGCAACTGACAGGCCCCAACTTACAAAAGATTCCACTCACAGGAGTTTCTGGCTTCAACATGCATGAAAGTGGCGTGTACCCTGTCACGTGACTTCTGCTTTTTCCCGGGTTCATGCCGAGTGTCCAGTCATCTCTCCTGTGACTGGGCGGTGTGGCTTCAGCCAGCTCACGATCAGAGGCATGGACGGCCCACTCCTGGCGTTACTGGACACTGTTGTCTGGACACTGTTTAGTGCTTTTACCTCCCTCATGTCTATGACTGTGGGCCCATGCAGGGTTTGGGCGCACTCAAGGTTGGCTGGGCTAAGCTATGAAGCTCGGTGGGCCGGGTACATTAAGTGCACTTTCGACTTCAGATATTTCCAACTTATCATGGGTTTATCCGGATGCAGCCCACTATTAGTCAAGGAAGATATGCAAAGGAAAAGGGGTTGCTCCCCACTAGTGGTAGGAGTAGCAGTTATGCACTCAGCCCTCACTGTGATCATAGCACCTCACTAATCCTCACGCCTACTTTCCAACTAAGGGAACCAAGGCACAGGAAGGGTAAGGCGCAGCCTGGGCCATGAAGCTCACAGGTGCAAGGCCAAGCGCAGAGCAGGCCACTGGCCCCCTGCCAGTCCGCTGTGGGGGCCAAAGAATGCTCACCCCCAACAACAAGAGCAAGGGGGTGCCCATGATAACGTGGGCAGAAGTGGCCCCTAACAGGGGCAATGAGAGGCAGAGGAGTTAAGGTCACTAGCAGAAGCCAGAAACAGCAGCTGAGTCCCACGCAGTCTCGGCCACAAAGGCACTTCCTGCATGCCACTAATGACCCCACCGTCACTCCGTCTCTCCCTTCCTCGGCTCCATTGTTCCTCTCCACACTTGTCCTCCACCCAACAGGGCACACAGGTTTGATGGCATGTTTACGTCACTCCCTCTGGAATCTAAGGTCCGAGGACACAAGTTCCGCTCTTGCTAGATCTGCAGTTAGCAAGGGCCCAGCATACTGGAGATGCACAAATATTTGTTAACTACATGAATTTATGAAATATTAAGGCCCATGTCCCTAACACTGCGCTAGTATCACCAGTGACTGTGTCAGGATCTTCTCTTGCACAGAACAGTCTGGCAAGGTGGGAAGAGGGGCTGAGGTCACAAAGGCAGGGTCACTGCCACAGAAGTGGGAATCAGGAGCAGGAGTGAGCGGGCTGACCAGTGTCATTCTGAGGAGCGAGGGGAGAAAATGGTCGTGAAAGACACTGCAGAGGTGAAGTGACTGAAGACCTGGCATCTGGCAGCATGCCCAGGGCAAGGGAAGGTAGCAATCTACAGAGTGTCACATACAGAGTGATCTCATTTGTACTATAAAAAGGAAAAGAGTTTGCCTATATATGTAGGCTCAGAAAAAACCCAAAAGTATTCATGAGAAATTGTGAACAGGTGGCATTTAAAAATAAGATGCATTTTCCAGAAGAAAAAAATCTGAAAGTAATATATGAGGGAAAGATGACAGCAAGGCCCAAGCCCGGCTCACTGGGGAGGATGGTATCATCTCTAAGCCGAGACGTGCTCTGTGTGTGTGAGGTGTTCGAAGTCTATCCAAGCAGCTCTGTTTCACAGGCAAGCAGATTGCACAGGAAGCTGCAAGAGGGTGCATCTGAAGAAAGGTATCAGGGAATCCTAACACCCTGGCACAACAGAGAGGATGCAATGGCCCCACACTCCAGAAGGGGGCAACAAAGCTCACCGCGGCGGCAGTTCAAACCTGGTAGTGTTGACAGGGGCACCTCCTTAGGGATGATCAAAGCACCATTACTAGTGTTCACTGAGCCTGTTCACATGCACCAAGTGCCCTCCCATTTCACAGATGATTAGACTCGCAGAGATGAAACAACTCCCGAGATCACAAAAGTCATAATCCTGGGGCCAAGACTCGGATGCAAACCTGGGCACTGAACAGTGATACACAAGCGAAGACAGCAATTTGGAGCCCTTCTGAGGTCAGGTGACTGTTAACAGTGTTCATTGAAGGGTGACTCAAGAAAAACAAAGACACTAACCACTTGCAAGCCACATTTCCCCTCATTTATAATGGTGCTTTATGGAGCGTCGGGGTAGGAGGTGGGAGGGGTACTCCTATATCAGACAGCCCACTTAAAGTAGCAGAACGGCGCTATGAAAATTAGCAGTTTTTTTGGGCTTTAAATTGTTACTCATCTAGGCACATTCAAGAAGTGGCAATGTGGAAAGGCAGCTTCAAAGCATTGTAGTTGGCATTTGTGACTGATTTGCTGTTAACCAAATGAATTAATAGCATGAGCTCACTGGCAGGCAGGAGGCGGCAGGTAGAGCTGGAGAAGGGGTGGAGCGGAGATGCAGGTGACCTGGTGAGTGAGCAGCGATCCACAGCCACGGCCGCCCCCACACCACCCCCTGTGCACCATTTTCTGAGAGAAAACACAGAGACCTGCTCTCGCCCAGCTGGGCTCACAGTTCATCTAGTGAGGCTAAGCAGGGGGCAGTTTCTAGAAGAATGAGCTTGCTGGGAGTCTGTGTCAGTCAGTGGCTCCTGGTGCCTGGACACCCCAATCCCAGTAGAGGGGCAGCCCAATCCTGATTCTAAAAAGAGCCCTCTCCTTGCCGAAGGCTGTTGCCGTGGAGATTCTGCTCACGAGTCCTTCAGTTTTCTAGGAGCTGAAATTAGATCCACCGGCTGCCATCCCAGATTCAAACCCCAGACTGTCAGAACAAGAGGCTCTACAGACCCCCACCCCCAGCGTGACAAACACAAATGTCCACAAAGGTCAGGCAGGTGACAAAAGTGAGTGAAAGGGGCCTGCGAAGGGAGAAGCAGCATAAGCCCACATGGTGCCAACACCCCCCCCCCTCCCCGAGGGCAGCCACCTCATAACTCTGGCAAAGAGTCGCCACTGGGCATGTGGACCAGACTTTCAACTATTGTGCCAAAAATAAGTTAAAAATTGAACGCAAGAAAAACCTCTAATTTTTAAATGTTGGCAATTAAGTCAAATCAATTATTATATTAGCATTTCTGGACTGTGGTTCAAGTTAAGAAAATTTGAGCCTGTGGCTTAAAATTCTGTCGTACCAGCATTTTGCTGATTTGGGCCGGCCTCTGGGCCAAGTGATGGGGACAGAGATGACAGACGAGGCTCCTGCCAGGGGGCAGCACTGAGAGAGGAAGAGGTGTCTGAGCACAGCAGGACGCACTGGGAGGCAAGAGGAGGCTGCAGGCCAGGAGGTGACCCCCAGGTGGAGGAGTGACGTCACAGATGGCTCCTTCAGAAGAGAACACCTGAATTGGTCCTGAGGACGAAAAGAAACATAGCGAGCCAAAACAGGGAGGGCACAAACTACAGGCAGAGAGCGGAATCACGCACAGAAGCCAAAAGCCAAAACGGCATCCAGGACAGCCAGGAGCACAGAGAAAGCAGCCCCAGCACAGGAAGGCCTCGTGAGCCAGGCCCAGGAACCTGCCTGTAACCCACCAGAAGCAAAGAAGGGAAGGGGGAGAAAAAGGAAGTGGCACAATGAGCTTTAACTCTGGACAATCACCAAGACAAGACGCTGGTAACAGCTGCTTCTGAGAGCAGGATTCAGGCAACACGGAGGAAGAGGTACTTTTTCCTACGGTTTAGATTTTATTACCATCAGCCTGAAACCTGTTCATAAGTAAAATTTACCTTTAAAAAAAAATTTACCCTGCTCGCACCTGGAATTAAAGATTTGTGGGCAGCAAGCTTACAGGGAGAAAGAACCATTTGTCAGATGGTTAAGGGAAGATGGAATGGGCCTGAACTGGGAAGGAGAGTGCTGCAGTAAATAAAGAGAACATGCAAGGAAAACTCAAGCTCTGCCATTAAATGTAGAGAAGGGAATGTGGGACCCAGCTTGGACAAGGGGCTGGAGGGGTAGCACACAGGAAACCAGGGCGATCCGCAGGAGTGGCAAGTGCCGCTGGACCTAGCAACCACATGTGCCCACCAGGCCAGCAAGGGGCTGTGGCAGCCGTGGTCGGGACGGCCCTTGTGTAGTGGCAGGAAGAGCACAGAGCAGGGTTTTTATGATTCGAGCAGGCCAGGTGAAGGAGTGTCCTCAGTGGCTTTTTCAGGCTTTATTGGGATTTACCAGGTACACGGCAGGCAGGGAGCCGGGGGGGCCTCCTGGCCCGGGGCGAGTCCTCAGTCTTTCTGGGCTCTCCAGCCTTCTCGTGGCCTCCGCTTCTTTCACTCGGCTCTTCTCCTGGCATCTCTGTGACGCCGCCCTTATACGGCCAGTCTCTCAGCCCAGGTGTATCTACTTACATAGGCCCACATCCTACTCCAGGTGCCCGCCCTCAGGCATGCATTCAGGACCACAGGGTTCCATCATCAATCCTAATGGCGGGAGGGCAGAAAAGCCTGACACTTTTTTTACCTTACCCTACACCTGGGCTAGATACTTAGCATTCAGAACTCATGAGCTCATGAATGAGGATGCAAGAGAATGGCCAGGGACAGCACAGGAGGGAAAGAGGCTGGCGCCTAGGGCATGTGCTGAAGCCTCCATCAGCCACGGAGAGACAGCAGACACGGCAGGTTCAATGCCAGAGACCAACGCTGCTGCACAAGAGTGCGGGGACTTCCCTCTCCTAGCAGGGACAGCAGCACTGAAAATCTAGAAGGAAACAGGGTAGCTTCTTTACTTCCCAAATGAGACAACTGCCCCAAGATGAGCTTAGTAATAGCTAGATAATTAATAACTATCCTTATAGTTATATTACTTTATAAACTTATCTTTTACATAGAAAGTTATTCAACACTGTATTACAAATGGAATTTCAATTTATATGAGGATTATATTCTAGAGTCACTAAGTCACTAAAGGTGAAAATGACCTTAATCTTACACTGTTTACATTTTGTTACTGGTTACCTTATAGCACTATTAAGAGAAAATGTAAAGGATATTCAAATAAACCCTAAAAGCTGCTAAGTCTGCCCCTAGAGTCGAGTGCAGGGGTAATGTTGCAGGCTACAAATTAAAGCCCTTTGTGACCTGGCACAGTGAGAACCCCAAGCTTCAGGCACACGGAAAAGCACACACGCCAGTCACTACAGGAGCAGAAGGATGTCATGGATGACCAGACTCCTCCTTCCTGGATGCCCTCCTGAACTGCTATGCCAGTGAGATGGAGTAGTGTTTGGAGACAAACATACCTTCCAAGATTTGTTGATGATGCTCCCCTACAAGGACAAAATTGCCTACCAACATCCTTCTCAGACACATGCCCAGCATCAAGGACACGTGACTGTAGAGATTCAATACCCATCCCATCACACTACGTTTCTTTACAGAAGTTAACAAACTGGTATTAAAATGTGTGTGGCAGCACAAAGAACTCATAATGGCCAAAACAATCTTCAAAAAAAAAAAAGAATAAAATTGGAGGTCTTATATTTCCCAATTTTGAAACTTACTACACAGTACAATAATCATGATAGTGTGGTACTGGCATAAAGACCGACATAAAGCAATAGGTATCAGTGGAAACTTCGACAGAATTAAGAGTCCAAAAATACACCTTATGATTCTGGTCAACTGACATTCACAAAGGCCCCAAGGCAATCTGATCGGAACAGGATAGTCTTCGCAATACAGTTTGAAAAATTGAGATATTTCATGCAAAACAGATGGAGTTAGAGCAGGGTTCAGCAAACTCTAGTGCTTAAGCCATGTTTAAACTGAGTTGATTTTGTAAATAAAGTTTCATTGGAATATGAAAATTAACATACAGAAACCCTATTTAAATGAGATCTCAGAAACACAAGATGAGCAAACTCAAGCCCAACAATTCTCGCCTCTCGGATGGGAAGTGATATCGCTTCCCACCCCCGTAGAAGGAAGGGGGTTACTACAGCTCAGCCAATGAGAGAATAAACGAACAAATGAAAACCCACCACACGTCAAATTTGCAGCTCTCCCCAGTGGCCTCCTGGGTAGTCACAATTCCTCTAAAATCTATATAAGCTGGTTTGAGATTTTGTTCTGAAAAGGGGTACTCCTGTCTCACCATGAGATTGCACTCTTCAAATGGCCTTTTTGTTGCTGTTTCTAAATAAACCCATTTTGTTGGTAAAATAACTGGTTGTTTTTTATTTGAGGTCAACAAGAATATAGCCAACTTCATTCGCTTGCACATGGCCCCTGGCTGCTTTCACCCACAATGGCAGAGCCGATCACATATCTCTGGCCAGCAAAGCCTGAATGTACTAGCTGGTGACTAACAGAAAAACTTTGCCAACCCCTTATTTAGACCTTACTTCACAATATACACAACCATTAACTCAAAAGGGATAATAAGCCTAAATACATAAGTCAAAACTATAAAATTCTCGGAAGAAAACTTAAGAGAAATTTTCAATAACATTGATCAAAGTAAAGATATCTAAGATACAACACCTAAATCACAATCAATAAAAGAACGAAGACATTGACACATTAATCACCCAAGTTAAAAAAGTTTACATTTCAAAAACACCATTAAAAAATGAAAAGAGAAGCCACATATTGGGAGAAAAGCATCTGTAAATCATAGTATGATAAAGAACTTGTATCCAGCAGACAGAAATCTTATAACTCAAAATAAAAAGACAAACAACCCAATTAAAAAATGGGCAAAATACATGAATAAACATTTCACCAAAGAAAAGACATAGATGACACATAAGCACATGAGATGTTCAACATGTTTAGGGAAATATTATTAGGGAACTTGACAATTCAGACCATAATCAAGTGCCATGTCACACCCACTAGACTTACTACAACACAAAAGTCAGACAATAATAAGTGTTGGTAAGGATAAGGAGAAACTGGAACCCTTATTCAGCACTGGTGGAAATGTAAAATAATGCAGCCACTTTAGCTATCAGTTTGACAGCTTCTTAAGAAGTTAAATCTAACAATTCACCAAATTCATAAACAAGATGATGCAGCAATCTTGCTCTGAGGAATCTATCCAAGAGAAATGAAAACACATCCACAAAAAAAAAGCTTGCACAGAAAGGTTCACGGCAGCATTATTCATAATAGTCAAGAACTGGAAACAATTAAAATGTCCATCATCTGTGACTGGTTAGGCAAGGTGCAGTACATATCCATACAACGATATACTATTCTACACTAAAAAGGGGCAAGCCATTGATACATGCGACAACATCAACGGCCCAACGCCAAAAAGATTATGCCAGGATGAAAGATGTCTGAGTCCATTTATACAAACTGTCTAGGGAAATATTAAAATGTCCAGGACAAGGGCCTCCCTGGTGGTGCAAGGGATTGAGATGTGGCCTATGAGGCTGTCCGCAGCCACTGCAGCCCGGAGTTCGATCCCCGGCCAGGGAGCTACCCACATGGCGCAGCAGACCTCTCCTGACTCGCCCGCTGCTCCCCTCAACAGTGTATTTCAGTACATCTGCCTGTTCTCCTCCCCACTCTGTCTCTGGTGGATCCTCTCACCCCCGCAACCCCACCACCACCCGCCACCGCACCTCTGGCTTATACCCCATAAATAAACAAAATATGTATGCATAAACAAAATCTTTAAATAAATAAATAAATAAAATGTCCAGGACAAATGCAGAGGCCACTTGGGTGGGGCAAGGCAGTTGGGAGTGACTACCAGTTGGGAGTGACTGCCAGTGTCTTCTTAGGTCTCATAAATGTTTTCTGATTGTGATGACAGCTGCCCGACTGCCAATTTGCTCAAAATTATGGAAGTGGGAGTTTTACAATATGAAAATATAGCTCAATAAACCTGCTTCTTAAAAGAGAAAACTCAGGATCATCAAACAACATCTTTCCAAAACTCCATAGCTGATGAGAGAACTACAATGTCTCGAGTGACGGTTAAGGGGCCTGTCTGGAGTTCAAGGTCCATGACCTGTCTGGCCTCATCACCTGGCCAGCCTTCTCCAACATCCTCACCCCTCACCACCTAGGCTATAGTCAGCAACCCGAGCTTGCAGATCTACCCAGGTTCCTTCACCTTGAACCTGTTTCTTCACCTCAGAGATGGCAATGACATCTCTTAAAGTTAGCAGAGGGAATATCTGAGACAAAGCTCCCAAAACACTCAGCATAGAATAAAACTGTGCAATCCCCTCCAGCTTGGCTCCAGCACATCATCAGTGTCACCTTCTCAGGGGCATTAGCTGACAGTGCCTTCTCAAGCAGGCAACCCGATTACTCTTCCAACGCTTTTTATTCTTTGCATAGCACTTGTAGTTCCTTTGTTCTTTTGTCTCCCTTTTCTGTCTTTCTTTTGGTCTGTTGCCCCTACTGGGCTGGTCTCCAAGGGGGTAGGGAGTTGGCGCTTTGTCCCTGATTGTCTCTGCAAGGCCAGGCCTGGTGCCTGGCAGGTAACACATGCACAGTACGCATTTGCTGAGGTGACGGATAAATGGTAGCTCTGGGGCAGTGCTTGGCACAGGGCTTCTCTGGCACTGGCCTGTTTGGGAACTGTTTCTTGTGTGTCTTATTACATGCTCCTTGGTCTTCCTCTCAGGCCAGAAGTCCAACTCATATCACAGGAGCGCTGTCGGACAGTAAAGGTGAGGTACAGGATATAATGAGCCTGGGGACTTGGCTGAAGCAGCAGATTCAGGAAAGAACAGTGGGGGGCCTGGCAGTTGGAAGGAGAAAGGTTGGGAACAGGGAGGAATCTGGATGTTGACAGGCAGCTTCAGCTGTATTATCAAAGATGGCTGCTCACATGGGGCAGAGCAGAGAAAAGCAGACATACATAGGACATTACTGCCTTCTCTTATTGAGGATGAGGTTAACACACTGGTTGAAATGAAATCTTTATGTATTTTACACATGCTTGCTCTGAAAACTGGTGCTGAATATAATTGCAACATTTTGCATTAATTAAATTTCTCTTACCTTCCATGGAATTAGGGCTTGAACTTGATATGTAAATTTATGTAAATAAGAATGCAAACTAGCAAGGCCCTGGCATTTAATTTTAAGGGAACTGGAGGACTTTCCAAGACCAGGCCCAGGGGATTAAATGCAAAGGTCTTTAAGAATATTTAACTTTCTCTGAAGGAGCTGGTGCAAATATTCTTTTTTGGCATCTACCTTCTATTAAATTACCTCCTCATTTGGTTACCCAAATGATCTTTTTCAACTGATTTTTTATTTGTCTGCCTAAAGATAAAGTGGACTTCTTAATCCTCAAACTGTAAGCGTAGCCTGGTTCGCTGAAGGTGTTGGGATCCCCAACTGAGGGGCATCAGCCTGGGTTACACCACGACAGCCAGGTTTGATGGCTGACCCTGACACAGCAGGGATGGGTTTTAGGAAAAAAGAGAGAAAACATGGCAGTTTTGAAGATGTGTGGGTCAGGTTTAAATCTGACTCCACCAAGCCTCCAGCACTACATACCTGGCGTAAGATAGCGCAGAGCAGCTTGGATGCTCTACCAGCATTTTGGTTCTGAATCCTGACCTGGTTTTGAAAAACTAGGTTTGAGCTCCCAAAGGCACCAATCAAGTCTTAGAAACAGAGAGTTTGGAAAATGGACTGATCAGGTTTGAAAGGCTTCAGCCAACTTGGGAAGGCTTCAGGGAGAGACTCCTGGACTCTCATCTGGGAACATCTTCGCTCTAGCTTCAATCATCAGCAGTGCAGCTGGTCTTGTCCAGCACTCTAAAGAGCTGCAGCACTGGTGCCACCTGAGAGCTGTCCAGTTTGTCATCAGGCACTGCCCAGCCCTGCTTCAGATTGTCGCCATGACCCTGCAGTGCTGCCTCAGCAGCCCCACCTTTGACCACCTCCAGCTGCCACAGAAGAGTTGGATCCTGGTCCATCACTCACCAGTGTGCCGCCAGTTCCAGGCTCTCATCAGAGACAATGTATTTTGCTTTTGGTGTGCTTTCAGTGAGCAGCTTTTGGTGTGGAAACTACTGGACACTGCGGACATTACTATCTGGAGTAGGTCAGCCAGCAATTTATGGCCTTTGCAACCCTTATCTCAGTCACCCCTTTGTAAATAAACCCTGTTGCTGCACCCTGAGCACGCAGATGAGAACTCGTTGTGACCTCTCCCCCCCACCTTGGCACTGTTTTTAAAAAACTGCTAGCAAGAAAAAAAGTCCTACAACAAAACACTTCCCTGCCCTCCGCCTTTCTCTGATCTCCCTCTTTCACACTAGGCACCAAGCAGAAAGGAAAGATGGAGGGAGGGAGGGAGAGAGGAGGGAAGCACAGGCAAGTCTTCATAGCAGGGACCATGCACCTCACTATGTGCCTCCTGACAAGTCACTAATTTGCTCTAGTAAGTCTGCCCAGCAATCAGTCACCAAGGCCCGCTCTAATTTTGACAACCTCTGGTGGATGAGGGGTGGAGGGAAGGGACGCGGCACCAGCACCATGAGGACAGGCAGAGGCTTTGTCACAAATTCCCCTGCTGCCTTGGTATCACTTGCAGGAAGGAAGCTGGGAGTAGTGAGAAAAGGCTGTTTTTTGCACCCCAAAAAATCTAGATTACAGTCTTAGAAGTTATTCAGGTAACAGCTTGGACAAAATACTTTAACCTTTCTAGGCCTGATTTTCCATCTTTACGAGAATTTTTATTTAGTGAGTAAAATGCAATAAAGTAAAATGTACCCATCTGACAAAATAGCAAAAAAAAAAAAAAAAATGATATTCTTCTCTTAATTTTGGGGAAGTCACTAAAGCAGAAGACCAAGAAGGAGAGCACCCAAACAGAGCCAAAGAGAGCTTTCTAAGTCTCTTTTCAGGCTCCTGCCTCTCAACCTTCCAACACAAGCTCTCTCCCCCCATTAGGTCATTGCCACAGGCCGGATCAAGACTATATAAACTGCTGGCAAGCACCAAATGCACCAGTACTATAGGCTAAGAAGAGAGTCCCCCACAAAACACTAGTTTTTCTAAACACTTCCCACACACATCTTCATCTCATCTTAAAACAACACCATGGATTACCACACCCTTTCCCCATTTTGAAAAAAAATATGTGGTGACTGCTACTCAAAAGATAAGGTATTCACCCCGACAGGTGCTTTTTCGAGCCACCTCCCTAATCAATCCACCTACACCCAGCTGTGTAAATTTGGGCCCATTCAAACTTGATCCCTATTTCACCAAGTTCATTTAATCATTCAACAATTATTTAGGAAGCACCCACTCTCTGCCAGGCACAGGTGTAGAAGCAAGTGTGGCATCCAAAGAATCTGCCAATCCCAGCTTGCCCACCTGTCTGTCACCGAGATGACCTTAGCTAAGTGACTTCATCACTGAGTGCCTCGGTTGTCCTTACTGTATAAAATGGGCTAATAAACCCTCTCTCATAGGGCTGTCGAAAATGAGAAGATACCTACAAAGGGTTTAGCACAACGCATGGCCTCTACTAAGCATTCAAGTGCAAGCAACTTGTAATATTCTTTTTGATTCTGGGACTAGAATCTCAAACCAGACAAAGGCCTTCGTGGGAAACACAATCCACAAGTAAAATATCAATATTTTCAAACTGTGATGAGTGCTATGAAAAACACTGTGTGGCTGGGGGTGAGAAGCTACTTTAGAGTGAGCGGTGGTAAGGGAGGGTTTCTCAGATGATGTTCACACCATGTAACAAGAAATGTGAAGAAAGAGACAGATAGAAGCAGGGGAGATAAAATGGCAAATGCAGGAGTCCATCCTGTGCTTGGACAACGTGGCCATCTTGCAGGACTGGGGGGGTGCTGAACTAGTGAACAGATGGACAGGGAGGGTGAGGAAACAGGCCTGAGATGTGGCGGTCCAGCTTTGTAAAACAAGGTAAGGAGGCGCCTCTTCATCTTAAACTCACTAGGCGTCCCCCGAAAGGGTTTTAAGCCAGGGGAGGTATAAGATCTGATTTACAATTCTTGAAGTTCCCCTTAGGCTGCGATGTGAAGAGACTTGCGGGGAAGGGGTCACAGAGTGGAAGGGGGGACGGGTTAAGAGGCTGTTGCGGTTGTCAGAACAGGAAACATCTCCTGTCCACACAACACGATGAGCCCAGCTGGAGGGACGGGGACAAACTCGGGTCAGGGACCACTGAGTCCACCCGGGTTGGAAGAGGCGCCCCTCCTGTCCGGTTCGCCACTGCTCCCCTGAAGTCAGGGAGGTGGTGAAGGGACCCCGGGCATCTCCCGGGACTCAGCCCCCGTCTCACACCGAGGAGGGCGTTAGGAGGGCTCGAAGAGCGGGTCCCGAACCTCCCCTCAGGCCGGCCCGCGGCCTCCGCGCCCTCGGGCGCCCTCCACGCCCGCCCCGGCCCAGGCCGTGCTCGATCGGTCGCGCCCGCCGGCGGCCCGCTCACCCGGATGCCCTGCAGCACCCGGACCCGCTCCTCCTCGTCCATTCCGAAGGACACCCTGCGACCCTCGCTGCTTTCGCTGCTCCCCATGGCAGGAGGCGGGCGGACAGGCGGCCACGCGACCCGGCTCCAGAGCAACCAGGCAGACGCCCAGCCCTTCCCGGGACTCGAGCTGCCGCCGCACGGGTCAACAAAACCACATCCTATTGGTCGAAGCCACAGGCTCAGCCAATCATGTGGCGTGTGGGAGTGCGGGGCATTGTGGGGGTTGTAGTTTCGCGGACGCGGGGCGGTGCTGTAACCGGAGAGCGGGAAGGCGTGGTGCCTGGCCGGGAGGGTGTCAGGTGCGTCTGACTGAAACTGACGGTGAGAGCTGGGGAGGCCTGCAGTGGGGCAGGGAAGAGATGCTCAGTGCTCACTTGGGAAAGATCACCTTTGAAGCAGCCCAGGGTGATGTCCTGAGATCCCGAGACCACCTTGGAGCTAGAGTTGACCACGTGGAGGTGAACTTCGCCTTTAGGTGCCCGATGGTTTGTCGCTTCTTTCATTCAACAAACTGGTACTGAAGTTCTGGTGAAGGAAACAAATGGAAAAACAAGCCAGCAAGTAAATAAACATATTAGCCACTCATTTCCCAAGGGAGCATATGTTCCACGTGTGGCAGGTAGTGTGCCAAGCATTGTGCTTGTGATGCTTCTTACACAGGATACCATGTGTGTGGAGAAACGCATGTGATTGTTACGCATAGCCATAGCAACCTTGCTTGATGCCCCTTTCCTTCATCGGAGTTGCTGAATGGCTTTGATTTGCCTAATGGACTTGGAGCTGAGTTTGCATCTGGAACTGGGAAACACTAGATTGCCGCCTGAAATAGGAAGAAGCCTTTGGAGCTCCTTTTGGCAGCTGGAAAGGATGGAGTGGGAGAATAAATAAGAGAGACTAGTGAGACACCCTGCGAGAGAGCAGATCTGGTAAAGGTCCCAGAAGTGGGGTGGCTAGAGTACTTTTATGCACAAAATATCTACTAGTTTCACTCAAAATACACTGGGTCCTTGAACAACACAAGGGGTTACATGCTACAACCCCCACTTGGAAAATCTGTCTATAACTTACAGTCTGCCCTCAGTATCAGTGGGTTATACATTCACACAATCAACCAGCATCCACGGCTAGTTGAATTTGTGATTATCAAATCCACAGATTAAAAAAAGAAGTCCACATAGAAGTGGACCCACATAGCTCAAACCTGGACTCTTCAAGGGTCTACTATACTGTACTTTGATTTGGAAATCCCCCTCTATATCTCTCTTCCCTATAAACAGAACCTGAGTAGGGGTTCCAGTGCAAGTACTTTATTGGGGGTAGGGGGTACCTCAGGAGAAAGGAATTGAGGAAACAGAACAAGGCAAGGGGGGAAATTAAGTGAAGCTTCAGTCGGAGCTGGAGGCTGGCTTCAGCCTGATTCCTCTAGAACATAAATTACCTCCAGAATTAGTCTCGCTGTGAGGCAAGGGGACCAGCTTTCTGTCCCCCATGCCAGTCAGTCATTGGTAGCCCCAAGACCATTCCTCAATGAGGAGTTATCCACAGCCCACAGTATCTGGGGGATAACTCCCCCAAATAGTGTATACACTGACAGCAGCATAGCTGAGCCTTATGCCAGCCTGACATCCCATTTCACAGGTGAGAAAACAGGAGCAAACAGGTGATACTGTGACTTTAGAAATCCAAAGTAGGAAAATTTGAATAAAGGCAGTGGTATTAGGAGTACAGAGCAAGGAAGGAAAGGGGAAATTCGTAATTTTGAGCACTTTCTTTGTACCAGACCCCATGGTGGACACACATGCTTTTCATGCAATGAATCCATGACCAGTTCTCCTAGGAGAGTTATTAACCCCTTGTAAGACCCAGGGAACAGAGGCTCTCAGCAGGTAAGGGCTGTGACAAGCCCATTGGTTATTGCCCAGGATCCAGTCTCCTCTTCCCTAAACGGAGCTCTGCTGGCCTTCGGGGTCCCTAGGCTCGGCTTAACCAACTTAGGACAATTTGAACATCATAGTAGTTTGATATTTTGAGTTTATAACATATTTAATCTTTAAAAAAATTCAGCAGTCCATGTATATGAGAGAGAATTCAAAACAAAACAAAACAAAACAAAATGCTTTGTAAAAGAATTCTAGCAAACAGTGAGAGATTTAAAAATTGCCATTTTGTAACCCTCAGTGAATTAACCAAATAAGCAAAAATCAACAGTGGCGACTAAAGACATTGGGTGAAAGGTGGTTGGGGAACAGGGTGTTTGCCAACCTTTCAGTATCAACACAGATTTCTTAATAAGTGCAAAGGGAAAACGATCTTGCCATGATGGAACTTGGAAGTCACTGCCATAACCACATGGTCAAATTGAGCAGCAGAGACAGTGAGACAGGCTGACACAATGTCCCTCCTGACGAGACGCAGCAAGGAACACACGGCATCTCCTGGGGACTCTTGTTGTCAAGAATGTGTGACCTGAATCTAATCATGAGGAAACAAGGAGACAAGTCCAGAATGTGAAACATCCCACAAGCCAACTGCCCTGGACTCTTCCAAAAAGATCAGTGTTTGAAAACACAAAGCAAAAGCAAAAACAAACAAAAAAGACAGTTTAAAAGACATGAAACAAATAGAACAGTGAAAAGCAACAGTGAATCTGCAGTAGACCTTAGGTTAAAATGACAATTGCAGCAACAACACAGCTATAATAAGGGACAACTGGGGAAATTCTAGAACAGAATAGTGTCATAGAACTGGGTTGATAGTATATTATAATTTGGATTGAGGTGATACATACATCACACACTTGTTATGCAGAATAGCATTGGATGGCTGTTAACGTTCTTGTTCTTGGGAGATGCATGCATGCATGCTGAAGTATTTGGGGATAGAGTGTCATAGGATCTGCAACCTGTACTCAAATGATTCGGGGGGGGGAGTTAAAAACAGGTGAATCTAGGTGAAATATATATTGGAGCCCCCCCCTTATGTTACTCGTTCACTGTTTCTGTGGGTTTGAAAATTTTCGGAATAAGTAACAGGGAGATAAAAATAAGATCCTGCACTTAGGAAAAAAATGCTCCCCTCCCCACACCTTCTTGTCCTTGGGAGCTGATAGTGCCCCTGAGACCTAGCTGTGGCCAGGGAGGCACTGGAGCCTGGAGAACATCACAGGGCTGAAGAGAGTTGTGGGATTTGGAAATGTGAGATGGATGGTGACTGATTCTTCTAGCCCTTTGCCCCTGGGCAAGTTAGGGAATTTCTGTGTGCCTCCCTGTCTGATGGATGTGAGTTGCTATTACATGGAGTGCTTGCTCAGAGCTTAGGATTCAGTGAACTCACTCAGTGTTGTCTATTATTATTGAAAGATTTTGTTTTGGGAAATAACACTTTGGAAACAGCATAAAAGGTGGGTTGCAGAGAGAATTGTATAAGGTGGCATCTCTTAAATCGGGTTTTCTAGCAGCAGACAAGAGGAAGAAAGGGCCTGGTCGAGGGGAAAAACATTTGCTTAGTCTGTGTTTAAAAACAAACAAAAAAAGCTTTTCTAACAAGAAGGGAAAAAAGACAAGGATGTCTCCTTTCACCACTTCTATTTGACATTGCACTGGAGGTTCTGACCAGGGCAATGAAACACGAAAGAAATGAAAGTCATCCAGATTGGAAAGATGAAGTAAAACAATCTCTATTTGCAGATGCCATGATCTTGTAGATAAAGTAGAGGAGAAACACTTTCTCCATCTCTCCCTTCTAGTTCTTTGACCTAATAATTAAATGGACACAACACAGATGAACAGGAGAAAAGAAGTTTAATTTCCTATGTATGGCGGTCCCAGAGATATGGGAACCAGCGAAATAGCCAAAGTATTTGGCTTTTGTCAAACCTTTCAGACAAGGAAGAATTGACAAGAAAAAAGATTTTGGCTTCTAGAAGAGTCAAGATGCACCCAGGTTTGTTTGCACGGCCTTGTGAGTCCTAAATACCCTGTCTCAGATAGTAAAGAATACTTTTTTCTTTCTACTACAGGGAAAGTACTTTTTCATATGGGGAATTTATCTCCTGCTTTTAAGAACCAAAGGAGGGTCAGGCTGTTCTTATACCAGCTATTTCTTAAGCAACTTTAATTCAAAATATTTGATATGTCAAAATGTTACATTCTGGAGTGACCTATTTTGCTCCCCCACAGTAGAAACGCCTCAGGAATGTGCACACACACCCACGCTAATAAGCAAGTTCACAAGGTTGCAGGATAGAAGATCAATATGTGAAAATCAATTATATTCTATAATACATTAGCAATCCAAAAATAAAACTTTAGAGAAAAATTCTACTTACAATAGCATGGAAACAAATAAAACACTTAGGAATAAATTTAACCGAAGAAGAAAAAAAACATGTGTCTTGAAAATTACAAAACACTATTACCTGGGAAGGGGGATGCAAGTTGACAGGAAAATTACTGAGGGTAGTGGTTATATGACGTAATTATTTATCAATACTCATCAAGTGGTGCACTCAGCAACTATGCATTTCATTATATGTAAATTATACCTCAATAAAAATTCAAAATATAGGGATGGGATGTTAATACCATGTTTATTTCTCACTCAGGCAAAATATAGTTGGGAGGACTCAGCAATCCTTGCTGCCAGCAGCTCCACCACACTTCACCCAGGCTATCTACAGCATGTGCCTTTCTCTGTCAATTCAGCGAGGCAAGAGTAAACCTTGAAGACTAGAGCACTGAGCCCCAGCTCTCCCCTGCTTCTTACATTCCACTGACCTGCCTGTCACATGGCCCCACCCAACAGCAAGTGCTAACAACTGTGTCTCCTCAGAGACCCCTATAGACCTTCACAGCCATCTGACTTTGTGGGAGAGCTGCACTACCCCCTCACTACCCATGCCCCAAAACACAGTCAGTCAGGAGAACCTCCTTTCTCCAGCTTCATGTTTCCACAAGAAGGGTCAGCCTTTGGAAAAAACACCCATGGCCCTTCATGATAGGTAAAATTTCACATAGAAATCTGGCAGGTAGCACTTGACGTTCTTCTTCTCTTTTTGATGTCTTCCTGCAAAGAGCTTGCGCTCTCTGTGTGGTGGTCTTAGTGGTGGGCGTCTGGGTGCGAGCATGGCAGCTCTCCCCCTCTTACTGCTCAGCTTGACTGTGAGGTCTCCCTGGTGACGTCAAATGCACCCTCAGCAGGCAGCATCATCTGCGCTCCACAGGCGGTGAGCTGGGAGGAGGAGCTTGCACAAAGGGCTCCCTTCTCTCAGCACAAAGGAAACAGCCCCCAGAAGCCACCCACAATCTTCTGGAGTCACACTGACCAGTCATGGGTCACACCCCCACAGGAGGCTGCAGCATCTTCCCTGGATGCATCGCTCCGCCTGAGAGGACCGGCAGGGACACACCTTGAGCCACTTTCCCTTTATTAAATCTCCTTCAAGTACCCACTCCGAGCAGGTGTCTGCTTCCTGCCAGGACTGGACTGTCACAGGGCTGCCGCGTGTGCGGTGAGCATACCGCGTGTGTGTGCGCACACAGATGCACACCAACCGTGTAAAAGAAGAGAGCAAATCCAGACAATGAGGGGCTTCACCCATTGTTTCCAGGCCTGCTCAGGTCCCCACCTGCTCTTCTGAAATGCAGGAAGTTCCCGGGAAAAACAAAGCCTCCGGATGGAATGAATCAGCCAAAGAACACAAGTGCCTCAAGCAGAAAGTCAGGATCAGCCTCCTCGGCCTCATTTCCTTTTCTGCTTCTCTGAGTTTTCAGCTTTAGCTTCTGCCCTGGATTTAACTGTTCAGTCAAGCAAATAGCTGCTTAGAGGGTAGAACAGCCAATATCAGGCAGGGAGGCTCCCAGGAGTCAGGATTCTCTGCGCCCCAGCAGCCGTGCTGCAGGAAGGTCAGCCCCTTGAGACCGTGCTCTGGAGCAGAGCTGACTGGGAGCCGGTAAGGCAGGGGAGGCGGATGGCCAGGATTTCAGCGGGAAGGGAGAGGAGTTGGTTCATCAAAGCCAAGTGGGCCACAAAACAAACGCCCTTCAAGATTGCTAATGGCACAGCTTATTTCCCTTTTAATTATTCTCCCTACGCGCGCGCGCGCACACACACACACACACACACACACACACACACACACACACACACAGCTATAATGCAAAAGGTAGGTTTAGACACAGATAGAGACTGGCTAGGGCAGGTGGACTGGCCCTAGATGGAGCCACAGGGCAGAGAGACCCCATGTAGCTCCCCTCCTGCTCTTCCCAGGGAGCCAGTCCTCATCACCCCATCTCAGCTCAAATGTCACCTCCGCAGCCAGGTCACCCCTTCCCACCTTACTTGACTGTGTTTTATTTTCTCCCATCTGAAAAAGGAATCACTCTCTGGATCTTTGTTGCTTATTTATTTGTTTACAGTCAGTCTCCAGTACCATCAACCTCCCCCACCCCCTGACACACACACACACACACACACACACACACACACACACAGAGTTCCTAAGAGAGAAAGGGAAGACCACATCTCTTTCATTCATCCTTGAATTCTAGCACCTAGCATGGGGTCTGAAACAGAATACACAGGAAATCATTGCATAGATCATTAAATGGATGCTTGAATAAATGAATGGATGGATGGATGGGCTCCCCACTATGTGAGAGTTGCTCTGT
This sequence comes from Talpa occidentalis, assembly GCF_014898055.3. NCBI lineage: Eukaryota > Metazoa > Chordata > Mammalia > Eulipotyphla > Talpidae > Talpa > Talpa occidentalis. The sequence continues at coordinate 10,297,384 of NW_023600993.1, forward strand.
TCAGAGAGGCAAGAAAATGAATGTGCTCAATACCTGGCAAAGAAAAAGCACTTAGTTTTCAGTAGTTAACATGCTAGTCATCATCTCAAGAAACCTAGATTATTGACACTTAAGATGAGGAAACTGAGACTCAGAGAGGGGATGTGACTTGCCCAATGTCACACAGCTGGGAGGTGGCAGAGATATGATTTGAACTGTGGTCCAAATGCTTCAGAAGATATAGCTCTTCCTAGTCCCTCCCCCACAATTTTGATGAGCCCCTTTTGCATGTGGCCTGCCTGATCCTTGACTGTGGGTCTTTGGAGCCAGATTCAAAGCAGCCTGGTTATCTGCCCACTCACTTGACCATGGCCTGATGATCTCAAGGCTCAGGAAGGGCTGTGGACATGGGGAAGGAAAAGAAGGGCTGATAGTCAGGAGCTGGATCCCACTCACCCGGGCTCCCAACCCTGGTGGAAAAACTGTCCTGGCACCCACCCTGGGAGACCTGGCTTCAGCTCCCAGCTCCATGCGATTCCTTCTACCCGATTCCTTCCACCCCGTGCAGCTTGCACGGAAGTCACAGAGCTGCACCCCCATCCCTCCACGGGGCTCTTACAGTTCGAGTTTAGAAATCCATTAAAATGCGCACGCAAACTTGAAGGAAATGAAATTACTCTGTAATAAGAGCTACAAATTGACACGATTCCTTGGGGAGCTCAGTGGTAATCCTAGTTGCCCACTTGGCAAAATGGTTTTCCAGCCTTTTTTATCTATTAGCAGGGGAAAGGAGGGAGGGGCCGACTGTGGGTCCCCCATGAGTTCTAAGCAGCTGCTGGAGCCTGTCAGAGGGTCCTGCGGGGTGACTAGCATGAGGGCACAGCAAGAGTCACCTTCTCTGCATTCAAGGCCAATTCCTGAGTCCTGCATCAAGCAGCAGCCACACCAGAAGGGGACTGGGGGAGCTTAACCTTCCCTGCCATAATCTTTACCACCCCTTTCAGCCAGGCTAAACAAAACAGCACCTGAGTAGAAAGTTGTGTATGCATCAGAGCTTCAAGACAGGCCTCTCCACCAGGCACTGCTTGGCTCCCCAATTTTGTGCTTCTTTGCATCTGTGTCTGCCCCCCAAACGTGGCTACGAACCCCTGAAATGAAAACCCACCTCTGATGCATGTCAGAGCATGGAGCACGCCAGAGTTGATGGATGTCTGCTGAGTGACACGGTGACTTGCAGACACAGAGCCTTGCTGGGGTGGCGCTGCAGCTGGCCCTGGGGGCCTAGGGAGGGGGTCGGAAGCAGGGCTCTCCAGACGTTGGAGCGGGGATGCGTCATGCAGAGCACTGGACAGGGCTGGTGGGGCCTGAGACAGGCCTGTGTGCCAGGATGAAGAGTTGGAGGTATTCTGCTATTTTCTGGGGGGACGCTAAGCAGAAGTGAGAGCTCGCTTCTCACAGGGGGGACTGCTGATAGTAGCAGTTGTCATGCTAGTAGCCCCAGGAAAGGAAGAGGCGCATCAGCTTTCTCCTGTCTCTCCAGGGAGAATGCAACCTGAGCTGGCCTGGGTGCTCCTCTCATGCCACTGACCTCCAAGCACCATCTCCTTGCCCAGACCAACCATGTGTGAGTCTTTATGACAGAGACCTGGGAAGAAGATCGGGGAATGTTTGAATGTACCCTGGTTAATTCCCCAGACAATCTGAAGCAGCATTGTTATTAACTGTCCCGCTTCAGGGATCAGCAGCCTGGTCAGGAGAGAATGAACCTGTCCACAGGGCACAGCTGTGATGGGGGCAGGATGCTCTAGAGGAACAACCACCTGGAGCCCATTGGCACGAAGCAACACACTACACCAGTGCCAGGAGCTCAGATTCCAGATTCTACACTGTCCCAGGAGGCAGATCTGGGGCTGGTGGCAGCTGTCCATTCACTGGACACACCACCCACTAGTACCCTGCTCCCACCTTACTCATGGATCATTACATCTAATACAAACCATGCTACCACGAACCCCATTGTTTTTGTTTTTGTGCACATGGGCAGGCGTCTCTGAAGAACAGAGTCCTCCAAGTGGAACTGCAAATTCAGACCATGGGTACCACTAAGTGGCACCATAGTAACACTCCTACTTGCCCCTACTGTATGAGAATGCTCATTTCCACACTTGCCAACAGTGGATGTTGTGATTTCATTTTTCCCAGTGTGATAGAAAAAATAATTTTTCATTTTATTTTTCTGTACATTATATTTAAAGTTAACCATCTTTACATTTCTTTGTTGGTCATTTATATACCTTTCATCTGTGAGTTACTTTTTCCTTTACTTTGCCCATCTCTTGTTTTGTTTTGTCTAGTTTTTTCTATTTTTTTGTCTTATTATTGATTTGTCAGAGCTCTTTATATATTCTGGCTGTCACTCCACTTTCTTAGATACTGTAACTATTTTCTTTCAGTCTATCACTTGTCTCTTAACTTTACCTTAGTTTTTCACAAACAAGTTTTATATTTTTTAGTGCAAATCTCTAATCCATGCCCTTTTTTGGCTTGTAGATTTTATGTATTAGTAGCTCCTACTAAGATTGTAAAATAGCTTTTTTGTGATTACCTTTTAAAGTCATTTGTACTCTGAGATTTTACTATATAAGACTTTTTCCTATAGATTGCCAATTTTCCTAATTATGGTTTATTGAATATTTCACTGTTTTGTCACTGAGTTTTGAAAGTCAACTTTATGACAGATTCTTTTTCTATATGTCCATGATATGTTTCTGAATTTGTTTTTCATTCTTTGGCTATTTCTATAGCAATTCACTACTGATTTAATGGCTATAACTCTATAAGATATTTGGGTATCTGATGAAGAAAGTTATCCTTTATTATTTTCTTTTTTCAAAATGTCTTGATCACCTCTGGAAATTTCCTTCCCAGGAGAATGATATCTTTGTGTCATATACTACTAACTGTCTTACTGAGATTCAACTGGGATTTCATTGAATTTATAGATTACTTTATGGGAGAACTGTTATATCTAGCTCTTATTGAAGGCCATTAAGTAAAGTTTGGTAGCTTTCTTTATGGAGTTCTTAGACATTTTTATTAGGTTTCTTTCTAGATATTTTATGGAATTTGTTGCTTTTAAGAATGAGTTCATTTTTCATTTCATTTTCTAATTGGTTTTTCTAGTATGTAATTAAGCTATTGATTTTTTCTATGCTGATCTTATATCTGGCTACACTACTGAACTCTTATTGGTTTGTCAATTGATTCTCTTGAGAATTTTCTAGGTAGATGATCATATGGCCCGCAAATAATCACAGCTTTGTTCCTTTTTTCCCTAATATCAGTGTCATTCTCCTCTCGTAGTATAGTATTGGCAAGAATATCCAATAAAAGGTGGTATAGTGCAATAACAGTAATATTGTTTCTTTTTATTTAATTATCAAGTATGTCCATTGTTGTGGCGTTCTGGTGTTCTTTACTGTATTAAGAACATAATTTGCTAGAAATTTTTTACCATGAAAGTACATGTTAAATATTTTCAGCAGTGTTTTTGTTCTCTACAAAAATAATTATGTGCTTTTGCTTGTACTCTAACAAAGCAATGATTTCAACTGGTAAATTTTCTCTTAAGTTGAACACATACTTGCTTTCCTGAGAAGTCTTAATATAATGCTGAATTGTATCCTCTAATTAAAAAAAAATTAAAACTCCATCAGTTAAATTTTAAAGGGTAATTCTATAAATACTGTTCATCTCAATTTAAAATAAAGAACAAGGAACACAGCCAATTAATAAAATGATAACATTTGTTTATTTTTGATCATTTTACCAATTAAGGGAAAAAAATAAAAGGGATGGAGGAAGGTAAAAAAATGAAGAAAAGACACTTGCACAGAAATATCTTGCCACAAAGAAACAAATAAAAAATATAAAAGTAAAGAGAAGAAAGGCCAAAATATTCACATACAAGCATCTTCAGAAAGAAGGATGAAAAATAACACTTATTAATCATGGAGAGGGTGGAGGGAGAGAGAAGCAGCAGCTGGTGAGGGGGGGAGAGAAGGGGAGGGTGGGGTGAAAACCTGGGGAGGGAAACATAGAGGGAGGGAGGGAGGGAGAGAGAGAGAGACTGAGAGAAAGAGGCACACAGAGGGGGAATCTCACTGAGTCCTACACATACAGTGATCCTAAAGCAGAGACCTTGTTAGTCTACCTGCTCTGAACAGCCTCCAGCCTTCTGTTCTATGTGGTATTTGATTTTGCAGGTTTGTATCTCTGTTTATAAGAAAGATTAGCATGTAGCTTTATTTTCCCAACTTACCCCTCTTCAGTTTTAGGTTTCAAATAAATTATCTCTGTAAAATAAGTTGGGATGTTTCTGGCCTTTTCCTGCTTACTGAAATAAACAGTATAAATGAAGTTTTGGGCAAAGTCGCGCATAAAATCAGGCTAAGAACCTCTCTAGAGGGTAGAGATATGAGAATGCTTTAAGTTTCTTCTAGGATTATTTCATGATTTGTTCTTGAACCAATTTTCAAAATTTATAATTTCCTTAAAATGTCCGTTTTTCTCTATATCTTTGAATTCATTAATATAAAGTTGTACAGTTTTGTCTTGTAATTAAAATTAAAATTAAAATTATGTATCTATACTTGTGCCTATTTTTAGGGTTTTTTGTTATTTTTTGTTTGTTTGTTTTAAGATTTATTTATTTATACATGCACTGGGTACAGTCAGAAGCACGGGAGGGTGAGAGAATTCACCAGAGCCAGAGCGGGGAACAGAACAGGCAGACTGATGAAGTCCACTGCTGAGGGGAGCAGCGGGCATGGCAGGAGAGGTCTGTACACCATGTGGGACCCTCGTCGGTGGCCAGGGATCGAACCGGCGCTTCAGAGGCTGTGGGCAGCTTCGCAACCCAGAGCTCAACTGCTGAGCCACCTGGGAGGCCCTACTTGTGCCTTTTTTTTAGATTTATTAAAAATTTGTCTTTTCAAACATCTGTTTCGCTGACAACTGCATTGTTTTGGTTTGTATTTCATTAATACTCACTTTCATGATAATTCCATCATTCTAATTCTTGGGAAAACTTAAGTGTTTTTTAGAGGTTTCTTGAGTTGAAGGCGTAGGTCTTTTATCTCTGATCTTTTTGTGTTTTCCAACAAATATTGTAAGCCATAGTTTTTCCTTTGAGTGCTGTTTTGGCAGAAAAACACAGATTTGTTGTGTGTTATTTCTGTAACCCTCCAGACACAAATAGTTTGTACATTACATTTTAAATTCTTTCCCTTTAATTCAAAAGCTATTAAAATCCTTTTTGTTAACTTCTAATTTTATTGCATTCCAATCAGGGAATGTGGCCTAAACAATATTAGCTTTCTTTTGGGGGGGTGGGTGGGGAATATATTAAGATTTCCCTATGGTCTTGTTCACTGTTGGTTTTTTAAAATATTCAGCTTGTGGTTAAAAGAATATGTAATCTCTGTTAGTTGAGCATAAAATTGTATGTGTGTATGCATTCATGTGAAAGAGAGAGACAGAGACAGGGAGAGAGTCACTCATTTGTTGTCTTATTCAAATCTTTTATTTATATATTATTCTATGACAGTTTTACTAAAATTGCCCACTAAGATATTGAGGATTTGGGTGTTGTTGGGTTTTTTTTCCTACTTGTAATTCTATCTGGTTTCCATTCTATGTATTTGGAGCTATGATTGAAGTGCAACAAAAATGATGATTATTTGTTACCCTGTGAACCGTTGCCTTTTTCCAAGATGACATACCCCTCTTTTTGTTTATTGAATGCTTTGGCTTTGCATTCTATTTCATCTGAATTTAATATTACCATATTTCTTTGTTTTATTCACATTTTCATTTTTCTTGCATTGTTTCTTTTAGCTATGTCTCACATAAAGGGCCTCCAGCTGGAGTTTGTGTTTTTATCCCACCAGAGCCTTTTAATTTTAATTAACAAGTTTAACCCCTTCACATCTATTGTGGTGACTGATATTATTAGAAAGCTTCATTCCATTTCTTTTTTTTTTTTTTTTGGCTTTTTCTATTCAGCTTTCTATTGTCTCTTTCCCCTTTTTCTTATATTTTATTATGCCTATTGAATTTTCTTTGTTAATTGTTTTCACCTTAAAAAATGTATCATCAAGGTTCTATTTCAAAACACTCTCTGGAATTAAGTTGCCCCCACAAGAAGTCAAACAACACAGTTCTACTCCCCTCTGCTCCATTTGCCATTGCCTTAGAATTTTTCTTCCATGATTAATTTATTTTACATTTTTTTAAATTAAGTATTTTTTTTTAATGGGCTAATAATATGCCCAAATCCTAAGTATACAGCCTGATGATTTTTCCCCCAGAGGCAAGTTTGCTCATTGCACCCATGCAAACACTACCCAGCACAAAATACAGAACTTTTCCTCCAAAAGCCTTCATGGAGGACTCCAACCACTTTCCCCAACCATGGGTAAACCACGATGCTGACACCCAACAGCATAAATAGTTTGTCTTAGTTTTTGATTTTCTGTACGAGAATCATAGTGTCTATTCCTTTGTATCTGGCTTCTTTTGCTCAGCATTATGTCTCACATTATGCCACATAGAAGTATATAGCAGTGATATTTTCTTGTGCTGTATAGTATACCATTCTGTGACTAACTGCCGAGTCATTCTGTGGATGAACATTTGGGTTGGCCCCAGTTTGTGGGTATTGCAAAATGCTGCAGTGAACATTCCAGCACATGTCTCTTGGGTACATATATCCCTACTTTCCCTTTAGACACAAATCCACAAACAGAATGCTGGGTGGTAGGATATACAAGTGTTTACCACCTGTAGATACTGTCAGTTTTCCAAATAACATATCCACAATGTTGTTTTAAATTTAAACAACATAACTTATTGTGTGTTTGTCCTGTTTTCTCTATTGCATCTGACTCTGCACATCTATATTTTTTTGTTGATTGAATTTGGTGACACTCATTCATAGTGTGACGATTTAGAAACATGGTGGAAAGATTTTCTCATTACTCATGCTCAGATTCTCAAATCATCTCAGATTTGCAAACAGCTCTGAGCAGTTAGCAGCCTGGTGCTAAAATGGAGATTGATCAGAGGTATTCACTTCAGCTGTGTCTGGGGAGGACCGAGGCAGCTGTCCTGGCCCACACCACCCCCTTCTCTTCCACTTCCCTTTCTCTTCCCCTTCCTGGCCACTCCTTCCCACTGCTCCCAAATGGGAATTCATTGACTGTTCTTTTTTCTTAATTTTTTTAAAGATTTATTTATTTATTTATTTATTTTACACAAGAACCGGGGTACAGGCCAGTTGTGTGGGAGGGTGAGAGGATTCACTAGAAACAGAGCGGGGAACAGAACAAGCAGACTGACAAAATACACTGCTGAGGGGAGCAGCGGGCACGACAGGAGAGGTCTGCCGCGCCATGTGGGACCTTCACCTGCTGGCCGGGATCGAACTGGCACTGCAGAGGCTGCAGACAGCTTCACAGCACGGCGCTCAACCGCCTGCACCACCAGGGATGGCCCTCACTGACTGTCCTTTACAGGTTGACTGGTGCAAATGCAGAAATGGCTGAAAGGAGGAAACCAAGTCTGGTGGAGAATCGGTGTGGATACAGGTGAGCACACAGGCAGGTTAGGAGGCCCGCTGGAGGTGGTTCCTGCACATGTGTCGTGTTTTATCACTGACTGTAGGGGCAGAAAGGACACAGTGCAGGTTTTCTGATCCAGCAGACTGGGTAAAGGAGGAGTTAGAGTCCTCAGTGGTTTTGCAGGTCTTTTTATTGGGATTTACCCGGTACACAGCAGGTAAGGGAGCTGGGAGGCCAGGCGGCTGGCAGGCCTCCCAGCCCCCAGCAAGTCTTCATTCTATCTGGGCTCTCCAGCCTTGTCTCAGCTTCTGCTTCTCTTGCTTCTCTCTCGGCTTCTCTTTTGGCTTCTGCTGGCGTCCCCGTGATACCGCCCTTAAAAGCACAGTCTTAGCCCAGGTGAGTCCCATCTACCTATGCCCACACCCTACTCCAGGTGCCCGCCATCAGGCACGCATTCAGGACCGCAAGGATCCATCATCTATACTGATGGCGGGAGGGCAGAAAAGCCTGACATTTTTCCTTACCTACTGACCTTGCTGGTCTATTGGGGACTGAATGTGGGGAGGCTGGGTTGGTTGGTGAGATGGATGAAAAACTTCCACTCCACTTCCTTACTTTCAATGCCACCTCTGCAGGATAGGTCCCAGACCCCTACTCATTAGAACCCCCAGTATTCTTCTTCCCACTTTTCATTAGAATCAGGCTTTGTTTCTTTTGCTCCCCTGCAAATAAATACAGGAGAATCTCAAATTCACAGACATTGTAAATGGAGAAACTCCAGATCTTCCTCCAAACCCAGTCCTGATATCTCTGCAACTTAGAATTTCAGTCTCGTGTGTGTTATAAACATCTTGTCTGCCAGGCCTAAGAAATTCACCCACACTCCCTGGCTGGTAGAGTTCTCTTCTCTGAGTCTATAGATATCTTTCATCACAATTTGACAAAAGAGCGGTGCTTTGAGGCCCATTTTATAGGTTTTCTATTCCACAGGTTTGCTGCCCATTACTATCATCTGTCAGACTCATAAAGCAGTAGGATGTACACATTCCTGTTGGTTGATTTTATTTAAACACTAATTCTTGCAGCTGTTAAGAAGGAAGAAAGGCAGACAAGAAGGCACATTCTCAGGCTGCCTCCCAGAAAATCCTCATGCATCACAGTTTAAGGACAGGAAGCACAAATAACACTGCAATATTAATAAATAGAAAAACAAACTCACCAGGACTCTAATAATCAATAATTACTGGTCTCTCAAATTAGATACTAGAACTTGCAGTAATCATTTACATCCCCAACAAATATTACTCTGCATCCTTAACCAGCAGTTGCTACCTCTACTGTTGAGAAATAAAATACATTCTTGTACATGAAATGATGTCTACATGTGAACAGGAGCTGGATCGGAAAGGCCAGTGTGCTGGCTCCAGTTTTACGAGGCCGTTATCCCGTCCCTGGGAGGCGAAGGGGCAGAGTCATGGGTGATCCCCCCTGCCTCCCAGGTATACAGCCAGCCTTGTCACACCGAGGTCACATCCCTGAGACAGCCATTCCAATGAAATGGTGCAGTTACACTTAGATATTTCACCCTGGGCAGAAGCAGAAAGAATGTGATCCCAACATCTCTGTGGGCCTCCTTTATTGTCTTCCTCCGAACGCTTTCCACAACCAATGGGTAGTTCCCCGACTCCTCTGTGCTGAAAGGTCATGTGTGAATTCTGGGAGAGCCAGGACCAGAGATAGTCGGAGGGACTGAGTCAAAGGAGTGCAAACCGCACCCCAAGGCTGCCCAACCCGCACCCTCGCCAGGGTTGCCCTTTCTACTGTTTCATGTCATTCCTGCCACAGGTGAGTGAGAGCCCCATGCCAGCGTGCACGGGCACTGTTGGTGCCTGGTGAGCACACAGCACGCTCCCTGCCCTTGGGGAGCTTCTTGTCTTGGAGGCAGGGGTTGCCAGATGCTAATTACAAAGTATGGTTAGTGCAAGGGCTCTGAAGACCAATACCAGCCTGGGCTGGTGGAGAGTGTGGTCCACAGCTGCCTGCAAAGGGGAAGGGCCATGGGCCTGGGCCTAGTCCCAGAGGACACTGTGCCTCCAAGGAGAGGGGCTGCTCCAGGCTGGTGGCCTCTGGCTGTGGAAGGGGGGGTCACTTGCTGGTCCCCCAACCCCTCAAACATTCTCCCCTCCTCCCCACCCCTCTCGTACTTTAAGGAGTCTCCCTCCTCCTCTCTCCCCAGCTTCCTGTGCCCCACCATCCCCACGTCCATTCTGCATCTGGCTGGGCTGCTTACTAACACGCGAGTGCCAGCAGCTCCCCACTCCTAGGCGCAGTGAAGTGGGGAGTACTGATGTAGCTCGGAGAGAATACGTGGGCGATTGTGGGGTCCAGGGAACCAACACAAGCAAAGCGGCCAGCACGCTGCCTCCACGGTTCTCTCCTTACGTGGAACTTATTAGTCTTCCACGTTTTTCCCTGCTCAGGACTGCCAACAGGCCTTCCTGCCTGTCAGTGCTCAGGCATGAGTGTTGACCGGGGCTTGAGCAGTTGACCCAAGACTTTCTTAAGGGGCGGATTCCGCCTGCACTCTCTCTTGCAGCGCGCGCACTGCCTTGGGGGTCCCCCGGAGCGCCTCTCCACCCCCAGGGGGTCTGCTTGGCTTCCCTGGGTTGTGCAAGGGGACATCAAGATCCGGAGAGGCGGCGTCGCTGAGCGAGGAGATGCTCCGCGGCGGGTCCCTGGGGAGGCCGATCCGCAGCGCCAAGGAGGCGGGTGACCGCGCCTCCCCCCGCGCACGGGGCCCGGGGGGCGCGCGCGGGGTGGCCCCGCGGGGGCTGCGCGGGGAGCGGGGACCAGCCTCGCTTCCCCAGAGGCCCACTGCCACCTAGCGGCCGGCCTGGGAATGGCAGGCGGACCCCGGCGCGGGCAGCACCGCGGACCCCAGCCCGGCTCCGCGGGTACCCGCGCGCACCTGCCCGCCGCGCGCCCGGGGTGGAGCCGGGCACTGCAGCCGGCTCGGGGACGCACGAGCCACGGCACAGTCCTCCGGCGCCGCCAGGCCCTGGCCCTGCCGTAGGAGAGGCAGACACGCGAGTGGGTGCTTGTGGCAGAGCGAGAACTGCGCCTCGGGGGACCCCCGGGAAGCGGGGAGACTGAGGCAGATGGAGGGCCTCCAGCTGAGGGCTGGAACTGAAGGCAGAGTTCAGCCTATCCGTGCTCAGCCCACACAGAGAGCACAGCTCTTGTCCACTCTGGGGTCCTGGTCTCCTGCCTGCTCCATGGGACAGATGAGGCATCACTGACTTGACACCTTCCTGCCCAAATTGCTCCTTCTCTCAAGGGCCCGCACAGACCGCCGCCCCCACCCGGGCTCTAACTTGACAGCGCAGTTGCCTGCGCCACACCCTGCGTGGGAACCGGTGCCTGGCGTGACCGTGCAGGCCACCCACCAGCCCCAGGCCCTTCTCTCTTGGAGAATAACTTCTAGCATGGTGGCCCCCTTTGGGACGGTGGGGGAGCGGGAGAGGAGGCCGAGGGGTCTCCAGGAAAGGGTCTGGTCCCAATGGCAGGGGAGCTCGAGTTCCAAACCCCTCCCCCTGGGGACTGAGGGCCTGTGTGTGCATCTGCCGCCCTCTCTTCCTGGGCTTTGTGTGCTAAAGACTGTTAGAAGGGGCAGGCTTTTCCAAGCCAAAGAAAGTAAGGCTCTCTTTACACACGTTCTTTAAAAAAATAAAATAAAATAAAGCACCCAAAACAAAACAAAAAGACCAAAAACCCCAATGCCGACTTGCCTTCCATTTATATAACTTAAGGGAACTCCAAAGATAATAAGGTAAATCTGTTCCCAGGTGACTGAAGGTCTCCATTCATAGACGGGGAGCAGCTGCATAATTTTAGGTTTCCGCCTCAGCAGGCACTTCCATTACCCTCAGAACCTCCATGGCTGGTGTCTGGAAAGATCAACTGCAGGAGGGAGGACTGGGGGCTCCCTCTTCTTCCCTGAGAGCCCCAGTCTGACCCTCTGCTGCTCCCTGTGTTGGAGGGAGGAGGGGTGTCCCCTTCAGTGCTTTGCTGCAGTGCCAGCTGAGGGACACTGGTCAGGGGTGCCAGGCTAGGAGTGTGCAAATGTAGGAAAATAAGCACAGCTGTGTCTGAATTGCACAGAACCAGTTTGGGCCTGAGAGATGGACCATCCCTGACCTGTGCATGGAGAAACAGGGGGAAGGATCCCACCTAGGAAAAGCAGTATCATTTTGCTACCTTTTAAAACCCCTATGTTCTTTCCCCATGGCCGATTGACTGCAAATGTAGCCCTGATTTTTCTTGCCTACCTGTATCACCATCCCTTGCAGAGATGATGACATGTGTCCACTCCCATCAAGATAGTGTCTTCCCACCCCTGAAAATGTAGCAAGTTGCCCCTTTGACTTCCTTTGGTCAAAAGAAAGTAGCAGAATGTGTTCTGGCTATGAGTGAGGCCTTAGAGGCCTTACAACTTCCCCTCTCTCTTGGATCTCTGGACTGGCCTGCTGGAGGATGAGAGACCACCTGGAGCCGAGGGAGGCAGCTGGGTCGCCCCAGCTGAGTCTCCAGACATGTTAGAGAGAACAACCAAGGCATCAAAGTTTCCCTGGCTCTTGTGCAGCTGACCTGCAGTTGATCATGAGCAAGCCCTGCTGAGTCCAGAGCCATGCGGCCAACTCACCACCTCCGGAGACTTATCTGGTCATTGCTTAAAGCTACTACATTTGGGGATGGTTTGTTATGCAGCGATGGTTAACTGATACACCGGCTAACTTTACTCTCCTGCCCTGTCCTAGGCTTGCTCAAGGTCATTCAACTGGGTAGTTACATCTCTGTGGGTTATTTCCCCACCCTCTGCCCTCTGGAACTCTCTCTTAGGAAAGCAGCCCCGCACTGGGCAATCTTTAAAAATATTGGGAACCAGCTGAAGATGGGCTCCTCCTGGCAAATTCCCCTCCCTGAGGATGAGAGGAGAGGATTGCTGCAGGGCCCTTAGTTTTTCCTTGGACATTTTTCTCCTCTTTGAACCAGTTGCTCTCTGACACTGCTGTTGGGCTGTCACCCAAGGATTTCTGTTCTAACCTCTGAGGGTGGACCTGTTGTTTCCTCTGGGAGCCCTTCTTCAAGGATTAGCCCCTCATTTTGGTGCAGAGAAGCCTCAAATAACTTCCTGGGAAATGCTATGCACAGGATAAACCTGACTCTTTCCATAGCTCAAAACTGGGTTTGCTCTAGATGTATAGGTTCAAAGTTACTGTCCCTGAGAAATTCAGAGGCAGTGCTCCACTTTCTCCTGGCACCCAAAGTCATCAATGAGGCATCTGATGCCAAATATAGCTCCCCTGCATCCACCACCCCTGGAAACTTGTGGGATAGTTTCTTTATTCTTGACATTCTGAAATTTTGTTCTGATGTCACATGGGGTCTTGATTCATCGTGTTGGATACTTAGAGGCCCTTGTGAGCTGAAAGCCTTGTGTGCTTCAGTTCTGGCAAATTGTCTTTAATCATAATAATAATTTCCCTACTTCTCTCCTTTTTCCCTGTCCTATATTTTTGGAGTGCCTATTAGACGGACATTTCAACCTCATGGATTAAATTGGGGGGATTTCCTTTTTTTTTTTTTTCTATTTTCTGTTCTTTACCTTATTGTGTCATTTTGTGGGAATTCTCTGAAACATAAACACATGTGTGTATATATACATATAAATCTATATTACATATGCATGCCAAATTATGTATAACAAATTCACATTAATATATAACTAATTGTACCAATATAGCTCTCTAATATTAAGATATAATGACAGGGCCTCCCCGGTGGCGCAGCAGTTGAGCGCTGGGTTGCGAAGCTGCCTGCAGCCTCTGCAGCGCTGGTTCAATCCCCGGCTGCTCCCGGGCCAACAGAGGAGGGTCCCACATGGCGTGCAGACCTCTCCTGCCGCCCGCTGCTCCCCTCAGCAGTGTACTTCGGTCCTTCTGCCTGCTCTGCTCCCCGCTCTGGCTCTGGTGAATTCTCTCACCCTCCCGCGCTTCTGACTACCCAGTGCATGTATAAACAAAACAAACAAACAAACAAATAAATAAATAAATAACATGCCTCTATTTAAACAAAAAAAAAAAGATATAATGACATATCATATACTGAAAGAAAAAGATACATGAGAAAAAATGTAGTAATCTGAAGTATTGTTGACACTATTTGTAAATATTACAATAAATAAATAATTTTGACCATAATACTTCAAAATGATGAGTCCCTCCTAATTTTTTTCTTGCTTTATTTATTCAATATCTTCTTTCGTTAACAACTTGTTAAACTATAACTCACATGCCACACAATTCCCCCTTCAGAATGTAAATTCAATGGCATTTACTATTTTCACAGAGCTGTGCATCAATCACCACAATCAATTTTAGAACATTTTCATTACTCAAACAAACAAACAAAAATCCAGGCCTCCCAATTTTCTCCCCTGCTGCCCAGCCTGAGGCAACCACTAATCTACTTTCTGTTGCAGTATCTCCTTAACTCTATTATCTGATTTCTTGTATCTGTCTTTAATTAATTAAGAACTTATAGGGGATGAAATACAATTAATTAGGCTATATCCTGTCCAAAGAGACATATGGAAGAAAAAGACATGTTGAAAACAAAAGGGTGGAAAATGATATGTATACCAATGCCAACAAAAAAAGTAGGTTGGACCATGGTAATATTTGGAAAAAATAGAACATAAGGACTATAAAGTTAGGTGGGACAAAGGATATTTTATGATAAAAGATATAATCCATTAAGAAATTTTGAGTCATACATTCTTCTATACCTACCATTACAATCATGAAATATTTTTATTTGTTAACCTACTTTTTATTGCAAGTAATGAAACACACAGCTTAAATAATGAAGGGAGTTCTTGAGGCCACAGCTGGCCAGGGACAGGGCAGCCTTCAGGTGAGTGCTGACTCAGGGGCTCAGGAAAGCTCCCAAGATGCCTTTTCCTTCCTTGCTCTCAAGACAAAAGTTTTTCCCCTAAAGCAGACTCTCCCCATGATAAGACAATGGCTGCAGATGGTAGCATCTGAGGTCAAATATTTCCTCATTAGCAACTGGTCTGGGAGGTAGCTCTCCCTTCCACAACCCACCAAAAAACAACCCTGGGCTACACTCTTCACGGACCAACTTGGGTCATGTGATCATGTCTGAACCAGTCTGTGCAGCCAGGGAAATGGCAGGAATGAATTAGCTCGGACTTGGCTTATGCACAAAACTCTGCAGAAACCAGAGTGAGCGGAAAGGCCTTCTGCAGGCATCCAAGATCGTCATGGCTCATCCAAGGTGCAGTATAAATTATAGCCCAGACACTTGGAAGTGACCCAATGTAGAAGAGCGAGGACAAATCCTGGGGAGGCAACTACATGTGCACAACTTATATGAGAAAATGGACTGAATAATTGCCAAATTCACCTTAACACAAAAAAGGACTCCTCAGTCTCTCACCAGTTCTCTGTATTATTCTGGTCACGTAGGCCCAAGGCCTGGTGCCTATACCCAGCATCACTCCACGAGCAGGTGGGACCCAAGTCCCAACAACAAAGCAAGCAGGGATGTCATTAAGGTTTCTATTACCTCTAGACTTTGCAAGGAGATGGTCCTGAGAGAGGAGAAACCTGAGGTCATTTGCTCAGGTAGCTGAGGTCCGTCCAGACCTGATGTTACCCATTTACTCCACAAGATTCTTTTCTAAGTATCACTTATCTTTCCTTGCAATTGGCTCTGTGCTGAAAAATCTTATTGTAGTGCTACCAACCCTTGAGAGTGCTTGTCTGGCTTCATTGAGATGATGAAAGGACTTAGAGGGAGACCCAATCCGGACATAAGCTAGGGGCATTTATTGTGGGTCACATAGTAGGGTGAGGGGGTCAACACTCTAATACTGAGAGCTGTGGGGGTTTCATGGGATTGATCACAAGGGAGGGGGAACAGGGAAGCAGGTTATTGGCTGACTGGGGTTTTATCAAGTTAACCGAACATCAGGAGGGCAACAAAGATCAGGTTCCAGGGACCATGTGACAGTAAGAAGCAGAACAAGGGCTGCCCACAGTTCAACTTAGCATTCTTGTTCTCAATACCTTTCCAAAGTCTGTTATCTTCTTGGCCACAGAGATGCATCTAACCCCAGTTTTCAAAATTCCAAGAGCTGCACAGTCACTTCTTTGGCCATCTTCACCGCTGTGAGATGTCTCAGCTACTCACTTTTGGGGTTCTTTGCTCTTCAGTGATAGATATCTAATGCATGATGTGAGAAGGAAGCTGTTGTTTTCAGATTGTCCATGTCCATACTCCATTTCAGAAGGTAAAGACCCAACCCACAGAGTTCAGAAAGGAAGAAAGGATGATCCAAATATTTTAGAGCTCACCGAATTGTTCCTGTCTATTTGTAACAGACAGACATTCTCAAACATATGAAGACAAGGCAGAGAGCAACGATGATCATTTTGAAAAAAATTACTTGGGGTAATTCAAACCAAACAATGAAGTAATTAAAATGTTAAAACCCAGGAATACAAAAGCCATGACAAGATTAGTGTTTGATATCAAATCCACTTAAATAAGTAAGATTACATTGTGAGAGGTATATTTACCACACAGAATGTAAGTGTTATGTAGCCTGACAATGTAAAATAATAGCATAATTCACAACACTTATGGGATAGAAGGAGGAGGCAGGGGTAAGTAGGAGGAAAAAGAAGTGTTGTACTTTCTTCATTTTTCTTATCAAGAAATTAAAAAAAAACAGTTGAGAGTTAGAACTTTCTAAAAATATAATGAATTCTACCTCATTGTTCATAATCATTTTTCTTTAAAGGGATCTTTGGGAAACTAATGTCTTCTCTAGGGAAAGTGTCTGAAAAGACATGAATAAATACTACCTACATTTTTACTTTAGTTTTTTTTCTTAAAATTTCATTTACATTTTACTTAAAATTAGCATGACAATATGTCTCTATACTTCTATCTGTAGAGATATATGAAATGTTAGTAATGATACAGTAAAAACAAATTTTTAATACACTGTGGGAAGATTATTATCTTATATTTTGTTTGATCATTTCTAATTTTATGTGTTCTTGAGATATTTTTAAATTAATGAGCATATTATTTTTGCTACATCAACATTTTTGAAAAACAAGGAAAAGAAATGAATTAAATGTATAACTTACAGACTGAGCAGGGAAAAATGAATTATTGTTAAGAGGGAAAGGATCCAGAAACTGTCATGAGGTCAAAATCACTCCCACAGGTTCTGGGTCCAGCCGCCTGCTGCCACATATACATACAAAAGGGACTTTGGTGCAACAAAAGGAAAAAAAATTATTGCAACCAACATGTAGAGGGAGAGAGAGAATTCTGAGGGGTGAGGGACCTGGAGAAGGTGCGGGACCTAAGGATGGTGCCTGGTGGAGTTGCTGTTAGGGTGCTGCAGGGTGCGGGGGAGCTCTGCAGCTGCTGAGGACAAGAAGGAGCTGGATTTTCCAGGGGGCGGGGACGGGGTGGGTTGGATTGGGTGGACGGAGAAAACTTTCTAGGCTGAAGAAGCAGAAAATGCAAAGACCCAAAGAATAGACTGGCATATCCCAGGCAGAGGAGAAAGCTAGTGTGACTGAAGCACAGTGAACCAGGAGAGGTGACTGCCACCTGAGAGGTAGGGGGGGAGCAGGTCACACTTGCTGGTCCTGCAGTTGAGCAGCTCTTTTTCTTGGATTTTCTCTCATTCATTGCATCATAGGGGGCTGCCAGTCTCGGTGAGCAAGTTCGGTCTGAGACCCCCTACTCCACCCACCCAAATGAGGGCTCCAGGACTCTTGCTCGGGCACAGAGGATTACAGGGTCTCTTTGTTAGAGGTGCCTCCAGAATTCTACGCAGCAGGGACTGCAAGGAAGCCACCTAGGGAACTCACTTTAAAGCCGTGTTGCGCTGGGAAGCGTAGTGTTTTCATTTGACTGGTGGAATGCAAACTTTTCAAAATTAACCATGTTTCCTATCGATGGCTTTATTTGTTCACATTTTCCATAAGATTGAGACATCTATCCTTATTGAATAATACGTGTATTTTTAAGGTGGCTTGACGAGGCCGGTGGAGGGTATAAGGAGTGGAAAAGCCTCCATTGGAGGGGGGTAGCGGGGGGGGGACCTTCGCTTGTCATCGCCGAGACCCGGCAGTAGCCGCCGGCGCCGAACCTGGTTCCTAAGAGCCTGCAGCTTAGCTCCCGCCCCTTTGGGAGCTGCAGGCGGCCCAGTCCGCATGCGCGGGGCGGGGCCGGCGGCGGGAGGGGCGGGGCCGGGCTTCGGGGGCGGGACCGGCTTCCGGGGCGGGGCCGGGTGGGCGGGCGGGGCCGGGTGGGCGGGCGGGGCCGGGTGGGCGGGCGGGGCCGGGTGGGCGGGCGGGGCCGGGCTTCGGGGGGGGCCGGGCTTCGGGGGCGGGGCCGGGCTTCGGGGCGGGGCCGGCCGGGCGGGGGCGGGGCCGGGCGGGCGAGCGGGCGCCCAGCTGACTGGCGACCGGCGGGAGCCGCGAGTGGGCGGCGTTCGGGTTCCGCAGCCCGAGTCCCCGTCTCGGAGTAGGCCCGGCCGGCCGGGAGCGACCGCAGCCCTGGCTCAGCCGCCGCAGCCGCCGCCGCGGCGGGCGCACGTGTCGCCGGGCCCGAAGAAGGCGGGCGCCGCCGCCAACCGCCGCCTGGCCGCCGTGCGCGCCGTGCCCGCCTCGTCCCCGCCGGGGCGCCGCGCCCGCCGGGCGTCCCCCGGGGCCGGCCCCCTGGCCGCCGAGGCGCGCGAGGAGCTGCGGCGCCGCCTCCGGGGCCTGGTGGACAGTAACCTGGTGATGGTCTTCAGCAAGAGCTACTGCCCGCACAGCGCGCGGGTAGGCGGGGGCCGGGGCGGGGGGCCGCGGGGAGCGGGGGGGGGGGCCCGGGACAGGGGGGGGTCCGGGGTGGGGGGCCCGGGGCGGGGGGCCCGGGCGGGGCTGGGAGCCGCGGCCGCGAGGTCTCCCCGGGGCGGGGGCCGCCCCCCGAGGCGCCGCGGGTCCCGCCGCCTGGCCCGGACCCCCACACCGGGAGTCCCGCCGGGGCCGCCCCCCGCACCCCCGGGGTCCCGAGCCCGAGGCCCGCCAGCTCCTCCTCGGACGCGAACCCGGGCACCCAGCGAGCCCCCGGCGGGCCGGGACCGGCGCGGGCGGTGACTCCACGTCACGACAGGGTCCCGCGGCCCCGCGCCTGGGGCGCCCCGGGAGGCGCGGCCACACGGCGGGGGTCCCCGGGCAGCCCCGACCCCCTAGACTCCGCCTGCTTGTTCTTGGGTCCCTGGCAAGTGCCGGAGCCCGGGCCTCCCCCTCCCAGCCCGCACCCCGCCGTTCGCCCGCTTATCAGGGGCTTATCGGAGACACAAACTTTCTTGTGGAGTTCAGCCCAGTGGGGAGCAGCTCGCGGGGGGCCGCTGCTCAGACCCCGCAGCCTGCTGGCCTGGTCCGGGTTGCGGAAATCCACGAAGCCCTCCCTGTTTGCACATCTTGGGAAAAACTTGAAGACAGGGTGTGAGGAGGCTACGAGGTCATTTCAGCAGCGTGGCTCACTCCCTGAACTTTGGAGGGGGTCTAGCTAAGCATTTAGGGGTGTTTTATGGGCAAGTGTATGCTGAGTTTAAAAAGAACCCCCCTAGAAAGAAGTGTCAGAAGATAAATCCATCCGTAGGGACTTTTGATATGTGGAACTTCACATTAACAGAAAGATTAGATAATACACGAATATGCAAGCGCAAAGCTAGTGAGTTGTCTTTGGGACGTTATAGGCTATGATTTTCCCATTTATTTTCAAGTTCGCGTTGCCTTCCATGCTGTGTCATAGCACATTCATCTGTATCATTCACACGCTCCTCACAGTACAGTCAAGCAACCCTAGTACTCTAGAAGGCTCTGCGGCTGTCGCTCCTTGATCATATCCTCCCTCCTCCCCCTGGTTAATCTCCAGAATTCCTTGCTCTTCTTCACAGTTTTGCTAAGTGCATGTATACCCTTAAACAACATTTTGTCCCTTTTTGGCCTGTTCTGGTACTTTACGTAAAAAGAATCATATGTATGTGTTCTTTTGCACTTTTCCCCCTAAACAGTTAAGTCTTAGAGATTCAGGTATGTAAGTATCTGTAACTGTGGCTTGTTAATTTTCATTATTCTCATGACTCATACCATAGTTTGGTGAATCATAGCCGTTTATTGATTCTGCTGCTTTAATACAGTAGTTTTCAATTTTGTTTAAGCTTATTTTGCTTCTAAAAACAGTACGGCTGTGCCTATTGTGCACCTCCAACAAAGCACAACCAGCTGTTGCGCTGACAAAATGGGTTTGTTCAGAAACAAAAAGGCCTTTTGGAAAGTGCAGTTTTGTGGGGAGACACACCTTCACTTCCCCAGAATCAAAGCTAGTGCTCCCTTATCTAGCCTTTGGAGTGTCTCCTGCCTGGTCCAGTGGACCCTCTTCTTCCCCTTCTTTGAGCTGGGGCAGGGAAGCAGTGTCTGTTCCCAGGGAGATGCAGGAGTGCTGGGAACCATGGCTGGCTGAGTGTGCCTGTGTGAGAACTCTGCTAGTCTCCTGACCACTTGCAGTAGGGTTTCTAAATTGTAATTTCACAATTCCACCTTTTATTCCATATCTTTCTCTGAAAGTGTTCTTAGTTGGGAGTCAGGTTTATCCTGGATTCAATGGCCTTTTGTTCCTCAGTACCAGGAAGGACCTTTCTTGGGTGTCATGTCCTATGTGGAGGGAAGGTGCAAGGCTGGAAAGCTCTCGAGCCTGCATTGGAGTAATGAGGAGGGGGAGCGTGTGAGCTCTCTTAGGCAGCTCTCATCTGAGTCTGTCTCCTTTTAATAGACTTGGTGCTGACGTCTCAGGAAACTGTCTCCTCAGATGCTGCCTACTTTAATTGTGGGGTATTTTTACCTCCAGGTTATCGGATGGCATGCAGGTTCAGTCAAGATCTGGTTCTTTCTTCAGATGTGTCTCATGAATCCAAGAATCTGTTGCCTGAAGTTTTGGCTATACAAGGATTTATTACTTCATAGGGGCGTTTTCAGTGAGGCTGAAGGAATCTGGAGGTGTTTTTTTAGGAGACTGAATCTCCAGGTTGCAGGCTGTGTGCTTAAGGTCTTTATCTCCCCTGAGTGTTCCATGAAAAGATTGTTCAACCAGAACATGGTTATTTATGTAGAAGCAATTAGGTTTTTACAGTATTGGAGAATATTTCTTTTCAGCTGTGGATCAAAGAGGCAGGAGCCAGGTGCATTGGGCATCCTGTGACTGTCTCAAAGGCTAAGAATGTCTGAGTACCACAGGGGGTTGATCTGAGATTTAGAAGGACCTACGGCAGTGCTTTTGCTTAAGGTGTTGGGGGCCTCTACAAACAGCCAGTTGAGTTTTGATGATACTCTTGGTGTGTTCAACTAAACCAGAGGGCTGAGAGTGGTAAGCACAGTGAAAAGGTTATAAAACCAGCCAAACTAATTGGAGAACCTGACCAATTAAATGGGTTCCCCAATCACTGTGGAGTTCGAGGAGTTCCCTAGCCAGGTAGGGGTAATCTTTCCCAAAGAGCTGTGGCCACAGAAGAGGCTGCGGCCTCTTCACAGTGTTGCAGATGTGGTCTCAAGGTCTCTCCTCTGCTCTCCCGGTGTAATGGAAGGCCCCAGGTCCCAGGGATGCCTTAGTCCAGTGAGAAAACGTATTGCCCATCACTTGCTCATATACCCACGAGATGGGGAGACTATGTGAAATCCCATGGCCAGCCCTCGAATGGCCCGTTAGGTCCAGGAGCAGTGGGGACAGGCTTTCTGGTTGTATTGTGGACAGATGAAACAAGGAGGAGATCCTTTTTGCACCCTAATTAATATTTCTCCACCAGCAGTGATCCTGAATGTTACCCGAATGCTGTCTGCTATTGACAGACCCATGGCTGAATGCAGGTACCATGGTTAGAAGTGGAAATTTTAGAGCCTCTGGTAGACTGTGTTGTTATTTGGTCCAAATCTGCATTTTTTTTCCTGCTTGTCATACTAACAACTGTGAGCTCTATTTTTGCTTTTCCTTCTCTGGAGACAATCATTGATCCTCTCTAGCCAGTCCTCCTAAGTTATCATTCAGTGAAATGCCCCTTTGGACCATGACAGAGTTTTGGCTGCTATTGTTACCTTTAAGAGCAGCATTACTCATGGAAATATCAACAAGGTACTTTCCTTTAACTTCCAGAAAGTCAATTTTTGAATGTTCCTACACAGAGTCAAATAGAGAGCTTAGTTCCTTGATTGGGCCATCGATGTCTTTGAACAGGTATTATTGGGAGCTTAGCATTATGGGGACACAAAGATGAATAAATCATGGCCTTGCCTCCCAGGAACTCATGGCCTACTTGAACAGTAGTCAGCCAGCTCTCATGCCCCAAAGAAGTGCGTGTGACCGACACCTGCAGTGGCAATGAAACCAAACCTTTGCTTCTTTGGGGGTGGGAGGCGGTGAGAAAAACTTAAAGAAATTATATTTAAGCTGGCCCTTGAGGAATAAGTTGGGATGTCTATAGGTAAGGAGCAGCATCTAGCTAAGTAGTTAGTATAAAGAAAGGGGGAGAAGATGAAATGAAAACAGTGGAGTTGAGCATGGGCCCATGAAAGGAATTGAGGAGGGAAAATGGTTGGAATGTTAGTTTCAAAGTCAAAGAAGAAGAATGAAGGGATCTGCTCAGACAGGTCAGAGCGTTGCAAATACTGTCTATGCTCCTCTCGCTGTGTCATGGAAGGACCTGGGACCCAGGCGACTGCTTCCCTCTTTCTGTGCTGTGCAGCCCCAGAGAGTGGATGGGCAGCAGAAATGAAAAATGTCACAGAATTTCTCATCAGTCTGGCATTTTCTTGATGGAGCATTCGCTTGGTTGCTGTAGATTTTTGATCAATGTCTAGAACTTCTATTTCGTTATCTTACTTCGAAATCATTGAACTTCAAAAAAACCTCCTTGTTCTTTTCTTTATCAAATTTAGTATATTTTTGCACATTTCTTCTCCTTTCTTTCTCTTTTTGTAGTGGTCACACTATGCTATGGCGGTGTCGTAATGGCCCCCCACATCTCTCAGAGGCTTATCCATTTTCCTTGATGCTCTTCTCTCTGTGGCTTCAGATTGCAGAATCCTTTACTGATCTGTCCTCAGGTTTACCAGTTCTTTCTTCTGCTGGTTCAACTCTGTTGAGATACTCAGTGAACTTTTCATTTTGGTTGTTGTACGTCTCAACTCCTTAATTCCATTCGGTTCCTTTTTATAGTTTGTATCTCTTTATTGATATTTTCTATTAGATAAGATATTGTCCTCATGCTTGCCTTAATTTCCATAAGTTTAGTTTCCTTTAATTCTTTGGGCATACTTATAACAACTGCTTTGTGTATGCGGTCTGTTATCTGGGTCCTCTTGGAGATGGGTTTTTTTTTTTTTTTTAAAGATTTTATTTATTTATACAAGCACTGGGTACAGTCGGAAGCACAGGAGGGTGAGAGAATTCACCAGAGCCAGAGTGGGGAACAGAACAGGCAGATGGACGAAATACACTGCTGAGGAAGGCAGTGGGCGGCAGGAGAGGTCTGCGCGCCATTTGGGACCCTCACCCGGCGGCCGGGGATTGAACAGAGGCTGCAGGCAGCTTCGCAATCCAGCGCTCAACCGCTGCGCCACCGGGGAGGCCCGGAGGTGGTTTCTTTTTGCCTCGCTTTTTCTCTTGTCTGTGGATCATGCTTTCCCCTTTCTCTATATAGCTAATAGTTTTTTTGTTGAAACCTGGATATTTTAGGTGGTATCTAAAGTTGCTACAACTTTTAGGTTGGATATCTGAAGTTTGAACTTTAGATACTAAACCTTCCCTTCTCTGTAGCTTCTTTATGTTTGCTGTTTATTGCTTAATAGTGAGTTGTCCGGATTGTCTTGGGGTTGTTTTCACCCAAAATGAAGGATCTGATGTCACTTTTCTTAGGGTGCAGCCCAGTCACCCTGGGACAACAGGGATTTTAGCAGGGCTCCCTTTGTCTTTGTTATGTTTTCTGTCTTTGTTGGTCTTATACCCAGATATTAGGCTCCATTAATGCAGGCTAGTTGTTCTTGTTTTTCATGGTGCCCTGGGGTGTAAATTGTTCCACACTTTGATCCAATTAAATCTGGGCTTCTTTGCAGGGATAGTTTAGAGGCAAGTTTGAGGTTTGTTCTGACCTTAGAAGGGCCCTTCTTGGCTCTTTCCCTGGTTGTCTCGTAAACTAGCTGGGCCACAGTTTAGCTGATGTCCTTGTGGGGAGCTTCCAGCCTCCTCTTAATCCTTGCCACTGCAACCACCATTGTCTTCAAGAACACCATTATTTTTTTTTCTGGTTTTATTGAGAAATCACTGATATAATCACTATATAAATTGAAGGTGTACAGAATGATGGCTGATTTACATATATTGTGAAAGGATTGCTTCAGTAGGTTTAGTTAACGTTTATCACCTTACACAGAAACAATAAAAAGAAAATTTAAAGCATTTTTCTCTTTGCGATTGAGCACACCCAGGATTTACTCTCTTAAAATCTTTCCTCTGTGGAAATGCGAATGGCCAACAGGCATATGAAAAAATGTTCAACATCACTTGCAATCAGGGAAATGCAAATCAAAACTACCATGAGATACCATCTTACACCAGTGAGAATGGCACATATTAAAAAAACTAGCAACAACAAATGTTGGCGAGGTTGTGGAGAAAAAGGAACTCTTCTGCACTGTTGGTGGGAGTGCAAACTGGTCCAACCACTTTGGAGAGCTGTGTGGAGATTTCTGGACCTACTAAACATAGAGCTTCCACAGGATCCAGCAATTCCACTCCTAGGTATTTACCCAAAGAACACAGAAACATCAATTCCAAAGAACACCTGCACCCCTATGTTTATAGCAGCACTGTTTACAATAGCTAAGCTTTGGAAACAGCCCAAATGCCCAAAAATAGATGACTGGATCAAGAAGATGTGGTACATATATACCATGGAATATTACTCAGCATTCAAAAAAGATAAACACATGCAATTTGCAGCAACATGGATGACGCTGGAAGGGATCATGCTCAGTGAAATAAGCCAAAAAGAAAAAGAAAAATACCGGATGGTCTCACTCATAGCAGGGATCTAGAAAACTTAAATAAGGGACCAGGAAAATGAATATAAGAAAGTGAAAATCAAAATCAACAAAAAACTATGAACCAGAGACACTTTTTGGGGGGTGGGGGGCGGGAGGGGAGGGATTGGGATCAGAATGGGGGGATTGCAATTGTATGGGGAATATAAAAATAAAATTTATTAATTAAAAAAAAAAAATCTTTCCTCTGTGACATGTGCCGTGTCAATGCAGCCATCATATCATGTATTACATCCCCATACTTACTTCTCTTGTAACTGGAAGTTTGTGCCTCTGACCACCTTCCTCAATTCCCCTTCTCCCCACCTTCAAGACCACCTTTATTTAGACTTGAACTTCCCAATGTCTATTTCAAACATAGTCGTTTTCTTTAAGTAGAGCTTTGGAGCTCTCTGATCTTATAACTTGCTTCTTCCCCTGAGCAAAATCTCTGAGACCTTATTCAGAGCTGGGGGTAGGGAGCGTCACCCAATCCTTTTGGAGTGAAACCCTACCTTATGAAGTAGGTGGCTCTGGGTGGGTCTAGTATCTTCTGGTCTTCTTGGCTTGCCTCTCCCAGCGTGGCCTGAAACCTTGCCATACAAATGGGCTGGGTCAAGGGTGATTAAAGCCCTATTATTTTTGACCTGGGGGGTAGAACCTTTGATCTGTGAGTTGGGGCCAGGGTGGAGGAAGGGCGCCCTAGCCCCTGTGTTTTTAGCCACATGCAGCAGACATGGAGCCAAGGGAGACTGAGACATGCTGGTGGCCTGCCCCTCTGGTGGCTGGGAATTCAGGAAGTGGGGAGTCTAGTTCTCTTGGCCATACTCTGAGATTGGAGCTTCTATCAAGCTTATCTAGGGCAGGGGAGGGCACAGGTCATGACTCAAATGCCCTTAGACTCTCCCTGTTCTTACATCTAGTAGGGTTTCTTCAATAAAAGTTGCTTCACGTGCCATGTGTCCTTAAAACAATTGCTACAGATTTAAATGGTTGCTTTTTAAAAATGATTTTCATCAGTGGATGTTTCTCCAGGGAACAGGTCTGCTGAGTTTCTCATGTTTCCATCCTGGAAGGGGTCCTCTGGGCTGCTTCTTGAGGGCCGAGGACATTGAAGGGTTTTCAGTAATGGTGACAGGAGGACTTTAAAAGACCACCGTGGCTGCCATTTAGAGAGCTGGAGGAAACAAAGAGAGATGCAGTAAAATTCTGAAGATGTTACTGAGAAATTCCAGGCATAGCTGTATGTGGCTCAGATTAAGATAGCAACAAATTAAGATAGCAACCATGGGGAACTAGAATGATGAAGTAGTTCAACATGGAGAATTGTTAAGACTTAGTAATTAATTGGCTGGGTGAGGAATTAGGATGGGATGGGTAGGAAGATGTTGCAAGAGAGGTTGGTATTGAAATGACTCATGATCAATCTTTTGCAAAGTTCAAATGCGGAGTCTGATCCAGGGTCTAATAATGCCGTCTCTAAGCTCCTAGGTGATGCCCGTGCTGCGGGTCCTCATGCCCCTGTTTGTATAGCAGGACCCTGGGGGTTCTCCTTCAGGTAACTGCTGAGTGGTAACAGAAGGAAACCACCAGTGCCTGCCTGTTTCCCTTAGTGGAGGGCAGGGATTGTGTCTTGTTCATTGTCCTATCTTCAGTGGCCCATGTGGGGTGACCCATAGGATAGATAAATATTTGTTGAGTGATTTACTGACTATTGAAGGGAAACACAGAAAGAGAAACAGTTATGTGGAAAGGGATGAAGAGCATATGAGGTGCCTGTGGGCGTAATGGTAGGGTAATATATAACCTGCCTGTCTTGAGATCAGAAAGGGGATTTGGGTAAAAGTCACTGACTTGAAAGTCAAAGATTCAGGTGGTAAAGAAAGGAAAGAAGTTGCGATCCTTCTGGGGGGATGTTTAGAGGAAGGGGAAAGCAAGCACAGGCCCGAGCTCAAATTCCTCACCAACATCTGCTTGGGCGGGCACCCCTTTTTACTTGGATACCCCTTTTTTACTTGGTCACCCCTTTCTACTTGCCCATATTTTTAAACACCATTGATTCTTTGTGAGATTAAAACTTTGGTGATTTTTTGTTATAGGTTAAAGATCTCTTTTCTTCTTTGGGGGTTGAATATCATGTCTTGGAACTTGATGAAGCTGGTAAGTAGAATGGTTAGCACATATTGTTGTTTTATTAAATGTCAACAGGATTGACTTCTTTCTGTTTGCTTTGCTCTATTCAGTTGACTTTGTCTCTTTGGATTAGATAGTCCTTTGTTGTCTATATTCAGCCGTGCAGAAAATGAACCTCAATTTAGTGTCAATTTTTTTATTTGTAAGTTTTGTATTTGAGGGGAGGGAGCAGGAAGAAGACGTATAAGCTATTAACTTTGAAGTATGTTAGACATTTCAGATATCTCTGCCGACTTTCTAACAACATAGATCATGCTGTAATAAACGAGGGGAATGCACTGTTATTTCCTGATTGTTTTACCCACAAAGGGGGAACATGTTCATTTTGTAGTTTGAGGCTTTCACGTGCTTGTCACGGGTACCCCACGCACCCGCCAGTGCTTGCTTGCACATGTGTGTGGTTTGCAAGGGGAGATGCTGGTGATCAGAGGAGCTTGCTCTCTGCCCTCACAGGTCTTCACCAACTTATTTTAACGCAGTCAGTCACCTTAATAAATGAACTGTTCTTGAATCTTTGAGACTTTTTTAAAGAGAATACCAGGTAAGTTAAATAGTCATGGCTCAGTTTTATTTTTAGGGATGGAGGATACATTTTGGACCATTAGCATAAATCTTTTTAAAAATGTAGTTGTGGGAAATGTTTCCAGAGTTATTTACTGTGGAAGTGGATTTTATCTTGATAATTGTTCGGAAAAGACAATTCTTACCTATTTGTCTCGGCATCTCATTGAATTATATGTCAAATCTAACTCAGTTTTTTTTTTTTTTTTTTTTTTTTTTTCTTTAAGGCAGCAGTGGCTTGGCCATTAGTCTTTAAGTTCTCCTTTGAAAGCCTGGGTGTTTCCGCCTTGAGTCATCCTTCATAAAGTTATCTAACACTGACTTACATGGGTGTGCGTGTGTGAACTCTGGGGTGTTGTAACTCTTAAGCTCAACTCATCAAGGTGTGGAGGCCTTTCAGTGATTTTAAATATTTAGGTTTTTTCATTCTTTAGATGATGGGGCCAATATTCAAGAAGTGCTGACAGAGATCACTAATCAGAAAACTGTGCCCAATGTTTTCGTGAACAAAGTACATGTGGGTGGATGTGACCGAACTTTCCAGGTAATAATAGTGCTATGTTCTGTAATGCTGCTTCACATTTTGTTTTTCAAAATATTTAACTTAAGAAAATGACTTTTAGGACCTCCCCGGTGGCGCAGCGGGTTGAGCACAGCACTGTGAAGCTGTCCACAGCCTCTGCAGTGCTGGTTCGATTCCTGGCTGGCCAGGGAAAATCCCACATGGCGCGGCAGACCTCTCCTGTAGCGCCCGCTGCTCCCCTCAGCAGTGCTTTCAGTCCATCTGCCTGTTCTGCTCCCCATTCTGTCTCTGGTGAATCCTCTCACCCTCCCACAACTCTGGCCTATATCCCAGCTCTTGTATAAATAAAAATAAATCTTTTTTTTTTTTGTTTTAAGATTTATTTATTTATTTATACAAGCACTGGGTACAGTCAGAAGCACGGGAGGGTGAGAGAATTTACCAGAGCCAGAGCAGGGAGTAGAACAGGCAGACGACAAAGTGCACTGCTGAAGGGAGCAGTGGGCGCGGCAGGAGAGTTCTGCACACCATGGGGGACCCTCCCTGGCAGCCAGGGATCGAAAGGCGCTGCAGAGGCTGCAGGCAGCTTTGCAGCCCAGCACTCAACTGCTGTGCCACTGGGGAGGCCCCAAAAATAAATCTTTAAAAAAAAAAAGAAAATGACTTTTAGGGATCTATTCATTTGTTGTTTGGAAGTTGTAAGATGGAAAAGCTTGCAGCATGGTTATCAGATAACTTGATTACTTTAAGGGAAATTAGCTTTTCTACCAGCTCAAACTTCAGAAGCTAAAAAGGGGAAGGTTTTGGGTGAGGTTGCCAGGACAAACAGGTGGGCCACCCTGGAGACCTCACTGTTTTTTTTCCTCCTGATGAGTGAGAAAAGGGCTATTCCATCTTTCAAATTTTAGTAAATGAGGTCGATGCTAACATTCTTGTCAAGTGTAAGCAGCCCTATCAAGGTTGCTAACTCTGTGAACAGGAATCATTCAGTTAAGTAGTGAAAGAGAGAAATTGATATTAAAAAATGCCCTTGTTTCAAAACTACTTACTTTTATTAAAATTCTGCTCTTGCTGTGTCCTTTATATCTGTATGCAAGTGGTAGTAATCAGTGATTGATTAAATACTTCTGCTTGAGATTTCAGTTGGAATTGTATTTTTGTTGGGGGGAAAAATGTCTACATTGTTTGTGAATCTGTTGTCAATATGGCTATCTAGTAAAAGTCTGCCTTATTAGTCCTAGAAATAACCCAACTTACAAGTGCTGGTCTTGCCCCTCCTTACCTGGAAAATGATGTCAGAGGATGAATCTGGAGAGGCTGAGATAGTACATTGATTCCAAAATTAAAAGGGGTTTTGCCTTGGATGGCAGGTGCTTGGGAGATAGGGGTTCCTGCAGGTACCTAAAAATATGTAAAATAAAATATATAACAAAATAACAATATAAATAAAAATTTAAAAATTAAATAATCCCAAAAATTATTAATGTATAAGAAGAGATTAATTAGACATCACATTTACAAGCAGTTTAAGATCACTAAATCCCTCTGTACATATAATAAAAATAAATATTTTGGATTCTCTAAAAAAAAAAAAATAAAAAAAGCAAAGAGACCACAAGAGTCCTCCATACATGTGCCAAAAGCCTCTGCAGACATAGCTCTTCAGGACACACCTCTTCAGTGGGCCATCTGGTGGCTGCAGAGTCCCAGGGTTCCAGAGCACTTCCCGTGGTTCTCGGGATGAGCATGGCGTTTCTAAAGCCAGTATAATGGGACGGAGCACCCAAGTTTGCATAGAGAATACTTGCTGAATCACATTGATTCTCTCACCTTGTCTAAGCCACTTCTGATCACAGGAGTGTCGAGTGAACTAGAGACTCCAGTGCAGAGACAGCCCCCTGACCACTGCTGAAAGAAAAAGCAAAATGTTCGTGTTATATAGGAAGCCCACCGGCAGGCTACAAAATTTAGGTCATTTATGAAAAACCATGACACAATTGGAAACACTTATTCCTGCTGATGTTGCATAGCCTGGTTTTCAAAACAAAGCCTAGCACAGGCGAACAAAATAAGGAAGATTTTGAAAAATGATAGTTGACTATTTTATTATACTAGGTTATAATATTTTGATGGTTAGACCAAGGGAAATGACCTGATCTAACAGCTCTGAAGCCATGAAGCGAGCCATGACCTCTAGGTGTGATAATGAATGAAAGTACATAGACTTTGGCAGATACTCTAACTAGTTGGACCCTATTTGAAGCCATCCAATTTACTGTTCCAACTTACATGAATTATAGATGAATGGTTTCTAAGATTTTTATAAAAGAAATCCTTGCTGGTTAAATGTAGGGTGCAAATAAATAGTTTCAACCCAGTCATACTATATTTTCTCCTTTTTTTCCTCCACAGGCACATGAGAGTGGTTTATTACAGAAGCTCCTTCAGCAAGGTGGAGCATATGATTATGACCTCATTGTCCTTGGGGGAGGTTCTGGTGGCCTTTCGTGTGCTCAGGTATGAAAAAAATGAAACTCGAAGATAGTTTTCCTAGTGATTGCCATAAGCTTCCTCTGCTACTTAAAGAAAACCAATTTTGATGTTATAGTCTGTGGTTTTATTGTAACAGCTGGTTTAATAAAGCGTGTTATGACACCAACACAGTCTTTTCATTTAGGGGAGAGGAAATAGGGGGAGTGTCAAGAAAATGACAAAATCTTCCTATGCAGTTTTTCTTTTTTTCTTTTTGTAGGAAGCTGCCACTTTGGGGAAGAAAGTTATGGTGCTGGATTTTGTGGTCCCATCACCCCAGGGCACATCATGGGGTAAGCTGTCTTCCTGGTTGTTGTGATTATTGTTACTCCTTGCTCTGTATGTGTGTGCGCTTTGTTCTACCTCCTTTATTCCTCCCAACAGTCTCAAGAGGGTCTAACTAGCCTGTGTCATAGGGGAGGAGACTGCATCTCAGTGAGTATAAGCATGCTAAGGTGGCTTAGTTAGCAAGTGGTGATTTGGAAAGATAATGTAAAAACAATGAAGGAAGGTTTGAATAAAAAAAAATTCTCACAAGCCCAATATCCCAGCACTCTGCCTTAGTCATTTTTGCACACCCGCTAGCATTTTCACTTAGTTGTGGTCACGGGGTAAACTGTGTCACACTCACCTAAGTTTGCCATACACTTTTCTGTGTTTCTGCATCGATTTCCTAACTCTAATGGTTGTATGATAGTCAAGGTAGCGTGTGTGATCATTTCAGGTTAGTTTAGTCAAAAGCACAGTGAACTCCCAGCCCTGAGACTTGGCTGCAGACAAGAGCGCTCACCTTCCTGTGTTTTACTATCAAATAGAACATGGAGATTTGGTGCCTTGTGCTTCAAATCTGTGCTCCATTGTCTCTGCTCTGCTCTGTGCCCAGAAGACTGATGAGTTGGGTGGCCTTGCCCTCTAGCTTCCAGCTGGACTCACCCAGGCTGGGATAATGAAAAGAGGAGAGGGGAGAGTGGGGTTGGAATCTTCCTTCCTCCGACTCCTTCCCTCCTGGTCACTGCACACTGGGCTCCATTCCCCTAAGGAAGACCACAGCTCCTGTCACCCCTGTCCCCCTTTGGGGGCTGGTGCTCGTTCAGTGTGCTTGCCTTGTCCCCACCTTGGTGACAGGCCCACTGTTCTCCCTGCCCACACCCCTGTAATAATTGCTTATTTACCCAGCTTGTAGGTGTCGTCAGTTTCTCTGCTACAACCCTGCCAAAAAAAAAAAATTAAAAATTCAGACTTAAAAATTTTGCCTAGTTTTTATATAGAAAAGCTGATTTACCTTGCTTTTTCTCAGAATATTGGTGTGGTGTGAGCACATTTGTCTCTTTCTTTCTCTCTGTTTCCTCTTTTCTTCCTCCACTTCTCCCTTCCCTGTTCAGCAGGAGCCTCTTACCTGGATTACCAGGAAGCCATGGGCCAAGCGAATCTTCAGACTCGTACCCTGCCCGGGGCACAAGTCCTTGACTGTTCTGTGGTGGTCAAAACTCAGGGTAGATGTCACCAGGCAGCTTGAGGGGGATACACTGTGGCTCAGAGGAGTCAGTTTCAGAGAGGAAAGGCTGGAGCTGGGCTTCTGGCCCTTGGTGAAGTACAGGCCTAGTTCATCAACCTACTTCTCTTCTTTTTGTGGGTCACACTCAAGAGGAAGTTTTGGACTCTGCCCCCAGAAAACTATTCAAATGCACATCCATAGTTTTGCTCATCCTCAGGCCTCCTTCAAGGACCCTTGCCTGAAAAGTTTGGGTTAATCATTTGCATTATTGTGGGGTGAGGTGTTGACACCACAACCATTTAGATTTGTCATTTCCACATGCTTTTGATAACACACACTCCGCATGTATGTAAAACCACATGTATAAATACATGTGGAACATTATTAAAACTGTGATTTTCTTTCTCAGGTCTTGGTGGTACATGTGTAAACGTGGGCTGTATACCCAAGAAATTGATGCACCAAGCTGCCCTTTTGGGTCAGGCATTAGCTGACTCGAGGAAATATGGCTGGGATTATGGTCAACAAGGTGGGTAACAGTATATAAAAATAAAGATTGGGAGAAAGGAACAAAGAATGAGTTTCTTAGAGAAAGACTTATTTATTTGTATAGTTGACTCCAAAATTCATTTAATAAACATCAACTAGGAGCCCACTATGTGCTAGCAGGGCACAGAAGGCCCAGAGATGACTCATTTAAACATGGCCCTGTTCTCATGAGCCTGCTGCCTCTAGAGGGATTTTTGCAGCTACAGCCATTCCAGACCCTCAGCAGTTGTGAGAGATAATAATCACTGTTTTCTGATTTCTTTCAAGTTTAAAGAAAGAAGTATAGTGAGGGTGATTATTTGAACTTTAGCCATTGTGATAACATTGTCTGTTTTATCAGTGGTTATGTATGTCTTTGGTTATTGAAAGATGAAAAACAAATTCATCTTATAAACACTTACTGGTTAAGCTATGAGGGCGCTATTTGCGGAAATATGGATCCTGCCCTCAGCAGCACATGGTCTGAGGGGAAGAGAGAAGCCTTCCAGAATGCTGCCATCCAGGTGCTACTTGAAGCCTCGACTGGAGGGGCACTGGAGGGCCGGAGTTGGGGCTTGACTGGAGACCTGCATCCTGGAGGTCACAGGGAAGCAGGACACGTGAGACAGCTAGTTTTTGACCCAAACTACGGGAATGTGGCGGGGGGGGGGGGGGGGGGGGGGGTGGGGGTGGGTGGGGGGTAGGTGGCGAGTGCTGGAGCGAAGAACCGGAGCAGCATCGCTGCTGGAGGGGGAGGCATGTTTTACTCCAAAGGTACTAAGCGTGTGAAGAGTTTCAGCAAGAGAGAGAGGCCCAGGAACCAACTTTGGATTCTGTATCCCTCTGGTGGCACCAAGGAACTTAGAAGGCCGGGGGTAGGAGGGGTGAGGGCAGGTCCTAAGATGAGGGGGTGAGGTGGTGCTGTTTCATAAACCAGAGGACAAGTGGAGAGGGTCACCTTGGACTGGAGGGTACAAGATGGAAGTAGAGAACTTAAGCATGGTATGGACAGGTTAGATGTGAAATGGTGATTTGGAATAACGTGTGGAGTTTTATTTTTTTTTTTATTTTTTTTTTTAATAATAAATTTTATTTTTATATTCCTCATACAATTGCAGCCCCCCCATTCTGACCCCAATCTCTCCCCTCCCACCCCCGCCCCCTTAAAAGTGTCTCTGGTTCGTTGTTTTTTGTTGATTTTGATTTTCACTTTCTTATAGTTATTCGTTTTCCTGGTCCCTTATTTAAGTTTTCTAGATTCCTGCTATGAGTGAGACCATCCGGTATTTCTCTTTTTCTTTCTGGCTTGTTTCGCTGAGCATGATCCCTTCCAGCTCCATCCATGTTGCTGCAAATGGCATGTGTTTATCTTTTTTGAATGCTGAGTAATATTCCATGGTGTATATGTACCACATCTTCTTGATCCAGTCATCTATTTTTGGGCATTTGGGCTGTTTCCAAAGCTTAGCTATTGTAAACAGTGCTGCTATAAACATAGGGGTGCAGGTGCTCTTTGGAATTGATGTTTCTGTGTCCTTTGGGTAAATACCTAGGAGTGGAATTGCTGGATCATATGGAAGCTCTATGTTTAGTAGGTCCAGAAATCTCCACACAGCTCTCCACAGTGGTTGGACCAGTTTGCACTCCCACCAACAGTGCAGAAGAGTTCCTTTTTCTCCAACGTGTGGAGTTTTAAAAAAAGATAGTGGCCTGTCTCTTTCCCCAAAGATTGTGATCCAGTAGATCTGTGCTACTTATTTCAGGTTTCATCTGAGTCGTGGGTAGGGAAGGAGGCCAGGAGGGGCACTGGCTAGAAATGTGATACGTGTGTTGAGAGTGAGAACAGGCAGGTTTCGGGCAGTGGCTGGGTGACCACTCCAGTGGTGGGGTTCAGCTTAACAGAGTGAGGTTGGACATGTTTTCCCAGACAGTCAACTCCAGGGAAAACTTTTGGTCAGGCCGGTAGCTTCAACTGTTGTAAATAAGATGAGGTCTCTCCACTTGGAAGTTCAATTTTCAGGTAGAATTCACTTTGGAGAATCCTCCTCTCTGATTTTTCATCTGGCCTGGATGTTTCATGTAAGGTCCCTTGGAACGCCCTGGTGGGGTTTGATACCCAAGCGCTCAAAGCAGGTCTGGGCCAGGCCCAGAGTTTTAGAGCCACAGCGTGTAGGTGAAGGTTGAAGACTTAGGAATTGCTGAGATGGTCTTGGGAGAACATAAGGATAGAAAAAAGTAGAGGACAGAGACAGAATCCTCAGATATTTTAATACCCAAGGTAAGTGGGTGAGGAAGAGGGGAAAGCAGGAGAGTTGTGTCACGGAAACCTGGAGGGTTCTATTTTTAAGGGCAAGATTTAGGACTCAGGGAGTCTTAAAAGAGCACCGCCTTGAGAGAAATGGGGCAGGAAGGCTATAACTGGCATAAAAAAGATTTAAGTTGCTAATTATCTTCTGTTTACTTCCTGATCTTAAAGCAGTATATAGTACGGCTCACATGTGATTACATATAATTTACCTTTAAAAATAAAATTCACTTAACACCTTTATCCTGCTTATTTATTTTCAGTGACACACAACTGGGAGACCATGAGAGAAGCAATTCAGAACCACATCGGCTCTCTAAACTGGGGCTATAAGGTGTCTCTGCGGGAAAAGGCTGTGACTTATATCAATTCCTATGGAGAATTTGTCGACCATCATAAAATAAAGGTACCATGTGAATGTTTTTCTTCACTGCATGTCCTTACTCTTGCTTGTGCTTGCCTTGAATGGAATTGCACATTAAGGACTGTAGCTTGGGGCCTCCCTGCTGGTGCAGGGCTTAAAGACAGCGCTATCAAGCTATATTGCCAGCCACTGCAGCACAAGTTCAATCCCCGGCCGGCCAGGGAGCAACCCACATGGCACAGCAGACCTCTCTTGTCTCGCCCGCTGCTCCCTCAGCAGTGTATTGCAGTAGATCTGCCTGTTCTGCTTCCCACTGTCTCTGGTGAATCCTCTCTCACACACCCCACCTCTGGCTTACACCCCTGTTCTTATATGCATAAATAAAATCCTTTAAAAAAAAAAAAGGACTCTGGCTAGCAGGTGTGTGCCATTGTGCACACTCCACACCTGCGTGTGTGTCTCCTTCATTGTCTGGGTGCCACATGTCTGAGTTCCAGAAATTGCTTTTTAAAGAACTCTTAAAAGGGTTATTTGCCTTTTGATTTCATTTCTTAAGAGAAAAAATGGTTAGTCTAAACAGATCAAAATTCAAAAGACTAAGAAGAGGAAGCCTTATCCATAGCTCCAATATATATTATTTGTAAAAGCATTAACAAACGTAGTATCAGAATTAGTGTATTTTATAAGTTTGTTGTATCTTACAAGTGTTACAAGATCAATAAGTAAGGAAAATGAGATCATTTTAATGGACACAAAAATTTGAAATTGAAGTTAGGAAGCCCCATCAACTATTACCCCAGCATTAAATATTCTTGTGGTTGGCTCTTGCAGCACAGTATGGGGTGATCTTGATAAGAGCTGAGGTGGCATTGTTGCCATTTGTTGCCTCTGGAAAATGATGAGGTGGACTGCTTCAAGCTGCCCCATATACATGGGCCAGTCTGCATTACATTATTCACGAGAACCATACTAGAAATACAAGGCAGTTCATTGTATTTCTCAAGTCGTAGTTTGCCTGTTGTAAGTAGTAAGTGGTAAGTAGTTGCTCCTTCCCAACCAGACCCGCCTCTGCTCACTTCTGTGTCCTCAGTGAGTGATACCACTTCTTCCCACTCTCCAGCTGGAACCTCTGATTCCTCCCCTTCATGCCCAGCCTGCACTTGTTTGTTTCTCTCAGGACCCTCCTGAACAGGTCTCCACATTTCCTCCATGCAGCTGTTAAACTATCTTCATTGGTATTCATTTTCATTCTGAAAATGAAAATGCCTTTATGATTTACTTGTATAGTTGGAAATAAACATGTCAACCTTATTGATTCCCCATAGACTAAATTTGTAGACGGACACATGAGGATTTTACTCTTGGCTCTGATCTGTCAGTTTCACTTCACCATGACACGTATCCTCATTTCATGTCACTTTTGGCCACTTGCTGTTACTCAAACACCACTGGCTTTCTGGCCTGGGTGCTCTGATGCTCTGTTCTCACTCCAGGTTGCCTTCCTCTCCACTTCATCTCACTTCTTTTTCACCACCTTTGAAGCACCTGGACGGGCATGCCAGCCCTCTACTACCCTGCTGCTGTGGGCTCTGGTTGATATTTTGTAGAGACTTGGTACTAATACATTCTTTTTACATGACTGTTCCTGTTGCTTGGGAAGTTCTGTTGGGTAAGTTTGTCCAGGTACTTTAGAGTGTGTGTTGAAAAAGGTGACATCTGCTTTTCTTTTTTCAAGGCAACCAACAAAAAAGGACAGGAAACATGTTACACTGCTGCAAACTTTGTCATAGCAACAGGAGAACGACCACGGTATTTAGGGATTCCAGGAGACAAAGAATACTGTATTACTAGGTAAGATTAACTAGGCTATTTTAACTGTACGTCATGTTTTTATGTTCCCAATGTATTTACTCCCTGTCTTTTTGCACAAAAGATTTGAATTGATGACAAAGGATGTAAGAAGCTAAGTAGAGAATGTAATGGAACAAAGAAAACAAAGTTAGGGAGGTAATAAGTTCAAGTTTATGAACAGAAGTATCCTGTATGCTTCTAGGTCCTTTCTCAAGGTGGTCTAGAAATTTGATTGTAAATTTCCTGGAGGCCAAAGCAAAGAAGAAAATACACTTAGCTTTAGGGGTTAGTGTCTGTGTAGTAGTGACCTAGTTGATCAGGAGAAGTGTAGCTGTTTCTCATAAAGAGACTTAATAGGCATTTTCCCTGCATGGTTATAAAGAGGACATTGGATAACATAGTACAACACTTTTCAAACTTTTTTGACCTCGTGCATATTAAATCATTTCAGGTGAACACCTACATGCTAAAACAAACAAAACAGTATTTCTTGTTATCACATATTTTCTATTGTTTTTTTTTTTAAAGATTTATTTTATTTATACAAGAACCGGGGTATAGGCCAGATGTGCGGGAGGGCAAGAGGATTCACCAGAGACAGAGCAGGCAACAGAACAGGCAGACTGACGAAATACACTGCTGAGGGGAGCAGTGGGCAAGACAGGAGAGGTCTGCTCTCCATGTGGGTTGCTCTGACGCCGGCGGGGATCAAACCGGCACTGCAGAGGCTGTGGACAGCTTCACAGCACAGCGCTCAACTGCCTGCACCACCAGGGAGGCCCTCTATTCTGGCTTTTTCTTTTTTTTTTAACTTTGCTTGTGACCCACTAATTTGGAAAAAAAATGGAGATAAACTTCTTACTTCACAGTCGACAGAGTTACAAACCCAAAAACACCATTTATTTTAGCATTTCTTCATTCAAGCACCAAATTGCAATTCAGTCCATGAAAGACTAGTATACAGCAAAACCCTGATAACTCATTTCATTTTTATTGTCTAGATGTTCTTTATTTTTATTTTTCAGCGATGACCTGTTTTCTCTGCCTTATTGCCCGGGCAAGACGTTGGTGGTGGGTGCATCCTATGTGGCCCTGGAATGCGCAGGATTTCTAGCTGGCATTGGCTTGGAGGTCACGGTCATGGTGCGTTCAATCCTTCTCCGTGGTTTTGACCAAGAAATGGCAGAGAAAGTGGGATCCTACATGGAGCTGCATGGTGTTACGTTCTTAAGGAAATTTGTGCCTGTGAAGGTGAGTCCACATGACCTTTGGGAGTCTTTACGCTCTTTCTCTAGCGTTTTACTTTCTCCCCTCCTTACTTCATTCATTCAGTAAACTAGTGTACACTCAATAGAAAACCTTAAAGATAGTGCTCTCGGCCCCCAAAGCTGCAAGAGTGGCCCTCGTTTGTCCCTCTCGCCACCTCTGTTGGGAACCTGATGTCCTTGTTCCTGCTCACACATGCACATGTGCACCCTGTGACAGTTTTCTGTCATCTTTAGATAGAATTGTTGCATTACTTGTCCTTCCTAGATTCAACAGTTGGAGAAAGGTTCACCCGGAAAGCTGAAAGTAGTGGCTAAATCCACTGAAGGACCAGAAACTTTTGAAGACACATATAACACGGTAAGTTTTTATTTTCTCAGCAGTAGTCAAACAAGTTAGCACAGGTGGAACTTATGGGAAGTTACATCAGACTTAAGTTTTAAAATATTTTTTGTAAGACTATCCTTTTTCTGACTCCATTGTTCTCACCTTTATTTTGTTAATGTGATGAATTGTATTGATTGATTTTGGGTGTTAAACCAAATTTGTATTTTGGGGACAAACCCGAGCTAGTCATGTAGAAGTATTCTTTTTATGTTTTGCTATGTTTGATTTGCTAACATTTTGTTAA
Organism: Talpa occidentalis; assembly: GCF_014898055.3. Classification (NCBI taxonomy): domain Eukaryota; kingdom Metazoa; phylum Chordata; class Mammalia; order Eulipotyphla; family Talpidae; genus Talpa; species Talpa occidentalis. The sequence continues at coordinate 10,336,468 of NW_023600993.1, forward strand.
GGATTTTTCACCCATGTTTGTGAAGCATATTAGCTTATAATTTAATATCCTTGTCTGACTTTCATGTCAGATGTTTATGCTCATCTCATGGAAAAGTGTTAGAAAGTGTCTCTTCTTCCTGTTTTCTGGAAGAGTGTACACTATTAGTATTGTTTCTTACTAAAGTGATGGATAGACTATTAGTGAAGTCATCTGGATCTGGAGTTAATTTACACATGTGGATTCAGTTTCTAAATCCATCATAGACTGGGGGATATAGGCAACAGAAGTATTGGGTTGTCAGAAAAGCAATGACATGTTTTTTCTGCATTTTCAGGCAAAATGTGTCATGACTTTTCCGACAACCCAATATCTTCTGAGGCCATTGTCCTTGGCTGGGACGAGGCCGCCTCCTCCCTGTGTCCTCAGTGGATCAACCCTCAGTCTGTACTGTCTGCACCCTAATCGCCTTAACTTAGTAGACACCAGTCCTATTAGATAACAACATCATTTAACCTGAACCACTTCTTTAAAGGCCCTTTAAAGGTCTCCAAATATAGTCATATTCTGAGGTACTGGGGTTAGGACTTCAACATATGCATTTAGCGGGAACATACTGAACATATAATAAATAGGGTTATTCAGATTTGTGTGAGTGTGAGTTTTGTGAATCATGTCTTTCGAGGAATCTAACTGACCTCCGCTGTCAAATATATTGGTATATTTGACCAATATATTGGTCATAATATTCTTCTTTTCATAATATTCTTCTTTTACTATCTGAGGGATCTGTAGTGATGCTTCCTTTCATTCCTAATATTGACCATTTGTGTTCCTGACCTCTCTCTCAAATAGGTTCTATTAGCAATTGGCCGTGACTCCTGTACAAGGAAAATAGGTTTGGACAAGATCGGTGTCAAAATTAATGAGAAGTAAGTGCACGTGGCATCATTCATTGCCTGACCCTGCACAAAGCAAATGTTTCTACAGATCACCTTCAGCAATTCTCATTGAATTATGAGGACACAGAATTTTAATGCTTTATGTTTATTTGATAATAAGTAATGTGTCAAGCTCTGTATAATTTTTTTTTTCATTATCGAGTCAGTAACTATTGCGTGCCTTAAAGAGTACACAACAACAGTGATTTTAAGAAATAATTGGAAATATAGTCACTTACAGTCTGATTTAGGTGATTTTTTTTTTTTAAGATTTATTTATTTATACAAGAACCGGGGTACAGGCCAGATGTGCAGGAGGGTGAGAGGATTCACCAGAGAGAGAGCGGGGAACAGAACAGGCAGACTGACAGAAATACACTGCTGAGGGGAGCAGCGGGCGAGACAGGAGAGGTCTGCCCCACCATGTGGGTTTCTCCACGGCTGGCAGAGATTAAACTGGCACTGCAGAGACTGCTGACAGCTTCACAACACTGCACTCAACAGCCTGTGCCACCAGGGAGGCCCTGATTTAAATGAATTTTTGTGTCCTTGGTCAGTCAAGAAAAATTTCAAAGATCTATATGTGACTCTAGGGGAAATCTGAAAATATCCTTGACATCCAAAAACTGAGTGTGGTTTCACCAACCAGAAAGGTGTTTTCTTAGGAGCTATAGAAATTCCTGGTCCTTTAAGCCATGGGGCTTATCGACAAGCGATGGATAACGTGAAGTGCATGTTTCTTCCAAGGAGGTCTTTTCTCTGTGTCTTAGGCCTTTTCTCCTGAATTGCATTAGTCATCCAGCAGCATAGTTAGTCATGATAATTGTCTTCTTTCTAAAACTTGACAGGAGTGGCAAAATACCAGTAAATGATATGGAGCAGACCAACGTGCCCTATGTGTATGCTATTGGGGATATTCTGGAGGGTAAGCTGGAGCTCACCCCCGTCGCCATACATGCAGGCAAGCTGCTGGCTCGAAGGCTCTTTGGGAGCTGTTTCGAAAAGGTAAGTTTCTTCCTGTTGTTTTGAGGTAATATTTGTATCCAAAAAAAGCTGAGGCTTTCCCTCTCACCCTTTCTCTATCGATAGGAAACAGCAGTTAAAGGCATCTCTTGAGAACGGGACCTCCCCTGTGAGCCTTGGGATATGGGGGTCAGTGCTGATCAGTGAATGCATTGGTGGACATTGCAGGGCCTGTGAGGAATCAGAAAATGCTAAGGCAGTCCCCACGGTTATCTGATTTTCTCTAGCCACATTTGAAAAAAAGAAAAAAATTGCCTGACTTACACATGCTTTGCAGATTAACAAACCAGAAGTTGTATGAAAGCATATAGGTTAAAGGATCTAAGCTAACTGGGTGGCAGTTCTGCAGCTGGGCTTCTTCCTGTGCCTACAAAGGAGGGAATTCGACTAGCACAGCTCCCTTGCTCTGCATGGACACTGGCCAGTGTATGTGTGTGATCACTTTGGGTTAGCTGTCCACCCCTGACCCAATCTCGGTAACCAGCTGACAGGGCTTGGAATGCATGGAGTGCAGTAGGCAGTGTTGATCCTTGAGGGGCTGTGGATGGGCAGCACGGTGACCTTCATCTCTGGCTTTACCCTCTCTGCTCTGCCCATCACTCTGTCCATACCCGCAATGGAGCCGTGCTGCCAGTGCGTTCAGCTCTTCTCCACACAATCACAGAGACGTCTCCTCAGGTGGGGTGGCTGCCTGTACTCACGCTGCTCTCCCATCTGGGGACTATGTGTGGGCTCAGTGACGTGCTCCTGTGATGTGCACACATACTCTGCATCTGTCTGTCAAGGGCTCTGAAGAAGTTCTGTCGTAACCATAGCCGCCCACCTATGCCATCTCCCTGGGATGGTGCAGGCGGTTCCTGGGCCCAACCCCATGGGCTGCTCTACTTGCCCACTCAGTGGCAAAGCTCTGTGAAGTGACCAGGGTGTGTCAGCTCCCAGTGCAGGATCATGCAGATGGAAAGAAAACACTTTAGAGAGCGTTTACAGGGCTGCCTCCACCTCTACTACTTGGTTGTTCAGGCCGGAAGTTGGGGTCTAGGACAGCCAGTTCCATTTGTTGGCCATGACCAATGCATGGTCTCTGCCCTAGAGTCACCGCTTCACCCCATTTCCTTCATATAACTTAGAATACTCCAGCATGGTGACGTGTAAGAATCAGTTACATGGAATTGGACTTACTTTTCTTTTGTAAATGTACACAACTTAGATGTTGGCTGTAAAAAGTCACAAAATAAGAAAATGTAATTTGTTTCTCTTTCAGTGTGATTATGTTAATGTTCCAACTACAGTGTTTACCCCCTTGGAATATGGCTGCTGTGGATTGCCTGAAGAGAAAGCTATTGAAATACACAAAAAAGAGAATCTAGACGTAAGATTGTGTTTCATTGTTTGCTTTTTTAATAATTTCTCCTTCAATCAACTGTCTTAGTAGTCACTTTTTTTTGTTGTTTTACAAGTTACTATATTGTTATGGGGAATCACTTCTATTTTAGGAAAATTAGAAATTTAATCATTTAAAACCCTTATCTCTAGCAAAATATAAAAAAGCAGTTGGGGAGAGAGGGACATTGAGGCACAAGTAACAAATGTCTACTTGAGTCCCTATACACAGACATTGTTCTAAGATCTTGGGGGAAAGCAGGGTTGCCTCAAGGCCTTAGGAAGGGCTAAGAACCAGGATCTGGAGAACCGCCTGGCCTCTGTCTTTCCCTTGCTTGCAGTCGGCATGTGTCAGTGCGTGTGCGTGTGGTGCATTCTCTTTCTGCAGGCAGACTCTGCCCCTGGAATACACGCAACAGCCAAAATAGGACCTTTCTTGTGCTGCCAAGTTTATCTGAGGAGGAACCATTTAACTCATTGTTTCTCAGTCTTAATTCCAAGCCACTGGGCAGGAGGTTGGACTGGGCTGAGTGGGGCCAGCTATCCAGCCACTTCCACAGCGGCGGCCAGGTTTGCTCCTCCCCTGGGGCCCACATGCTATGGCCTCTGGGTAGGGAAGGTGGGTGGTTTCCAGGGCTGTCAACCTGCCCAGAGGTGCCCTCCCGCTTTGCTTCCACTTCACCTTCAACCCTGGCCTGTCCAGTTGTGGCCTTATAAATATTTTCTTATATTGTATTTCAGTGGGTGCTTTGAGTACCTTTTTCATACACATCCTCCCAACATAGGAGGTCATAGGAGAGTTAGAAAGAGTTGGAGGATTATTACCACTTGATGTTTTAAGCAAAAGAGAATTAAAATCTCAGTCCTCTCCCTTGAAGGCATTTTAATTTATTACTGAAAATTTCTCTAAGCCTTCGCACGAATATTCCCTAATTAAATGGCTTAGTGACTTATTAAAACTCTTCTTTACATTTCTGGCATTGGGAAAATAGATGATTAAAACTTTATGATGTTATTTTAGGTAGCTATTTTCAATGAGGAATCTGTTTCAGAGGACATTATTTTATCAGTGTTTATAATTAGCTCCTTGTAATAATGACCCATTCTTTCTGCAGTGGTGAACTTTTACTTGGGTCTTAGAAAATTGATGATAACAATTATAGACTTAACACTCAGTTGGAAGACTTTCTGAAATCAATTAGATGTTAAGATAGAGAGGTAGGTAAATGAGAGGAAGAATATGGACGGCTGTACTCCACATAAAAGGAATATCTTTATAGGAAAAAAAGTTCCCCTAGCTTGAGGGTTCCTTTAAGGTCTCTTTTTAAGGTTCATTACAGATCAACTCACCTATTTTATATATTTATTTATTTTGCACTTGACAGGACTGAAATGTGAACATAGACATGTCCTAGTTAAGTTAGCCATTTATAATAGACCAAGAATCAGCCTGATAGCAGCTTTTTTTTTTTTAACAATCTTCCATGCCAAGGGCAATAGAGTGATAGGGAAGGGGTTTGATTTTTAAATTAAATGCCCAAGGGTGGGGAAGATAGGAGAAGAGACAGCAATGAAATTTAGGGGGGAAATGCAGATAGATGAGAGGTCAGTACCCAGCAGATAAAAATTTCTAAACAGGCATTGGGAAAGTCAAGAAACCAACCAAGTCAAAAAACCAAGTCATCAAAGCCTGGAAAGTCAGTGACTTCATACTGAACATGTAGGGATGTGGTGTCCCATCTGTGAAGCAGCAAGTATCTTACCTCTGCAGAACACTTTCTGCACACTGGCTTATGTCTGGAAGGTTATTTTCTGGAGAGGGTAAAAAACAAGGGTCTGTTGACTAGGGGTACTGGGTCCAGTGAAGGCCCGGATGTTATTCCAGCACAACATTTAAGTAAGCAAATACTGAATCTTAAGACAACTGCTCCCACTCAGCTCTCAGAACTCTGGCAACCAGGCTTTCCTCCTTATTTGGCCAGGGCTTGGTAAAGTTTTAAATCTCGGGGGACTCTAACAAGCCTTCAGGAAAGATCTAGAGATACTGACTGATGGTCCCCAAATAAATTTCCCAGTTAGTGAGGTAGGGGACACCCTCATCATAAAAGTATGGCTCATTCATAGTATAAAATGAATTTGACAGAAACCATCCAAGAGGAAGCCCAGACATTAGAATTATTAGTCAAGGTTATTAAATCGATTGTTAAGCCAATGTTAAATCAGGGAAATAGCATCTGAATAAAATATGAATATGAGTAAAGAGATTATAAAAAGGAACCAAAGAGAAATCCTGGAGCTTAAAAGTATAATTGAATTGAAAACCTCACTAAAGTAGTTCGACAGCATGTCTAGACGGCAGAAGAGAACATTGTGAACTTGAAAATAAGACAATTGCGGGGCCTCCCGGGTGGCGCAGCGGGTTAAGTGCTGCGCTGTGAAGCTGTCCACAGCCTCTGCAGTGCGGGTTCGATCCCGGCTGGCCAGAATCCCACATGGTGCGGCAGACCTCTCCTGTCTCGCCCGCTGCTCCCTTCAGCAGTATATTTTGTCAGTCTGCCTGTTCTGTTCCCCACTCTGTCTCTGGTGAATCCTCTCACCCTCCCACGCATCTGGCCTGTACCCCAGCTCTTGTATAAATAAAAATAAATCTTTAAAAAAAATAAACTAAATGTGAAACAGGCAGTAATGGAGGGATGGGGGAGTGAAAAACATACAAGACTTAGAGAAAAGAAAGGAATGCACAAGGAAAGCCTTCTTTATCAGTAGCTGTTTCCTCTCTGTCTGTGATCCAGTTTGAGGTTTTGTATATTGTGTGAAGTGGAGGTCCAGCTTCATTCTTCTGCATGTGGGTTTCCATTGGTCTGTGAATAACTTTTACCTAGTAAAGGAAACACTAGTATTGACTTAGCTCTGCACATGACTGTAATTGAGAGGGTGGACAGGAGGAGGGCATGGGCTTGAGGGTAGATGGCAGGGAGATGCCGAGTGAGGTAAGAGCCGGGGAAGAAAGAGAGCTCAATCAGATCAGTAAAGCCTAAAAACAAAAAGGTCAATTAGTAGTAATATAAGCATGTTATTTAGAAACATGGAGGTAAATAACAAAATAAATAAAAGGTGAAAGTGATTGCCCGTAAGAAGATTGAAATGGGTGGGGAGAGCAGAGATTGCTGCTTTTCATAGCAAAGCTTTAAAAACCCTACCTGTAATTAGCATGCGTGATTTGATGAAAATTAAACAAACAAAAAGAACAAGCAAAAACAGGAAGATTCTAAATAAGAAAAGTAGTGGGGACGTGGCGGGTAGAGACCAGTCCTGTAGGAAATTAGAGTTTATGATGTGTCAGCCATAGTTAAAATTGTGCTGTGGTGGCATATAGATGGACAGCAGCTTAGAGAAACAGAACATGAAATCCAGAAATCGATTCAAATGCTTAAAAGAATTAGTATGTGGTAAAGTCTGTATTTTAGCTCAGTGGGAAAAGATCTTTATTTAAGGGTGATGGAATAAATGGACAGCCATTTGGGGAAAAAGTAAAGCTGAATCCACACTTCACACCCACTTTGAACCAGGAGGATTAAAGACTTAAATAAAATCTTCATAGTAGTAGAAGGAAAAAAGCCACACTTAACAAAAACCGGGGAGGGGCGGCAAGGGCGTGGGAGTGCTCGTTTTCTTGTTCTTTATAGCAGGGAGCCAAGGACCTGTCAAAAACGGAGGCTCAAGGTTTAAAAATCATGTTTAAAACCTCAGAGTTTTCACCATCTCTTTTCTTAAGCCTTAGCGGTGTATTTTAGGAAATAATATCTTAAAGAAATACTTACAGAGTAGGCACAGATTGAAAGGTTTATATTAAAACACATGGAAGAGTTTCTGTTAAATGCAGAGTTTTAATTATATTTAAGTAGTTAAGTAAGAGTTTAGTGTTTTCATTACAAGTAATTAAAACTATGATAACTTTAAAATAAAAATTTCATCTTTAACTATGACTATACCAGCTATTGATGCTTCCCTAACATTTAAAATGGTTATTACTGGATAGTGGGTTTTTTTTTTTCCTTCTTTACTCTGTGAATTTCTGTTCTGCATTCTTCTTGTATAAACTTGTATCTTTTTATAAAAACAAAGCATTCAAAATATAAAATACATAGTCTTATTAAAGAGTAGGATTGACATCCCTCTAGTGTGAAACATAGATGAGAGCACAACTCTTACCCTGGCACTGAACTTTAACTCATCGCCTTCTATATGTGGGAGGAGCAGTCTGAGGGAGGCGCAGGCTGGGGAAGTGCAGCTCAGGCACCAGCCCTCGCTGGTGTGCTCTGTCCCTACAGGGGTGTGAGCCAGGCTGAGGTGCCTCAGCCATGAGCTTGGGCTGCAGTGAGAGCTTCCCGGTATTGTATCAGAGGTGATATTCCTGATATCTTTGAATGGCTATACCTGCTTTATTTTTCCTGCTTTTCCTAGATTTGGTTTGAATATGAATCATATAGGTAGGTACCTATATGAGTTGTGAACTCACTGAGGCAGGAACTCAACTCGTATTTGCTGCTGCATCTCACATAGGCCCTGGTTCTTGGCCTGGGGAACCAGTGCTCCATGTTTGAAAATGGAATTTACTTAGGAGGGAATAGTAGAGCAAAAGACAGTAGAGCAAAAATATCACAGTTTTACATCTTGGGAGTTCCAGCCCAGAAGCTCTCATCAGATACATAAAATTGGGATCTATAATTTCCGAAAGCTGGTAGATTATCCTCTTTCTATAATTAAAGAGTGCAACAAGGAGTGATTTTCATAGACACTAATCTTGACCCCTCTCTTTCTCTTCCAGGTATTTCATACTTTGTTTTGGCCTCTTGAATGGACAGTGGCAGGCAGAGACAACAATACCTGTTATGCAAAGATAATTTGCAATAAATTCGACAATGTATGTAATAGGGTTGGAAACTGAAATGTTGTGATTGTAATGTAGCTTTTATTCTAGAGATGGGCTTTTATAATCTCCTGAAAGAAAACTTTCAGAACAAAGCAGAAATCCTTCAAATCCTTACCCAGTGAATGTGTGCGCACAGGTTGAACCAGTGACAGATTGACAGATTGTAACTGAAGTTGCCTCCTCCCAGAGCTAGATCATCAAATAATGAAACATTTCTGTTTTGTGCATGTTTGTAAATGGGCTGAGTGTGTGAGAAGCCTGCAGAAGATGTTTCACCCATAGCCGCGTGGCCTCTGACTCCCTGCCCCTCAGAACAGCCTCTCCATCCCTGGTGGGCTGCCTTGAACTGTTGTTCTTTCTGCAGGATATAGGGAAGCAAAAATTGCTGCCTCTGCTGCCCTTTTCCTTTCTCTCCATCTGTTGTACAGTTTTACTGTGAAGATCAAAATGAAAGAATAGAATCTGATGAAAAACATTGACAAGAGGACAGTCTGAACATGGTGTTAGCTTGGAAATACCCTCATGTTAGCTCCCTGTCACTTGTGCCCACTAGGGCACCTCGCACCTTCCAGCATTCAGCTCTGGACACAGGCCCTGCCCGGGCTCCCGTGGTCTGTGATGTTAGGGGCCAGGCCGCTTGCTTCCTGTCAAGGAATCACCGCAATTCCTATAGAACCCGCTACCCTAGCACTAACCCAGCACCGGGCTGTGATTCGATCTGTGTTCTTGTTGAGCACCATCTCAGCGTCATTTGGAAATTCACATCATACTAATGAACTCCTTCATGCCGTGGGCACATTGCTTGTTCTAGTAAATTTGAGTGCAAATTAACTCAGGATGTGCATTTACTGGCTCATTTAACAGATTCTTACAGTGGCTCCCTTTCGTGGTGATGTTCTCTGCTCACTGCAACAGCTGAGTTCCTGTAGTAGATGCTGTAAATTTTAACTGTGAACTTGAAATGAATGGATTCTAATCAGGCCATTAACGTCCTGGGCTTCCCTTTTTTCTATTTCTGTGTTAAAGGACCGGGTGGTAGGATTTCATATTCTTGGACCAAACGCGGGTGAGATTACCCAGGGATTTGCAGTTGCCATGAAATGTGGGCTCACAAAGCAGCAGCTCGATAGCACCATAGGAATTCACCCCACATGCGGCGAGGTACAGAAACTTTATTTTTACCTTCAATGGGCATACTTTGAAAAATGCGCTGTCACAAAGATGTTATACTAGTAACTGCTTTGTTTATTTCAAAGGATAACGTAGGTGTAATATTTTGAATGGGTTTTCTTTAAGCAATTCTGAAATATTGATGGCTAAATATAAATGTTTTCTTCCTTTCAAACAGGTCTTCACAACACTGGAAATCACGAAGTCCTCGGGACTAGCTATCACTCAGAAAGGTTGCTGAGGCTAGGCCCGCTGCTGTTTGGTCTTCCTTGTCATTGTCCCTTGTCTTCTGAGGATAGCGAGGGACCTGGCCAGCTTCTCTGCATGGCCGGACATGAGAATCAGACAAGGAGACAATCAGACAGCAGCGGGCGTCCGCCCAGCTCAGCCGACAGGAGAGGCAGACAGACTGCCTACGTGACGTCTTAGCTCGGAACCTCTCTTTGAGGTGAGCCAAGATTGATGCTCTTCCAAGTCAGAACTGAGCTTCCCTCCCTCCCAAAGACCTTTAAATCACACAGCTCGCCTAAGTGCCTTTTCCGGTTGCTAGTGTGTAGCCCCTTGCTTTGTTGTGCCTATGAAAATATTTTCTCAGTGGTGAAAGTGACTAGTGTGGTGGTGTCCCAGAGCCTTGTGGCTGTGAGGGCGTCATGGAGGTGCCCCTGCAGGCTGGCTGCAGAGGCCAGGAGCATGGGTGGAAAGTGTCCTCGCTGCAGGGCTTAGACGGCTGTCTCCCCCTGGAGTGCATCCCCACCCCACCCCCACCCCCGCCTCCCCTCCCCCCCCCCCCCCATCCTGGTGGTCTCAGCTTTCAGGCCCTCCTTGGAGGCCCCGGGCTGCTCCAGGATCTCATGTCAGAAAGAGATGCTTGAATTTCCTTTTCATGTTGATGGTGATATTAAAAGGTTTTCAATATTGTGTTCTGTGAAATCTAACTAATTTAAAACTGTGTAAGATGATTCTATCCACATCTATTCAATCTTGTCAAGCGCCATAAAGGAACAGATGACTTTATGAGATTGCACTTGAACTTACACACATGTCAGCATCTAAAGGGCCCTGAAGAAGGAAGCCTGTCCTCCTCGACATTTTCCTTGGGGAGAACCGCTTGTTTTCTTGAGGTACCCTCTGCACGCTGCCCCTGCAGGCTTCAGATGATGCTTTTGGTGGATTCAACTAAAATGCTAGATAAACTAAGTTTTTAAAAAATTATGTTACTGTGTTGCTAAGTACCTTATACACTACCAAACATTTCCAGAACCCTAAATGAAGTGAAACCAGGAACCCTGAAAATCTTATTTCTCCTTTGCATTGAACATTGGGCAAAAAAGCTTAATCCCAGGCCTGCCCATGGTAGACTTTTTAATAGGAAACCTTTGTGTAAAGCTGGAACCCCAATGGGCTCCACCCCTGGTGAAAGGGGGTGTACAAAAAACAACTCTTGACTCAAAGAGGTGGCAAAGAAGCTTGCCTGCTTCCTCACTGGCATGAGTGGAAGGGAATGATTCACCCCCAAAATTTGTCCAGGTGACAGATCATTGGAAAGGCTTGTGATGTTCCCTTTGCAGGAAGGACAGGCTACCTGTAGTTGTGTCTCTCACACCCTTTCCCTGCTCCCTCTTCATCTTTTCCTCCACCTTCGTTTTCTCAGGGAAAGGTGAACCCAATGTAATGGTGCAAAATTAGTTTTACCTGGAAAAGAAAACCTGTATGCATCTAATAACATACAGTGCTTTCAGGTATGCAAGGAAAAATTGACAATCCTTCTTTAGAGTGGAAATTTTACTATACCTCAGTAGTGTATTAGATCAGAGAAAAAAACAGTAAAGATATAAATTTGAATAGCATAATTAATAAGCTTGGTTTCATAAATTTATGAAGAAGGCTATACCCAACATGAAAACCTCATTTTAAGCACACAGAATATTTATGGAATTTTCCATGTGGTAGGCCACAAAGACTAGGCTCAACAAATTTCAGAAGACTGGTGTATAGAATGGGGCAAAAGGATTTCAGCTGTGGGACTAACACTAAGACCCCAAAGACCTTAAATCCATCCAGGAGAATGGAAAGTGGAGTGTGGAGGTGTGTGAGGTGAGTGAAGGGTTGGTGGGCAGTCAAGCTGGAAAGAGCCAGGTGAGCCAGGACCCAGTCTCAGAAGCAGGGAATTATGGGAAGATGGTAGATCAAAGAGTGAAGATTTGGGTATATCCCATGACTTCAGCTTTGTGACAGAATAAGTCCTTTAACTTTTCCTGTTACTCCTTAGTGCAGAGAGTACTGCCTGATTCCCAGGCCTCTAAGAATTGAATAACATCATGTTCCCAGCATATAGCATGTTGGTTCCCAGCTTATAGCATCTGTGGTGGTAAGGAAAGTTCTTATAGACACAGTATGGCCGACAGACAGGCAGATGGGACTGTTGAGACATCAGTGCTTTGTCCGATTTCATCGTGGTAGGCAGTCTCTAAGTTGGCCCCCAAGTTGGACCCCCCAACGTTTGGTATTACTTCCTTGTGTTGTCCCCTCTCCATTATACTGAGATTGGCCTGGGTGGACAGCAGCATATGGCAGATGTGATAGTTGGCCACTTCTTAAAATTAGGTCATCAAAAGACTAGCTTCGGTTTTGGTCACTGTCCTTCATCTCTTGGGTCATTTGCTCTCGGAGAGGGTAGTTGCCCTGTCAGGAAGACTCAGGATGCCCATGGCAAGGCCCAGATGGTGAGGAACTGGTCTATAGGTCTGCCGGCATCCGTGTGCATGAACTTGGAAGTGACTTAATCCTGCCAGCCTCCCCCCAGCCAGCACCTCCACTGCAGTCTCTCAGGAGGCTGGGCCAACCAACCTGGTTTGGCCATTTCTGGAGATAATAAATATTTATCTCTCAAGCTGCCAAATTTTAGAGTAATGTTTTCCATAACAATAAAGATGTTTACCAATTAAAATTAGTATAAATCTGATCAGATAACTAAAATGTCTTGGGGACTTTATTCCTAGAGCAGACAAAACAAACCTCATCTAGATTTGGAATTTCAACAAAAAGGTACAGGAACACAGTATTAACTCTGAACTTATCTCATCATTGCAAACAGGGAACCCCAAGTGGAGAAGCTCCAGGGGCCTCCGTGGAGGGCCTGCTGAGCAGCGGGCTTGCACTTGGCAGCTCCTTCTGAATCTTGGAGCATCCTTGATGGAGAAAGCGCCCATAAAAGATGACTAGGGAAGCCTGTTCAACATTCAAAGCTGGGCTAGTTAGATTTCGCAAGAGAGAGCTCTGTCCCGGCATTCTTGCTGTCCTATCAAACGAGAGTGAGGGAACAGTACTTGTGAGCATTTGGGGGATAACGGTATATGACAGGCTAGTGAGTGAGGGGTAGCGCTGGTTAGATCTGGCTGCTGGAGCTGCATCCAGTGGTCTTATCTTAAGAATTGGGGCTTATGGAATCACGCAGCTCCTGTTACTACAGTCTTCTCCCGGAACACAGAGGTCAGTGAGCTTGTGTTGAAACAGCTCAAACTGAGATAATTTGTTGTATGGTGTGGTTTAGTAGACTCCATCTGTTTTTGAGTAATGTTGTTTTTCAAGTGGCAGTCTGTTTTATTTCCTAATGGAGAACCAAGCGATGCTTCTGAGCAGGGAGTGACAAAGAGACCTGTTAGGAATTTATTGCAAGAGAACATTAAATATTTGTGGAGATCTCAGCCTTCACCCATGCTGGAGTAGCAAGCACTGGGCGCAGTGCCCCTCTATGACAATCAGACAGGAGGAAAGAGGAAATGACAGCGTTCAGACGTGAACAACACACAGTGCACCTGTGTGTGTGTGTGTGTGTGTGTGTGTGTGAACGTCCAGAAAATCTGGAAACATGGTTACACCTCCTGTGGGGCCCAGTTCATTACACCAGCCCAGACTCACGTTACCAGATGTGTCGGCCTTACAGGGTCTCTGGGCTTCACCCCAGGCCCCTCCACTCCAGGGACTGGGAAGAATTCTTGGAGCCTGCTGTTGCTGTGCCCTGTGCTGCCACAGGATGGCACCAGAGAGCCAGCAGCCACAGCCGCAGAAAGGGCTGGTCCCAGGAGTGCTAGGGGAGGGGTGGGTGTGCCTTGTGCAGAAGCCCACAGGCTGCCTTGGCCTTGGGCTCCCAGGACACAGCTCTCAATCTCAGCACCACTTCATGACGTTTCTTTCTGTCGTGCAAAAGTCTTCATAAGTCAAGGGTCTCAAATCCGTGTGCCTCTGGGGCCAGGCCAGGTGCAAAGCTTTTCCACGCGGCAGGTGCAGGTTCCACTCAGCCCCGCCCACTGTGGCCACCTGGTAACTTGGGCCAGTGGGGGCCAGACTCCCTCAAATGGTGAAGAGAAACAGGGAGGTCGTGTTTCTGTGTGAATCTCTTTCAAACAGGGGCAACAAACTCCTTTTTCCATCAGCTTAATTGAAGTAACCACCGCCATGGCTACATTAAAACGAACAGTTCTGTGACCCTAACAAAGGTGCCCACTTGAAGCCCACCCACTCCACCTCAACACTGACCCCTGGCGGCCTGTTCCCATCGCTCTGATTTTGCAAGTAGCATCATATGGTCTGTGGTGGCTCCTTCTGTTCATTTGACAAGATGCAGCTGCAGACTCCCCACTGCTGTGGGCGTCGGTGGTTCCGACCTTTCCACGGTCGGTGGTGTTCCATTGGAGTAATCACACGCCAGTTGTCCCCCATTTGACCAGTTCAAGCTAGTTCAGTGCCATTTTGAGATGTGCTTGTCGTTCTTTGCTCACTTTCCTGCTCTCTGGCAAACAAGGCACGTGCGTGTGAGAGTGTGTGTGCTTATGCAGGTAAATCCACATAGCATAACCATTTAAAGAAGACTATTCAATGGCATAATGCGTGCACAATGCTGTTCAACCACACCGATGGCATTCCAAAATTTACACCACCATACTCACTGATAATAACAGCCGCCTGGCAAGGGCCTGTCTCCTCCCTTTAGGGGTTTGGCAGAGAGCCTCAGACTGCTGTTCCCCACAGGGCGGTGGAGGAGGTGCTGTTCTCGTTGCCGCTGGCCACTGGGGGTCTGGCCTCTTCCCAGCCCCACCACTGCAAGGATGCACAGGCACCTGGCACCCTGGCACACGCTGCGCACCTGGGCAGCTCTCCATGGCCCTCCCAGACCCTGGTGCCCATGCCTTGGAGGTTGGCATCCAGCTGCAGGCAAACCCAGCCCCATCTGCAGCCTGATGGGCCTTTTTGGTTTAATGCTTCACCAGGATTGTTCTGAGCACTGAGCATACGGGACTACAGTGGGTGCCAGGCAGCAGTGAGGGGACACAGAGGCACAGAGAGGTTGTTCACTTGCTTGAGGCCACACAGGGATGGACGTCGAAGCCCTCGCTCTACACCACACCTTCCTGGGCTCAGCCCCTCAGCCCATGACTTCCACAGTGGAGTCTCAGCCAATGGTGGCCAGAGAAGATTTTCTGCAGTCATAGTGCTTTTTAAAAGCTATTTCTGGGCTTTCTCTTACGTTTCTAGAATCTGAATCTTGCTCCTTGCCACATAACATGGCAAGTGGATTCTCCTGTTTAGGGTGCCCAGGCGGGAATACCTGCCAGCCCCGGCCCATACGCTGCTGCCCCTAAGCCACTCCCTGGGCCAGAGGAGCTTCAAGCTGGATTCTGAGCCATGTGTGTCACAGATTGTGACCTCAGGGACTTCTGATGTCGCAATGAGCTTGTGGGCTGAGCATGACAGAGCCCTGGGCTCAGTCCTCCCACGTGGTATGGCAGCCAGGACCATGGCCGGCTTCCGCCCCTCTGGCGTCACTTAAGCCAATCTGTAAGTAGCTGTGGGTGCCTTGCTCTCTCCTTTCTCGCTGGAGGCTCTAGACCCCCAGCTTGTGCCTCTCCACTTTCTGCTGAACTGTCGGGCCTTGCTCCCATGAGTCCTCCCCCTGCTGGGACCTGCCTTGGGGGGTGGCATCTTCCTAGGTAGGGGCAGTGCCAGGGGGCTCTGCCAAGCTCTGCCACCCAAGTCACTGCCAGGATTTGGGAGCAGTGGTGTGACTGGGAAGGACCTCCCGAGTGAGTTTGGGCAGCAGCAGCAGAGTGGCACCTGGCACAATGGCCATGCTGTCATAGGGCTGCCCTGGGCCCTGCTCAGGACTTCCTGCCCCCACAGGAACCCGCCTTGTCAGACATAGTCGCAGACACAGCCTCCAGTGTAGAGGCAACAGCAGGCATTTGTATGGGGACACTGACAACATCTATTCTAAGTCCCAGCCTGAAGTGCTAGCGTGTGGGTCCTGCTCCTGGGGGACTTTCTGTACTAGGAGCCAGCCCCTAACTGGAGCTACCCTGCCAGCTCAGGAGTCCAAATATAGAAAGTGGGGAGCTGGCAGGGGTTGGCATTGTCATAGTGAGCTTTAAGATACTGTGTTGATAAGACACGGGCTGTTTTGACCACTGTAGATACATTAGCCCAGTCACTGGTAGGCAGGAGTCGGGAGATTTGAGGGCAAATGAGACACCTGTGGTCAGCTCTCAACCCTGACTTTACTTTCACTGGTGCTTTTAAAAACAATCACTCATACACTGCTAGTGGGTATGTGCAACGATCCAGATGGCTAATCTGGAAAATTGTTTAGCAATTATTTTTAAATCTAAAAATGGACTTCCCACGTGGCCTAGGAATTGCATGCTTAGGTATGTATGCCAGTGAAATGAAGACTTATTTGCATGCAGAATCTTGTACATGAATAGCCATAGTGGTTTTATTGGTATTAACCCCAACTGGGAATGGCCCAAATGTTTTCTTCAATAGGAGATGATTTAAAAAAACTATGGCATATCCATGCTGAGTAGTGGAATACTACTCAGCACTGAAAAGGGAACCAACGTTTGACACAATTGGGATGATTCTCAAGGAAATTATGCTGAGAAAGAAGTCAATCTCAAAAGGATACCTACTGCATGACTATTTACATAACATTCATGAAGCCACACCATAGAGACGGGAATAGATTGGTGGTTGCTGGGGTCAGGGATGGAGTAGAGGTGAAAGTGGCTGTGGAGGAGAAATGTGAGGGATTCTTGTTGAATAATGCAGTTGAGGTTCTCAATTGTAAGGGCTACATGAAGCTGCATCAAGGAACACACATTCACACAAAATACACTCATACAGTGGCAGAGGGTGTAGCTCAGAGATAGAGCATTTGACTGCAAATATACTCTCTCACACACACAGTCGTAACACACATATACATGTACATGCACATACATGATCACACACATACACAGAAACATACACTAACATACACACACTCATATGAGAGTAGATGTGACTGGTGTTGTGTGGTGAGGCCAGGGCACCGGGGGACAGGCCATATGGCCCAGCCCTCGCTCAGGACCATGCTCCTGTGTCCATGTCGCAGACGAGGATGCTGGGTCCCCAGTGAAGCCACGGACCTCACCCAACTCTAGACAAGCTTTTCCCATGGGCTCCCTCCATTTCTCTTCTAGCCATGGTCAAAAGGTGCACCACAGTTTAACCCCCTTCCCTGATGGACACAAGAGCCCCCAAGAAGTCCCACCAGCGTAAGAAGAATAGGACCAAAGTCCAGGAGAAATTTGCCAGTAAGATCTCATACAGGTATAGGCCCCAGTCCCTAGGAGCATGTGCTAGGGCCACAGGGGTGAGAGCTGGGAGGGGGTCTCTTGCACAGGGAGTTCCCTGAATAGCTCTGAACTCTGTGACTGTCTGGGGACCGCCTTCTTCACCCCTATTCTAATCTGAGCCGAGGGTCACTCAATAAATGCCCAGGCCCCTCTGCGTTCACAGAGCCTGGGCTGGTTGCTTCCCTGGCCCACGCCCCCAGGTGCTGGGCTCACAGGTCCAGCAGCTTGGGGTCTCAGCCCGCAGGGCCAGTTAGGAAATGGCCTGCTAGGGCAGGCTAAAGCTTGGAGTCTTGCCCTTGCTTGACTAACAGGGTCCTGGATAAAATACAGCAAACTTGGAGGGTTCTAGGTGGCCCTACTTCTTAAAACTCACCTCAGAAACAGTCGAGGTGGGGCCGAGGCTGCAGGAGGCTAAGAGCTCTGGTGCTTGGGGAAGACAGAGTCATGTGCTCCAGAGAAGGCCAAGGTGCCCGTCTGCCTGTCCATTGACAGCATAGAGGGACATGGGGCATGTGTGACAAAAGCCCGCCCCCTCCCCCTCCAGGACAATCTGGAACAGAGTGTGATCCTCAGTTTAAACAAGGGAGACTAAAACTTGGGGGTTTGGGTCCCCCTGTTTTGGGCCACTTGGCTGTAGTGGCTAAGATGTGACTTCTGGGGCAGGTGGCAGGCCCATAGCCCAGCTCTGCCTCCTCCAGCTGTGTGGTATTGGGGAAGTCACTTAACCTCTCTGCACATCTGTCCTCATTTATAAAGTCTGGGCAACAATAACTACTTCATAGCCAGGTTGTGAGTGGACGCGGAGGTTAATGTTTGTAAAGCACTTAGAGCAGAGCCTGGCAAATGGGAGGTTCTGGGTGAGCGAGAGCCCCTTCCTGGGCTCGGCAGCCACAGGCCACCTAAAGAGGCCCAGTGCCTATGTAGGTTCTCTTGGCTGACGGAGAGCACCACGGAGTTCCTGAAGCCCTGGGAGACACTGAGCAACTCACTGCGGGAGCAGCTGCCCCTGCAGAAGAGCTTGGTGCCAACACGGTCCATCCCAGTCAGAGGGTAAGTCACAGGCTCCAGATGCTGATGGTTGCCCCGCCCGCTGCAGCTCCACACGTACTGCCTGGCCAGTTACTCTCCTGGATGGTTAAGGCAGGTGGCAAGTCAAGTGCCAACACCTCCCTGAGAGGTGATGGGGAGCTTTGGAAGTCTGGGAATCAGGAGGGTGTGCCGAGACCTGCGTCCATTCAGCTGCCGGCACAGGCTGAGGTGGGGGTGAGCTCGTGGGGTGGTGGCTGCACAGTGGCGTGACGTGGAAGGCACCCTTACTGGGGGGGGGGGGGTCAGACAACGCCTGCCTCATGGCCAGGTGGGCCTGGGGCCCAGCCCACGGGAGGCACCTAGGGCCTGCTGGGTTCTGGCCTGGGCGACTGGGTGGGTGGTTGGGGGTGGGCAGAGGCTGGGTGTGGGGCCCTGGGGGTGTCTGGGCCGAGAGCAGAGACTTGCTTAAGGTGCTGGTCACCTTCTCTGGACATGCAGGGCTTCAAGGGTCAGTGCGGACTCTGTGTGGCTTCTCTAGGCTTGGGGCCCCAGATTTTTCATCAGTGTCCAGGCTCTACCCATCACCGCCATCTTCAGCCCCAGTGAGGCTTTGGGAACTCCAGCTCCTGAACCGCCGCTTTCCAAGGCCGGAAGGCAGCCCCGGCCACCCCTTCACAGGCCTCTCCTGAAGCCCACGTCTGTGCCACCTTGCCCCTGGCGCCCCAGGGAGAAGAGTGCTCCCTTCTGGGTGGCAGGGGGTGGGAGTGAAGGGATGAGTGGCCAGGGCAAGTGAATAAACTTTGCAAGTTCAAATCCCGCTTCCACTAGGACTGGTCCCTTGCCTTTGAGGTCCTCCTGTATAAAATGGGGTAAGCATGTTTAATCTCGCCAGGCCGTGCGAGCATTATAAATGCCTTCCCAAGAATGTACCCCAAAGATGGACTCAAACATGGAAGAGAAGATATTTGCACAACAATAGTCCTTCCAGTCCTTAGCAAATAGCAAAAGATTGGAGACCACCCCCAAAGCCACTACACAGGGGGGCTGATAAATTACAGCCCAGTTGCACCGTGGAATCCTGGGCAGTCCCTCTAATGATGAAGCAGCTTTTACGTACTGCCTGGATGACAATGCCACAGAGTAAAACAGAATAATAAACCAGAACAAAAGCCAAACACCATAACTACAAAAGCCTGGAAACATTTTCCTGACGATGAAAGGCAAAAAAAGCAAAAGTGTTGAAATGGATTTTAAACAAGTCTGTGTCATCGAGTCCCCGCGCCTCCTGGGAGGGCACCAACCTCCACAACCCCATCCTGAGCTACTGAAAACTGGGAAATAAAAGACAATTGGGGTAAAATGCCTGTGACCTTCTTTGTGCTCAGTCCCTTCTGGAACCAGCACGTGTGTGATAAGTCCAGGGCTGAAGGGGCCCAGCAGCAGACCCTGCCTGAAGCCCTCGCTCCTAGCCCAGTTCTGTGCGTGAGGCTGTCGTCCTCAGGCCACCCCAGCGCCCTGGCGGACCCTGCTGTGTAGGGGGGGGGGAGGCCAGCCTGCCCTCTGTAACCACAGACACAGCCATGGCGCAGCCCACATCTGGCTGGGTGTTGACTTTCAGCAAACAGGTCACACCAGAGGTGGTGTGGGTGCTGAGTGAGCTCGGGACCAAGGACCGTGTCACCAGAGCAGGTGTGTCAGTACTGAGGACGATGGGCGTGTGACACAGGGCGTGCAGTGCCTCTGAGGAAGTGTGTGGATCGGGCACCTGTGAAGCACAGGGGCTCCTGGGCGTGTCCAGGGGCCTAACCCACCACCCTCCTCATCCTGGTAACCGTCCAGGGCCCTGGGCTTTGTCCCCTTAGTGGGGCGAGGCTTCTCGGGGAGCCCAGTGTCAGCAGCAGCCCTTTCCAGGTCCACACGAGCACTGACACAGCACTGGTGGGATTCAGAGAGGGATGTCCTGAACGTCCCGGGATCCTCAGGAGGAAGGACCCGTGCCGGCCAACCTGGGTGCTCACCACAGGGCAGTAGGGGGCACCATAGCTGAGGGTGGCCTCACGCCTGCCTGAGGAAGCTGCCCTTCCTCAGTTGTGTTCTGATTCTACTTTTCAAAACCTAAGCATCCCAAAACTCTGGCATTTTTATTTATTGTCCAAGGAAACTGAGAAAAGACACCATATATAGTCAGCCAGTCACTAAGGGGACATTCAGTTCCTGCCAAGGAATTCCAGTGGCTGGCTGTCTTCCAGGGGAGGGCCGGTGGGCCATGATTGCCAAGTAGCCCAACACACACCCACACCCACACCCACACCCACACCCACACCCACGGGTGGGAGGCAGCCCAAGGACCAGGCTTTGCTGTGCTGGTGTTGCCTTTAATCCTGGGCCCAACATAGAGTTTCTCCAAGTTGTCATGTTGCCCCTGCAGGCAGACTCTAGCACCCCCACACGCGGAGCATCCCCTCCCCACAAAGGCCCTCACACTCGTGGCTGCTGGGAGGTAGCCCAGGCTCTCCACCCCTCCTGTCTGATGTACAGAACCACCTGGCATCCCTGTGCCATTTGACAGTAGGGGAAACTGAGGTGCAGAGACCTGGTGAATTTCCTGAGATCAGACTGCACCACGCAATTGGCAAAATGAAGCATAAAAATCCCCAAATGTCAAGAGGTAACAAAACATATTTATTTTAAAAAACATGGGCTCCCCTGCCAAGCGAGGTCCTGTAAAACCTGCCACCTGGTCACTGTGGGCACACAGACCCCCTAGCAGTTGGCCAGACCGAGACCAAGGGGTTGGGGGTAAGGCAGTGAGGGAGAGGATCCCTACTCTGTGCTGGGCAGCCAAGAAGGCAGTTTCGGGTGGCTCTGCCCAGCAATCCTAGAAGGGTGGTCCTACCAAGGAGGGGGCAGCTCTCCAGGCCAGGGCTGTCCCTGACCAGGCTGGGTGAGCAGGGGAGAGCCTAGGCTCGGCCACAGGCCGCACAGCAGGCCATTCTGCTGTGTGGCACCACGGACAGGTTCAGGGGCAGAGTAGACAAAAAATGCCCTCACAACCTAAACAATGCCCAGTCCCCCTCCACTGAGGGCCCCCGGAATGTGCTACAGCCGGAGTGATTGGAGGAAGCCTCGAGTGACAAGCAGGACGGGCGTCAAGCACGCAGACGCACAGCCACCCGAGGCTGGCCGCACCCAACCTCAGCCGGGCTGGATGTCACCCTGCAGGGCTGGCCGTCCAGGGAAGTGCGGGTGCAAGGGCTCTGCGTGGAGAGGGGCGCGCAGCAGCATGGCCACTGGTCAGAAACGCCCCTTCTCCGGCCCCACCCGACCGTGACCCGGGTCCTGCGGCGCCCACGAGGCCCGGGGGCGCCTGGCGGCCTAGTGCAGCCGCAGGTAGGCGGGGGCGGAGTAGTTGAAGAGCAGAAAATCCATCCTGTAGAGCTCGTACAGGCGCCGCTGGTAGAAGGGGCTGATGTCCCTGAAGAGGCGCGCGGCCTGGTCGCGGGCCCCGGCCGCCTGGGGCTGCGGCGGGGCGGGGAAGCGCAGGCCGGGGGCCCCGGCCAGGCCCAGCACGAAGGCCGCGTCCTCGGCCAGGGTCTCAAACTTGCCCACCACGTCGTAGCGCAGGCGGCACGGGTGGCACAGCGCGTGGGCGCGCTCCCAGTGCTCGTTGAAGGGCTCGTGGCGGCGCGTGCGCGGGTCCAGCAGGTAGGCCAGGAACTCGGCGAAGCGCACGTCGTGCCCGCGGGCCAGGGCCTCGGGGCGCGCGCCGGGCCGCAGGCGCCGCACGATGCGCGTGCCATAGAGGCGCTGGAAGGCCGCGCTGTAGGGCTGCGCGAACTTGTTGCGGTAGGCGGACGCCAGGCGCTCGAAGGGCTCGCGCACGAAGAGGAAGGCCAGGTAGGCGCGCAGCCGCCGGTTGATCTCCGCGGGGCTGAAGTCGGCCAGCGAGGGCAGGCGGCCCGGCGCGTGCGCCTCGTGCGCGGGGATGGCGAGGGGGTCGCCCCGGGCGCCGCCGCTCAGCACCAGCAGCACGCGCTTCCAGTTGGTGCAGGCCACCTTGGGCACGTAGCAGTAGAGCAGGCCGTGCGCGTCGTCCACCAGCACGTGCCGCAGGTCCTCCGGCTGCAGCAGGCGCTGCCGGCGCGTGTGGCGGCTGCACGCGCGGCGCAGCTGGTCGCGCCGCTGTCGGTGCACCTCAGCCAGGCCAGAGCGCGGGCCCTGCGGGCGACAGGGGGACGGTCAGGACGCTGCCCCGCCTGCTGACCCCCAGCTGGGCCAAGGCTGGGTGGCTGACAGGGTCCTCCCCGGAACCCCACCCTGGCCGCCAATCACTGCGTTATTTGGGGCCCAGGAATCTGACCTGGACCTAGCTTGGGGGCAGGATGGCATCCGCCTTGTCGAGCCCCGTGGGAAGGATGTGCCCAATCACGTGCTGGTCACTCGGGGCCGAGGAGGGCCTCATGGCAAGTAAGACCATGTCGGAGTGAACCCGAGAAAGAAGGAGGAGGTCCGAGGGCTCACCGTGCGCGCAAATTAAGTATCTGCGCATTGTTGACTAAATGCCCATGGTGTGCAAGAGCAGCAGCCTTAACTGCATTTAAATTGAGTTGGAAAATGCAGCGCTGGCAGACTTCCCTAACAAAATAGCTGCACCTGGGTTGATGAGCTGACCTGTGTCTCTGGGTCTTGATATTTTGCTGTTCCCCTCACCCGCAACAGATTCTAATCTGAGTGTCCTCTCTGGGCCTGCGCCTCCTCTGTGCAACAGGGACATCCAGCATTTGTCTAGCACTTGCGCGCCAGGCACCTTGGGTGCCCTTTACATCTCTTTGAGTGGGGCAGGTTGGGAGGATGGGGGATAGCCCCCCACCCCAGCTGCCTCCTGCAGGACCCCCTCCCTTTCCTGAGGTCCTTTCTGTCCTAAACAAGGTCTCCACCTCCAAGTGTGCCCTCAAGGTCCCTGCCTTTCTGCTTCCTGGTTACTGGTCTAAGAGTCCTTAGGCAAAAGGCATTTTTCAGTTCTGAAAATTGCATTCAAAGCCTTTAGAATATAATATAAAGGACAATGACAATTACCAGTGAGCATGCAAAGAACAGGGGACCTTCCCTCATTGCTGGTGAAGGTCTGACATGGTCCAGCTGCCGGGGGAGCAGTTTCACAGTGCCCCCCCAAACAGTAGACATCTGATCCAGCAGTTCTACTCCTGGGTATATACACCCAGGAAAATTAAAAGCACACGTCACACAAAACCTCACACACAAGTGTTCACAGCAACGTGATTTATAATAGTGGGTCAAAACAACCCACATGTCCATCATCTGGTGAAATTGACAAATACTCTGTGGTATATTCGTACTATGGAATATTATTTAATCATAAAAAGGAGTGAAGCACGATAATCCTGAAACATGGATAAACCTTGAAAACTGAGTAAATAAGCCAGACCCAAAAAGCCACATGTTGTGTGAATCGGCTTATGTGACATGTTCAGACCAGTGCTGTGGAGACAGAAAGTAGATGGTGGCTGTCGGGGGTGGGGCATGGGAGGGACTGCAGGTGGGAACTGGGTGTCATTTCAGAGTGGTGACAGTGCTCGAAAATCAGATAGTGGTCGTGGTTGTGCAACCTTGCAAACATACTGAGAACCACTGAACTTTATACTCAAAGAGCGTGCATTTTGTGGTATGTGAGTTATAACTCGGTTAAGAAAATCTTCTGAGTGAGCTATTTGGGAGCAGCGTCTGCCATGGCAGGACACTCTATCAGCGCCTGCAGGAGGTGGCCTGACATTGCAGGGCAGGGGGTTGCTGGACTCTTCTCGCCACGTCTGCAAATGTTTGAATTTTTCAGAATGAAAGTTAAAGCCGAGAGGACAGGCGTACCTGTGGGTGAGGTTCTGAGGAAAAGCAGAAGCACGTGACAGAACATGTGCCACGTGCCTCGAACATGTCTGGGAGACACACAGAGAACTATCGTCCCGGGTAACCAGGGCCAGGGGACAGGAAGGGCCTCTTCACTGACTGTGCGTTTATGGCGTGAGGACGCCCTTTCACTGGTTTATATGACTTTTTCAAAAACTCACCCTGGGAGAAGCTGCCAAGTTCAGCCATGGCTATGGGAAGCCTGAGGACACGCAGAGGAGCCCATCCCACCCTTTGAGGCACTGATTCACAAGATTGGCCCCAGAAGTCTGGCTCCGTGTGGATGCCAGGAGGAGGCTCACCCAAGGGCCCCACAGCCATGGTCTGCTTTCAGCTTCCAGACAACCCCTCGTCTCTGGCAGCGGGAAATGTTGGACATCCACCCACCTGCCAGCTCCCCTCCTCCCTTGCCAGCAGACCCCAATGTGCTTGGCATGTGCCCAGCCTCGGGGAGGAACCAGTCACGGCAACCTCACATGCCATCACTAAAGCGCTGGGTGTAGGGGTGCATGTCTGGCCCGCCTCTAGCCATGGAGATGTAAGGAGAAGTCTCTGCTGGATGGCTCCTGGGAAAGACTTTCCTTCAGGTCAAAAATGAGAGCTCCTGAAGGGAAAGAAAAAAAAAAAAGCCTCTGTCCATCCCCTCCCTGCCTGCCTGGGATGCTCTCCTGTGAAATGTCCGGAGCCCTGGCAGTCATCTTTGCAGGAGTGAGGCAACAAGTCTATGACTTTTGTCTATGCTGTGAAAAGGGGCTGACGTCTCTGAGCATCTTGGGGAGAAGCACTCCCTCCTCCTGAGTTAGAGCAGCCTCAGTCAGCCTCTCTGTTGCTTGTGGTCCTATAAATAACAACTCCGTCAATGCTACCTCCATTTTCAAGTGAGAAAACTGAACCTCAGAGGAGATGAGGTGCCTACAGTTCTGAAGTCAGGAAACTGGGGCTCCAGCTTGGGTCCCACTCAGAAGCCTGGGTTGTGCCTGCTGGTCCCTATGAATGCCGTGACCTTCTCTGGGTCCTTGGTTTCCTCGTGCCTCAGTTTCCTCATCCGTAAATGACTAACAACAACCCCACCTTATCAGATTGTTGTGGGTTCTAAACGAGTTCATAGAACTAGAATGCCTGGTGCACAGTTAGCACTTACTAGCCAGACTACTATTATTTCTCCAACTGCAAAGTGTAGAACTTCCAGGGCCCTGATGCCCAGGGGTCACCGGGCCTTCAGGCTGTGAGGGGCTGAGTGAACCCCATCTACCACGCAGAAATCTGTGGAGCCAGTGAAACCTGGGGCCCTGCTGAGGGCCTGGCCTGCTCTCAGCTTGCTGCGTGGGCAGGACCAGCCAGTCACCCTCTCTGAACCAAGGCCACCTCATCCATGTGCCTGAGTATAGTGCAAGGGCTGGGGCTCCCTGCATGTTTCTCAACCAAATTTGGGGGTTCACTTAGTTATTTTATCCCCACTAGACTGTCAACCCTGAGGGTAGGCAAAGCGTCTGTTCTGTCCCCTTTCATATCCACAGCGGGTAGAGCAGTGCCTGGCCCAGAGGCTGCTTCTGTGTAGTGTTGGGGAGGCAATCGGTGGGTCGATGGGTGGGAGGGGCCCAGACCTCTCAGCCTGCCTCCAAGATGCTCTTGGCCCGGTCCCAGGCATTTTCCTCTCTGGGCAGAGCCTGGGTTTACAGAGGGAGCCTCTCCATGCCCCAGAATAGTTCCGGTCCCATTCCAGCAGGTTTAACTGGAGTCTCAGGTTCATGCCTGGAGGTACAGGAGGGCATCCCTGGGCCTATGTCTGTCCACCTACCTGGTCCAGGTCGTAGAGCATCTGCAGGGGACTCCGCCTCTCCCCACTGAGCCAGCCAGAGACCAGGGCCCTGTTTCCAGATGCTGTGGGGCAGAAAGAGACACGTCACTGCTGTCTCCAGTAAGGCTGTGGCTAAGGGCTTCAATCGACTCACTGAGGGCACAATTGCTCCATCTACAGGACTTATTTCCCTCCTGTGTCATGCCTGCCTCTGCGGAAGCTTGGTGGAATGTGGGGGGCACTAACAAGGCCCCAAATCTACCAGGGCAGTATGCCCGCTCCCATGTTCTGCCCTCCAGGTTGGAAGGTGCCAAACAGGTGGTGGTACCCGCCTGCAGCTCTGTGGAAAGGCCTGACCACCTTAGCTCTCCACTCTCATCCGCTGTCACCTCCTGCGGCGCTCCTGCCCACTCCAGGCCACAGCTCTGAGGGGCCGAGGGGTTAGCCAAGCTGCCCCTCTATTCACCACCCCAAATCTCAGTGGAGGCAGCCAGAAAGGGCGGGGCCGAAGTGGAGGATAGCAGAATACCCCCAAATCATCTACAGATTCGGTGTAATCACTCACAAAATCCTCGCTGCCTTTTTTTCCTTTGCAAAATTGACAGGTGATTCTTAAATTAATGTGGAAAATCAAGTGATTTAGATTAAGAATGTCTAAAACAATCCTAATTTCACAACTTACAACAAAGCTATCGTGATTAAGACTGTGTGGAGCTAGCAGAGAAGAGACTCATGGATCGATGAAATAGGATTCAGAGTTCAAAAATAACTTTTACATTATGTTGATTTTTAATTAGGGTGCCAAGGGAAAGACAGTCTTTCCAATAATAAATCACATTTTATCTACAACGCCCCTCAGGAACACAGCTGGGGATGAGAAACGGCTGGTGTCCTGGGGGATGTGGGGGCGCCCCCGGGACAGAGAAGCAAACCTAGGCCTGTCCACCCCAGGGTGTGGAGGCGCAGAGGCACCACCCAGCCTTCCCGAAACACCAGCCCTTGCGGAGCATCTCTTATTTCCTGGCCAGACCACAGCCTGCAGGAAAATGGGTCCCTTACCAGACTCCAGGGGCCTGTGGGTGGAACGCGACAGAGAGCAGACAACAGAGAGGCCCAAAATAGCTGTGGCCAGTGATTACAGGGCCGGGCTGCCCCGCCCAGCTCCACCCCTGCCCACCACACAGATCGGAGGAACTTGGGTCAGGGAGATGCGCAGGCCAGCCATGGAGGGGCAGATGGGTCTGGGAAGATCAGTAGGGGGATGTAAAGGCCCCAGGGCCCAGCCCCTCACTCTGGACAGCCAGAGGTGATCTGAGAGTAGAGGTGGGCCCCAAACAGGGCCACCTTGAGGCATCCCCAGCGTCCACTTCCATTGTCCTAAGCCCCCCTGGCCTGAGTCCTCTGCCCCGCTCTAGACCCCCGTCCTAGGTACCAGGGAGAGCCAGATGGCAGGTCCCAGCTCGTGGCCAGGGAAGGGCTGGGCCAGCCCAGGGCAGCCACAGGCAAAACCACAAGGGCTTCTGCTTTGAAGATGGAAACAAAAATAACAGGAGGTAATGGAAGGAGGGAGAAAGGAGGGTAGAGGGCCGCAGAAGGGAGGGCAGGAGGGACGGGGGACGCCACAGACACAGAGGGCTGGAGACCAGACGGAGTCCTAGCCGGTGACCGGCACAGAGGCAGGAGGAGCAGAAAATGCCAGAATCAGGGGGATAATAACGATGAAACAGGGGACTCTGGGAAGAACTCAAGGCAAACCAGCAGGGTTGGAAGGGGAGGGAAGAAATCGGGAATGAGCTGCCTCTAGACTGGGGGTCCTGAGCCTGTGCCCACAGGGGTCCAGGCTGTGGAAATCACAGGCCGCTATTCTAGCCAGCAGGCCAGAGTGAGAACCCTCCGCTGAGTGTGCTGCGTGGTCCTCAGCACAGGCTTTGGCTGGGGATGGGGGCGGAGGGGGACCCGTGCAGTGGTGCAGGTGGCAGCCAGGTTCGTGGAATGCTGGGCAGCTGAGCCTGGCACGAATCTGTGGTTCGTGCTCACTGATGCTCTTCTTCTGGTACAAACCATCACGATCCCCATTTGACAGATGGGAAAACTGAGGTTCAGAGGGCAAAGAAACTTATCCTAAGCCTCCCAGCACGTAACTGCCGGCAACAGGATTTGCCCCCAGACCGTGGTGTTTGTCCCGAACGCCCTGCCGTCCCAACTCTCGGACACCCACTCTGCCCGCACGCAACTGCCTGTCCTCGCAGCACCCACGGGCCCCTCCAGGTTACTGGTGAAAGACAGCGCACCAGTTGGGGGGCTGGCCCCCTCCGGGCCACACGGTGTGGGATGGACAAGAGGCTGCAACTGTGGCGGGAAGCTGCTTTGTCAAACATGGTTGTTGGCGCGAGGCCAGCAGGGAGGCTGCAGCAGAGAAGCCCCACAGATGGCCCGCCGGTGGCAGGCAGAAGGGCTCCGGCCCTCCTGGCAGAGGCAGGGCACCAGTTGTTTTCTGGGCGATTTGAGGCTTTGCCACTTGGGGAGTAACAGCTTGGCGATCCTCAGGCCAATGAGCAAAGATTACGACAGGGGTCTCTGGTTAATGAGTCCCAGCGGGCTCGTGTTGCAAGACCAGCCAGGAAGGAGCTGAGGGCCCAACAACACCCTGACCTGGCCCCGGGCCCTGGCGGCTCAGGCTGCTGCCCCCATCCTGTCCCCCATGACCTCGCCCTCCTCGGGGATCCGCCTCCTGGGGTCAGGGACATCCTGTCTGGTGATCAGCCGAGGAAGGAACACCCTTATAAGCCCTGCGCAGGTGAAAAGCAATTCTGCCCTTTTGGGGAGAAAGAAGCTTGTATCCAAGACTCAAAGTCTATTCGCAGAGCTCCACAAACCACTGGGACTGAGCCCCAGTCTGACCAGATCACGCTTGGGTATAGTCATGGCAGTTCTGCCTCTGGAGCCCTAGGAAGCCCCCCGCCCCCGTGGCTGCAGGCCCAGGGCAGGCCCCACTGGCTCTGCCCCCACAGTCTAGGGGTCTCCTCACTAGGCGCCTGCTTCACTTGCCCCGCCTTGGTGACCTTAAAACCTTCATGGCTTCCTCTGGCTAACCACAGATTCGGTGCCTGGCCAGGGCCCCTTCCCTCCCCACTGGCGGCCTCAGCTCCAGCCACACTGGCCTTCCTGCTGCTCACCGAACATGTGACCTGCACCCCACCTCAGGGCCTTTGCACTAACTCCTCCTTCTGCTTGGGGCGCTCCTCCAGGAGCCTTTACACTCTAGGGTAGGTTCTCATTCAGATCTCAATTCAAATGTTCCCTCTGAAATGAGAGCTCCCCAAAAAGCTCCCCCCTCGACCCCGCACCACGATCCTTCCCCGGCTCTCCTTCAAATGTGTGACACTTGTCACTGCTGAAATGATCTGAGTTGTGTGGAGGCTGCGGGTTGGCTGTCCCCAGAAGGTCAGCACTGTCAAGAAGGGGGCAGGCTTGTTTTCTTGTCGCCCCGGTACCTCACCTAGCTTCAATTAATATGTACCTAAAGGGCAGTGGCCCCTCATGGCCACAGGGAGAGCACCCCAATTCCTAGCTGGCCACTCAAGGAAACTCATGACTAGTACCTTTCTGGCTGGCCCCTGCCACTCCCTCTCATGAACCCTGATCCCTGACCACACACATCCCTTAACCCACCAGCCCATCTCACTCCTTTGTTCTTCTGCCTGTGCCATTCCCTCGCCCCAAAATTCCCTTTCCTCACTTTCCCATCTGGCAAACTCCTATGTAGCCTTCAGAGCCCTACCCAAATGCCCCTACCCTGTAAAATGGAAAATATAAGATTTAGACTAGGATTTAAAAACTGGTCCCCACACTTCCTAACTGGGTGACCTTGAGCAAGTCACTTCTGTTTTTCCTGACCTTAGTTTCTTACTCTGCAAAATGGGATCACCCATCCCTACTCTGGTGAGCCGTCCATCTTGCCAGTTCACAGTTTTTCATGGTGCTCTGGTGGCCTGGATGTAACTCTGGATACTCTGAGTACCTGAGAATGAACAGCAGCGTGTGAGCAGCTGTTGATTAGGCTCCCAGCAGTCACTGCCCCTTTTGTTAACCCACCTGACTTCCTCTCAGAGCAAATCTGCTCACATATATTCAGTGCCTGTGATTCTAATACGCTGCCCGATGCATGCCCGTTACTGCTGAAATAGGCATGTGACCAGGCCTGGCCAATCAGAAGCAACGCATGGAAGGGGACTGGGGTGAATGTGGAGGGTGGGGTGATATAATGGAATGGGGGGGCAGGGGGAACAAAGCACAGGAGCCTAGGGCCTTGATTTTTCTGGGTAGAGGAGGTGGCCGGAGAGGTGTGTTCAGATGGAGGAGATACGTTTTCTCCCAGGGACACAGAGACTGCAGTCCCTGCAGTCACCCAGACATGCCCGCTCTCCGCAGACACTCTGGGGCATCTGTCCCCCCCAACACGCACACTGGGGCCCACATTATCACTGGGGCCTTCCTCCCTGGGGGAGGGACCCTCTGTGCCTGCCCTGTCCCAGGTCCTGTCATGTTCACAGACACACACTGAGACCTGAGCATGTCCCCCCAAACCAGGGAGCACTCCACGATGGCCAGGTCACAGGGTGGAGAGTGCCCCAGCTCCCTCCTGCAGGCTTGGGGCAACTCTGTCCATACCTGGTGGGACAATGTAAGTGAGGGTGGTAGGGGAGACGTGATGAGCCCCAAGGAAACCTCTCCAGCCCTGCTTGCTGGAACCCCAGCCAAACCCTGGCCTCAGCCCAGGGGCAGTTAGGGAGGGAGAGCAGGAGAAGGAAGCCCCTCACCCCAGGACAACAGCAGCACAGTGACCCCCTGACAGGGACAGCAGTACGAGGAGGAGGAGGATGGGGCCAGGCCTCTTCTGTCTGCCAGCTCATTCACTGAACCTCCAGGAGCTGCACCCCACTTTATAGATGGACAGAAGACTGTGGCATGACTGGGCCACCAGCCTTGACCCAGCGGGACCTTTCTTGGGTAAGTGCAGCCTGAGAACTGCCTCTTCAGCCTCATCCCACAGGCCACCCCCTCCCCGCTGGCCCTAGTCCCTGAACACCCCGGGGCGGGTTACTCACACAGGTGGGACTCAGTCCACAGGTCAGGCAGGAGGGCAGAGACCCCCCCCCACACACACACACATCACACAGGGGAGAGGTCAAACAGCGCTCAGGAGAGCAGGCACAGCTGACTCCCTGCGCCTGGGCCAGCCTGGAGGGAGGGTCTCTGGCCTCAGTTTCCTCCTTTGTGAAGTCGGGAGGAAATGACAGGATCAGCTTCTCAGAGTGAAGGCTCTAAACGCGCCTGGCACCCCGAGGAGACACAGCTGGCTACCTCAGTTTCCCCAGCCAGACCGTGGAGTGACGCAAACGAGCCCCCAAGTCCTTCCCAAGAAACCTGAGCACAGAGCAGGGCCAGCAGCCTGCGCCCTGGAGGGAAGGGCCACCCCCAGGGGGTGCCGCTTACCCGAGGGGCTCCAGGTAGCTGGGGGGTGGGGGAGAGCCACAGCAAACGCGGCTGCCTTGCCTGGCAGTTCCTGTTGCCACCCACACCTGACCTGGGTCTGCAGACAGGCGGTGCAGTCGGCACTCCTGAGCTGGGAGAGCGGGGCCTTGAGCTGGGGCATCTAGTCTTTTCCCGACCGACCCACCCACCCTACTCCCCAGCCAGGGAGGAGACAGCAGGTGTCCCACCCCCTCTGAGGGGTCGGGGCGGTGGGGCAGCCCTGGGCGGGGCGGACACTCACCAGGGCGCAGGGCGCGGAGCGCGGTGCCAAGGAGCAGGAGCGCGGCGCCCAGACACGCGGTGGCCAGTGCGCGCCGGGGCCAGCAGCGCCTCCCCATGCTGTGCGCGCCGCGGCCGAGGTGAGGCCGTGGGGGCGGCGGAGTCCCGACCAGACCCGCCCCGACCCTCCGGCGCCAAGGCCCGCCCCCACCTCCCCGCGGGGGTGCGGCAGTGCAGGCAGCCGGCCCCTGGGGGAGGGAGGCTGGCAGGGCGGGGAGTGCGCCCACCCAGTCTCCACTCCCCCGGCTTGATCAAGTGCAGGGGAGGGGGGCAGCCGTCTGGGCATGGAGGGTGGAGGTTGTGGGACGGAGCCCTGAGGCTGGTGGGGCCCCGCCCCCTGCAGTTGGCCGGGGTACCATCCTCCAGGGAACCCCAAGGAGCCCTGTTACCAAAGCCCTTGCCTTTTTGCTGCCTGACACGCCAGAAATCCTGGGTCTGGTATAGGGGAGCAGGACATGACTCTCCCAGAGACCCCGCAGCCAATATCAAGCCCAAGGGTAGAACCTCCTTCCCCCAAAGCACTCTTGTTCCTGTACCCCACCTGCGGCCCTGCATGCTCCTGGCTCCTGTCCCAGCCTCTACTTGCTAGCTCTTGCTTCTGACTCCAGGGGAGCACTGGGGACTCAGAGGATTCCTGCATGGGCTGTGATGAGAGCAAGATCTGCCTTTGAAGCAAAAACCTTCCAACTAGCCTCGTGGTGGGAAGGCCAGGCCTTCCTGCCCACAAGTCCCCAGGCCCCTGCATCTGGGGCTGTGTGCACAGGTGTATGCACCCCAGGGCCAGCGTTGGGTGGTGTGAGTGTGTTTGTTAACTGCTCTTGAAAAAACTGGTGATTTCCAAAACCTGCTGGTGCCACTATCAGCGGGTGCGAAATCACCCATACCTGTGCCTGCCCCCTTCTCTGCACACAGGAACAATACTAGGCTATGCACATCGTATTTTGAGAATTAAATGAGATGTGAAACACTTGGCACAGTGGAAGTGGCACTCAGAGAGTGCCATTGAACTACTTGGTGTTGGTAATTTATGTGCCAGTCACTGCCCATTTATGGTTAGTGCCTCTGGTTTCAGTCACAGCAGTGATATATAAACATTCCTACTGTGTTTATTTTAAAAGGCCTGTTAAACAAAGAATAATAATATGTTATAGTTCTCTTGGCTTAAAGACGCAGCTTCAAATGATGATGTTAGGGCTGCATTGGCAGTGGACGGAGAGGTCCAGGTTAAACCTGAGCTAAAACCAGAAGCTCCTTAATAGAACTTTCCAGGTGACCTGCACACGGGTCTTTGGGGATCCTCCGACTCACCCTGAGCTCTGCTGCTCTGAGTCAGAATCCGGGGATTTCTCCGTCATCCACACCCCCAGCCTCACCCCAGTTCTGGTCTACACCTGCTCTCAGCCTTTCTCTGACTTGCTCTTGCTGTGTGAAGCCTGAGATCCTGGGAGCCTCAGTGCAGGCGTCTTGCCCTCCTGGGCTGCCACCTAGTGGCCAAATTTGAGAACAACATCTCTCAGCCCATCCTGGGCCAGAAGTGTCCCTGGGGACCTTGTTCCTAAAGAACCGTGGGGAATTCCTTGCTGGATCTTGGGGTGGGAGGGCGAATATTCCTGGCCAGAGGCCCACGATCTCAGATTCTTCTCTGAGAGGTATCCTTTGCTTCCATCTGCCTTCCCACAGGGGCTCATACAATCTCATTCACTCGCAACAGATACTGAACACCCTCTGTGTGCTGAGGTGCCATGGAGGGAACAAGGCAGACGTGCTCTCTGCCCTGCAGAGTGTGCATTATAGCTTGGGGAGAGTATAGAAAACAGGGGTAAATGTATAATGTCTGACACGTGGGAGCTGGCGGATGAGGAAACCGTGCAGGATAAAGGGGTGGGAAGTGTTTGCATAACAGGGGAGGGAGACACTGAGGGGTGTGAGTCAGATGAGGCGGAGCCGTGCAGGTGTCTGGGGGAGCAGATTTCCAAGCAGAGGAACAACCCTGAGGCGTGTTCCAGTGGCTGTGACTAAGGAGCATATTGCCCTACAATTTAGCAGCTTAAAATGCCATTTAAAATGTGCGGGTCAGGAATTAAGGAAGGGGTCCCCCTGGGTGCTTCTCACTGGGGTCTCGTGCTCTTGCATCAGATGGCAGCAAGGATTGTCACCTGGAAGCTGGCCCCAGCTCTCTCATACACTGTTGCTCAGAGGGGCAGTGACCTGCGCACACCTCAGCTTGGGGTCCTGGGGTGCTCTGACTGCACCCACAGAGCCTCAGCTGCCTTCTGTGGGATCCCCAAGAACCCCTAAGTCTGCCCAGATTCAGGAGGCAGGACCGCACCCCAGCCTCCGCCCCGACGTGCAGGCAGGCTACTGGCGTGAACACGTGCTCCTTGAACTAGGAGCTGAGCGGGAGCCTCTGGGCTGGGTGGGGAAGGGAGGAGCCGGAGAAGCCTCCGGAGTCTGGGCTGAGTGCTCCTAGACTGGAGGTGGTCGGGGAGATTGGGGCCAGCAGAGAGGGTGGGGGTGACCAGGGTGGGATGGACTCAGGGTCCAGGCTGTGTTTTGAAGGCAGAGGGCCAGGGGTCAGGGTGGCAGAGTGCCTGAGGGGATGGTGGGGGCTGGGAGCAGGCAATGGCCCAGGGTCAGTGATATGGCCTGGCTTGGGAAGGCCAGCCGGATGAGCGGGGGAGCCACCAAGATCCCGCCAGTGTGTCCTGGATGGAGGTGTCGGAGGTGTGGAGGTGTCAGGTAGGCTAGAGGTGCTGTTGTATTGCTGCTCCCTAGGTGGCACTGGGGGTGAGGCCGGCTGGGACAGGAGCAGTCACTGCGGGTGACTGCGGGAAACTAGGACAGGCCTTTGGTGCTGGAGAGCGATGGGCCTGGGCCACATCAGGCACCAGAGCGCCAGGGCTGAGGGCCCGAGGAGGCACCCCCTGGGAGTGGCTTGCAGTGCCAGCCTACCCAGTCAGGGTCTCCTTCTGCCTGTCTCTCCCCAGACCTGCATTCCCTTCAGCGGGCCCCTGACATTCACTATTCTTGCCTGTTTGGTGGAGGCAACACTGGAAAAACCACGCTACTTTCACGTCTCATCTCATGTAATCTTCAGACATGAGGTAGGTACTGTCATTGTCTCCATTGTTTGGAAACCAGGGCACAGAGAAGCTAGGTAACTTACCCAAGGACACACAGCTTGTGAGTGGCATAGCCAGGCTCGGAACCTCACCGCCGCCATATTTGACATATGTAAGAGCCTCATGCCCTTAGGTAGCTTGTGCACTTAAAAATAAAATCAAACTATTTGGGCATGTTTGTAGATTCACAAGCAGTCATAAACAGCAGAGCCACCGTCCGCCCTCCTGCCCCGATTGCAGGACCCCATGCGCTGTCACCACCAGGCCACTGACATGGTGCATCACCCATCTTGTGCAGTGCTTCTTGCCATTTTAAAAAAATGTTGCAAACTTTTAAAGATCGTGAGTGCTCAGAGAAACAGTTTGATTCTGGCTTCTCCTGAGCCATCAGATGACAAGGTCTGTCTGAGTACCAGATCCGAGGGAGATAGTTTGCAGGGGAGCTGTCTGTGGGGGAGTGGGGGATGAGGTGGGAAGGGAAGGAACTAACCACGCTGCAGTATGGTGGGCAGCTGTGGGGCCAGGGGGCCAGGGTAGTTATCCACCGGCACCTCCCCCAGCCCCCTGGGATGGCGCCGTCAGCGCTCCAGCCGCTCCAGCCCGCCTCTGAGGGCACCAGAAACAGCCCCAGAGCAGAGAGCTGCATGCAGGCTCCTGGTAGTCAGGGCTGAGGACTGTGCAAGTCCAGAGGCGGGCGGGCAGCGCTGGTACCAGGACTTCCCCGCCAGGGCCGCAGCAGCGCCTGGGGCGAGAAGGGGCTGGGGTGGGGAGGCATAGGTGAATGCCGGACAGCAAACACGCCTGCCTGCCTGCTCATCAGCCTTCGAAGCCGCCTTCCTGCGCCTGGTGACGAGCGAAGATGCCCATTCAGCCCCCCTCTGTGCCAGCGAGAGCAGCGTCGTGGGGGTGTTTGGAGCCAGACCTCTGGGCTCTGAGGGTTCCGACCCCCGCTCTGTCCCTGGCCAGCTGTGCTGTGGCTTTGGGCAAATCCCGTCCGTCTCTCTGGCCTCAGTGTCCAGGCTCCAAAGATGGGGCCGTGAGTCCTGCAAGACGAAGGCAAACGCAGTGTGCTCGGAAGAGCAAACAGTGAAAGGTGTTAGCTGCTGTTGTCACCTCGAGGGCTTGCACAACCCATTTGTGCCTCCTGGGTGGCAATTCCCACCCATGTGTTTTGATTGGGATGCGGCCCAAGGCCACAGGGCAGGACATAAGAGCTGGGTTCACACCCAAGGGTGCTGCTTCCACTGGGGCTTGACTGCTGTCACCTCCAGCCTGTGGAGTGAGACCTGGGCCTCAGTTTCCCCATCCGTAGCACAGGGCTCAGGAGGAGCACCTTCTGGTTGAGCTGTCAGTGGGGCTGGGGGTGAGCTTCATCTCCCGGCCCTCCCCAGAGAGCTGGGTGGGGCAGCACACACCTCAGGGGCTGGGGGAGGGCACCCTGCTGCTGCTTGGGTTCCCATCTGCCCTCACCTCGCGGGTGGCAGGAGGAAGGGGGCTCAGGGGAATGCTGCTTTCTGCACTGATCCCCCACTCTGTGCCAGGTTCACTACTGCACGACTCCCCATCACCCAGACACCAACCCCTACACTGGCCCCCTGTTGTTACTCCCCCATGAGGTCACCAAGGGCAAACCTACATTAGAGTGGCCCCAGCTTTCCTAGAAAACACAAGCCCTCAAGGTGGACACCCCACTAACAGGACAAATGGACCCCACCTCGCCGTTTCCCTGCTGGAGCCTGCTGTCCCCAAAGCACTGCCCACCCCCACGGCCCGGTCAACACTGTAGGTAGCCAGCCTCGGGGCCAGTGACCCTGTGACGCCACATGGCTCCTTCCCCAGGCGCTGGACCCAATGAGGGGCTGGAGGAGGCGGCCCTGGGGCCGGAGGTCCCCACCCAGCTGGACCTTGACAGCTCAGCCTCTCCTCAGCCTCCCCCAGTGCCGGCCTCTGCCTGCCTCAGCCAGACATGTCCAGCCTCCAGGAGCTGTGCGCCGGCCTGCCCCTGCAGCCTCTCCCTGAGAACCGGGGACGCTGGGCTGGGGTGCCCCACGCCCCCATCAGAACCCCTGGCCTCAGCCCTGCAGAAGAGCAGGTAAGACGCGGGGTCCCATTCCTGCTGGGGCCGAGTGCCCTCTGCGTGCCCTGAGTGGTCCTGGGGAGGGATCGCCCCTACTTCCTGCTGTCTACAGAAGCTGCAACTCCTTGCCTCAACCCCCTCCCGGGAGCTCCCAGGGAGCTGGTGGTGGGATGGGGGGCAGTGTGCCGGACCCCATCACACCCGATAACCCTCGTTCTCGCCCCAGTGGCCATCGCTGGGTGCAGGGTTACCGTATCCTTCACAGATGAGGCCCCTGGGGCTCAAAGTCACCCAGCCAGTAAGTGGCAGCACTGCGGCTGCCCGGGGGTGGGTGGGTGTGGAGTGCCCCCAATGCACAGCGCAGAAGCCTACCCCCCCCCACACACACACACGTGTGCCTGCTTGAGCTCTGCTCCTCCTGGAGGCCGCAGGCCTGCTTTCCCTCCCGCGCCGCCACCCCAACTCCGGCGCGTTTGCAGCTGCCTGGCTAGACCCTAGTGAGGGCCCCTGCCTCACCTGGTCAGCCAGACCTGACCCCCCAGGAGCCGCAAGGCAGGGGCCTGCGGGGAGAAAGTCACTGCCCTGTAGGATGGAGAGGAAAATCCTGGCAGGAGGGAAGGGGGAGATGAAAGGAAGTGGGCCACCGGCTGCAAGGCCTTGTCGCCTGCCTTTCCCGTATTCCAAATAAGTCTAGAAGTTAAGCTTGAAAGAGAATCCACCACACCCTCCCTCCCCCCACCCCACAGGTAAAGACAGGTGCCCTTTGCTTGGTCCCTAGACCTTCCTGCGAGCGCCGCCCACAAGGGCAGACAGGGCTGGGTGGACCTGGGGGCGCGTGGGGCCCGGGCCCTGGGAGGGCGGAGGGGAGCTTGGGGGACAGGTAGCTGGGCAGAGGGGGGAGGGGTTGCTGGCCAAGGATGCCTCAGGGACGAGGGGAGAGGACCTGACCCGGGTGGAGTGGGGCGGAGCCGGGGGCGGTGGGGCGGCCCTGGGAGCGGGGAGATGGGGCAGCCGGGCGTCTCCAGGGCAGGGCGGGGCGGGGCGGGGCAGGACAGAGCAAGAATGCAAGTCGGTGCTCCACTGTCTCCTCTTAGCCTTTCTGTCCCAGCCCAGGAACGTCAAAGCAAAGGGTAACGTTTCGGCCCCCAGGTCACCTCCTGGCTGGGCGCCAAGGCCTTGACCTTTGGCTAAGAGGATCCGAGGGCTGCTCCAGGTCAGCTTCTCAGGGATGGTGACCGCGTGGCTAGTGCTGAGAGGAGAGAGGAGGGCAGCTGGCCCTCCTGGGTTCTAGGCCAGCAGTCTTGAAGGCGACTTGTGGGTGTGGGGAAGAAGCTAAGTGTCTTGTCTGGGTGCCAGGGCCAGCCTGCCTTCAGCTGGGAAGCCGTAAGTGCAAAGGCCCTGAGGTAGGACCAGGAACAAGAAGATATGTCTGGAGAAGCGTAAGGGCATGGGGGTTTGGGCTGCTTTCCTAGTTGGATGAGAAGCCTTTAAAATGTTTCTCCTTTTTCTTGGCTTCCTTTGCCTGCTTACCCGGTTTCAGATTCACCCCAGTGCCTCCCTAGATCCCACCAGATCTCACTCCCAGAGCTGCACACGCTCCAGCTATGCACTGCCCAGAGGTTACTTGCCAAGCTGGGTGCTGATGGGGGCACTTTTCTGAGCTTGTACAAGGTGACTGGACCTCAGCAGGTCTCCCTCCCTTTGAATCTGCATCTCCCACTGGCCACAAGCCTCAGCATAGATCCCTCTCTGGTCTTTACCTGTCAAACAGCCTGATCCCCAGTAGGCAAGGAGAGAGAGTGACTATACCTCTGGCTACATGAAAGGGGAGGACAATCAGGGAAGGCTTTCTGCAAGAGGTGACATTGTAGCTGAGCTACGAGCTGGGAATGAGAACCAACTAGGCAATCCTCTGGGTGGGGCCGTGGATTTCCGAGTGGAGCAGAGGTATTTTGGTAGGGAAGGGTGGCCCAGCACGGACGCTTCAGGATGCTGGGCTTGGCACCTACTCCCCCCTCACTGTTCTTCCCCCCACCGCAGTTGGCCCTGAAGAATGCCTTGCGCTACTTCCCCCCGGATGTCCAGAAGCTGCTGGCGCCTGAGTTTGCACAGGAGCTGCGACTGTACGGACACATCTACATGTACCGGTTCTGCCCCAGCATTGAAATGAGGTGAGTGCTGGCAGGTGCGGCTTCCATGGGGCCCCACAAAGGGTACTTCTGGGAGGGAACTCTCTAGAGGTCAGGAACCCCAAGAGTCAGCAGCTGGGACTAGGGGGTGGAGGAATTCAGGGTAGGAGGCCCAGGATGTGGCATGCAGAGGGGGTGGTTGTCATCCGTGGAGGTCTGGAACCTAGAGCTGGCTGCAGCCCCCTAGCCTGGCCAGGAGATGGGGGCAGGGGTCCTTATCAAGTAGGTCTCTCTGTTCTGCCAACCTGGCCAGTCAGTCCTGGACCTAAATTGTCCGCAAAGTCCCTTTCTGAACCCCACATCTTGTCATTCTACCGGGGCTCTGTGCTTCGGCGTCGCCTCTGCTGGGAGCTGAGGGGCAGTTCTTCAGGAGGCCGGGTCTTGCTGTCCATGCTGCTTGGCCAGGTGCTGCGCTGTGGCCATGTGGTCCTGGAAGTAGCAGGAAGGCCCCTCGTCACAGCTGCTGGCTGGTCTCTCTTGCAGGGCCTACCCGATCCAGCAGTACCCCTGCCAGACGAGAGCCGCTGCGGCCATCATGCACATGATCATGAACAACCTGGACCCCGCGGTGGCCCAGGTAACGCAGGGAGCCAGCCCTGCCTGGCAGGGACATAATGTTCCCAAGATTTTTATTTAGAAATAATGCTGGGTTCTCAGGAAGCTGTAAAGACGGGGCAGAGAGGCCTACAGAGAGGCCTACGGGGCAGAGACCCTTCCCCTGTGACCACGGCCTCCAAACCAGCTCATCAGCCCTGGTGCGCTGGACATACACGTTATAGAAAATGTTCTCAGAGCCACGTGGAAGAGTGAGAAAAAGCAGGTTCATACTGCATTGTGTTTATCCCCATCCAAAGTACTATCAGTTTAACACAATCATAATAAAACACATGGAGATGTTTTTCCCCTCCTTTTCCTCCTAAGTCTGAGATCAGGACTGCATTTTGTACTTAGACCGAATCACAGTTTGCTCGCGCCGTGGTCCTAGAATAACTACTCCTCTTAGTGGCGAGAACGCCCTTACCCTGCCACCTCACCCCAGCATGTGGTCACAGATGGGCCCCTGAGGTTGGCCCCAGGCTGAGCTCCCAGAGTGACCCCAGACCCAACTCTGATGTTCACCCCAAGTCCATCCCTACTCCCATCACAGATAGGTCAGCGCCCCTGGGCCTCACCCCTCTTGCCCCTCCCCTCCCCACTGCTTCTTTGAGGACCATCAGTTACCCTGCCCCATTGGCCCCAGCAAGATGGGGCCCCTTGCGTTCCCTGCCCTGGGCTCCACGGTCCCCATCTCAGACGACACCGTGTCTTCTCCAGTTTCCCCAGGAGCTCGTGACCTACGGAGGAAATGGGCAGGTGTTCAGCAACTGGGCTCAGGTACGCCCCCACGCCCTCTCCCAGGCCTCTCCCATCACCTTGTTCTCTGACCTGGAAGGACGGGACTCAGGTCGGGACTCAGGTCCTGTCTCCCTGATGTCTGAGATGCCAGCACCGGAGACTGTTGGGGGCTGTTGGAAGTCGCAAATTTGGGTGGGGCTGCCTCTGCTGGAGTTTCCAGAGTGTCATAGAGTACCAGATGGGGTTACTGGGGCCTGTAGGACCCCCTGGGCCTGGGCAGTGACTGGGGCCCGGGGCAAGGCCTCCACTTAAAGCGCTCTCCACGCTTTGCTCCTCCCTGCAGTTCCGGCTGACGATGTCCTACTTGTCGCAGATGACAGAGGAGCAGACCCTGGTCATGTACAGTGGACACCCAATGGGTCTCTTCCCGAGCAGTCCCAGTGCCCCCAGGCTGGTCATCACCAATGGGATGGTGGGTCCCAGTGCTGCTGGACACGGTGCCTGCTGCCTGGGGGCTACAGGAGGGCCAGGTGCCCCCACACCTGCTTGGCCTTCGCTGCTGAGGGCTCTGGGCTGCCCCCCAGGCCTCGACTCCTACCCCTCTTTTCCAGGTCATTCCCAACTACTCCTCCAGGGCCGAGTATGAGAAGCTCTTCGCCTTGGGGGTTACAATGTAAGTTGTTTTTTCAGTCTGCTTTACTGCTTTAGCCTTGTTTTATTATAAGATAATGCAGCAATCTTCCATATAATTTTGAAAAACAGAATTGCAGCACTCACGCACAATTAATTTAATTTTCACTTATACCCTAGTAGTTTTTATGGATATACCCACACTTTCTCTATATAGGTAGATAAATACACATTTTGAATTGTGCTTTTTTCCCAGTGTTTTATTCTGAACCATTTCAAACATAGTGAGAATGGAAAGAACTAACAGTTAACACCAAGTTCCTGTGGTTATCACACTATGAAACTTCCTTTCTCTGTCCCTCCATTCATTCAACAGAGCTGTACCCCTGCTTCCACAGCTCTCTGCCTCTTTCCAGCAGGTAGATGCCCCACATGAAGGCCATAGACTGTCCTGTGAATGGAATCCTGCAGAATGTTCTCTTTCAGTTGTGGCTTCTCCACTCGGCCACATGGCACACAGCAGGGCTTGGTTCTTTTTCTTTGCTACATAGTGTTCCATTCTGTGCACATACCAAAGTTTCTCTGCCCCCTCCTGGTGATTTCTGTGCTCCCTTCCTACTGTTTCAGGGCTTGGCAACCTGCCAGCAAAGCATGATGAACTGCCATGTTCTTGAATTTCTACGGGCTGAGCCTGGGAGCAGAAGTGCTGGGGTGATCTTATCAATTA
Organism: Talpa occidentalis; assembly: GCF_014898055.3. Taxonomy (NCBI): domain Eukaryota; kingdom Metazoa; phylum Chordata; class Mammalia; order Eulipotyphla; family Talpidae; genus Talpa; species Talpa occidentalis. Next base: position 10,378,210 of record NW_023600993.1, read on the forward strand.
CGCTGCAGTTTTTAAGAGAAAGAAACTTGTTTGGAAAGGTCTAGGGAGCCAGAAGGAAGCAGAATTTGGGGACAGCAACCTTTTCCATAATGTTTTGTTTTTCCAGGAGAATATATGAGTACATTTGGGGGCAATTAAAAAGGAATTTGCTTAAAAATTCAAGTTCTTTTATTTTTAGAAATTTTTTCCCCACCACCACCTCTTATGGCTCTTTGTCCACCCCCCTCACCCTCAGAAGTCTTACTTTGTCCACTAGTTTTTGCAAGTAGTTTGCTTTGTCGAATCATCCTGCTATGTATACATCTTTGTCATTCTGACTTGCTTTACTAAATATAATTCCTTTGAACTCCAGCCATTTTGCTGTAAATGGCAATAGTTCATCCTTTTTCATAGCTGCATAATATTCCAGGCATGCAGAGACCACATCTTCTTGAGCCAGTCCTCTATCAGGGGGCACGTAGGTTGCTTCCATGTCTTAGCTATTGTAAGTGGTGCTGCAATAAACATTTTTAGAAGATGTAATTAGATGCTTTTTATATTCTTCAGATACATACCTAAGAGTAGATGACTGGGTCATAAGGTATTTCCACTTTAAGTTTTTTAAGGTAAATCCACATCACTTCCAAAATGGTGTCCTTGGCTTACACTCCCACCAGCAGTGTACTAGGGCTCCTCTTTCTCTGCATCCTCCCAGCACTTGTTGTTGAGGGTCTTCTTTTTTTCTTTTTTTAAAGATTTATTTAATTATTTATACAAGCACTGGGTACAGTCAAAAGCGTGGAGAGGGGTGTGAGAGAATTCACCAGAGCCAGAGTGGGGAACAGAACAGGCAGACTGACAAAATACACTGCTGAGGGGAGCAATGGGCGCGGCAGGAGAGGTCTGTCGCGCCATGTGGGACCCTCGCCGGCAGCCGGGGATCGAACCGGTGCTGCAGAGGCTGCGGGCAGCTTCGCGGCCCAGCGCTCAACTGCTGCGCCACCAGGGGAGGCCCTGCTGGGGGGGGGGGGTTTCTTAATACATGCCATTCTCTTGGGTGTGAGATGATATCTCATTGTGGTATTGACCTGCATCTTCCTCATTAAAAGTGATGATGAACATATTTTTCTATGTCCATGGGCCTCCTGGATATCCTCTTTGGCGAATTGTCCATTCAGATCTGCTGCCCATTTATTGATTACGTTGTTTTTATTATTTAGTTGAATAAGATTTTTTGCATATTAACCCTCGTTGGTTGTATAATAGTTTCTCCCATAAAAAAAAAAAGTGGAATTTAAACCATCTAATGTGGGTGGCTGGGGGGAAGCTGCTCCTGGACTGGGCTCACCCCTGTGGACCTTCTCTGTAATCAGGTACGGCCAAATGACAGCCGGCAGCTACTGCTATATCGGTCCCCAAGGAATCGTCCACGGCACAGTGGTGAGAGATGGGGCCTGCCCGCCTCAGGGGAAGGGAGGCAGCCCTGCTGGGAGTGGCAGCCAGCACCTGCCTCCTCTCCCTGCAGCTCACTGTGTTGAATGCCGGACGCCGGTACCTGGGTGTGGAGGACCTGGCCGGGAAGGTCTTTGTCACCTCTGGGCTGGGCGGAATGAGTGGGGCTCAGGCCAAGGCCGCAGCCATTGTGGGGTGCATCGGTGTGATCGCAGAGGTGAGCTCGGTGGGGGAAGACAGGGCAGAGCCTCTTTTCTCTCTTCCAGTCTTCAGTTCCCCTCCACAAAGTCTCATTGTGTGGTTCCCAGAGTGTTTGCCTCCTGCCTTCAAAGTGCCCATCTCTGTCCACGGTCAATGCCTCTTGATCTTTCACCAAACTGACCTCTGGGGACGCCTCTTTCTCCCACCTAACCCCTGGAACATAGCTGGAAGATTCTAAATGGTGACTGAGTGCACGTGGACTCTCTACCTCAGAGAGTTCACAGCCAGCGGGGCGCACAGACGAGCTGTCTGTCGGCAGAGGGTGTCCAGGCAGCTTTCTCAGGAAAGGAGGCGAGGGACTCTGAGACAAGCCTCGCTGGTACACACCAGTGGGAGGCACACTTAGTTGTTTCTAAATCTCAGTCCTATTTATTTGTACTTATTAGGAGCCCATTTGGCTGCAGGTGACAGAAAACCCAACGACAGAAACTCACAAAAAGAGGGTTTTGTTTTTTCTTACATAACTGGCAACACTGGCACTCGTTCACGGCTCAGTGATGTCAGCAAACATCTCTAGAGTCTCTTGGGCTCCCCTCATGGATACAAAATGGCTGCCCCAGCCCCAGCCACCTCATCTACATTCATGGCAGGAAGAAAGGCGAACAGGAGAGCCATTTTAGCAGGAAAACAATGTCTCAGAGACCCATTCTTTTCCCTCATTGGTCAGTATTGGATCAATGGATGTTTGCAGTCTGCATGGGAGACTGGAAACCGCAGAAAGGAAAGTTGTGATGAGCTTGGAAGTGCTTTACCTCCTGGGGCTGAGCACAGTGTTACCCTGAACAAAATCCAGGTTCTATTGATCAGGAAGTAGGAGGGGGAGGAATGTGGGAAGTTGGATAGTCTGCCCTGACACCGTGTTATCAAAGTGGGTGATCTGTTGTTGGTCAGGATGTGAAGGAATTGGAACCCTGTGCACTGTTGGTGGGAAGGTAAAACGGCGCAGCCGCTGTAGAAAACAGTATGGAAGCGCCTCAAATAAATAAACGTAGAATTACCATATGACTCAGCAATCCACCTCCTGGGTATCTGCCCAGAAAAATTGAAAGCAGGGGCTCAAAGAGAGATGAGTACACCCATGTTCACAACTGCATTATTCACAGTAGCCAGGAGACAGGAGCCGCCAAGTGTCCTTTGGTGGATGAATGGATAAGCCAAATGTGGCCTACACACACAGTGGAATATTACCCAGCCTTGAAAAGGAAGGGATTCTGACAACTGCTACCACGTGCACAGACTTGAGGACATGGTGCTGAGTGAAATAAGCCAGACCTGAAGTAACAAATACCGCATGATTCCACTTGTATGAGGTCCCGAAAGTAGTTAAAATTATAAGACAGGAAGTAGAATTGGCAGCCTTGGGGACCCAAGGGGGAGTGGAGAAGGGAAAGTGGGTGTTTAATTGCCATAGATTTACAGATGCTCTGGGCATGGGCGGTGGTAATAGCTGCAAAATGTGAGGTATTTAGTACCCCTGGTTAAGAAGGTCCACTTTTAATGTGTGTTTTAACTCAATAAAATAGGTGATTTTAAAAAATGGGTGACCTCTGTGGAAGCCTAGCACCTTCCAAGGGAGGTGACGCACTCAGGGTGATTTGTAACCAGACGACCCTGTGTCTCGTGGTCCCAGGTGGATAAAGCAGCCCTCATGAAACGCCACGAGCAAGGCTGGCTGATGGAAGTGACCGACAGCCTGGACCAATGCATCAAAAGAGTCAGGTACTTCTGAGGCGGGAGTAGCAGAGACTGGGGCCCTGGGCCACTCCATGTGGCTCCTTCAATGCCTGACGCTTGGGCCACAGGGGGGCGCTACACCAGGCACTGCTCAGAGGCCATCCCTGGAAACATCCCAGGGTGCAGCTCCTAAAATTCTGTTTGGGGCTCATCATCACTGTCTGTGTGAGGGACGCCCCTGGGTTTGCCTGCTCAGTGGATACACTTGGTTCTTACGGATTCTCAGCCGTTCTCTTGGTACTCCCTGGACCCAGCCAGAGTTTTGCAAAGGATGTGGCTTGCGTTTCATCGTGGTGGCCTTAGTGCCCAGCCCAGGGCTCCTGGCGTGTAGTAGGTGCTCATCTAATCTGTTGGGGAAAGGGAGCCTTTGAAGATGGACCTTCTGCTCAGTGTGACCTCCCCTCCCTCACCTTTGGGGTCTTCCCTGCTCACCTGCCCTGTCCGTGGAGTGTCAGAGCACCTTCCCTCCTGTTGCATGTCTTCTGGGGTGTCTAAGTGTGAGGGGGGAGGTCTGCTTTGGAAATTGCCCATCAGATGCCATTTTTGAAGCCTCCTCTCAGTTAACTGGCTTTGAAGAAGGGAACCCCGCTGGGGAGGGCTCCATCCTAGTGAAAATTAGAATTGGTCTGGAGGCCTCAAGCCGGGTGGGAGGGGAGCTCATGTGAAAATGCTCAAAAACACATAGACTTTGAGACCAAGTCCCATTACCAAGGCAATACTATGTTGACATAAATCTTTCTAAAATACTAGTTGTGCCGCGTCACACCTCTGTTTAAAACTCAGATAACCTTTCAACAATTATAGGGGAAATTCCAACGCCCTGGGGTGGCATTGAGGGGTCTCGCCTGATGTGGCTTCTGTCCTTCTTCTTTGTGCTATTTAGCTTCTGACCACACTCACATTTGCACACTCACACATGTGCACACTGGTGCATGTGCACAGACACCCTCACAATACTCATATACCTGCACACACACACACATACACACATCAGTTTAACGAGTGGCTCCAAGCAGCCTGGCTCCTATCCTGCTCCCTGGGCCTTAGAGGACAGAGATGGGGTTCATGGTTCCCCTGAGGACCCCTAGGCTGGATTCAGTCCTTCCCAACACATCAGGTGTGGGCCAGCCTCCCTCACTGCTTGGGGGACAGACACCTCTCTCCTGTTCCCTTAACCACCCTGCTGGCATCTCTCTGCCAGGCTCGGCCTTCAGTCGAGCTGTGTCCTCAGCAGGTGCCACCCGCCCCACTTACTGCTGCTTGTTGGTGTCTCTCATACCCTTGAGAGTTCTTACATGTTCAGAGCTTTTATTCCAAGATAAGGCTTCCATGTTTCTAAACAATAGACACTTCTACAATTCTAGGATCACCTTGAGTGAATTCTAGAAAGATCCCTGTTGGAGTTCAGCAGCAATAGCCCTAATTCTACCAATCAGGAAGGGTTGCCATATTGTCACGTCAGTCCATTGGTGCCTGTTTCCCTTTACAGCTCCATGTCCCCAAAGGCCTGACCTCATGGTGCCTGCCTCTGAGTCCCTGAATGTGTATACAGCACCTGGGTGGCCTCCTGGGCCCCCTGCTGGGGAGGGCTGGGCCTCGTGGGTGGGTGTGATGACCGGCGGTGCTGCTCCTGTGTCTTCCTAGGGAAGCAAGGAAAAAGAAGGAGGTGCTCAGCCTTGGTTACCATGGCAATGTGGTGGATCTTTGGTAAGTGGGGGGGCTGGAATTGGCAGCCTTAGGGACCCCAGGTGCAGCTCCCCTTCAGCCAAATTCCTGATGCAGGACAGGGGCTCCTGGGACACGAAGCTTCAAGCGCTGCCTTGAAACTCTGCTCCCAGCCTTCAGGGCCTGATCCTGGCCGGAATTCCTTTTCGGGCAGCTTTTTCCACCCAGCCCAGCAGCCCCCAGCTTTCCAGGGGAAGAGGGGTGGGCAGTGGGGTGGGCTGGGATTTGTACTGAGACCCCAACCCAGCTGGGCCCAGAGGGTGCTGCCCTCAGCTGATGGTGCCGCTTCCCCAGGGAGCGCCTGGTCCATGAATTGGACACGACGGGGGAGCTCTTGGTGGACCTCGGGTCAGATCAGACATCCTGCCACAACCCGTTCAACGGTGGCTACTACCCCGTGCAGCTGGGCTTCACAGAGGCCCAGAGCCTCATGGCCTCCGACCCTGCTGCCTTCAAGGGCCTGGTCCAGGAGAGGTAACGCAGGCTCTGGGTCTGCTCTGGGTGTGGTGGGGGAAGGGTAATGGCCCCAGGAGCCTTTAGCCAGCCCTGGCTCCTCCAGCTCTGCAGTGGCCCACTGGGAGGCCCGTACCCTCCTAGGCCTCTGCATCCTGTTCTGTCAGAGGGGGTCGTGGTGCACTAGCTTCGTGGGAGTATTGGGGACAAACTGGAGTGATATTTGTCAGACACCCAAGCAACTCGCGACATGTGTCGGTGCTGAGTCAATGCTCACAGAATGGAAGCCTGAAAAGCCTTCTGGAAGAGGGTGTGTGAGCCCAGGCCCTGGTGCCCTGCAGCCCTTGTGCCTCTGTGCCTCCCCAGACCCTGCCAGTGCTTGCTGAGCAGGCTGCCAGTGGAGTATGGAAGGCCAGAGAGGACTTAGAGATGGCAGGGGCTGGGGCATCCAGGCAGGAGGCCCTGGCGGGGAGAGGTGAGCGTGAGCGGGAGGAGTGGGTGCTCCAGGCAGTGGAGGTGTTTGAGCTCTGTGGGGGTGACAGCCATGGGCGGGGTAGAGGCAGGGAGGCAGGGCTGGAGGCTGCCCTGGTGACCCTGACCTCTGGCCTATTGCAGCTTGAGGAGACACGTCTCAGCCATCAACAGGTTGGCCGAGGAGAACTTCTTCTTCTGGGACTATGGCAATGCCTTCCTCTTGGAGGCCCAGCGAGCAGGTGAGAGGAGACCCGCTTGGCAGGGAGAGGGAGGGCAGTCCCCGGACTGGGGTGCCAAGCGCTGAGCAAGTTTCCTTCTCTCCAGCTGGGGTGTGTGTATGAGGGGGAAGGGGAGAGAGGCCCCCCAGTGAGTGCTCAGGGGCCCACAACTGTCGCCTTCCAAACACTGATGCTTCTGCCAGGTCCTTCCTGGCCTTTGCTGGGCCTCAGTTCCTCCATTTGCTTTGGGAACATAAAGCACTGTAAAGAGAGTAGGGCCATGGCTTGGGAAGGAGCTCCAGTGCAGCAGGGCAAGAGCAGCTTTTCTTCCCCACGAAGGACTCTTCTTTTTGTGAAACAGGTGACTTGTGCATGGAGTGTAGAGCGCAGAAGGCACAAAGAGATACAAGGAAGCCTGTTCCCCTGGGGCCCTGCAGCAGCCCCCCTCCTCAGGAGGGCGCCCGTCTGGTGCCTTCCATGCAAGTGGCTGCTGCCCCTTCGTTCTCTCCTTATACCTAAAAAGAGGCCTTGGTGATGCTTCTCTGTCTGAACAGAGCCCTTCCAGGGACCCTGTGTTTAAATCGCCATCTGGACGGCTGGCTGGGTACAGGTGTGGCCCCGGCCCCCAGCCCCGGCCCTCCTGGTGACTGTGTGTGGGGCTCTGTCCACAGGGGCCGACGTGGAGAAGAAAGGAGCCAACAAGACAGAGTTCCGCTACCCCTCCTACGTCCAGCACATTATGGGGTGAGTGATGGGGCTCCTCCTTCCAGCTTCCAGGCCCCGGGCGTTCAGGTCAGAAAAGCCCCAGCCTCTGACCATGGCTGAAGCCACATGTGGGTCTGAGGCCTTCATGTGGGTCTCGGATTTCTGCCACAAATGGGGGTGAGAAGGAGCCTGGATTTTCTGCGGGAGCACCTGATGTGGAGGTCACTTCCCAGTGAACACCCCAACTTTTGTGTGTCTATGACCCTGAACACTGTGTCCTGAGAGCGGCCACACCAAGGGCACTGGCATGAGCCCAGCGAGGGTGGCTGACAGTGTGGTCCATGTGGGCAGGACCTTGGTCCCCTGTGGCCTGGGTGCCTACTGGCAAGTTGCATGGGCAGGTCTTGGGGGGGATGGGGCCCAGGACAAGTCTGGAGGCGCAGAAGTCATGAGAGGGGTCTCAGGCTGAGGGTGGAGGCTTAGAGGCCAAGCTTCAATCTAAACAGGGGAGGGGAAGCCTCGCAACACTTAGAAGATTCGCCCTCTGTGTGCAGAAGGCCACGGGGAGGGAGGCAGGACAGACAAAGGGTCCTGCACAGCTAATTGTGGACAGGGAGGCAGACGCAGGGGGCTGGGCCATCAGCCACGGTGCAGAGGACAGCAGGGGTCTCTGGGAAGGGGAGTAGGAGGGCGACCCACCAAGGAGGGCCCTGTTGTGGTGGGCGAGTGTGGGACCCCAGGGAGGACCCAGTCCCCGCAGCCCTCTGCTGGAGCCAACCGCCTGAGAGCTGGGTCACCCAGGGGGGCCAGTTCATATGGGCAAATATGGCCAAGTCCCCAGGGCTCCCTCCTACCCTTCCCAGCAGGGGGCACAGCCCCCCAGAAAGCCCCAAGCTCCTGACGCGTTCTGTCCTTGCAGGGACATATTTTCCCAGGGATTTGGGCCTTTCCGCTGGGTGTGCACATCGGGGGACCCCCAGGACCTGGCGGTCACGGATCAGCTGGCCACGTCTGTACTGGAGGAGGCCATTGCCCGTGGAGGTGATGAAGCGGGGCGATGCTTGTGGAGTGGGCAGCCCCCCAAGGCTGCTGCCGCATGCCAGCCTCCCTGCCAGTGGCGCCCCTGCTCCTGTGACAAGTGCTGTCCCTCTGCTGTCCACTTTGGCCAGGCCGGTCTCCTTGTCCCAGCACCCCCAGTCGCTGTGGCGGCAAGGACACAGCTGTTGCTGGTCCTGCCATTCCCTGTGGATGGTGGGGGTCCTCCCGGATCTCCCGTCCCGGCCCTTGTTTAACCGCAGCTCCACCTCATGTGAGGGCGTGACCGGTCACCTCCCCGGGCCAGCCGCAGGCGGTTACTGTGAAACACGCAGGGCCTTCAGTGCTCCTGTCTCCGCAGCTCTTGGCTCGGGGGTGGCCTCTCCGGTTCTCAGTGAGGGTCCTTCAGCCTCTGCCGCTTGCTTTGAACCCACAGGGACCCGGTGCCTCTGACACCTTCCCTTCTCTCCCTGCAGTGAACCCGTCTGTGAAGCTGCAGTACTCGGACAACATCCGCTGGATCCGGGAGGCCGCCAGGCACCGCATGGTGAGTGTAGCCGGATTGGGGCAGGGCTGGGCCCTGGGCCGCCCACCCAGAGGGGAGGTGCTGCCTGCTGTGCCCAGGCGACTAGTCGCCAGGAGAGTGCCAGCACGACCTTGTGGGACGGCTTAGGTGGCATTCACTGGCCTCGCTCATGGGCCACAGGACGAAGAAGTCAGGGGCCTTTTGAAACCTGTCCTGAGTCTTTTGACACTGGATGGCTGCCGGGGGAACATGTCACCTGTGCACCCCTGCGTCTCACAGGCCCCTGAGCAACTCTGCTCGCTCTCCCCACAGGTGGTGGGCTCACAGGCAAGGATTCTGTACTCGGACCAGAAAGGCCGTGTTGCCATCGCTGTGGCCTTCAACCAAGCCATCGCCCGCGGGAAGATCAAGGTCAGGGCCTGCTGGGGGAGCACCTGCTCTGCCCCTTCCCCAGCTCTGTGTGTGTGTTGGGGGGAAGGCTGATCGCTGAGGGCAGGGAGTTATGAGGCCTGTGCTCAAACCCAGGCGCTGACATTGTCCCTTGCTGTGTGCCTTTGGGCAAGTCAGGTGCCCTCTGTGAACCTGAGTTTCCATCTCTGTGCAAGGAAAATAATAACCTCAAAGCATGGATGTGAGGATAATGCAAGTCAGCTCCCCATGAGTATGTCATCCATCTTTATCACATCACCTTGTTCAAGCCACGACAAACTTCCCCTGCTTTTCCCTATTTAACTCGAGTCAGCCTGGCCCACCTCGACCTGGCCAGCCTGGTCGAGGACATGGTGTTCAGGGCACGTGTTCCAAGGGGCCTCTTTCCCCTCCGTTGCATAGTCTCACGCCACAGAGTTCATGTTGGCAGCCCTCTGGAAGTGCCGTAGTATTCGTGATCAGGTATAAAAAGGAAACCAGGACAGATGTGTGTGAAGGCCATCACCAGGGAAGGTTCACGGTGACGTGGACAGTGAGGTCAGCAGCCCCCAGCCCTGTGCAGAGAGCACCCCAGAGCACTCAACAGCCCGGCCAGACACCCCTTTGGGCTTACCACATCCAAGCTGCAGTCGCCGGCAGGCAGAGCTGGGCATTGTAATCCGTCCACCTGCTCTTTTATTCATTCATTCGACGACACCCACCCAAAGACCTCCTCTGCCCAGGCCTGTTCTAAGAGAACATGCTAGACAGGATCTCCACCTGGCATTACTAGTAAAGGGAAGCTGATGGCATACAGCTAAAGGTATGAATTCAGAGAGCATTTCAGATGGCAAGGAACACTGCAGAAAATGAATCAAGGTGACTAGGTGGGGGTGAGCGGTCACTTTGGAGGGAGGGGTGGTCAGGGCAGGCCTTTCTGACTTGCTGGCATAAGTAAAGCTAAGCCTGAATATTTGGAAGGTGCTAGAATTCCTGGGGGTGGGGAGAGGAGGGCAAAGGTGAATAGGTGGGAGTAAGACTCAGGGGCCTGGCTGCCGGAGTCTAGTGCGCTGTGTGGGGGTCGAAATCCCTGCCTGTCTGCTTTTCCGTGCTGTGACGCTGAGCAAGTCTTGTTCTCTCTGGGCCTTGGTCTTCATACGTATAAAATGGAAATGTTTGTACATATCTGGACAGATTATTGTGAGGCCTCAGCGAGGTTCCTTTGGGATGCCACTTAATGACCAGAGCTAGTCACCAGGGAACCAATCTGGTGACTAAAGGTTTAGGCCTTTCCCAGGGTCCTCCCCGCCCCATCTCCCAGGGGAGAGGGGCTCCTGAAGTGTAGGAAGTGCCAAAAGCAGTAAAATGTGCAGCTAAATTTCAGAATGTCTGTGCTTCCTCTTGCTAAAGGTCTTTTTCCAGGGGGAGGGGTTCATGGGGCTTCTGGGATGGCCTGACCCTTGACCTCTGCCCTCCATACACACCATTGGCCTTTGTATCACACCCAGGCACCAGTGGTCCTGAGCCGAGACCACCACGATGTGAGCGGCACGGACAGCCCCTTCAGGGAGACCTCCAACATTTACGATGGCTCTGCCTTCTGTGCAGGTGAGGAAGTCAGTGTTTTTACAAATCCCTTTCAAATGTTGGAACTGGATTTTATTTAAAAATGGGCTGATTCATTCAGTCATGATGTTGTGACTGAGAGACTGGGCATAGGGTGCCCAGCCCAGGAGGGAACAGGTCCGTCCCTTTTAAGTCTTTGTTCTTTCAGGCACTTTATCTGCATTCGGTACCAGAGAGCGTATCTCCAGGGGAGGGAAATAGCAGGTGGCTAAGTATTTGTCAGTTTCTGCTTCTTCTCAGCTCCGCAGACACGGGTGATAGCCCTTTCTGCAGCCTCCTGGCCTCAGTTCCCTATCTGTCCTTCAGGCCTCAGCCAGTGGGGCCTGCTCACCCACTGTCCACTGTCCCCCGGCCTTGTCTGGCCTGCCCCTCCAACCCTCTCCATCAGGGACTGTGTTTTTGCAGACATGGCTGTGCAGAACTTCGTGGGAGACGCTTTTCGTGGTGCCACCTGGGTGTCTCTTCACAACGGTGGGGGCGTTGGCTGGTAAGGAGGATTTGGAGAACTGGGTGGTATGATTTGGAGCTCGTGTGAAGTCTTGAGGGTGCTCTGCTAGAGGCTTCTGTGCCATGTTCTTCGCATGAGCTAGAAATCGGAGGGAGAGCATGTGGAGGCCTGGGGGCACCTGCCACTCTGCCTCTTGGGATCTCACCTGTCACACAGGTAGTTGCTATCAGCACAGTGACCACCCTTCCACAAGTGTTGTATGGGGAATTCGCAGAGTGCTGTCTAACCCAGGTCTTTCATTCCCCCTGAGGTTTCCAGGTGGCTGGGCCACAGGTGGGAGACAGGATTCTAGGCTCTCCTGGGTCCTGGACTCATAGCTCTGCCCCTGCCAGGTGTCCTGGCTGGCACCACAAGGAAATTGGGGTTTCTGGGAGGGTCTCATTCCAGCTGACAGTGGCAGTTCTGTCATGAAGATGCCCGCTGTAATTCCTCACCCCAATTCCAAACATGTGGGGAGTTTCCTGACACCACCAACCAATTTTAGACATTGACTGGACGTTCTACAATCTGAATTCTGAAACTAGCCACCCAGAGAGAGAGTCAGATCCACAGGAAAATGGGCTCATTCTCCCAAGACCACTTCAGACATCCAGGCGGTCTGACTGAACAGCAATAAATCAGAGGTTCCCACAGCCCCTTCCTCGCGTTCCATGAATTTGCTAGAACGGCTCACGGAGCTCAGGAAACCCACTTACTCGCTAGACCACTGGTTTATTATAAAGGCTGTAAAGGGATGCGAATCAATAGTCAGATGAAGAGATACAAGGGACGAGGCTCCAACAAAGGAGCTTCTGTCCTGCTGGAGTTTGGGGACTGGCCCTCTGGCTCAACAAAGTCTTCTGGTTCACCATCCAGGAAGCTGTCCAGACCCCTTTTTTATGGGCTTTGTATGGCGACTTCATTACGTAAGCACGACTGATTAAGCATTGATCATTGATAATCAATTCACCCTCCATCTTCACACCCCTTACAGGAGGTGGGGCAGGTAAAGTTCCAACCTTTAATCACAAGGGTGGTTCCCCTGGTAACCAGTCCTGGTCTTTAGGTGGAATCCAAAAGGAAGCTCATTAACTTAATTATTGCTCCATCACTAAAAAATCCTGAGAGTTTTAGGAGTACTTCCAGAAACAGGGATGAAGACCAAATATACATTTCTTATTATCAATCAAAATCTCACCCCCACTGCTAAGAGTGATTGCTTAATATTTATTGTACATAAATCCTATGGCAAACATTTGCTAATATTTTGGAACCCATTCTCTTGCCTAGTCTTAGAAGGAAAATCATTTCAGAGATAAGGAAGCAGGGGCGCTGGGAAGTTATCCAGCCGCACCTGCTTTGAGTCAGCTTCTGCCCCTGTCACCTAGAGAGGCTCCCAGCCCAAGCCAGAGTCCTGGGGGCTCCGAGCAGCAGGGGCCGCTGTGGCTTCAGGGAGGACATCTGCCCGGGGCCTGACTACCTCTGAACTGACCTCGCAGCTGTTTTAACTGGATCAAGCCTGGCCTTGCCCTTCAAGAGCCAAGTCCTTCGGCACTCGGGCTTCCTGGAGCATTCCAATGGGCTGGCTTGGCCTTGTGCCTTTCAAGGCCAGAATTCCGAGCTGCAACGCAGTCAGATGGCTCTAATTAATGGAAAATGTGACCAGCGCGTGTGTCCTTTCTGATACACCAGCTGGATAAAACCAAGACGGAGAAGAAGGCCTGGTTCTTGAGTAATTGGTGTTTACGGGCCAGTCGGTCCTGGAGGTGAAGAGAGAATGACTCCGAAGGAGGCTGAGTAACTTGCCCAAGGCCACAGAGGTGGTGACGGAGCCGGGATCTTGACCCAAATCTGCTGCCTCCCAGGATCCACACACCATGGTCAGCAGGACAACAGAAGGCAAGAAAGGGCAGTGCAGGGCTTGATCCAAAGGCCATGGTGCAGGGATGCAGTGGCAGGCTGCACGCAGGACACTGCTGGCTGGTGCCCCGCCGCTCACGGGTTCCTGAGAGGAATGCTCTTCGCAAACTCCCGAGCTCTCTCATCCCACGGCTGTCCCCAGAGCACTACTCAGAAAGGATAAGCAACTTTGCCCAGACTTCGCAGCGAGCTGGGGCTGCAGCTGGCCCAAATGCATGTGCTAATAACCCCCCACCAGTCACTTGTAAAGGAGCCAGATCAGGGCCTGGCACGTGGCACACCTCCCGTAAATATTAACCTTTATCACGTGCATGCCAGTTACGATCACAGGTTCCAAACAGGTGGAGGTTTTAAACTTTGAAAGCCACCGCCAGTTTTCCTAAATAAAAATTCCTATCTGCATGACCTTATTAACAGTGGCTATTATCTCACTTTTAAACATGGGAACTGCCAGGCTGGCGGAGTCACAAAGAAGTAACAAATCCTTGTTTTGTTTCAACTTGCTTAAGGCCAGGTTTTTTGTTTTGGAGTCTTGTGCTTGTTCTTTTGGATTTGGGGGCATTCTTGAGCTGTTCTGGATAAAAAAAGTGCAGGCACTGGGTGCTTGTTGCCTTTGAACTTCCTTAATTGTATCTGTGCCGGCTGGTTTCTCCAGGAGGCAGATGCAGAGGAGTTAGGAGTGTACAAAAGGCTGGGAAAGGAAAGAGGGGGCAGAGGGATTGAGCCGGGGAGACCTCAGTCTCCTCACAATGCAGCAGCCTTGCCAGCCGCCAAGGGTCTATGGAGCCAAGGCGAAGACCAAGCAGGCAGGCGCCAGGCCTCTGGCATTAGGCAGTCTCTGCATGAGAAGGACCCTCAGAAGTTCCGGCTGTGAGCTGTGAGCAAGCCACCTTCCCCACAGCTGGGCTTTCTGGAAGGGGTGCCCAGGGAGGCCCTCAAGCCACAACTCCCCACACAGCAGTGCTTCACAGCTTTATCTAGTGATGCTTCTATTCTGGCTCTTAGTGTTTTAAATTTTGCTTTAAAAGACCTCCCCTCCTGAGTTAAGGAAAACAAGCTTCTAAACTATAATTTTCTGAATTAAGAGAAGACATGCTCCTAAACTTTATTAATCTTAAACACTTTGAACAGTTTCTTCTTTAGTACACTTGGTGTAAGGGCAGGACTGGCCACAGTGCAGGTTTTCTGATCCCATGCAGACCGGGTAAAGGAGGAGTCAGAGTCCTCAGGGGTTTTGCAGGCTTTTATTGGGATTACCAGGTACACGGCAGGCAGGGGTGCTGGGGGGCCGGGAGGCTGGCAGGCTTCCCAGCCCCCAGCAAATACGCACTCTCTCTGGGCTCTCTGGTGTTCTCTGCTTCTGCTTCTTTGCTTCTCTCTTGGCTTCTCTTCAGCTTCTTGGCTTCTGCTGGCGCCCCCGTGACGCCGCCCTTAAAAGCCCGATCTTAGCCCAGGTGAATCCCATCTACCTAGGCCCACACCCTACTCCAGGTGCCCGCCATCAGGCATGCATTCAGGACCGCAAAGATCCATCATCTATCCTGATGGCGGGAGGGCAGAAAAGCCTGACATTTTTCCTTACCCTACACTTGGCATTTATTTTTTCTTTGTGTGTGATGCTGGGATTGACTTGCATGTTTTTCTCAAAGACACAGTGTCCCGACCCCGTTCGTGAGTACCCCAAGGCCACACCGTCAGCAGGTCTGCCGCTATCAGGCCCTCTTCCTGGGCCAGCCTGCCTAGGGTAGGGTTGGCTTGGATTTCTGACCAGCTGGGACCCAGGCTCCCTATACCAAAAATATAGTTCTAATTTCCCAAAGACCTCTCTGGTCAAGGGACTCACGAGTGTCCTGTGTGGCTGCCACTCCTGTCTCCTAACACCTGGCCTCAGCCTCTGAGAGGTGAGCAGGTGCCAACCTGAAGTGTGTCAGGAGCACCCTCCAATCTTAGTTTGTGGGCACAGGACTGCAAGTGCAGGGACCCAGGCCAAGGGCGAGGCAGGGCAGCCCGCATATTCACCAGAGGTGCTCAATTCCTGCCAGGGTGGGGATCCCAGGGACCTCCTGAGACAAAGGAATCCTCACCTTCTCAGTGGCCCTGGCTGACATTGTCAGTCGGTGCAGGAAAGGCAGAGAAGCAGGTAAATCTGGATGGGCCTGGAGGATCTGAGACTGGAGAAACTAGGTGTACTTCTCAGGTGTGGGAAGGAGCAAGGGCAGGTTCACCGGGAGTGGGGCTGAAAACTGGGTTGCAGGTGCCCCAGGGGTTCCTGTTTGGCAGCAGAGTCCTGGCCAGTGCTGCCAAGAGGAAGGGAACTTCTTGTGTGTGTGTGTGTGTGTGTGTGTGTGTAACCAGAGGAAGCACATGGGTGAGGGGCGTGGGATGCGAGCTGAGCAGGCCAGACGTGGGCAGCGCACGCCATGAGACGAGAACGTGAGAATGGACGTGGAGGCACTGGAGCGCCTGTGGTGCTGACGGAGAAGCACGGCCAGGCAAACCCGCAGGAAATGGAAACCACATCCACACGCTTGAGAGCCAGTGACATCTATGAAGAGAAGGAACACGGAGTACAGCAGGTCTGTGAGAGGGGGGCGTCGGAGCAAACCTTGGAGACGTGCATTCAACAGAAACAAGAAATACTGAAAATAAAGGAACTCTGCCTTCAAATCCAGGAACCAGGACCCCAAAATGCACCTGAAGCAAGCAGAAAGAAGGGTTTAGAAAGATAAGAGGCAATCGGGAAGGCAGCGCAGGAGACTCCCGAGGACGCTGCCTGCCCCGGAGGCCACATTGCACTTGCCACATCCAGGTGGTCAGGCCTGCAGATGGCTGGGGGCCGAGGAGGTGAAGCTGGGGGCACGAGGGGGCAGCATAGAGTTCCACCCCCAGGCAGGAGCTCCCCCAAGTCGCCCATCCTTATTTCTGACTACTCCCCACAGGAGTAGGGCCCATGAGTGACCTGAGTGGCCTTTGCTTCTTGCAGGGGTGAGGTGATCAACGGGGGATTTGGCCTCGTGCTGGACGGGAGCCAGGAGGCCGAGCAGAAGGCCAGGATGATGCTTGGCTGGGACGTCTCCAATGGGGTAAGTCACCCCGGCCTCTCCCCTCGTCGTCCCTCACTGTCCCTTCAGATTGGGGACCGAGCCAGAGCTCTGGCTCCTTTTTCCCCAGAAAATAGGCGGGGCGGGGGGGGGGGGGCGGCGGCCCTGCAGCGCTTCCTGCTTAGTCATATCTCTCCTGGTCAGATGTGGGGGTTGTATGTGGGGTGAGGGTTGGGTTGGCAAGATGGCAGCGTGGAGATGGGGGAGAATGCGTGGAAGGATGGCCAGTTACAGAGCAGAGAATAAAGCACTTGTCCATAGTCTGGCCAAGAGAAGGGGAGAGGTGAACGGGGCGGCTGCAAAACACTGCTGGCTTATTAGCACAAGGTCCCTGAAGCGGAGGGGCCAGGGGCCTTGGAGCCCACGGAAGGGTGCCCAGACTGTCTTGTTGGGTTGATCTTGGAAATGAGGTGATGCTGGTGCCAACCCGAAACCACTGCCTCTCCCTGCCCTGCTGCCAGGTGGCCCGGCGTTGTTGGTCTGGGAACCGCAAGGCCTACGAGATCATCTGCCAGACCATGCAGGAGAACAAGGGCTTGGTGGTGACGCTCCCGCAGGAGGTGGTAGATGAGCAGATGCTCCAGCAGGCCCTGCGGCAATAAGCCAGGGCCCGGGCCCAAGACTGGCCACCTTGCCCTCACCCGCCTTGGTCTCCTCCACCCACTGCCCACCCTCCCCACACCTACCCCGCACACCTGCAACTCGTGGTCTCAGGAGCTGTGTACACACACCTCACCACGCCCTGGAGGGGTGCCACACTGTTCCTAATTCAGGCACGAGCCAGTTGTGCCTGGGGGGCCAAGGCCAGGGCCATGCTGCTCCACAGGAAAGTCATAGAACAGACTCCAGGAGCTGTTCAGGGGTGTCTGTCAGATGAAACTGACTGAGCTGGGCATCCACCAGGCCCCTGCTCAGCCTCCTCCTATTCCCTCTGCCACCGGGGGGCCGGGTTTTATCAGTCACCCCGTCTGCCTTGCATTTACCCCGAGACTGTGTTTCTGTCTGTTAGCCAGTCTGTGGTGTGTGCAGTGCCCCTGGCCCTGGGTACACAAAGAAACCTGCCCAGGCCCTGAACTTGGAGGGTCCAGAAAAAAAGACAGGGAAATAAAGGTTTGACCAGAAGCATTTACAGTGTCGTGGGCAGGGTGGGCCCGGTGGTGGGAGGGGGGCAGGCCGGGCTCTGCCCTAAGGGAATAGAGATACCATGTTGGGGGGAAAAGAGAGGAGGGGCTCCCCACGGCCAGGCATCTTGGGACACTGAGAAGCGCGGCTGCGTCGCTTAGTACAGAAGTCTTCCAGGAAGCAAGTTGGGCCTGAGGCTGGATTCTTGAGCCTTCCCCCCGCCACCCCCAAAGTCCAGTAACAGCTGGATTCATAGCCCAACAAGGCTATGGGTGCAGCGGCCCCAGCCAAAAGCAATTACGTAGCCCTGCTTTCTTTTTGTGACAGTTCCCCACTATCAGGCCCCCTCCCTCCACCTCCCTGACCCATAGCTGCCCGATGCCCCCTCCTTGTCCTCTCAGGGTGCTGCAGGCTGTGAGTGGCCTTCCCCTTGTGACTGTCCAGCTCTTGGGCTGAGCCTTGGAGAGGCACAGGTGGCCGCAGGTGGCTGTAGGGGGAGACCCCCAAGGAGGGCCCTGCCCTCTGGCTGCAGTGATGGGCTTCCTGGGGTGGGAACATTTGTTTGGCTCCACTGGGGAGACCTAAAGCTAACCCTTTGCCTTCCCCAGAATAGGCCCCTTTAGGGAGAGGTCAGAGGGGTCAGCTAGCCCTCCCGCCAATCCAGGACAGACCGTGCCACCATCCTGCCGTGGGCCAGGCTGGAGACAGGCTGGGAGCAGCATCCCCGGGCTGCTGTTTCCCTGTTTGTGGCCACCCAGAGATGGGCACCTTGCCATTGTAACTGACCAGGCATTACAGAGAATCACCAGCTCAGAAAATGTTGATTTATTTATATCTGATATTAATGGAGGATTATAGAGGCCAGCACTTGCTTTCCAGAATCTCAGACTGCTTCTTTCATAAAATGAGAATTTCTCCTAAATAAAGACATGGATGTGAGGGCCAGATAGTCCTTAGTTTTCTCCTAATGCTGCCTGCAGCACACCGGGGCCCTGGCCCCCTGAGGCTCCACCGCCTAAGCTGCACCACAGAGTAACAACACCTGCGCCCCCCGCCGCAGGCAATGGCTGGGGGCTGGGGAGGAATCGGCTGTGTTCCCACGCAGACTATGAAAAGCCAAGTGGAGAGAGGGCAGCCTGCCCCTCTCCTCGCACCTTGCTCCTCACCATCTGATGCTGGGGGCTGCTCCCTTCCCTGTGAACCTCCAGGGCCACGCAGGGAATCAGGCCGGGGCTGCCCTGGAACAGGCCCCTCTGCAGCCCACCACACTTAGACACCCACACCTCCTGCACCCCCTGACCTTACTGTGCAGAGCAGCGGCATCCAGAGGGAGGTGAGCCTGGAGCAGGCATGTCATTCCCATTTGATCCTGGTCTTGGTTCCTAAACAATGAATTGACAGATTGGGGGATGGGCTTCTAAGGGGGTGACGGAAAATTTGACAACCCTCCCCCTCCATGTCTGCAGAGAAGGGGTCAGTCTAGGTAAGCTAGACTCCAGGGGAGTGGCCATGTTCCCCTTTTTCTATCCTCATAAAACCCCAATTTTGTCTAGACAGACACTTACCTAGTCAAAGAGTGTTGACTGTCCAGCCTTTTTTGTAAGTAGGAGTGACCGTTGGCTAGTTGTGGCCATGAAATGTGGTGGAAGTCTGCCGAGTAGGACTTTCTGGGAATACTGTTGTTAGATAGATCTAGCAGGATTGTTTTTTGCCTCTGCCCCTTCTTCCTGTGAGAACCTCAGGTGCGATGCCTGGAAGCACAGCAACTATGCTGTGACCATGAAGACCAGGCAGCACATGAGATGTGTCAGTAGAAAGGCAGAGCTGGCGGCGTGGGAGCTGCTGCCTACCAGCCCTCCCAGCTCCACATTCCCTGGTGCTTTCCTGTGAAAGCCATCCCAGCAGGGGTTGTGTTCCACGAAGCCAGCACAGTGTCGAAATTGCTGTATCATCTGTCAACAAGACCCCAAGGAAAGCATCCTGGTGCATATATCTTCGTGAACATTCCTTATTCCTAGGGAAAAACAAAGAAGTTGTGTTCAATTTTAAGACCAGGTTTTCCTTTCCTTTCCTTGTCTAGCAACCTTCCCTTATAAAGGACAGGCAGGGCTTCCTGACCAGCTTCACGGCAAGATCTCAGGTGGATTCCAGTGAGCTATTTCCCTGGGCCGCTGCCCTTCAGCCTGCTGCCAGCTGCCAGCAGGGATGACTGACATCCAGAGTGAGGCCACATGGGGCTCACTGGGGAGTCAGGGCAGCTGGCCACAGCCTCGGCAGCCATGGAGTGGATGGAACAGCATGTTCAGTTCAGTCTTATTTTTAAGAACTCAGGGGTGTGTAGTCCACTTAGAGATGCTTTCATCAAAATGATTACAACAAAAATAATTGGCCTTGTGGGTAAATCCTTCAGTTGCTTTGAAGATTCAAGGATGAGAATGTCTCAGGGCCTCTTCCTGGGCAGCCTCTGCCCGCTGAGAACCTGGACTCACTCGGAATCAGGCTTTCTTTGCCGGCCAGGCCAGATGAGTTAAGTAGAGCCTGGCTGAGAGATGAGCCCTCTTATCCTTGGCTTTCCAAAGTGTTCCTTCACCTGACGGGGGGCCAGACTTGACTGGCCTTTGCATTTTGTTTGGTCTGCCCTGTTTAAAAATGTTTTGACTTTGTCACCAATTTTTAAGCTTTGGAGATTTCACTTAAAAACCTAGATTTGGGGTTTACTTAAAGAAATCAAGACATCAGGTGATACTGCGCTCACCTCCTCTGTGGTAGCAATTGCTGGAAGCCTGGAGGTCCCTTGGGGCTGGACATGTTTTTTTTCTAATTTGCCACAGTCCTTACCAATCCCTACTGTCCTCCAGTGGTGAGGCCAAATGTGTTAGTTGTTCATTCTTGGAAACAGGTGCTCATTTCCTACGTGCATCTGCTTCCTGCATTTATATCACCTGCATGGTTTCTGTTGGGATTTGAATCGCTCTAGGGAAACAGAACTAATAGAGCCTGAGCAGGCTAGGTGGCAGAGATACTCTGCCAACGGCCAGCACCAACCCCCAGCCCCAGAGTTCCCTGCTAGAATGGACTCACTGTATCCACACAGTTCAGTGTGGTGGCTGCACAGTCAGTGCTTGATGTTTGGCTGGTTTCATCAAGGAGTCAAACTCTGACGTTTTTATCTTAATTATTGATAATTCAAATTTGACACGTTCAATTTAAATTAAACACAGTTAAACACAGTTTGGCAGGGCATGGTCTGTACCTGACAGTGCAGAATTGGCCCACTCCTTTGGCTACCTGTATATTATTAAAGACGAGGCAAGTCTCACTTCGACTCCTGCTGGGGCCTCCCTGCCTCCGTTCTCATGTTAATCTGTCTCTTGTCTGTTCTGCACTCAGGAAGATGATTGTAAAACGTGATGAGGGCATATCACACCTCTGCCCAAAATTCCATGCTGGCTCCCCTCACCCTGCTAGGGGCTCCAAGACCTAAGGACCCATATGGGAAGGTCAGCAGAGGCAGCAGGGCCCCTTGGTGACTGAGGCCAGCCGGAAGGGGGGAGGAAGGTCTGGGACAAGAAGCCTGAAGGAAGCCCAGAGCAGCTCATGCCACCCAGAAGGCCTGCCCGCTCTTAGATGGGAGAAAGGACACGTTCTTTCCAAAGGTTCAATAAAGCTAACCTCACCCATTTAAAAATGTTTTTAAAATATGTTAGCCACTCTTGAAAAAGCCAAAAAGAAAAAAAAAAAAAAAAAAAAAAAAAAACACAAACCCAAAGGGAAAAGTCATCTTCATTGCAGCCAACTGTTTTTCATTAAACTTTTCCCCATTTATTGTGGTCAAATAAACATAACATGAAATTAGCCATCTTAACCGTTTTAAGTGACCAGTTCAGCCGCCTCATGTCCACTCACAATTGTGCAATCAACACCACATCCATCTCCAGCACTTTTTTTCCCCTAAATTGAAACTCAGTCTCTATTAAACACTAACTCCCCCTTCTCCTACTCCAGCCCTGGACACCCACATTCAGTTTTGTCTTATGAATCTGACTGCTTGAGGGACCTCATGGACTTGGAATCACACCGCATTACTTATTGGGAGGGGGTATGTGTGAGAGGATTCACCAGAGACAGCAGGGAGCAGAACAAGCAGATCTACTGAATTACACTGCTGAGGGGCGCAGCAGGGAGACAGGAGAGGTCTGCCACGCCATGTGGGTAGCTCCCTGGCCGGTGGGGGATCGAACTCCTGCTGCAGAGGCTGGGCTGCTTGATAGCGCCGCCTTTAAGATTGGCATTTTTGGAAGTTCACTAGCTCTTCCTTGAAGAGAATAGACTGGGTGGAGAGCGTGGCGGCTGGACCAGCTGTGAAGCCCCCTTCTTCAGATCCCAAGAACCCCGGAGTGGAGCCGGGGTCTGCCTGGGGCGGCAGGGCGGAGGCGCCCCAGAGGGACTGAACTGAGGAGGTGGCCGGGCCAGCGCGGCTGGGCTCAGGCAAGAACGAGGAAGAGCCGCAGGTGAGGTGTGAGGCTCCGCAGGAAAGGCGTTAGGAAATGCAGGCAGGGAGTCCCAGGGGGCCAGGGAGGGGCCGGGGAGCCCCGGGGACCCGCGGGCCGCGCCGGCCTGGGGGGGGGGCGGGGGGCGGGGGTCGGCTGTCCCCTGGCCCAGGAGGCCTCGCGCGCCCCGCCCCGCCGCGGCTCCCGCGCACGCGCAGCTCGGCCCGGCCCCGGCCCCGGCCCCGGGCCGCGCTCCGCGCCGGGCTTTGGCGCCGACCGGGGGGGGCGGCCGCGCTGCGTGGCGCACGGCGGGCGGGGCGGGGCGGGGCGGGCCGCGCTTCCTGCGAGGCGGCGCCCGGGACGCCGCGGCTGGGCCCAAGATGGACCACCCGGCGCGGCCGGCCGCTCCGACCCCGCGCGGGGCGCAACATGGCGGCGGGGGCCCCGGCCGGCTCCGGCGGGGCCCGGGGCCGCCCCCCAGCCCCGGCGCGGCGCGCCGCCGCCTGCTGCTGCTGCGGGGCCAGGAAGATGGCGGGCCGGGGCCGCGGGGCGGGGAGGCCCGGGCGGCGGCGGCGGGCCCCGGCGCGAGCCCGGCGCCCCCCGAGGACGGCGGCGACGCCTTCGTGGTGCTGCTGGAGGTGGCGCGCGACGCCGCGGCCGAGGCCCCCGGGCCGCGGGCGGCCGAGCCCGGCGCCGGCGCGAGCCCCGCCGGCCGCCCCGCGGCGGGCCCGAGCGGCGCGGCCGCCGCCCCCGGCCCCGGCGCGGCCCTGGCGGGCGCCGTCGCCCTCGACGGCCGCGACCTGCTCGTGCGCCTCGACCGCGGCGTCCTCACGCTGGCGCCCGCGCCGCCGCCCGCGCCCGCCCCGCCCCCGGGGCCCGCCCGCCGCGCCGGCCGGGGCCGCCGCCCGCCCGCCCGAGGCCCGCCGCGCACCCCCGGCCGCTGGCCCCGCGCGCGGCTACCGCTGCCCCGAGCCGCAGTGCGCGCTCGCCTTCGCCAAGAAGCACCAGCTCCAGGTGCACCTGCTGACGCACGGGGGCAGCCAGGGCCGCCGCCCCTTCAAGTGCCCCCTGGACGGCTGCGGCTGGGCCTTCACCACGTCCTACAAGCTCAAGCGGCACCTGCAGTCGCACGACAAGCTGCGGCCCTTCGGCTGCCCGGTGGGCGGCTGCGGCAAGAAGTTCACCACCGTGTACAACCTCAAGGCGCACATGAAGGGGCACGAGCAGGAGAACTTGTTCAAGTGCGAGGTGTGCGCCGAGCGCTTCCCCACGCACGCCAAGCTCAGCTCGCACCAGCGCAGCCACTTCGAGCCCGAGCGGCCCTACAAGTGTGACTTTCCCGGTAACCGCGCGCGGCCGGCGGGCGCGGGGGGCTCCCGGGACCCCGGGTCTGAATCAGGCGCCCCGCCTCCCCGCCTCCGGCTGCTGCGCCCCGCGGGATTTAAAGTCCGCGGCCCAGGGGGAGGGGCGCGGGCGCCGCGGGGTTGGGGTGCTGGTGTTTTCCGGGTGATTCGAGTGGACACCAAGCCCTGCATTGCCGCGGAACCATCGCGGTGGCCGCACCACCCATCCCGAGGGCCTTCCCGGGGCCGCGCGCGGCTGGCTGCAGACTTTCAGGGGCTTCCATCCACGGGAAGGCTCTTCCAGGGGTTTGAGTCAGGCCTCGGGTCTGTAGTTTCCCGTGTCCCCAGTCTTTCGTCAGCCGGGGGTTGGGGCGGGGGCAGCACCCCGTGCTGGACGCGCGCTGGGGAATCTAGCCGGATGCAGGACCTGAGACCCCCGGGGAGGCTGACCAGTGTATGGCGCGTTGCAGTTTGTGTCCCTTTTGAATTTGCATCTGCAGACTTCACGGTTTTGTGAAGTTCCAACAAGTTATCCTCATTTGGGGGATGAGAGAGACGGAGGCCAAGTAATGTGGGTAAAACCCAGAGGGGTTCTCGCTTGCTGCCATTGCCTGCGGGCTAGATGTCAGGCCTCCACACGGAGGAAGAGAAGGTTCCAGCCTGGAAGGAGTTGGCCTGGGGACTTGGGTGGAAGGCGGTGCTGGTGGTTGACACCGCTGATCTGGGGGTGGGGGGGGGGTGAGGAGCGAAGGGGAGGGGCTCCCGGTAGAGGCTTTCGGTCCCTTTAAAACAAAGACTGGTGTGTGCCCAAGGGGTGCAGAGATACGGTGGATCCCTGCTTGGCCCTCCTCAGAAGCTGTGGTGTAAAGCATGCTGAAATAGAGGGACTTTGAAAGAGTGACACGAACAGTGAATTTTAAGAGGTTCTGATCTTCCCCCCACTTGCCCATGGGCTGTCTAGCGCATCCTTCCTGGGCACTGACTGAAAACCTCTCCTTCGCGCACTCTGGGAACCTGACGGGGGTGTAGGTGATCCCCTGCCAGTGCACGAGGGGTGTCATTCTGAGTGTCCGACGAGGAAGATCAGGGACCCAGCTTGCTTTCAGGCATGAGGGCTTCCTCCGCGGGTTTTGAGTTGAATGATCAGTGAGTGTTCAGGTTGTGGAAAAGCAGGAGTGACACCAGCGAAGCCTCATTAAATGTTGCAGCCATGAGCTCCCTGGGGGCTGATCCAGGTAGAGGTAGTGTGACAGGTGAGGAGGCCGTGGTAGGAAACACGGCTGAGGCAGAATCTAAGCGCTTGATTGTTGAATTGGGGGCCAGGGTGTTGCTTCTTACTAAGGCACAGAGAGTTAGCCTTTTCTGATGTACCCGATGGCCTGCACGACGATCCCATTTCTCAGTTAAATGTTGCTGGGGAGTCCGTTTCTTGGGCGCCGGCTTCTGTGCAGCGCTGCGCAAGGCGGCGTGTGTCCGCTTGGTGGTTTTTAGGCAGGATGGCAGGTGTTGAAGGCTCTGGGAAGACCTGCGCAAAAGGACACTTGATAATCCTCTTGCATCCTCACATTTTCCACCCTATTTTAACTATGAATGTGTTCAGCAGAGAACGTTTGCTATGAAAAGTCGGGGAATTCTCCGATGTTTTGGCTTCTTTCACGGGAGCTGAAGATGGAGCGATGGGAACGGCCATGCTTGCAAAGATGGCCTGTGACCTCTTTTGTCAGAGGCGGGAGCACGGAGGCAATGGGCAGAAGGAGCCAGGGAAGCCAGCTGCCAGGGGCTGCCGGTTGCAGATGATGGTAGGGAGGACGTTTGCAAGTGTGGAGGGTGCAGTGGACCCCAAGCAGCATCAGAGTCTCACACATTACCCTGTTTTGTTGCCCTTTCAAGCACAACCCCTCCTTGTCATAAAGTTGACAAGGAAGAAAGACTCTCCACCGGACCTTTGTCTGGAGCTCGAACGTTCTCCGGGTGTCTCTGTGCTTTTCTTTGGGTACTCTGGTTTCCGCCCACATCCCAGAGGTGGTTCATTGGAGTGGCTCAGCCTGTGTATGAGGGCATCCCCTGACAGAAGGGTGTCCTGTCCAGGGCTGGTGCAGCCGTGACCCTGAGCTTTGGGGATGAGCTTAAGGGATCGGCTCCTGCCGCTAGTGACCCTGAACTAGGGGAAGAGGTTTAGAAGATGCATGATTATTGTCTAGTAGAAGTGTATAGGGCCCTTATTTAGAAGGTTGATGATGTTTTTGTCACCAGAAATAGCTGTAGGATCCCTATTAACGTGTATGACAATTAGCCTGTGGTAAAATTGGTTTCACGGGACACCCTCTCAATTCCAAGAACCTGTCAGCAATGTAAAATGAGGGCTTAAGGTATTCCTTTTCTCTCGTTGGATTTTCTTGGGTTGCCTGTGGGTAACATTGACAGTTGAGTTCACGGGAGAGACACATAAGCGGTGCGCACTGCAGAACCTGCGAGCAGGTGGCTGCGAGTGGAAGGCTTCCTCTCGGAGTCACATGATGGCAAGTTCCCCGTGTTCCCCACCCCACCAGCTTATTGGATGCCCTTAACCACCCTGCCATCCGTGTTCATAACTTTCTAAAGGTTTCTAAATCATGTTCTTCCCTGTCCACGCAGTGCCAGCAGTTTCCCAAGGGGCTGGGTGGGGGTAACTCGTTGAGCCGTCTTGTGCGATTTTGTCACGCTAATGAGCAGGGTTTGCTCTCTTTGCTCAGGCTGTGAGAAGACGTTCATCACAGTGAGTGCTCTGTTCTCCCATAACCGGGCCCATTTCCGGGAACAAGAACTCTTCTCTTGCTCCTTTCCTGGATGCAGCAAGCAGTACGATAAAGCCTGTCGTCTGAAGATTCACCTGAGAAGTCATACAGGTAGAGTGAAAACGTCATTTGGACCCAAAGTTTATCTTTGTGTTAGCTTTTGGATTTACAGTGACGCAGTGTGATTCTTTTCTTTTCTAAGGTGAAAGACCTTTTATTTGTGACTCTGACAGCTGTGGCTGGACCTTCACCAGCATGTCTAAGCTCCTGAGGCACAAAAGGTAATCTTCGAGAGTGTATGAATTACCCCCTGTGGAGATGAGTGGTTTGTCAGTAGCAGAAGCCTGTGGATAAAATATCTATAGGGGTCCCGTCCGTCTAGTCCTAGTCGTCGTTGCCCCCCCCCCCCCACCATCCCTTATCCCCCTTTGGCCCTTCGCCGCTCTTATCCTCAGAGATAAGTCTGCTTATCTTCATTTTATTAGTGTCTGCTAGTTTTTATAAGTATCTTGCTTTTTTGGACCGTCTGCTATGTGTATGTCCAGTATTTATTTTTTTTGTCACTCTGACTTGTTTTACTACAGTTTCCTCTAACTTCCTTTTTCTCTTAAGTGGCAACATTTGCCTTTCCTTATGATTGAATAATATATTCCATTCTGTGCAGATTTTTTTTTTTATAGAGGCATGTTTTATTTATTTATTTTTTTGTTTGTTTGTTTTGTTTATACATGCACTGGGTACAGTCAGAAGCACAGGAGGGTGAGAATTCACCAGAGCCAGAGCGGGGAGCAGAGCAGGCAGAAGGACCGAAGTACACTGCTGAGGGGAGCAGCGGGCGGCAGGAAAGGTCTGCGCACCATGCGGGACTCTCCTCCGGTGGCCGGGGAGCAGCCGGGGATCGAACTGGCACTGCAGAGGCCACGGGGATCGAACTGGCGCCGCAGAGGCTGCGGGCAGCTTCGCAACCCAGCGCTCAACCGCTGCGCCACCAGGGAGGCCCTCTGTGCAGATTTTTTAAGTTATAATAAAAGAAGCTCAGTGTACATAACGTGGAAAGTTCAGAAGGCTATTAAAAAAAATTCACTCTGATCACCTAAAGAGATTTTCATCTATATAGACTTTTTTTGAAAAACTTAACACTGCAGTGCATGCTTTCCTTATGTGAGGAAAGTTTCTTCCACAGACTCCATGGTGATAATCACCTTGGGGGGCTTAGTGTGTGCACTGGTAATGCTTGTGCTTTACCTGTGAATCTCTAACCTCTGCCACAGCTCTGATGTGGGTATTCTGTTTTGCACTGGGACTGATGGAGGTTGGGTGGTTTGTCTACACTTGTGCAGCTGGGGTTTAAAATGAAAATATTACTTAGGGCGTCCCTGGTGGTGCAACCTATGCAGCTGTCCACAGCCTCTGCAGCAGGAGTTCGAACCCCCAGCCTGCCAAGGAGCAACCTACATGGTGCAGCAGACCTCTCCTAATTCGCCTGCTGCTCCCCTTAGCAGTGTACTTCGGTTGATCTGCCTGTTCTGTTCCCTGCTCTGTCTCTGGTGAATCCTCTCACTCCCCCCCCCCCCCCACACACACCTCTGGCCTGTACTCCAACTCTTGTATGCATAAATAAATCTTTAAAAAAAAATTACTTAGGAATAGGAATGGGTGACTTGAGAGTGTCCTTTTAGCCTGGTAGTCAGTTCTCTGTGCACACGTCTCATTGTCCTCTATAACTTATAAAACTTGTTTATTATCAGGATTTCTAAATAGTGGAAGCAGCTTCATTAATACATTTGGGACTCAGCTGTTCCTGGATCAAAGCAGCACTAATTGTTGTGTCTGACTCGTGTAGCTTAGTCATTAAAATAGAATTTAGAGTTACAGGTAAGTAAGGTAACTAAATTACAGATCTCCCTATACAAGCTAGAGGTAGAATGAAGATTTTCTGCAATATGCTGATCTTTTTTCCAAATGTGAAGAGCTTGTGCTTTGGTATAGTTTACAGAATTTTAAACAGAGAGTCACCTCTGAGACCTGGTGCCCCTGGTTGTGTGCGGAACCAGCATTACCTTGCTTTTCTGTCCCGGCAGGAAGCATGACGACGACCGGAGGTTCACCTGCCCCGTGGAAGGCTGTGGGAAGTCGTTCACCAGAGCAGAGCATCTGAAAGGCCACAGCATCACGCACTTGGGCACAAAGCCGTTCGAGTGTCCCGTGGAAGGTAGATTTTATTGTTACTCTGAGTTCTAATCTAGTACTGTGTTCACTTCTATGTAAGTTTTAAATTGTTTAAACGTAAGTTTAAGTTGCTTAAAGACAATATGAATGGCAGCATTATGTTGGGTTGGCTCATTTTTACTTAATTGCTCTATTTTGGGAGTAACATACTGGATAAAAACAGACTTCAGAATCAGACCTGGGTTGACTACTGGCCGCTGGTACATCTACTAGATGTGGTTGCAGTTAGTTACCTGTTTAATTGTGTGATTGTGAGGTCTGGGTACAATAATATGTGACAAATGCCTGTTTTGGCATCTGTCCATATTATGGACTCAGTAAATGGTAACTAATCATGCTGTGATTGGGCAATAGTAAAACTAGGCTTTCTGAAAAGTATTAAGAAGATCTTTACCCCTCTAGAATGCCAAAGGTATGATTCTTCACCAAAGGTGAATGCCAACTCAACCCCAGTACTGCCTTTATGGCTTCTTTCCCTGAAGTAGCCCTGCTCCAGACTCAGGCATGGGTACCCACCTTCCCGGCATGTCCGCTTTCACAGGCACTGTGCAGGTACTCCCTACCACAGGCGCCGTGCAGGTATTCTGTAGGTTGTGCTGTTCGATTGATCCTCTTGGTCCCTGCAAAGCAGGTGTCATTCCCACTTTACAGACAAGGAGATTCAGAAAGGATAAACAGGAGCCTGAGCTAGAGTTGGAATCCAGTCGTGCTGGTTTGAACTCCTGCCGCCCCTGTGGGCTCCACACCTGCTCCTGGCAGCACCTCTGGCCTGGTGTCCTTTTGCTCCGCTGTGGGTGGCCCCACTGTTCATCAGGGCCCAGTCACCTCGGATGCCGTCTGCCTCCTGTGACCTTCATCTGTTCTCTCAGGAGGCATGCTCTTTCTCTCCTTCCAAACACATCACGATTTTAATGTCGATTTTATCTTGCCTTTTGTGTGATGACCAGTTGTTTACATGTCCTTGCCATATCACTAGCTAATAGCAGCCGAGGACTTCTCTGGGTCCCCGTGGAACAGAAGTCCAGCCATGGGAATCAGTGCGAAGGGAAGGTGGCTGTGGTTTTGAATTTATCTTGTTTTCCCTCTGACAGGCATGCAGGTTTGTGGTCTTCCTGACTGGCTAAGCAGTGAAGCGGGCAATGGGGCAGTGTGAGCTTCAGGCTCCACTCAACCTCCTACTTAAGGCCATTTGTTTGACCCATCCACCCATCCAGGCCTCTGTTTCTCACTGATCAAACGAGAGGGACTTGGGTGGTCTGTTCAGTGTTCATCTCGCGGTGTCATAGGATTACAGTCGCTCACATCGTAGTAGCTTAACTACTGTGCGGTATACATCTTCAGCAGTGGAGTTCAAGGGGTTGTTTCATTCTTGCCTTAATCTTCCCAGCAGCCCTGTGTAGTGGATAAAGGAACCCAATCAGAGTAATTTGTCCAAGGTTGCGTGTCTTACACACAGCTGACATGGAACTTCCAATCTTCTTTTAAAATCAGAGTTTGCTTTTGGATTTAATTCCTTACACTGCAGTTCTAAGGGCTGTTGGGTATTTGCCTCTTGCCAGTGACTGAAGGTGGACATGTGTTGCCTCATGCTCCTGATGTGATGAGAAGATGGCCGCACTGCCTCCTTGGTAATCTTTAGGTTTAGCACTGGTTTCTTCTGTTTCAGGTTGCTGTGCCAGGTTCTCCGCTCGCAGCAGTCTGTACATTCACTCTAAGAAGCACCTGCAGGATGTGGGTGCTCCGAAAAGCCGCTGCCCAGTCTCCAGCTGTAACCGCCTGTTCACCTCCAAGCACAGCATGAAGGCACATGTGGTCAGACAGCACAACAGGCGCCCAGGTCTGCTTGATTTATGTCCCTCTTCGGGCACTACAACGAGGTAGAAAGAATAAGATGCTCCCTCCTTAGCTCCTTTTTGAAGTTTTACTTTTATAGGTTAAGTAAATCGAGTGCAGTGACATCTCCCTGCATGGACCGTGGCTTCCAAGCCCAGCGGCCTCGCTTGGACTCTGCTGCCACTTTCTTGCCTCTGTGCATTCCTTGGTGACCACTCAGTCTTCTGCTGCGTGGGCTTTTCCTGGCTTGTGTCTTCAGACTCTCTCCCACTGTGGCTTTTGTCCTCCCCTTGTCTGTTTTCATCCTTCTGAGTCCCGTCTTTCTGAGCACTCTTGTATGTCTCCTCCATCCCACTGTCGTGGAACGTCCTCGAAGATCAGAAAAGTTGCATTTCAAGACAGGATTGGGATGAGAGGCCTGGAAAAGGCAGGACAGTGAGGGATCCATGACGGTCGTCCTCCACTGTGCCCTTTTTCCTTCCCTGACTCTCGGAAAAGCCATCATTCATTTCTGTTCATGTATTTCTTTGCTCTGACTGAACGTGAAAGCCTCTCAGGCTTTTGTGATGCCTGTGCCCCCACATGTGTGACATGATACTAGTTCATCTATGTCGTTCTGTCTGCTGCATGCCAGGAGTAGATGGCCAGATCCATTGCCACCTCTTGAGCCACAGGCACTTGGGGTGTCCATTTACTGTGGGCCAGCTCTGCTAGGGGCTGTATCAGGCCCTGGTTTGAGTTCATCCTCAGTGGTGGTCCTGAAGTGGGGGTCCTGGCCCCGCTATCACTGACAGAGAAGCCAAGACAAAGGAGAACCTGAGGTGACACAAGCAGTGAAGTGCTGGTGTGAGGCCACAGTTGTTACCTTATGCTGGTGGTCTATTAATTTTTTTTAATGATTTTTGACTATCTGGCTCTTGTACATAGCAGGTCTCCAGTACATATTAGTAGAATTGTTAAAAGCCAAATAGGAAATTTATAGATGAATTGTTGTTTTCATTTGCACTGAGGTGATAATTCTTAATCTTTTCACAGGGCTGGATCCTCAAGGTGAAGGGAATTTTTGGAAAGTTGTGGAAATGTGGCATGGGTTTCCGGTTTTAATTTCTCTAAAGAATCACATTCCCCTCCTCCCCCTCCCCGTTGGTGCTCACAGAGAGATTTACTGAGGAAGCAGTCATATATTATTCCTACTTTTAAACTGTAACATGACAACTATAGGAAAGATATATTCTGAATTTGGTTAATTCTTTTGGGGGTGGAGGAGTTTCAAATAGATTCTTCCATAGGTTTATATTACAAATCTAATCGGCATTCTGCCTGGGCATCCAAAGCTAGAAACTGTGCTGAGGAGCAGCTAACAGTTGGTGTGGGAGGAATAGACCAGAGACTGAGAGAGTCTTTCCCTTTGGCCGGGCACTGGCACATTCAAGGTACACATAGAAATTTCTTTAGAGAGAATAAGATCAAAACCTTGTGTGATGCCTTTGCCCACATTCTTTGAGCCCCCATTTTGTTTGCTTGGTGCTTGGAGGTCCTAGGATTTGAGATGACTGGCGGGTATTTGTGTATGCCTGACTTGAATTGTTCACTGACATTTTTTGAAAGTTCGTTAATGTTCCTTATTTCTCCAAGGATGATTCTTACTTAAATTAATTGAGGAACTATCAAATATTTGGAGAGTGTTAACACGCAGCAATTAAAACTGAATGAAGAGGACTCTTAATATTTCTATACTTATTAAATGATGCTTAAGGCCCAGGCACCTGATGGTATAGGGCCAAAGATGTGTCCCCTAGACTCTTAAGATGGTGATAGCCTGAGGGGATGGAAGGCCTGAGGGAGCATTAGAGGGAGTACATTGGTGGTAGGGGGAGCCCATCTGGAGAGTCTCTGTCCTGAAGCTCTTAGTCCACAGTGCCCTGGGGAATCAAATGTCCCAGTTCTCTGCACCTCCCTAGAGTTGTAGCCTTGATCCTGCCCAGAGTTAGGCCAGTTACTTCCTACTGATCACCCCGAGATGACTCAGATCCATTCTGGAGTGGCAGCTAGTTGTGGAGTGGGGCATAGTTTGATGAGACTTAAACTGACACAAGCTGATTCCAAAAGTAGCCTAGAGGCAGAGTTCAGCTTGTATCTGACTTCTGAAGATTTGCTTTCCATGGAAAGTGTTAGTCTCAGAGGTAGATACTGTGGCATAGCAGTATAGGGTCTGAAGCTACAAAAGACATGGATTCAAGTCTTGCTTCTTCTGTTATCAGTTAATATGACATTAGGAATTCTTGAGTCATTTTTTCTGTTTGGAGAAATTCCTGTCAGCTCAAGGACTTGACATAAGCTGGAAAGATGCCCACACACCATCAAGCAGTGCCTTCCTCAGTTTGTGGCCACCTGTACATGCCGGGCCTCGGGGCAGGAGGAAGGCAGTGGCTGCTGCAGAGAACTGGACATCTTATTCCCCTAGGCACTGTGGATTAGGAGCTTTAGGATGGAGCCCCCAGATGGGCTCCCCTTACCACCAAAGCAAATGGGTCATTTGCTAAAACTTTCTAGTCTTCTGAGGGCACAAAATAACTGGAATATTCATTCATTTTTCAGATCTCTTCCCTCAGCTCGGCGCACCTAGTTCTCTTACGCCCAGCAGTGAACTCGGCAGCCCAGGCCAAAGCGAGCTCAACAACATAGACCTGGCGGCACTCTTCTCCGACGCCCCTGGCGACGGTAGTGGGGCACCCGGCTCCTCTGAGGAGGCGCTGAACCCTGGAATCCTGACTATTGATGTGACTTCTGTGAGCTCCTCTCTGGGGGGCAACCTCCCTGCTAATAATAGTTCTCTCGGGCCCGTGGAACCACTGGTCTTGGTGGCCCACAGTGACATTCCTCCGAGCCTGGACAGCCCTCTCGTTCTTGGGACAGCAGCCCCAGTTCTTCAGCAGGGCAGCTTCAGTATGGATGACGTGCAGACTGTGAGTGCGGGAGCATTAGGCTGTTTGGTGGCTCTGCCTGTGAAGGACTTGAGTCAGGAGCAACAGACCTTGACCTCCAGCAGTAACTTAGCAGTAGACACCACCACACTGACCTCTTCGAGCGCCCCCCAGGGAAACAGCAGTGTCCCAGAGCTGCTGGCGCCAATCAAAGTGGAACCGGACTCGCCTCCTCGCCCTGATGCTGTCAGGCAGCAAGAACGAAGCAGAGGGGTGCCCCGGTCTGTGTTCTCCAACCCTGCAGAAAAGCACAGCCCTCAGACAGACTCAGGGCTCAGTGCAGGGACCGGCAGCTTTTATTTGGTATGAAGTGCTATATTCGGTCACCACCACGTAGCTCACCTCTCTTACACTCAATTTTGAGGATGTTCTGGATTAATCATGTACGTGCAGACATTTCTTACTGTTTTGCAAAAGGATGGAGCCCTGGACTACAAGTCTGGAAATACGAATTCTGATCTTGAGTCTGGAACTGACTAGCTTTTATGACCTTGAGCAAATCACTTAACCTATCTGAGCCTTAAATTCTCATTTATTTCTAAAATGAGGGGTTTGGCTAGATGATTTCTAAGGTCCTTTTGAGTTCTGTGATTCCATGATAATAATGTTTCTTCCCAAAAAATTGGGTTATGTCATAATGTTGAAATGTTCTGCCTTTGTGCTTTTTACGTAATGACATCCTTAGATTTACTAATGACCAGGGGAAGAGGAATCATGACGTCAGCTGTCTTTGAAGGTTCAATGGAAACTTTAAAAACCTGCAAAAACCTTTTTTTAAAAATTAGAATTAACAAGATGAGGAGGAAATGGTTTGTGAGCCTTTATATTTGGGGAGGTTATATTTTGAGGCTCAATAGTTAGTATACTTTAGTTCTATTTATGTCAGTTATACATTTAATATAATTTAATTTAAAATAATTTAATTGAAGATTTTTTGGAAAGAGTCTGACTTTTTTCTCCATCTCAGATGGGCAGGATCAAATTGGTTTTTCCTTTGTGGCACAGGTTAAATTTGATGGTGATACTTGTGTTGCTCAAAATGTTAACTATTATTTTATCACAACTTAATAAGTTAAACGTGTGGATTAGGATCAATTATGAGGGATGTGGTAACCCATCTACCATGGAGCCAGCTTTGATTTCTTTCTGTCTGAGCAGCGGTCTGTCGCCTTTCTTCTGGAGTTTTGCTTGTCAGTGGCTTAGCTGTGCTTGCTAACCTTTGCTTCAGTGGCCACAGCAGTTGCTAAGCTGGCAGGTGACTGGGCCAGGAGGGGAGCTGCCCGGGCCTCAAATGAGGGGGAAGGCGGAGCCTGTGTGCAGGGCTAGAGTGCCTTGGGGAGTGGTGGTTCTCCGGTGCCACTATCTCCTGAGCCTTCGTGGTGGGTGGAGGCAGGAGGAGCTGGCGCAATCTTGATCCTTACCCCTTGTTCATTTTCTCGCTAGCTGTGTGAAGTTGGGCTGCCTCGATTCTCTGAGCACAGATGGTGTGTGGTGAATGGGTTACAGGTATGCCACAAGCTGTTGAGGGCTATTCTCTATCCAGTGATAAATATTAAACTTTTTCTTAAAAACTTTAACAAATTCCTGACAGTTGAAGGCCTATTTGAATCCTGTTTGAATTCGGTAACACAATGATTGTTTTGGTGTTTTAAGACTAAGCAGAGCACCTACCTGCTGCTCTGGGTAGCCTCTGCGGTGGGATGGGAACCAGGGCCACCTGAGGGCTGCTGCACAAGTGCGATGTGGCTCCTTATGAGAAGGGTTGGCAAGTGCTACAGCAAATTAATCCGGAATCACCAAGGGAAGGCTGGTTATTTGTTTCAGACAACAGAGAAGTATGTAATTCTTTTTATAACAGTTCCTGTGTAAAATATTTTAATATGTTTTAGTCTTTGGAGGAATAAACTTTGCTTCTCTGGATAATAAAATTATGTATATTGTTCCAACTCTTCGTTTAGCTGTCACTATAATTGGATGTAGCATTTGATTCTGTGTGAGCCTCTGCTGGAGTCTCAAAGATTATTGGACTCAACTCTGTTCCAGAAACAGACTTAATGCGATTCAGTAGTTCCCTTGCTACCCTGCCACCCTGCCTTTGCTGTTTGCATCAAGTGACTGACACACTTTTCTTTGGTCTCAGGAAAGTGGGGGCTCAGCAAGAACTGATTCCCGAGCCATTCAACTAGCCAAGAAAAAAAAGCAGAAAGGAACTGGGAGCAATGCAGGTGAGGCTGTGTGTGCTGCAGTGTGGGGGAGCAGGGGGCGAGCGCCACCGAGGGGCTTAGGTAAGGAGCAGAAGCGCATAGAATAGGAGTTCTTATGTTCTTTGTGTAACTTTTGCGTTTGTAGTGCCCTTGTATCAATTCTTGAGTTTTATGTGAACTTAAGGAAAAAAACTTAGTTGCACAAACCTCAGTACAAGTAGGGTGTATTTACCTAAAATGGTCGTGTGAGAGTTAGCAGTTGCAAACTCCGGTGTCCGTTACTAGGCAGGCTGCAGGTGGAAAGAGCAAAAGCAGACCAGATGTCAGAAAAGCAGGTGGGAACCTGATCCTTGGTGGTTGCTGGCCCCTCATTTTGGCCTTGGGAAGAGCCTGGGGACAGGGTGTCCCAGGGTGGGAGTTATGTTGAGCCTGCCCCTGGATGTCATATCATATCAGAATTACAGCTAATTGTAAAGTGTCAGCAGCTCATTTGAACTTTTTAAAATTTTTTTTGAACTTTTTTTAAAAAAAGAAAAACATTGGGCCTCCCTGGTGGTGCAGTGGGTTGAGCGCCGCGCTGTGAAGCTGTCCGCAGCCTCTGCAGCGCAGGTTCAATTCCAGGCTGGCCAGGGAGAAACCCACATGGCACGCAGACCTCTCCTGCCTCGCCCGCTGCTCCCCTCAGCAGTGTCTTCAGTCCGTCTGCCTGTTCTGCTCCCTGCTCTGTCTCTGGTGAATTCTCTCACCCTCCCGTACCTCTGACTGTACCCCAGATCTTGTATAAATAAATAAATCTTTTTTAAAAAGAAAAGAAAAGCATTAAGTGGACCAAACAGAACCATACGGGACCAGACTGCTAGTCCATGGCTTCGTGAGTCTCTCAGTCCCTCCACCCTGAAAATGGAATTAGTGGGATGCAGTGATGGGTTTACTCTAGTTATAGTATGTTCTTTTGTAACAGGGTGAATTCTTTTGATATATTATTTTGTATATTTCCTTTGTCTTTTATATTCATCTAAAGTTTATTTTTAAAATCAAAAGGGATACGTAGAACCAGCAATAGAGTTTTATATCTTCCTGTTTTTAATGTGACTACTTATTTAAAGTAGCAGTGATCCCCTATTTTCTCTTCATCAGTTTTGTAAAATAATTTTGCCCTATAGTGACAGAGAAAGGGTCACCCCTGCTGCTCACAAAGTGCCTGCCTGGAGTTGGCATAGATGGGATATGCTGCTGTGGTGCAGTGGTGGGATCTGGAGAATGAGAGACTGTAGCAGGTACTAGGCAGAGTTCACGAGGGAGAGCCCATACTCTAACCATGATGGGTCATCAAAGCTTGAAGGGAAAAGAAACTGTAGACTTTCAGGCATATATTACATATTATCCGTTGCATTGTTTTGAGGTTGCATCTAAATTATTTTTTTAGTAATTTAAAAAAAACAGCCATGTATTATCCCTTCTTTAAAAGTTAACAGTATTTTAATATCTAACAAGCATTTAAAAATTATCAGGTGTTTCAAATACCGTGTTTTTTTATAGTAGCATCAGGGCCAGCATCCAAATAAGATTCATGTTGCTATTGGTTGATGTGTTGCTCGCATCTCTTCTGTAGGCTTCTTTCTCCATCTCTCTCCCGTGTGTTTATTGAAGAATGTGCGTGGTTTGTGCTATTGAGATGGCCAATGTGGATCTTGCTGATTGCATCACTGTCATGAAGTTTAACAGGTTCTTCTGTCTTCTGTGTTTCCTATAAATTAGTAATTATATCTAGAGGCTTGATCTGATTGAAATTTGATTCTTGGAGGAGTGTTTGTATGTAGTAGGCTGGCAAAACTCCTTTGCAGGTGGTGATGGGTTCTCCCTGACGTCTGGCTGTCCATTCGGTGTTAGAAGCCTTTGATGACCAGTCACTACATCTGTGAATTTTTCAGTCGTTGGAGAAAGATGATACTCTGTCATCCCTTCCTCACTACTAGCTAGGAAACTTCAGTGAAGAGCAACGTCTTGTGAGTGCTGTACTATGAGGTGTACAGATCCTACAGAAAAGTCAGGATAAATGTCTGAATATTAATTTTCAAAATAATGAGCTATTTTCTTAACATCCTCCAGTGGTGGGGCAAAACATTTTTATGTTCATTGACTGAACCATGGAGAAGTTACTTTTCCGTGTGTAGTTGATAAGTGTATACTTGGAGGATTTCCTTTTGAGATGGTGTGCTCGGTCTTGGTGGTCTTCAAGTTCACCTTCACTTCAGTCATCAGCTTCTCCAGGACTCAGACCTTAAGGTTATGGTGTATTGCAGTGAAGGGACATGAAATAGTCAAGGGACATGAAACAGTAGGGCCTAGTCCTAGCCCAGCGCTTTTAGCTGTCCTTCCCTTGGAGTTGTGGATAGTTCTAGCTTCTCCCATCATGTGACGACATATACAACCTTGCCAGCCGGTGGAACTCATCAGGGCCTTGCTTGCCCAGACATGATCAGGGCTCGACTGCACGGACGTGCTGACTGTCCACGTGGCCGCCTTAGTCACCAGCTCCTCCCTAAGGTGGGCTGACACTGTGACCTCAAGCTTCCAGCATAAGTCATATTGTTAGATTCTTTGGGAGTGGCTCCAGGGCACCCAGATAAATAGACACTCAAAGTGGGACATTCCAAAACTTTGAGATTCCTTCCCAGGAGCTGGGGGCAAAGGCCATACTTCTCCTTGGGTAAGGTTAATCCAGTCTCACTCACTGTGTAAATGCCCTGTTTCTCCTTAAGGCTCCTACTAAGTCAGCACTTCAGAGTGGATTTGCCTGTGGTATTACTGTGGCGTTCTGATGGTGATTTCCTGTTTTCCTCATTCTTGGGCATACATTATTTAGAATTCTTTTGTGAGAGAAAGAACTGTACTTTCTCTTCCATTTATTCAGTTATATCTGCATCCACTCAGAAGTACTTATCGCACCTTTTTGGTTATAATCAGTATGGGATCATCAATATTGTCAGTATTTTGCTGCTTAAACTGTCCTAGCTGTGGCCATTGGGAACTCTTGATTGGATTCTTGTGTGCTTTTGATATGTCCCTTCCTGGTTTTTGTGGGGGTGGGGCTTAAGGAGTTGCTTCAGTCTTTCTGGCAGGAGAATGAAGAACTATCAGGCTCATCTTACAGTATTCTTACTCCAGCCCTGGAAGTGGCCACTTCCCCAATTAGACCTGTTCCTTTCATTGGAGAATGGTATTGGAGGCCAAGGCCTGGACACTGGAATTGCTGGTTGCTCCTTCCTACCTGGGAGTCATTAAGTCTAGGCTGTCAGTGGTCAGTGCCCGAAAGTGAGTTTATATATATATTAGCCAACACTGACTGTTTTTAATTCATCAGAGTTCAAATTTTAAAACAGTAATATAGTTCATGTGTCTGTGTTTATTAACACCACTACTCACTATACCAGTACTTTTCGGTGGAATATATTCAAGAGACACCAGTTCAGGTCAGCTGGTGCTGCTAAAGTATTTTTGGCTCCAATCTTAGAGG
Organism: Talpa occidentalis; assembly: GCF_014898055.3. NCBI lineage: Eukaryota > Metazoa > Chordata > Mammalia > Eulipotyphla > Talpidae > Talpa > Talpa occidentalis. The sequence continues at coordinate 10,416,810 of NW_023600993.1, forward strand.
GTAAATGGTTTGGGAGCTTTTTGGGTTTGGAGAGTTTGATTAGGGGATTAAGGTGTAGTAAGTCCAAGAACAGAGAAGTTGCAAGGTAACGGGATTTGGTGGGATTAAGTTGTTTCGACAGTAGAGACTTCATTATTGTCAATGTAGCTAAGGACAGAAGCAAAATCGTGCAGTGTGAATAATTCAAAAAACAAGATGCAGCGTTTAAATCCAAGACTATTCCCATTGGATTGCTTCTGAACGTAGAAAAGAAAATCGTGCCAGTTTCTTTGCCCTAGCACGTGGCATTCCACCTCAGAATAATCAGAATATTTTCTCAACATAAAAAGTCGAGAAATTTTATTCTTGAAAGTGATAGCAAAATAAGCTTAAAAAATGTAACCAATTTCAGAGCTATAAACAAATGTGTGCTTTTCTGCTCTCTCAGAGTAGAGAAAGTAGAGTGTCCACCAAAGAGACAGTAGCAGCGAAACATGAATCTGTGGATGATAAAGATGTGTGCTGTTCCTGGTAAAAGAGGCAAAGAGTGAATTAAGAGGCAAAATTCCAATGACATGTTGTTTAGAAGAGGCACATCCAGGATGGAAATATTTAGAGGAGTTCAAATTAAAACAAGATAAAAGAAAAAGTAAGCACAAAGCAGGAATTCATGCTAAGATCAGAGGTGTAGAATTCAGAGGAAAGTAATCAGACCAGGGAAGATTTCCCCTGTATTTTGGTTGCTAATCACATATAACTCACACGCAGAGCTTCACGACTTGCTACTAGAGACTGACATGAAACCTCACAATATCAAATACACAAAGTAAAAACTCAAAAATCTAGGAGAATTTGATAAATAAAAAGCAATATTGGAAGTGGTTAATTGAACTCATTTTTGGATCAAGTCGGACAATATAAAAATATGAAAGATGTTTGCAATAGAATTAATAAAATTGATGTAATAAATGTTCCATGTCCATGGAATATTCATAGAATTAAACTGAATAAATTTAAACCATCCATCAGGAAAACTGTAACAAAGTTGATAGCAGAAAGTAAAAATCAAGTCAGCAGTACATGTTTTTGACCATGATGTGGTAAAACAGGAAGTAAAAATTACATAGAAAACAGACACCTGCCAAACTCTTGAGTAAAAGAAGACATAAAAGCCAACGACAAATGCTTACGGAAGAATTGGGTAACTGTGGTTATGAGCTGAGTTCTTGCACAAGCAGCTTCCTATGCGTCAGTTTTCTCCTTTGTAAAGTAGTAATAAAAGCACCTCTTTAGCATTCTTATGGAGAGAGAGTGAGATAATACAGGTTAAGTGACACAGAATGTCAGTTAATTATTGTTGCTGTTATAGATGAGGGGGCGGGGTTGTGGCTGAAACTAGATGCAAGTTTATGCCGTGACTCCTTTTCTGTTAAAAAGAAAGCAGCTATTAAATAAGAAAGTAGGCTCTTATTTCAAGATGGGAAAAGAACAAACCTAAGTCAGAAATCCTTTTTTGAGATGGAAGTGTGACAGCCTATTCAGATATTGAAAAACATTCTCTGGGCCAAACAAATATCCTTCCGGTGGACAAGAGCCTCTGTCTGGTCAGTCATCTTCTACTTCTGAATGATACTACCACAAGAAAAGGAAAAAGCATAATTGAATTTCATATAAATACCATGTAAATTCCTTGATAATAAGTTGGAGTACCTGCAATAAAATGCATAGTTTTTAAGGAAAACAGAAACCACCATTATTCTGTGAAATAAAGACAAACCCTCCAGCAGCCGTGGATGAAGTTTGCTCTTCTTTGGCTCGTTTGCCCAGCGGTCACACAGACAGGTTCTGCTTCTCTGTGGAATATACAGGAGATGGTGTTCCAGAGTGCTGTGGAAAACTGGACACTTCCAAAGCCTGACATAGATACCCTTCAAAAAAGAGAGCTGTAAGTCAGTGATACTTGAAAATGGAAATGTTCTCAATAAAACGCAATTTTGGCAATGGAATTTAGTTGGGTAGCTTGAGAGTTACGAGTGTAAGGGAGTCTGTTACTCGGTTTATTGCAGTAACAGGTCAATGAAAAACTGATTTTCCCAACAGACTTTGAAAAATTAATGTATATTACCAATAAAATAGGAATATAATAGATAACCCAAACCAAGAGCCAACATCATACTCCATGGTGAGTTACCAGAGCCATTCTACGTGCACCCAGGAATTTCTTTTATTACCATTGTTACTTTTGGTATTTAACGTTCTGGAACTTCTTGCCATTGAAATAAGCCAAGAAAAAGAAATAACTGTAGGATGGAGACAAATAACTTTGAGATGATTTGGGTTTTCTAATAAACAGTCAAAAGCATCAACTGAAAAATGACTAGAGCTTAAAAGATGTTTAAGTGGCCTGTTACAAAATTAATGTATACCATTAGGAATGTTCTCTGTGGCAGCAACTAGTTAGGAAATGCAGTGGGAGAAAAGACCTATTTAAGATAACAAAAAAAAATTGCAAAATATCTGGAGGAAGTTTCACAGAGGGCCGGAACGAAATGGCAATGACAAAATTTGACTGAGAGACAGCGAGAATGCTTCTGGGTGGAGCCTCCCTGTGACCAGCCTAGCTGTGTGCCAGATGGAAACACAGGTAAACAACACAGACATCGCTGTTTGCATTCCGATTCGATAAACAAGAAAGGCAGTGAATTGAATGGCAGTGTGAGCAAACAAGGAAAGCGGTCTGGTGGTTTGTAGTTCTGTATAAGAGGAATACAGCCTCACAGAGATAATAGAGATAATGACACAAGGTGAAGAAGGGCTCACGCCTGAGGCTGCAGGGTGCTATCAGGAGAGGCCGTTGTCATGGCACAGCCCAGGCGAGTGTTTTCGGGAAAGCCGTCAGAGAGTTGCTGACAGGCCAGGCAGTTGAGAGCCTTGGAGATCTTTGTCAGAACTTTGGCTTTCACGCAGTCAGTTGGGAAACCACTGGAGGCATAATTAGAAAGGTGACATGATCTATTTTAAAAGATCATTCCAGCTGCTCTTCTGAAAATAACCGAAAGGAAGGAGAGCAGAACAGTTCCAAGAGTGGCCGAGGTCAGCGTGGTCGCCCGGCAGTGAAGAGCAGCGGTCGATTCTGGACCTGACTCAAAGGTCCAGCCAAGATCTGCTGGCAGCTCTGGGGTGCAAGAAGGAAGAAGTCTTTGTTGCAGACATGCTACATGCTCACCCTCCCCACATACTTGAATGTAATTCCACTGGAAATTCCAGAGAGATTTCAGAGTGATTGTCTAGGAACCAATGAGCAAGAAATCCTAAGGAAACATGGAAAAACCAGCAGAGAGGAGTTGCACTGAGCTTGCTAGGACCTCTTGTAAGCTCCTGCAGCTGAAGATGGCGGTGCCACTGCCCGTGGCAGGCTGGACACCTGGGAAATACCCACCATCTTGGCTGTTCTCCTGTGTGTGTAAAAGTGACTTCCATGTATTGGTAAATGAGCAATGATGGCCTTTTGGGAAAAAATATTGAAATTCCATTTTGGTCAAAGAGTAAATGAGAGGCTTATGGTTTTTTAAAAGCATGGCAAACTACCAAGAGCCAACATTGACTGTGTGCTCTGTGTGCTTTACATGTATTAGCTCATTTAATATTTAACAGTAACCCTCTAAGATGGAAAATGTTTCTACCCGCCTTTCTACAAGTGGACCCCTCAGGCGCGTCCACAGGCAGGTGACCCGTTGAGACCACTCTCCCCAGCTTGCTCTGTCGGTGGGTAAAGACACCCAGAGGGGAGCAGAGGCACAGGCCTTAAAGATCAGTCAGCCTCAAGAGGTTTCTGTAAATGAGCCAAAACAGCGTGAAATAATAGAAGTCGACTGAAATAATAGCAGCGAGGGATGGCCAGGCAGCCTCTGGGGGTGAAGGATCCGGCGGGGCTATCAGTTAACTGGAGGGTTATGGCATTTGTAGCTATTCTTTCTACAAGAGAATTCCAGTAACATTTACTCAGCTCCTGTCTAAGGACATCGGACCCGAAAACAGTGGCTTATGAACTTGAGTGTCATGAAGTTCAACCCAGGTAGGTTTGTACAGAAAGCCCTGTGAATGTGCGTGTTTCTCCTACGTCTTAATAGCTTCATAGGACTAAACACATGGAAATGTGTCAGAATCCCAGTGCCCGCCATTATCCATGACATGGGGTGAGTCCCATCTCCCACCCTTAGAAGAATCTGGAAAGCAGTCACTTAGATCAAATTGCTGTGTTCTGCGGTTCATTGAGGAACCCTAGTAGAGAGAGCCCCCTGCATGACCCAGAGTTACCACAGTCTACACACCAGGTGGGCCTCTGAGCCAGTGGTGTGGAGACAGCTGGCAGACCCCGTGCTCCGGAGCGTGTGGATTCATCAGCGCCAATCACCCCTTGGGGTGAGGATGGTAGCTAGGGCATCTTGAAGGGATCTTCCCGGTGGCGGTGCCCGTGTATGTGGAGCGCCTCTTCCCAGCCTGCTTTGTGCCCCAGGCCTCACTTGGCTCTCCTTGGGGAGGGGAGGTGGTGTGGAGGAGTCGGGGCTTGGAGGCCACATGGCCCTCACTTTAAGCTACTAAGTGCCAGATTAGGACGCTCTTTTGGGTCTGCTTCCCAGAAGCTTTTTGCTGGATTTACATCTCTCACCCACTCCTTAAGATTATCTTGCCCACCTCAGCATCTTGGATAGCTGTTGACAACGTTGAAGCAAAGTTCAGCTCAGTGCAGAGATTACTATGCCGGGTAGGGGCGTGTGGATTGAGAAAGGAAGTTTTGATCTTGTGATTGGTTTGTTAAATTGGTCATGTTGCATTTAATGTCGTCACTGGTCAGGAGGCAGGGTTGTGTGGTCATCACAGCCGCCTCTGCTTGCTTCGGTGTGCAGTCCGGCACCCATGACAGACATACACTCCTTTCTCGTCATCATAAGTGTTCATGACACACAGCAGGGGTATCATCTGGGGTCATGTAACAGAACACCCTGCCCCGGTGGCTCTAACAAGTAAAGTTTTTATTTCCTGGGCAAGTTGTCTAAAGACCGCCCGCCCAGTGCACCAAGGGGGTCAAGTTCCCCCCTCCCTACACTGCCTCTCGTTGCCACTTCGTGGGGCCCAGTGGGCAGTTGGGACACAGACCACAGCCTCCTGTGAGCAAACATGTCCGTGGGTTCTAAATGTTAAGGAAGAGTCTGTAGATTCCACACTTCGGCAGTCACCCTCCTCACCCTTGTCCCAGCCCAGCTCTGCCACCAAAAGCAGGTGGAATGGTTAGGAGACACCTGGAAGACAGCCAGAGCTGATCCAACATGAGAGAGTTGGTGCCCTGAGGCCGAGGACCCCGGATGGCGCAGGAAAGGAAGCGCTTGATGTGATGGGACCTCATTTCCCTGCAGCGAAGGGAACTGTCTCGGGGAACCGAGACTTGCCATCACACGCCCTCCAGGCTGCCACAGGGGCTTCGTGCTGCCCACAGATGCAGTGAGTGTCAAAAAGCTATTGCTGGGCTTTAGGGTTGATTTTCCTTCTTTGACTTTAATTTTTTTAAGTATGCTTTTGCAACCAACAAAGTAATGGATTTTGAAAAGGAAGCTGGACACACACCACCTGAAGGGCCTGGCAGCTGCCTCGTGCATACCCCAGAGTGGGCTGCAGGACCCTACCTGACCTTGCTTCCCTGAGGTGCTACTGGGCAGCCTGTTAGCTGTGCCCGTGTCTCGGGGGGCTCCCCTGCAGGTGCCATGGTACTTGGAGGGAAGTGAAGTCTGCCCTTGCAAAATGAGCCACTTGGGTCTGGTGGCTCTCTGTCCAGGAGACAGCTGTGCTTCCATTTGCTGAACTTTCTTGTCAAAGTCCTGCTTTTCTTCACCTCTTATTCTCATCGCTCTTCCAGTTGAGTAATTTTCAGTCCACAGGGCTGTGCAAAGTGACATTTAACAGGCAGACTTGCTGTAGAGCGTGGCCTCAGTGAGGACAGCAGCCTGAGCAGTTTACCGGGCATTGCATGTGTCGGTTTGTTTCATTTTAGGATCCTCAGGGTCTACTCAGAGGAAAGTAAAGGGAGACAAGGTCAGTCCTGCTCACATCCATGCAGGCCAGGGCTCGTGGTTATATGGGAATCTTGTGCCCAGTGGAGGTCTGCCAGGACCAGCCCCAGCAGCAGGCGTGCCGTGCGTCCAGGTACAGTTACTGCAGGTAAGCTGGCAGGCCAGGAGGAGACGTGTGGGCTGTGAGCACTGCTGCAGCCGAACCACCTTCCCCTCCTGCCTTTTGAGTCACCCCAAGTCCTGTTTTCCTTTGTGAATGATCCCTCTGAGACCCATCCTCTGCCCATCCTGTCACACTCCACCTGTCCAAGCCTTACCTCTATAGGATGGACACAGTGTCACAACGCTCTCCCTGTGTGTGGTTCTCCGCCCCACCATGCAATTTCTTCCACGTCTTGCTCGGAGTGCTGTGAGGTGTAGACAGTGTGTCCTAATCCTGCCTGAGACCCCCTGGAACTGTCCTGGAGCTGTGTGAGGCAGCCTCAGACAGGCCTGTGCTCCTGACCCTGCTTTTTTCTTGAAGGCTGGGGTGAAGGGGCTTCTGCAAGCTGCTCTGGTCACCCCATCCTTGGGGCTGCTGTGGCACACCGGAGCAGGTGGCTTTTTCCCTCCCTCTGCTTTCTTCCCTACCAAGCCAAACCCTTCAAGGGCAGGGTTATCCACTTGTTACCTGTGTCCGGGGCCCAGCACGTGCCTGGAGCTGGCTGCCTTGAACGCTCACTGGACAGCACCCCCGCCCTGTGCCTCTGCCTGCACCTGGGTTTTCAGTTTTCGTTTTTGAGGATTAGAATAGGGAAGTAAGGTGACTTGGAAGGGTTTTGGGAGAGAAGCGGTTTAGAAGCCAAGGAGGACTTGTAGCTTGGGCCACGGAGCAGCGTGGGCCACACCATCAGACGCCACAGACTGCTGCTTGAAGAGGGGGCGGGTGGCCCCATCCAGAGTGGGCTCCAGTCCTGGGAAGCCTCAGCACCCAGAGAGCACCATGCTACCGTGGCAGGTCTGCGGGATTCATGTAGGTAAAGGGGAGGTGGGGACAGCCTCGGGGTTTGGGGCTTGGCCTTACTGTTGTAGAAAACCTAGAGTCGTGTGAGGATCTGGTGGGGTTTGGATTTGTCCACAGAGGTGAGCAGGAAAGCTTGTCCTTCCTTTCCAGGTTTGGGGTGAGGGAGATGGAACAGTAGAGTGGTGGGGGAGCCTCCCAAGATGAGGGCAGTGGAAGTAGGGGGAAGCCCAGCCTAAGCCCTTCTACCATGGTCACGGCTGGCAGGTCAGAGATGTAAACTTTGAGGCCGAGAAACCTGGGTTTTCACCTTTCTCCTTTCCCGTGCAGTGGTGTAGTCCTGGGCACGTTCCACACACACTGTCCGAGTTTTCTCATCTGCACCATGGCAGTGTGCATGGGACGCTCCTGCGGGAGGCGTGGAGGGGTGGAGAGGTGCTGCTGGTGGCGCGGCACAGGAGTTGAGTGGTGGCTGTGGACGGCCTGGGGCCGACGTGCGGATGTAGAAGGGGGAGTGTTCGCATGTCCCTTTTCTGAACTGGACAATTAGGCACCTGGTAGCCTCCCCTCTCAGGGAGACCTCCAGCTGCTCTGGGCCAGGGCAGGGGTGAGCCTTCCCGGGTGGTCTGAGAAGGTGCTGTTGAGTGTGCGTGTGGGCGCTCGGGGACAACTGTGGGAAACCCCAACAGAGTTCAGGAGCCACCCCCTGGAGAGGGACGCCGCTTGGACTGAGCGGATTTGAGAGTGTGTAGGAGGCCTTTGGGCAAAGGGCCTGGGCATGAGCAGCAGCCGGTGGCTGGGGGGTTGGGCCCAGCTTTGCCTACGAGGCTGTGAGTTGCAATCAGGGTGAGGGAGTGAAGACCAGCAGGAATAATCAGAACCCGGGCCCCCCTGCTGGCCGCTCAGCTCTCTCCGAGGGCCGGGCATCGCCTCACCTGCACTGCTGTGGGCAGGGCTGGTTCTGCGGGAGCACGGGTGGAGGGTCCGTTAATAAGCTGTTCTGTTGCCTCCCCAGGACGACCCCTCAGGTGAAGGAGTCTTGCCACTGGCCTTCAGCCCACAGCCTTCCGCCTTCCACCCCCTGTATGCTGCGGTCGATGTGCCCATCTATGTCCTCCAGGTCTGGACGCTTTGTAACTCTGGGCTTGTTAGTGAGACTCTCGGGAAGCTTCCGGCTCCCTGAGGCGGGTGGCGGAGGGAAGCCTGGAGAGGCGACTCACTGGGTTGGTGGCCAGGATGTTGGGTAAATGACTGAGAAATGGTTAGGAACGAAGCTCTGATTTGCTCATTGTTGTGGCACCTGTAAACCAGGTGAAATTTACCACTTTTCAGATACTTTAGAAATTCTAGTCACTTTCTCCTGTGGAAAGTAGGCTGGTCGGTGGCAAAATAGACCTGGACAATTTAGTTTGCTTAAGTAAGTGGTTAAGCTGAGTGTCGTGGCGGTGGGTAGCTCAGACTGGGACCTGATGCGAGTATGTATGTGCCCTCACATTTCTAACAGTTTGGCTTAAATACACAAAAAGTCCGTCCAAATAGTAATTTTAGTTTTGTTGCACTCAGATTGGGCTCTTCAATATTTTCCTCAGTGTCCAAGTAGTGCTGACTAAGAGTTGACGTGCGGCGCAGTGGTCGGCCCCGACCGCTGGAGCGGGCCACCTTGGAGGGAGGTCTGCTGCCGCGTGTCCAGAGATCCGCATCAGCGTTCCTCCGTTCTGCCTGGTGCTCCCACTTCCAAGAGGGCTCTGAAGAGCGAGGCCCTGCACACGTCAGTGCCCGGAGAACGGACGGCCTTGCCCCTCACGGTGGGAACTCTCCGAGCAGGAGGGTGGAGTCACGCGCAGTGGGTGCTGGGGTGTCCTGGTCCTGGAGTGACGCCTGGTGACTGGGCAAGATGCTGCCTGTGTGCCAGGTGGAGGCAACACTAGGAAACCAGCCAGGACAATCTCATTTTTGAGAAAACCTACGACACCCTATTGAGCTCACTTTCCCTTATTTTTATTGATACTTTTTTCTTTTTTCTGGGCACATACATTTAAAATAAAGGGAGATGAAGTCCTTAGTTGCAGAAAATCAGAAGCACCTTACCTGCCGGTTACTGGGCGAGTGGCTGTGAGGCTGCCCCCCTGCGAGGTGGTCCTGCTCTGTCCTGCTCTGCCCAGCATGCCCTCTGCCCCCCTCATTGCTCTCCTTGGTTTTGCAGGAGGTGTTTCCTGCAGCTGAAGGAGTGGCTGGGCCTGAGGACACACAGCACACAGGGAGCACCATCAACCTGCGGGACCTGCAGTGAAGTTGCCATCTGCCTGGGGACCCACGGGTGCCAGCTCCCACGGGTGTCTCCCGAGATTCCTCAGTGTTCTCACAGGCCGAGACCAGGCTCCCTTTGGTTTCTGCTCAGAAGGCCAGCCTAGGTCTTCTCTTGGGTACATTTATCAAAAATGTTTTCATCCATTTTATCAGGAACCAGTTTGGGGCTGTCCTGTTTGAAACTGCTTTCATTGGAGCAGAGTGCTTCAGTGAGCCTCGGCCTGGGCAGACACCCTTCCTTCCATCCGATCTGAGCCAGGGAGTGTGTGCTGCGTTTAAAACAGAAATAGGCCAGAGCACACACTTCCTCGTCAAGTCCGCCTTTCCCTGGAGTCATGGGCTCTTCCAGTCAGTGTTTCAGCGTTCTGCCTGAGAGCTAGAAAAGTCCCCTCTCCCCTTTCTGAGAGCTGTGTAGCCCCCGTTTTCCATCACCCCTTGGGTGATGTTTGCAGTTAGGTTGGTTTTACCTCACTGTAGGGCAAAGGTGGTCCTTTTATCACAGTGAAGACAAATTCTGATCTGTTCTGGAAGACCAGGCGTAAGCAGCTGATCGGAGAGGACATTATGGGGGTGACGTGGGGCACATCAGAGGCCCTGCGAGCCAGCCCTCTGCAGAGACCAAACTTAGAGCTCATAGTTTGAGAATGCTCGAGTTAAAACTTCATTTTTCTAATTCTGTATTTGGGTATTAACGTTGAATAATAATTTGACAGCAGTTTATAAAGTAATGTTCTGGGTACTATAAATTATGTGGAGGCTGTAATGATGGCGTTGAATGTTTCTGTTGAGTTGAAGATGTGCATAGCCTGTGTCGGTGTGTATCTTTGTGGAGTGAGGTCTGTCTTGCAAGAGGAGATGCGTTAATAACCTTGCACATATTTATTTGTTCATTAGTAGATTGCACACAGATCACTCGGAAGTGCTTTTTTTTTTTTTTTTTTTTTCCGCCTTGTGCCTTTTGAAGTATGTTTATGCAAACACTATTTCGGTTCTCAGACTTGAAGTCATCCAGTCTCTCCCTGTCCTGTTTCTGCGTTTTGAGTTTTTGGACATTTGGGAGTGGCTCCAGCATTCAGAGTGATTCCTCTCTGTCCTGTCCAAAGGCCCTGTCTGCCCAGGCTGCTTCTCCACGCAAAGGAACTCGGGCCCATTTCTAAATGGTTCTTTCCCCAGAACTCTGTGCTGCTTCAGACTAAAGTTCAGTGGTTGAATTTGTCCACCTGGCACCTCAGCCGGGTCACCCGGGGCCCTCCTCTCTCTACGGGACCCAGGCCTGTCTGCCAGTGTGGCCTTGGGACCGGGTAGCTGGTGGCCACCCTGCCCTGTCCTCCTGGAGGGTGGAGGGTCTGGCCTCTTGGCGTGCCCTCCTGGAGGTGTGTTGCTGGACTATTCTGTACCAGTGAGTGTCCACCTCAAAGTGACTGGTACTGGCTGTCAGCTTTCTGGGCACTGAGGTTGCTGCTTGGCAATGGGCCCAACTCCTAGTGCAAATGAATAAAAGTTTTGTATAGTCACGCACTGAAGGTTTCACTTGGCTTAATTCAGGGAATTGCATGTATAGCGTTGAAATCATTTTTCCCTTCACTCAGTGGTAGTAACTCATCTCCCCGGCTTGCTGCCTGCTTTTCTTATCTTTGCATTGGGGCCGACCCCACACCCCAGTATGGAATTGGCTTTTGCTAGATGAGAGCCTAGAGGAGCTCTGTCCCTCAGCATTTGCTGGGCACAGCGTCTGCCTCCTCCAACAGGCCTGCAAGATACCCGAGAGACATGGAGTTTATTTCACACAGGTAAGGGGACCCGCAGCAGGAGCCCATGGGGGCGCAGCGACAGGCCGCACTGGGTTCCCCTGACCCAGCCCCGTCCCCGCTCCCTGCCTCCGTCCCCTGTGCTGTTAGCCAGGCCAGCGCCGCCAGGACTAAGTGAAGAAAAACAGCTGCTCCTCCTCTTCCTTGTCCATCGTTGCGGGCTCAGCCTTCTCCTTGATTTTCATGACTGGAGGCCGAGAGCGACACACCAGCTTTCTGCCTCTCTGCAGAGGAAGTGGACTCAGTAAGCCTTGCCCTGTGGCCTCGTCACACCAGAGGTGCTGCCCAGATGCCTGAATGCCAGACACCCCTGCCCTGGTGTGCCACTAGTAGCATGGCGAGCCCGGCCTCCCTGGTCACTCCAGGTCAGCCAGCCGACTGAGGGCTGGAGTTGTCAGAAACCACTCAGGAGCGTGTCCAGCATTTACCTAGGGTGCCAGCCCCAGGGTGTACGTGGGCAGAGGGGGAGGCACCCGATCAGAGGAGACTCCCTACCAGTTTACCACCCCTCCGTGGCATCATGGGAGTGCTCGTCTGCTCACGGGGAAGCCCACTGGCCTCATTTGTCCCTTGGGCGTGATGATCAGGCCCGGCCCACTGGGGACCACGTGTCCTGTTGCCAGAGCCCGTAGGCAAGTGGCCACCCCAGCTCATTCTCCATTGTGTAGGGCCCTGGGCACCAGCAGTCAGGGGGATCCCTAGTGATAGGTGACAAGCTTGGCCTGAGGTCTGACTGACTATAGATGGGGTGGGGGGTGGGGCAAAAGGCTGAGCTGTTGGTCCCGGCTCCGAGAGCCTGCACCTGAGCCGGATGGGGAGGGCACAGCCAGACCAGTGACTGCCCCAGCGTGTGTGCAGGCGACCTGGCGGCCCCAGGGAGACTTCTAGAGGACACAGGTCCAGGTGAGGAGTTTAGTCTCAAGGGGTGACGGCCCCGGGAAAGGGAGACCCTGCTTTTCCCTGACTTTGCTGTGATAGCCGGGCCCCCAGAACCTCAGCAGCAGGTCTGCAGAGGGGTGAACCAGGCTTGGCTGCAGGCACTCAGCCTGTCAGCGCCCCGTGCCTGCTGGTCTCTGGGCCTTGCCCCTGCCGCAGTTCCTCGGGCTGTCCAGCCTACCTTTTTCTTGATCTCAGCCTGGACGCGGGCCCGGGCCCGCTGCAGACGCTCCTCCTGCAGCACCTTCTGCAGCTTCATCTTCTCTTCCCGGATTCTGGGTGACAGATTAAAGACTGGAGGGGCCTGGGGAGCCAACACATCTCCACTGTGCTCAGCTGGGCCCTGGCCCCCCTTCTTGTGAGAAAACTCCCCACTCCTCTCCACCCTTCCCTGCCATGCCAGGGCCTTGCTGCTGCCCTGCTTCCTAGGGGTCGCAGCTCCGCCTCCAGGGGAGACCACCTATGGATCGGTCCTCATAGCCCCAGGGGCCCAGGTTCTAGATCCCTGAGCCACGACCCATGGCTTCCTCCACCACTCTGGCAGCCCAGGCCCCAGCACAGCCCATAGTCACGTCTCCTTCCGGTCTGTGCTTAGGGTCAAGCCTTTGCCCAGTGCCGGCCCGGAGCAGCGTGCTGGGAACACCAGAGCGCCTGTGCTTGCGGGAGGATCTTTGCAGATGCCTGGCCGTGAACCCGGCAGCCCTCAAGCCAAGAACTCACTTGTACCCGCTCGCCTGGGGGCTCCCCAGGGCTCCCCTCAGAGGGGGCAGCCCTCGTCTAGCATTCTGGCACTGCCGGACGCCTACCCCCGCCACTACGTTCTGGGCTTCCCGAGGCTCCGCCCTTCCTCCCTTGGGCTCTGGCAGTGCCAGCCACTCTTCCTCCAACCCCGCTCCCCAAATGGCTATTGCTGTCCCTTGTCCTAGGGCCCAGGGCTGTGCTGGCCACACCCTCACTGGCCACACCAGCCCCGAGTCCACATCATCTCCCGCTCCAAAAGAGGGGCTTCCCTTGTTCGGGCTGAATTTGGTGATCCCCCCTGGGGTCCCCCCAGCCCCTGGCTCCTGTCTCACAGCAGGGAGCTCTTTGAGGGCCCGGCTGTATCTGACCTCAGAGAGCAGGGTTGTGGGGGAGCCTCAGCCACAGGGCCCTCCGCTGCGGGGCGGCTCACTTTTTGCGCCGTTCCTTCTCCTTGGCCCTCTCGAACTCCTCCACCTTGTGCTGGGGCATGCGCTCCAGGTTCTCGAGCAGCTCATGCAGCTGGTGCTCAATGATGGTCAGCATCTGCACCGTGCCCAGGTTGGAGTCCTGCTGGGCGCCTATGCACTGCCGGTACACTGACAGCACCTTCTGGTTCAGGCTCTCCAGCAGCTTGTCCTGTGAGGTGGGCAGGCCTCCAGCGGGGTCACGGCCTGGGCCTGGCCTGCGACCCAGGGGCTTTGCTGGCACAAGGCGCACTTGCAGGGCAAGCAACGTGCACACCTGGACTTGGCTTGGCCAGAGCTACTGGATGCCTTTGCCTTCCTGTGGTCAACCAGGTCCCGGGTTCCAGGCCCCGGCGAGGCTCATGCCTGCACCTTGGTGTGCCACTAATGAGGCCCAGTCCCCTCCTGCAGGACGCCCTCCCCCCTCATCTGTACTGGCCGTGGCTCCCCACAGGCGCCAGCTTTCTGTGTGGCCCTGAGCAGATGAACCCCCTCTCTGGTCCTATTCTGACATTCAGAAACATTCAACACAATCTGCTGCACACAGTGGGCATGAGTATTAAAAGCAATAGCAGGTAAAAGGCTGTAGGCCAGGCAGAGGGTGCAGCCAGTGTCCAGTGGAGTCCAGCACAGGCTGGGACACGCTGCCTACCCAGCCTGCTGCCTGCCACACAGTAGGTAGGCCCTTAACAGGTATTTCAATGAGGTAGAAAGGCAGGCCCACACACATGCCCCAAGGGGTGCTGTCAGCCCCTGTTCCTGCTCCCAGAACATCCCTGACCTGTCCCCCTCAGAATTCTCTCGGCCTCCCACCTGGCGTGGGGATGTGCCTTTCTCCCAAGAGGGTCACCTCCTGGACACTGTGGTTAATGCAAGAAGGTGCATGGACATACATACACAGGCTGGCCTTGGTGGGGAACCAGGGCCTCCAGGGGTTGCCCAGGCCCACAGAGCCTGGAAGGTGGTGAGGGGCCATCAGCTGCCCCAGTGCCTCGGGCCTCGCTCCCACTCCTGCTGTCCAAGCTGCAGGCTCTGGGCCTCCTCGCAGCAGGTACCCATGAATGGCCCCCATTGCCTCCCCGGGGCCCTGGCCACCCACACTCGCTCTGTGCCTGCCACCCCGGGGGGCCTACCTCCTGACCACCCTTGTACTCGCCAAAGTGAAAGACTCGGGATTTGAGCTCCAGGTCGGCAGCTGTCTCCTCCTCCTTGGCAATGGACATCATCAGCGTGTTGATCCACTGCTTCAGCTGCTGGACCTCCCTGTCCCTGTGTGGGAGACCGCAGGCCCCTCACCTCTCCGAGCCCGCCCTCCTGCCACTGCCCTGAGGCCAGTGGGGCCAAGAGGGCAAAGTGACTGCGTACCCCAGGGCCAGAGATGCTGATGAGATCCCGGGGTAAAATTAAAGACCTTTAACCATCAACTGAAAGGAAAAATAACAGTTTGGTCGAGATATAATTCACGCACCACAAAATTCCTTTACAATGTACGACTCGGAGGTTTTTAGTATATTCAAGAAATTGCACAGCCACGCTGAAATCTGAGAAAATTTTCACTCCCCAGTGAAATCCTTGCCCCTTATAGCAGCAGTCCTCATTCTCCCCCACCTCTACTTTATGTCTCACTCCAGGACGTATCGCAAATGCATGATCACATAGTGTATGTCTGGCTCTCGGGTCATGCTTGCTGTGGCACGTCAGAACTTTATTCCTTTTTATGACCGAATAATATTCCATTCTATGGCTAGAGCACACTTAGTCTGCCCATTGATCCATTGATGGATGATTGGGTGCTTCTCCCTTTTGGCTCTTGGAAATAATGCTGCTGTGACCATTCACAGGTTTTGGTGAGGACATGTTTTCAGTTATCTTGGGTATATAAGAAAATCACAACAATCAAATTTTTAAAGAAATGATTAAAAAATTACAACCCTCTCCATCTCTGGCCGCTGCAGCAAGAGGACCCTCTACCAGGTCCATGCATCTGCAATGGATGGTTATTTGGAACTGCTCTAGCCTCGTCAAGAGGAAGGAGGAAGAGAGCATTGAACCCAGTAACCTCAATGTCTGCAATTGAGGTTGTGGGGCAGCAGCCACAGCAAAGGTGTGGTAGTGGTCATGAGAGGAGATCCAGCCTGCAAAAGCCTGCCACCTCCTACAGGCAGCCCACCATCAACCGAACCCCAGAGCCACCCTCAGCAGCATCTGGCACATGATGCACAAGAACAAGTATGACCCCAGCCTGCAAATGACTGCCTTCTGCAGGGCCAGCCCCCTCCTGCACAACCAGAAGCTTATGATGGGGAAAGGGAAGAGGACCTGCCTGCCCAAGAGGTCCTGAGTGCACTCCCCTCCCCCAGCTATAAAAACATCTACCGACTCCACCATAAAAAAGATGACTAATCTTTCACAATGGTTTCCCAAATGGGAATCTTGGCTTCGAACAGAATGGCTACTGTTTACAAGTCCTGGCCAGAGCAAGTGGGTGGACGTCTGGCCACTCGCCACCGGTGCCCAGGGGCCCAGAGGTAACCCTCCTCGCTGCCTCCCACGATGATTTCATGACTTCTCCCACCCCCACCATTTGTTGGTAGAACCTGTTGACTTCTGCCTGCAAATATTGAGGGTTTGCGCTTGCGCACTGAGTGCTGAGTGCCCCTCCTGGTCAGGTGCAGGCAAGGAGGTGGGCGGGCGTCGCTGCCCTTCCCTCTCCCGCTGCAGTGACTTGCAGAAGGTTGAAAGGGCCTGTGCCTTCCCAGTCCCCTCATTTCTTTGCCTTTCCCCCTTTTGAGAGCCAGATACTAGAAGCTAGGACATTCAAAAACAGTGTATGTGGGGAAAGTTGGAAAGTGACTGCACGCACTATCATAAAGCTGCAGTAATTGAGGCGCGAAATACCTATGAAAGAACAGGCAAGTAGATCCATGGCACGGGAAGGAGAGCCCAGAAGTAGACTCACGTGAAGACAGGCCAGCTGGTATCTAACAAAGGAGCAAGCGCAACGCAACCGAGCAAAGACAAGACTTCACAAATGGTGCTGAAACAACTGGTCGTCCGCGTGCCAAGAAATGAGGCATAAGTGCGGATGGTTTGGCGGAAGAAAGGAGAATGAACCTAGACACAGACTTCACACCCTTCATAAGAACTAGCTCAAGTGGCTCAGAGGCCAAAATGTAAAGTGTAAGACCATAAAACAAGCAAAAAGCAACATAGGAGAAGATCTAGTTGGTTGTGGACTTGCTAATGACTTTTTAGCTATAATAACCAAACTGATGATCATGAAAGAACTGATGAGCTAGACTTGGTTAAAATTAAAAGTGCCTGCTGGGGCCTCTCTGGTGGCACAAGGGGTTAAAGCACCGCACTATGAAGCAATCCATAGCCTCGGCAGCATGAGTTCGATCCCTGGCCGGCAGGGAGCAACCCACACAGTGCAGCAGACCTCTCCTGCCTCACCCGCTGCTCCCCTCAGCAGTGTACTTAGGTCAATCTGCCTGTTCTGTTCCCCGCTCTGTCTCTGGTGAATCCTCTCACCCCCTGCATCTCTGGCCTGTACCCCAGCTCTTGTATGCATAAATAAATAAAATCTTTAAAAACAAATAAAAGCACCTGCTGTAGGAAAGGCGGTGTCAACAGAATGAGAAGCCACAGGCGGGGAGAAAATATTTGCAAAATACATATCTGAGAAAAGATTTTTGCCCACAAAATACAAAGCACTCTCAGAATTTAACAAGAAAATGAACAACCCAGTTTTAAACATGGGCATAAGACCTGACATCACCAAAGAAGGTACACGGATGGCAGAGAAGCGTGTGGATTGTTCCACACCGTGTCAGGGAAACTCATGTTCAACAGTGGCCCCTGCAGCCCACCCGTTAGAATGGCCTTGTCCTAACCACCCGCCAGCTCCTCTGCCGGCGAGGAAGCAGAGCAACGAGAATGTTCATATATTGTCACTGGGACCGTAAAGTGGTTCAGTCACTTTGGAAGAAAGTTGGGCAACTTCTGAAATTAAACATACATGCTGTTACCACACAGTCCAGCAACCTGCTCCTTGGTATTTACCCCGAGGGGTTGGGTAAATAATGAAGCCTGAGCGTGGGTATTTATAGCGGCCTCCTGCCTGACTGCCAGAACTCCGGAGCAACCAAGGTGTCTGAGGGAAGAGGTAAGGTGGGGTTCACGCAGACAATGGTGTATTGTCTCGCACTGGGAGGAAGGGGTGAGCAGGTCACGTCCTGGGGGTGTCTGCATGCCTGGGGGTGTCTGCGTGGCGTCTTTGGAGAAATGCCTGTTCAGATCCCCTGCCCAGTTTTTAACCAGGTGGGTTTATTTTTTGTTGTCCTCGAGTTGTATTAATTATCCGTACCTTTTGGACCCTAACCCCTTGTCTGATGTGTGTCTGGCTTGGAACTACCTTCTCTCATCCAGCAAACAGCCTTCCTTCTTTTCCCTGTGCAGAAGTGTTTTAGTTTGGTGTTGTCAGGAAGAGACAGTAGGAATTGGTACAATTTCTTAAATATTTGATGGAACTCACTGGTAAACCCATGTGGGTCTGGTGGCTTCTGTTTGGGAAGATTATTCAAATTCTCGTAATAACTGGGCCTATTTGGATTATTTCTTTACTGTATCTATATATTTTTTAAAGATTTATTTATTTATGCATACAAGAGCTGGGGTGTAGGCCAGAGATGCAGGGGGTGAGAGGACTCACCAGAGACAGAGTGGGGAGCAGAACAGGCGGATCTACTGAAATACACTGCTGAAGGCACAGCGGGCGAGACAGTAAACTCAAGCCCTCTCACTTGGAGGAAAAAAAACTTTTGGCGTGAGAGTGCTAGCCTTCATGGACATTAAAGACAAGTGGGCTGTGACTCCCAGGGGAGTGACATGGTGGCGCTCTCAGAGGTGGCTCAGCTGTGGACGCAGCCCAGCTACCTGAGTGAGGACTGCAGTGCACAGCCCGCCAGGTGCTGCTGGAGGTGTGCGTGTGCATGTGCTCACCTCATGGGGTCTCGGAATCTGGGAGGCCGCCCGCCTCTCCCAGCTCATCTGTGTGTCTTTGCAACCTCCCAGCTTTCTTGGAAATAACCTTTCCTAGGAGCTGGTGACTTCACATCTCTCTGGAGACTCCTCACAGGAGGCCCCAGTGGCAGGTAATGGGCCAGTGAGATCTGGTGGGTACTCAGAAATAGACTCCCCCATGGGGCAGGAAGCCTTGGGCCGTCTCCCCACCTCAGGATATTGCACCTGCTTTCCTTCCACCTCTCCCCAATGTGGCTGGCTTTTCTCTGCCCTCGGGAAATGTCCAGCTCAAGTGACACCTTCTAGAATCTCCCCTGCCCTCTCCAGTGTGCCGCCTCCCTCCACTTCAGCGCCCTTCTCTTACTGCTCTCATCATTTTCTTCCTGGCGCATATGAGCAACTATAAGTCAAATCTGTGGCCCTGTAGAATGGTAGATCCATGAGGCAGGGCCTTGCCTTATCCTTGAGGGCCTAGACCCAAGGCTGACCCCAAACAGGTGCTCGGTCTGTGGGGAGTGAACAGTTGGTTCCTTCCTCCCAACAGGCCTCACTTTGTGCCCCTGCCCAGCCCAACTCTCCGGGGGCTGGTGTCAACAGAACACCTCAGGGTACAAGGTCCTTGGCAATGTCCTCAGTGCAGGCTGCTCTAGGTGGAGATGGACCAGTGGCTCCACCCACCTACCCTATCCCTGCTCCCAAATCCCCTGGTCAAGCTGTCTCTCCAGAGCCAGGCCTATACGACTTCAGATGGAGTTTTCCAGAGAAGCCAGGGCAAAGCCAGGGCCATGGTGTATGTGTGTGGTGGGGAAGGCACCGCTCCCAGCACCGTGGGGGCCCCAGGGTGACAGCCAGGGATGGGGCCCATCTCCCACTGGCCTGGAGCAGGGGGGGCTGTCCAATACCCACATGCGATTCTGGGTGTTTCTCAGGGTGAATTTCAGCTCTTCCAGCGTCTCTTCCATCTCCTGGGTGTTCTGGATCAGCGAGAGGTTCTGCTCCTCCAGCTTCAGGAAGATGTCCAGAAGCTGCTGGGGCTCCGTGAAGTACAGCGCCAGCTCCTGCAAGCAGAGCTCGGTGTGTGACCGCCGCGCCCGCCCTGCAGCCCCACCCCACGTGGCCCACTGACCTCCTCCTCGCTGTCCTGGTCGTCCTGCACCGACGGGGCAGAGTTGGACCTGCTGAGAGACACAAGGTCGGGGCGCTGCCAGCAGCCTTGCAGGCGCAGGGCGGTGAGCATGGTCTTGCCCCTCCCGGTGGTTCAGACACCCCGGGCCCAGGCGGAGGCACCAGCCTTGGGTCCCGAAGCCGGGCCAGGGCATAGTTTCAAAATTCAGTTGGCTCATCTCAGTCAAGTTGGAATGAAACTTGCCTTCTCTCCTGCTGCCCTCTCAGCCACCATGTCCCCCTCCCCACCCATGCTCGCTCTCTAGGTGCTACCTCAGGGCCTTGGCACTTGAAGCCCCTACCGCAGGGCTGTGCCTCCTACTTTGCCCTTCTTTCTCTAAGACCCACCCTTGGAGACTGTTCTGCCTACCTGCCCTGTCTAGATCTGGCCTTGGCCTTTGTCCTGGAGGGCCCCACTCGTAGCTGGTGGGTGACAGGGCCTCACTCAACCCTGAGCACCCACAGGGCCAGGGACTTGAGTGGCCATCGGTGCAGGAAAGGCCGTGTGGCCCTTGAGGACTCGGCACGGGGCTCCAGAAGGCCCGTGATCTCACTGCTAAACCTGCCTTCACGGCCCCTCCTGTCCTCCTCAGCCTGGATTCCTGAGCTGGGCGTGCAGATTCTGCGGGCCGAGGCGCTGCAGGTCAGGCTCATGGCCAGAGGACCCGAGGCCCGGGCGAGAGACTCCAGGCCCTGACCGCTGGAAGTGGAGAGGCGTGCGTGCAGAGCTCTGAGGGGGCCCTGGAGGTCTTCCCAGAGGAGGGGCCACAGCGACAACTAAATCACCCACCAGGGCTTCGCTTCACACCATCATCCATGCAGGCGCCCATCTGACAAATGAGCTCAGAGTCACTGGCCAGGGTCCTCGGCAGAGCGTGGCTGCCCCATACGCTGCCCTTCTGGGAGTCCGTCCTCCGGATGCCTTCTGGAGCCTGGGCTGACTCGGCCGCCACTTGCCCTCTCAGTTCCTTATGCACCCCATGACTGTGCCAACACGGCTAGTAATGGAGGGGCCTAGCTCAGGCTGGGTCTGGGTCTGCTCTGAGTGACTGTCCCAACACAGGGGCCTGCGGGCGTGCTCCGGGGCTGAGGGAGCAAGCTCACCTAACCTCCTCTAGCCTGTGCAGCACTGAGCTGGAGACAAGAGCCCAGCAGCAGGAGGTGTGGGCTCATGGCCCTGGCAGGTGCCTAGTCCCTGGGTATAACGCATAAAGGTGAAATGAGCTTGGAAACTGGGGGTGCTTGGGGGTCCTTCCAGCCTTGGAGCATCAGTTTGGGATATGGGAGGATAAATATGAAGAAAATCTAAGGGTGTGGAGCTCAGGAACAGATTGGGGGCAGAATCCCCGGATGGGGTCACAGAGCATGGTGGAAACAGAAGGGGAGAGGATGGAGCACATAAGGGATGAGAAACTATAGACCCCATGAAGAAGAGTGAAGGGGGCCCTGAGCCCCCAGATCACAATTCCCCCTCCCACACCACCACCCTTCTCCAAGGGCATAAACCATAAAGCTTCCAGAAGCAATCATAAGAAAATATTTTAGTGGACTTCTAGGCTGCAGAGATTTCTTTAGCAGGACACTGAATGAAACACCCGTAAAGACTGATAAATTTAACCCAAAAGAGAACATTGAAAGAGTAATGAGGCAAGACCCAGACTGGGCAAAGGGCCTCTACACTCACTACCAAGAGGACTGACATCCAGAACGTAGGAAGAGCACATGGACACCAGAAGAAAAAGGCCAAGGATCCTACACAATGGTACAAAAATCAGGGTCTTCGAAGGAGGCGATCCAGGTGGCCACCATATTTGTCACGAAAATGTCAGTAATACCAGAATGAGGTACCACCCTCCCTGTGCTAACCCCTTCTTAATGTTTTGATTCCTGAGGCCTTGCTGACTCCAGAGGAGCTGCCCCTCCCAGAGGGAGCCTAGAGGGAAGGAGGGGGCCAGACCACCCCGAGCCACACCCCCACTCTCCTGGGCTACTGTTTGCATCACTGGCTGGCAGGCCCCAGGAGAGAATAAGGAGGCAGTGACGCCAGGGCCTCTGGGCCAGCAGCCTGGCTGGGTGGGGGCTGGGAGGGGTGCGCAGGAATTAGGGGGTGACATATCTACAGAGTAGTGATTTTTATGCATGATTTTCCTATCAAAAATTTAAATTAAAAAAATTTCAGGGAGGGAGAAGTACCCAGGAGGGAGCCAACAGCAGGTGGGTAGGTGGAGGGGCTGGGTTTGTAGTGGCCCGTGGATCTTTGCGTTTTGTCTCTCATTGTGTTTTTTTCAGATCTGAACATAACTCGTTTATATCTGGACGATTTATATAAAGACCCAGACTTCTGGCTTCTTTTGAAAGGCCCTGGAGCTCTGGTCCCCCCAGGCAGCATCCCTGGCCATGGGGGGGCTGAGTGGACCCAGGGCCTGCTGCTCAGGATGCCGTCTGACACCCTCACCTAACTGATCGACACTTAACTGTCCACTGGCACCAAGTGGGCCACCCCAGGCTTCAGTTTACTGAATCAGATAGAAAATGTAAGTCAGCGATACCCTCCAGGTGGGGAACAGCACCATCTCCCCATTCCCCCCAGGGACCTGGTCCATCCAGGCTGGTGCCTCTTATCTGGAGTCACTCACCTGTCGAGGTCCAGCCTGCTGGGCATGCTGCCCCGGCTGCCCTGCCTGCTCCGGCTGCTCTGGCTGCTCTGGCTGCCCTGGCTGCCTTGCTGGCCGCTGCTGATGCTGACCACGACCTGCCCCATCCGTACCCCCTGATATTTTAGGAACTTCTTTGGGTTTGGCCACTCTGGAGGAAGCAGAGGAAGGGTAGCCACGTGTCCCAGTCCAGGGGAGGAGGCCCCCCCAGCCTGGGGCAGCATTGTACCTCGGGTGATCTTGCTCTTCGTGTTTGTTCCTACAGGAAGAAAAGGAGGGGTCTCAGATAGCCTTGGCTGGAGCCAGACCTCCATGATACTGCCAGGGGACACGGGGTGCCTTTGGACCCTCCCCTCAGCTGCAGCTGCAGGAAGACACAGGTGACTGGGAGGGAAGCCCCTTGGGTTTGAGTTGAGATTTGGCTCTGCTTGCGGAGAGCATGCCTGGACTGAGCCGTGGGGGACTACGGGGCAGCCGCTGCCCCTGGCTGGGGCTCTGAAAGCTCCAGGAGGAGTGCAGTCCATGGGCTGGATGCCCCCTGCCAGCTGGTGCAGGGTCTAGGTGCACCCAGGTGCACCTGCCTGCTCCTTCCTGCTACCTTTGTCCCCTGGTGCAGAGGGCACAGAGCTCTCTTGGCTGTCCCCAGAGGTCTCCTTGGCCTTTTTCAGAGCCAGACGCTTCTTCTCATGTTCTTCCAGCCACTCCTTGGGTGACAGCTTGTATAGGAAATCCTTGTAGATCTTGTAATGCTGCAGATTGTCTTCAAATTTGGAGATTTCGCTAGGCCGGGGGAGGGGGAGGGGGAGGTTGGGCTCTGCCTGCTGGGAGGCTCTCCAGCCAGCCAGGATCGCCAGTGCCTCCTGGTCAAGCCAGGATAGGCCCAGGAGCACTGAGCTGCCAGAGACGGGGTGCCTGCCCTGCGGGGTCCACCAGGGGTAAGCCTCCCTCCCTTCTATGAATTTCAAGTTGCGGTCGGCCCGGGGACTCTGTGTCC
This sequence comes from Talpa occidentalis, assembly GCF_014898055.3. Taxonomy (NCBI): domain Eukaryota; kingdom Metazoa; phylum Chordata; class Mammalia; order Eulipotyphla; family Talpidae; genus Talpa; species Talpa occidentalis. The sequence goes on from NW_023600993.1 coordinate 10,439,947, forward strand.
CGCCCCCACAAAAGGTTGAGGCCGGGGTCCTGGTGGTGTGGTCTTGTAAAGCCACAGCTCTCTCTTGGCCTCAGTCACTTCATCTGCGAAATGGGCAGCAGCATCCCAAAAGGCTTTGAATCCCTGAGATGTTTGATTTTTGGAGGTAAAGTGATGAGATTTTCGTGATTTGGGGCTCCCCTTAGCTACGGGAGAAGTAATGGAGGGAAACCTAGGGACCCTCTGACCTCACCTTTTGATATTCATGATCTGGGTGGTGAGATCTCGGATCTCAGAGATTTTCTCCATCTTGGCTTTGGTCTCCTTCTCAGCCCTGGGGGTGCGATGGGGGCAGGGAGCCCCTTATTGAAGAGGAGCATCCACACTGCTCTCAGACTGGCCAGAAGTGGGACGTGTGGGGGGTCGGGGGCCAGGTTGGGATCAGGGGCCGGGCGGGATCAGGAGTCAGGGACCAAGGGCCAGGTGGGGCCGGGTGGTGTGCACAGGCCCCCCACATTGTGGGAGGCTCAGCAGGCCCCGGGCTGCACTCACACTCTCATCGCCTGCACGGAGCTGCGGTCATTTTCTCTGAGGAACTCATCGAAGAGGGCCGCATCCTTCTCTAGGGCCTTCTCGGCCCGCTGCAGCTGCGCCTCTTCCTTGGATGCCAGCACCTCCAGCCGCTGGATCTCGGACTGCTTCATATCCACGGCATACTGAGGGCCACCAGAGTGGGGGTCAGGCAGCCCATTCACTGGGGACCCGGGGTCCCCCCACAGCGTGCAGCCGCGCCTACCTGGAGGAGGAAGGCCTGCCGCTTCTCTTTGATGTAGTCGTTCATGCTCTCGGTTTCTATGCTCTTTTCTGCAACCAGAGGAGGAAGACATCTGGGGGACGGGGTGGGCAGTGGGAGAGACCCAGGCTGGGGCCAAGAGGGGCACAGAAGAAGGAAGCGTGTGCACTCCAGCGCAGAGCTCCGCTGCGAGCCGGGGCCACAGAGCGGTCTCCAGCCACAGGAGACACGACTCAGCACACGTTCCAGTCTCCAGGGCTGGAGACTGGGTGGGGGTGATCCTTCCATATGTCTGCCTCAAGTAGCTCTTTTCCCATCAGGCATGAGACACCCTTGCCCTGGAAGCTCCTCCCTCCCTCCCTGACCGGCGGCTTGAATAATGGAAGGCCTACTGTCCAGGACATGAATGGGGACAGTGAGAAAAAATGTATGATCTCAAATTGGGGTGTTCTAAGCCCCCAGGGCCCTATTTTGGCAGCAACTAAGTCTGCACTGTCAGAGTCTCAGCCAGGCAGGAGGAAATTCAAGTGGACATCAGCATCCCCTTCCAGGGTACAAGCAGGGGGGGCAGCGAAGTGGGGCCAAGGGCCTTGGGGCCTCTTCCCCTGTCTTTCTGGAGAAGCCCAGCCGTTCCCGAACTCTGGAGTAACCCAGAGCTGTGGGAAGCACCATAGAACCATGTGGCTCTCTGCCCTGTCTCTCAAATCCTCTCAGAAGAACCCACTGTGGAGCCGTTTTAGTTCTAGTCACCAGGTCAAGAGTCCAGCTTGGCCCCTGCCAGACCTGGACACCTTGGAGAAGGCCTGCCCCAAGGTCACCCAGGTGCTCACTGGAAGCCAACACCGAGACACTGATGAGTCTTGTGCCCACACCCGCTGGCCCAGCCGCTCCATCAGACACCATCTGCAGCGCCAGGTCTTGGGAGTCAAGGCAGAAACTTGAAACTTGCTGTGCTGCTCCCCACCCCTCCCCACCCCAACTCTGCACACCAAGGGCAAAGCTCAGGGCTTCCTCCTCCAAAACAAGAAGTCACACAGTCACGTGCCTCAGCAGGGGAGACTGGGGCTTCCCTTATCTTTACGCTCACATCCAGCACACCTGTCCTCCCCCGGCGGCTTCTTTCTGGCTTAATGTTATCATCCCTGGGGGCGGTAGAAAATTATTGTGTATTCAGGATGTCAGATTTCCTACTGGGTGAAAAACTAGTTCTTCTCTGTGTGCTGCCTGAGGACTTTGAATCTCACAACCCCTGCGTGCGTGCGGTTATCAGGCAGGGGCGGGAGTGCAGTGTAAGGGGTGCCCTAGCTCGCCTGGAAAGGCGAAGCCATTAAATGTTACAGCCGAGATCTGGACCCACTGAACCTCCTCCTGGTGCGTGTGTTTACCCCGAGGCCAATGCCTGTGTTTTATACACCGTCCAGCCTGCTTTCCCTGCGCAGCCCTCATCCAGAATGCGTGCAATAGCCGCCTCAGAGCTTTGAGATTTTCTGTCCACCTGAAATGGACCTTTGTGCCCATGTGCAGCAGGGGCCGGGCACAGAAGGACCCTCTTCCCCACCGTAGGGCAAGCACGTAAAAGTACTGCCCGTACATAAAGGGCAAAGAGCCAGCGGGTCTGGGTTGTGATGCCCACTGCCCCCACGGACGCCCCCACGGAGGGCAGGCGGCACCTTTGGTCATGGAGAGCATCCAGGCAGCTCTTTCACGGGAGCTGCTCAGCTGCTCTGCCTCGGCGCGCACCTCTCGCTCCTCCATCTCGTCCTGCAGCTGCAGCTCGCGCCGCAGGCCGGTGAACTTGGCCGACACTTTGGAGGAGTAGGTCATCTTCTGGTGCACCCCCAACTTCCTCTTCTGCTCCCGCTCCTGGGTGGAGTCAGGTGGGGTCAGGTGGGGCCAGCCTCCCAGCCACTCCCTAACCCCCGCAGCCCTCCCCCCTCCTCTGTGCCATCACCTCCTCCTGCACATCCTGGGTGGGGTGTGCACACTCTGGGGAGCAGTGCACTTGGGAGAAGTGCCCGGGAGCTGGGGGTACACATGCATCACATGGAGAAGGCTGGGGAGCTGTGTGCCTGTGAAGCACCCTGGGGTCCTGAGTTCAACTGCCCAGGGGAAGAGAGGGCAGAGGGCAGGAGGGGCCAACTGAGGTGCAGGCAGGCCTCCAGCTGAGGTGCCAGCGGCCCCCTCAGATGAGCATTCCACATCGGTAGTGCAGGGACAGACTCACTAAAAGATGCTTTTCTTCCTTGCTCTGAAATTCACTTATCTGAATATCTGGTGATCAGCTAAGTTCAGGGTCGAGATCTTCTGAGCCACGCTCTGGTCAGTGCTGGCTGCAAGCTGGTCACTGGGGGTCTCCCCCACCCACCTAGTTTTCTCAGCCTGCTTACCTTGGGCCCCAGAGTTCCATCCTGACCCAACCCTTCACTTGGGAGGATGCAGGATGGGGTGGTGAGGGGCTCTTCTTGGAGGCCCTAGTGGGGTCTCTGGTTGCAACTGTGCCCCACCCCTCCTGTGTGCAGACCCTGGGGGTCCACACATCCCTTGCTGGCCTGGCCCCCAGTCTGCCCATTCCAACAGGCCCCACGTGGACCCTGCGTTGGTGGCCCTGCGGTGGTTGGGAAAGAAGGCTACTTAGGGCAGAGTGTCTGTTGCAGGACCCAGGCTGATGGTTCTATCTCATGCTCATGTATATGACAAAGTCTGTAAGATGCCACCTGCAAATACCCCAGGGGTAGAAGGTCCCAGTTTGTAAGCAGTGGCGGCTGCTTGGGGTCAGGGTGAGGCAGTGCTGGGGCAGGAGGGGCTGTGGCGTGGGGCTCTCGGGGAGGCAGGGGTGGTCCTGGAGCAGGGCCAGGCTGGGGGAGGAAATCCAGCCCTACTGGTGGAGAGAAAGGCTCCAGGACAATGAGACAGCGGCCATGACTCCACTCCAGGCCTCCTGTGGCTCTGTGTGAGCCAGAGCCTCTTCTGGGGGTGGTGCGTGGAGGGAGGGGGAGACCCCCATGGTGGCCCAGCCCCCAGTTTGCAGGTCAAAATCAGGGGGTTGTGCATTTCCACAATGTGGCTGTTGGGGTCACCTTGGGAGCCGCTGCTCTAAGGAATTTCAGAGGCCTGAGTCAGTGGACAGTCAGCCCAGGAGGGGACTCAGGATGCTGGCCTTGCCCTGTGTCTGGGCGTGTGTCCCAAAAATGTGTCCTGGAAAGTGCCAGGGAGGCTGCAGTGAGGCTGGCTCTGCTGTGCTGTGCTTCCAGGGAGCGGGCTGTCTCAAGACCAAGTAATGAGTCCTCAGGATGGGGAGAGAGGACAGACTATGTTGGGGTGCAGACAAGCACCAGGGGCCCTGGGACACACATGCCTGTGCCCATGCCTGTGTGTACCTGTGGCCATATCTGTGTATACCTGGCATCCAAGAATCCCAATGAGAGGGGACCACAGGAGAAGTAGGGGCTGCCTGGGGGGAGGTGAGAGGGTCCCTGAGGCCTGAGGTGGGCTTTGGGGGACGGGGGCGTCTCAGGAGGGGATAGCGTGAAGGTGTAGTGGCTGAGGCTGTGGCCTCTGAAACTCCAAGAAGCCCACCCTAACAAAGGTCCAGGAAACAGTGGGGACAAAGTCCCCACTTTATGAGGAAAAGGTAGCGAGCTGGGAGTCAGGCAGAGGCTCAAGTTTACTTTGCAGGAAACGGCATTATTGACTGTTCTAGAGCGAGAAAGGGGCCCGAGGAAAGTGCTCTTCGGAGAAGGGCAATCTGGCTGCTGCTATTGGGGGGGTTGGGGGCGCGGGGGACGGGAGCAGGCCTCAGTCCCGGATACTCACTGCGTGAGTTTTATTCCACTCCTGTTCTCTGATCACGAAGAAATCCAAGTCCCCGGACATGTGGAAAGGATTGGCTGAGGGGTCGGGGACAATCGCAGGCGCTGGGGAGGAAGACGACGCATTGGACAGCCAGCTCGGGCAGCTTCCGGGACAGCACAGGTGGGCAGCAAATGTTCTCCTGGATCTAGCCATGCCTGAAGTCCACCCTTGGGCCTCCCAGCTCCCTAAGCTCACCTTTCTGGTCTAACCTATAGAAGTTGGGCTTCTGTTTCTGGCACCTGACGAGATCTCACGAAGACTCCCTCCTGTGCCTGTGACCCTGTCTTCCCTCATTTAAAAAACCAGGACTCCCCACTCCAGAGAGGAGGGAAGTGATTGTAAGTGGTGGAGCTGCCGGCAGGAGCCTGCTGACGTGAGGCTGAGGCGCCTTCCTGCAGGGGCAGCGGGTGTCCTGAGAGACCAGGCTTTGCCTTTGCAGGAATCTCTATGAAGCCCCGAGGGAAGTCCGAGCTTGGGCGTGTGCTAGGCAAAGGGCCTGGGGCCTGGAGCAGCAGGGCAGAAACTTAGCTGCCATGAACCCCAGTCCAAGAACCCTGCTTGGTTTACATTCCTGCTTTTTCAGGCACCAGTCTCCCAGCAACTCATGGAGAAAAGAGCGTTTCCCTCTGCCCTGTGCCGTGGCGCTGGGTCTGCAGCTGGAGAGGCTTTGCCTTCCACCAACTTGGATGTCAGCTCCTGGCTCCAGAATTACCTTTGTCTTTTTTCCCATGTTTCTCTTGTTTTTCTTCAGCGACTGACGAGCTGTTGTCTATGGGGTCCCGGATGTTTTCTGCAGAGACACGAAAGTGAGGGCCGTGGCCGGAAACACTCAGCCCCAGCCTCGGCCTCCCGCCTGGCCGCCGAGTGCACTGGGCAGAGAGAGAGGAGAAGACGGAGTGAGCAGAGCACAACGGGCTACAGCGGAGGGAGGCCTATGGCTGCTTTGGTGGTGGGAAAACTAGGCTAGCCACACCTGAGGGGAGAAATCCGGAATGGTGAAAAAATAAACAAGGATGTAAAATAATGATACATCACTAGTAACAAAGAACACAAAAGAAACCTAAAAATCTTCTAGCTTCCAGATAATACGTTACAATATAATAAATAAATAAATAGCCCCTTAATCACCAGCTCACAGCTTCCAGCTGTTTCCCTTTCTACTGCTTCTTGGCTGTGGTCAATTTAGATGAGTTGTTTTCCAGTGTCTGCCTCCCTTGCCACAGCACGGGCCGGGGGAGGGCCCTGAACTCTCACACCTGCGCACAGGTAGCTCTTAACACGTGTTTATGAATGAAGAGCAAACCAGGGCTCATTCCTCTGATGTCCAATTCCAGCCAAGACCCCCACCTCTCGTCCTGCTCTCTGGGCATCTCCCTCTGTCAGGCCTCACCCCCTAGGAGCCCACCTAGGCCTTGGGAGGGGGCGGGTGCAGGAGCAGTAGCAGTGGAGACGCAGGCGGCAGCACCAGCGACCCAGCTCCTGTGTGCACCAGGCAGCTGCTGAGCCCGGGCGTTTCTCCCACAGCTCACAGGAAAGACGGGTCGCTCCCGATTCACAGCAGAGGACTCCGAGTCTGAGAGGGGTCCACTCCACCAGGTAGGTGTGACTCCAGTGCCCCGCCACCCTCCCTGTGGGTAGCGCTGGGGTGCAGAGGCCCTGTTTGCACCTGGCCCGGACTCAAAACAGCGTTCCAAGGTCCTCACCTCTTCACCCCCGGGTGCCTGTCTGCCTCGCCCCCAACTTAGTTTCCCCAGCTCCTGCAGCTGAATCTGGAATGTTGGGCTCAGCAATCAGTCTGGCCAGTGGGCCCCACCCAGGACTTCTCCTGCCTGCCCGGAGCAGTGTCTCTGCTCACCCCAAATGCCCTATGTCCGTGCACTTGGCTGCACCTGTCTGGCCTGGTTTCCTCCCAGATGCAAGCACCCCCATCCCAGTTCTGGGGCCCCCTGTTTGCTTGTCACCTCCAAGGAGATGATCCACTCAGTCTCAAAGGTCATGGGCATCCCTAAGTAGCCAAACCCTCTGGTGAATCCATAGAGTTTATACAGCCTTCAGCTGTCTTGTGATGGCCCAGTTATGTTGCATTGTTGTTGTTGTGTGTGTGTTTAGAGTTTATTTATTTGTGAACATTTTGAAGCTCTCTTTTTGGAGAGGGGACCCTATTCTGGGCTTCATTTTTGCAATTTACTCTGGAGCAGAGCAAGAGACAGGCGAGCCCGCGAGTCACAGCGGGACAAGCTCACAGCAGCAGGCGCGGGGGGCAAACCAGATGCCCTGCACCAGCTGAATCAATGCCCTATACCCACACTCCAGGGCTACCCCTCTGCACAAAACACAAAAAGCATAGCTTCCACTTGTGAGTGCGCCATTCATGTGTGTGGCCTGGGGACCTCCTTGCTAGTCCAGGACAGAAGCCCTGACTACAGCAAAGTGGAGAAAGGCCACCTCCAGAGAAGCGCCTTCCCTAAGTGCCATGGGGTAAATGGTGTCCCCCCCCCCCATTAATGTTTTGGAATATTTGATATCCTAATACCCCCAGAACGTGACCCTGTTTGGAGGCAGGGTCCTTGCTGCTATCATGAAGGTGGGGTCACACTGGAGTAGGGGGAGACCAAGTCCAATGTGACATCTGTCCTTATAAAAAGGGAGACAGACAGACACAGGCTGAAGACTGCCAGCAAACCGCCAGAACCAGGAGAAAGTCCTGGAACAGATGCTCTCTCACAGTCCTCAGAAGAAACCAACCCTGCCAACGATTTGCTCTTGAGCTGTGAGGCAGGTGCCTGCAGTTCAGGCCCCAGTGCAGGGTGGCCGCTGTGACAGCAGCCCTGGGAACCCACCGAGTGATCGCCCTCCGGGCCTGATTTGGAACCGCCTTAATCCCTGAGGAAGTCGAGCTCTCCCTGTGCTGGCCCCCAAGGTGTCTTTGACTCTGAGACAGCCCAGCCCAGTACTTACTGTTGTAATTCCTGTTCTTGAAGACCAAAGGCAGCAGTGGCCTGGACATCTGGGCAGAAGAACAAAGGCTTGTTGCAAAGCTTGACCTTGGCTAAAGGAGATTCCAACCTGGGGAGCAACACAGGGCTTGAGCCGGATGGTCCCCCCACCACTGCTCTCCTCGCCTGCCTCCGGGTGGTTGAGGACATGGTGGCCATTGCCAACCATGTGGCCGGCACCTGCAGCTCCCTGCCTCTCCCTTCCCGCATTCCCCCCACTTTCCCCTCCTTGACTTGGTTCTAGCTGCCCTGCCTAATCTGTTCCTTGCAAGATCATGCTGACCTTGGTCTGCTTGCTGACGTTTGCATTTGTGACCACCCCCCTTCACCCTTCAGAGAAGCCTTCCCTTACCAGCCCACCCAAAGTGGTTTCTTTGTCCCCACTCCCATAGGACCTCACTTTATTCTCCTCAGTGCAATTACCCAAGATTTCATTGATCACTTAAGAAAAATCAGTTTATTGACCATCTCCCCCTAGAGTCTAAGCTCCTGCAGAACAGGGGTCTTTTCTGAGCTCAGCGGATGTGCTCATCCTGCCCCTTGGTTACTACCCCCCCCGCATGAGTTTTCATTTTGGAGAGGAAGCAGCAAGGTGTGCAAAGCCCCCCAGCCAGGAGGGGCTGCAGCTGGGATTCCAGCCCCAGATTCCTTGAGGCTAAAGCTCTAGTTCCTGCAGCCACATTCCTGCTGCTGTGCTCAGGGAGATGAATCGCAGACCAGAGAGGCTCTGGTGAGCCCCTCCAAGACCCCTGACACCCCCAGCTGGGCCGGCACTTGCCCAGGGGTCATATAGGCAGATTCCACCAGGCAGATGTGGAGGTTTAGCTACACGGCTAAGTGCTTATAGAGCAAGTATAGCAGCGAGGGAGGAAGGGCTGGGGGTCTTGCAAAGAGGTCTTGAGAGGGGTGCCCGAGGGATTCGCTCCGGACACAGAGCGCACCCCGACCCGCGCGCCCCCGGCCAGGAACCCCAAGTGCACCCACCGTCCCCACGCGCCAGAGATTGCTCGGAAGCTTCCGCGGGGCAGTTCCCAGCTCCAAGCTCGGGGCCTTAGGTTTACGTTGCCAGGGCAACCATTCTCCAAGCGGCAGCGGCCCTGACGTCACAAAGGCCCGGTAGTGTGGATGGGGCGGGTGGACCGCGGGGTCCCAGCGCCCAGAAGCTCGGGGTTTCGCCGTCCCAGTCCCGGGGTGGGGGCTGTTTGAGCTCCAGCCGGCTACAGAACAGCGCCCCGCCCGGGATGGGGCCTGGTGAAGGGCAGTTTCCCTCCTCAGACGTTATTCTGTATTCCTCCGACTCTTTTGCTTCTATTCCTTCTTCATTTATTTGTTCCTCCTGTGCCAGGCGCCGAGGGGGCGGGGGCTGGCACTCGGAATACATGTGGAGCAATAATAGACCTGGCCCTTTCCTGGGGAGTGATGTGCCCTTCTCGAGAGGGTCGATAAAGCGTGATCCTGGGACCTGCCACAGCAGAAACGCGGGAAACCCTCAGAAAAGCAAGTGTTCAGGTTCAGCTCCTGAGTCAAACCCGGGGTTGCAGTAAACCTGGCACGTGCTCCCCATGCTGCCAGAGGTCGGGGAGCCTCTGCTCTAGAGGGTTGTAAGGTCAGGACTGGACACAGTGCAGGTTTTCTAGGATCCCATGCAGACCCGGTAAAGGAGGCGTTCTGGAGCCCTCAGGGGTTTTGCAGGTCTTTTATTGGGGTTCACCAGGCATATGGCAGGCAGGGGTGCTGGGGGGCAAGGAGGCTGGCAGGCCTCCCGGCCCCCAGCAGGTCTTCACTCTATCTGGGCTCTGCGGCCTTCTCTCAGCTACTGCTACTGCTTCTCTTGCTTCTCTCTCAGCTTCTCTTTTGGCTTCTACTGGCATCCCCATGACGCCGCCCTTAAAAAGCCCAGTCTTAGCCCAGGTAAATCCCATCTACCTATGCCCACACCCTACCCCAGGTGCCCGCCATCAGGCATGCATTCAGGACCCCAAGGATCCATCATCTATCCTGATGGCGGGAAGGCAGAAAAGCCTGACATTTTTCCTTACCCTACAAGGGTGAATGAAGACACATGGCAGGGAGAGGGTCTTGAGCTCTACCAGTGAGTGTGGGTGAGGGAGCAGAGGTGATGAAGACCAGGGTCAGCTAAGATCACCCAGACTCTGCAGCTGTTTGGGCACCTGGGCCGACCACAATTTCCCCTCGGTCCCTCTGCCCACGCCTGCTTCCCCAAAGCTCCAGGAGAGATCTGGTCGTGGTCACCAGGTTTCCCCATGCTTCGTGGGGATTTATAGATTGACAAAGACTGCTTGGAGCTGGGGGTACAGTCAGGCTTTTAGGGGGATTCTGGAGGACTCTGGAGCAGGCTACAGGCCAGTGAGAATCCTGTGCCAGTGAGAATCCTGGCTCTGCCGGCAGGTGGGGAGACCAGTTCCACCCAGTCTAGAGGGGCTCCCTGAGGTAGAAAAAGCAGGATTCCCAAATAGGCCCCGGAAGGAGGGTTTAGTGTGTTAAGCTACAGGCATGAGTTGTGCGTGTGTGCATATGTGCATGTGTGGGAGGGTTGGTTCCAGCAGCTAGCTTTAAATACCCTGGACAGACAAGTGGCTTCCCTCCACCCCCAGGATAGAGGCTCCTTCTATTGCTATTGATAGTCCACAATGGTCTACCCCCGTCTGTCTCCGCAGCTTTACCTCCCTACTAATGGGCAGGTGGCCAGACAGTTTTTAGTGGTTCATCTCAAACACCAGGAATTTGAATGACGCTTTTAGGAACTGAGAATTGAGATTTATTCTGGAACCCCCCTCCCTGGCCTAACAGGCTGGACGTTCAAAACCTTCACATAGAGTCAGAACTGGCTGGCCCTGTCCTGTCAAGCATCTTGCAGGAAAATCCGAGGAAATGATAACAAATTCTCCAGGTGGGTGCTGACCAGAGGCAGTTACAGGAAGATCAAGCAAGAGTCAGCTGAGCAGAGTTAAAATCAAGTTCCACTACCCCCAGGTCTCGCCATCTCGTTATATAGGCAACAGCATCAACACCCTGAATTTTTAAGAACCAGACAAGTTGGACCCTTCAAAACCTACAAATGAAAGCAAGAAATCCTTGTCCAAAGTGAGTGCATTGTTTGATCACGGCGCTGTTTGACATAAGAAACAGTCAGTTCCTTCTAAGTTCAACAAACAATCTCACTCAAGCTTGTGACTGGAGAGTAAAATCCGTCAGTTTGTTCCCCGGTTGGAACCTTTACTTTGATCACCCAGTAAACTCTGTATGGAAATATCACTCTCACTGGCATTTTCCTTGCAGTCCACAGAATCTAGAAAATAAGCAATCCAAAGAGAGAAAGCCTACGAGTATACTTTCAATTTGTTGTCAACTGGCAAGTTTATGAAACGATGGTAAACTTTCCATGAATCCCTTTAACGCTGTGAGGTGGGTCCTGTTATTACCCCACCTTCCCGCCAGGAGAGGAAGAAATGTGTCCACAGAGCAGGGAGCACGTGAAGGGGCTTTGCAGGCAGTGGAGTTCCGTCTTTGTGGTTAGCCAGACGCACACGGCCTCGCAGCAGGGATTGTTTTATAACTTGAACCATTATCCAGAACAATGATGTATATACTTTGGGAAGAAGCCCAACAAGTCCAAAGGTTTACTTCATCCTAAGACGAGTTCTCTGGTCATTGTGTGTGTTCTGGTTTCTGCTTTGGCTCACAGTTATTTAGAAGGTAGGAAGAAAATCATCTGGAGAATGTGGCCTGCTTTGGAACTTTTAACCTTAAAGTGTAGCAAGAACTAGAAACACAACTTTCAGATTTGTTGGCTTTTTTTTTTTTTAAGTGGATGTAGAATGTTCCAGCATTATGTTAGTTTCGGGTGCTGGTATATACTGCAAAATCACCACCACCAACCAGATTAGGCTACAACTATCACCACACATAGTTATAAATGTTTTTTCTTGTGATGAAAATGTTTAAGATCTATTCTCTTAGCAACTTTCAAATCCACAATCTAGTTTGATCTACTGTGGTCTCTGGGCTGTGTATTAGATCCTCAGGACTGCTTTATTGCATAACTGGAATTTTATACCTTTTGACCACCTTCACCCGTTTCACCATACCCCGTACCACCCTCTCTCTGCCTCTGGTTGGTAACCACCAACCTGACCTCTGGATCTGTTTGGGGTTTTCTTTAGGACTCTACATACAGAGAGACCAGATGGCATTTGTCTATCTCTAGTTCATTTAGCGTAATCTCTCAAGGTGTGTATGTTGTCACACACGGCAAGATTTCTCCTTTTTAATGACCAAATCTTATCTATAGACATGTATCTATATACAAATTCCCTTTATCCATTCACCCGCCCGTGGGCACTCACCTTGCTTTCATGTCTTAGCTATTGTAAATAATACTGCAGTGAACATGGGGGGGTGCAGATATGTTTTCAAATAATACCCACAAGGGAAATCACAATTGTGAGTAGTTTTTTCAAGGCTCCCCCACACTTTTCCACAGTCACTGTTGTAGTTCATATGCCCCCCCAACAGTGCACAGGGTGTCTTTTCCTCCACCTTCTTGCCAACACCTGTTATTTCTTGATAAGAGCCATTCTAACGGGTAGGAGGTGGTAGCTTACTGTGGTTTTGATTTGCATTTCCCTGATGAATAGTGATATTGAGCACTATTTATTCAAAATTAAAGGCTAATTTGACAAATGAGATGGATTGAGGGAGGGAATAGAGCGCTATGCGGGCAAACAAGTAGTAACGTGCTCATTGTAGAACCTGGGGGAATGGTACGTGGGTGTTCGTTACAAAATTCTTTCAATATTTTTTGAAGTCTGAAATTTTCATAATGAAACATTTCAGGGAAAGCCAGGCACCTTCTTGAAGGGGAGCCTATATTTCTGATTCCATGCTCCCCCCGAGGAAGGGGTGACTAGAGCGGCTGCGTGTCAGCATTCCCTCTCTGTTTCTACTGGTCCCTTTTTCGAGGAATGTCTTTTATTTAGTTGGCAAATTTCTCCTCACTGCTCGAGACTCAGTGCCTGAATTACCTCCCTGGGAAGCGTCCCTGGACAGACCCGTGCTGTGTTTTGCTGGTCTGTCTGCTGACGTTTTCCAGGCCTCCCTGCTTTTGGCAGCTGGCTAGGTCCAAGGTGTAGAAGATTGGGGGGTCGGAGACTTGGGGGACAGGCATCTGTCCCCTCCCTCTGTTTTCCTTGGCTGCCTTGGGCCAGCTTCTTCCACTCTAGCTCTGGCTCCCAAAACCTTGCCCTTAGTCAGAAGATGTTTTCTTTGCTCTGACAGCAAAGCACAAGTCACAAACAAACAAAAAAATAGATTATGTCTCATCAAAATGGAAAATGATACCATCCAGAAAGTGAAAAGAATGGGGGGAAATATTTGCAAGGCATATATCTGATAAGGAACTTGTATCTAGAAGCCATATTGGGCTCCTACACCTCGTTAATAAAAAGGCAAATGATCCAATTGTTTGCAAAAAAGACAGTATTTAAAGAAGATGTGTGTGTGGCCCACAAGCACATGAAAAATATGCTCGGTGTCACTAGGCATGAGATAAAATCTAATCAAAGCCATAGTACGAGATCACTATACTAGAAAAAGACAGAAATCAACCAGTGTTGGTGAGGATGTGGAGAAACTGGAACCCTCAACACTGCTGGTGGGAATGTAAAATGTGCGGCCATTTTGGAAAACAACATGGCAGCACCTCAAAAATTTAAACACAAAGTTAACATGTGACTCAGCAATTCCACTCCTGGGTATATACCCAAGAAAAGTAAAAACACATGATTACACAATTTTGTATGAAAATCTCCACAGCAGTATGATTCATAACAGCTCCAAATGGAAACAACCCACATTTTCTTCTACCGAGAAATAAATAAAATATGGCCTACTCATGCAGTGGAATATTATTTGGCAAGAAAAAAGAAATGAAGTGAATACTAAAATGTGAATGAGCCTCAAAAGCATGGAGCTAGGTGAAATGAGAGGACGGTACAAAAGCCCACATGTTGTTTGATTTCTTTTGCAATGTCCAGAATAGAAAAACACAAAGATAGAAAGTAGGTTAGTGGTTGCCAGGGCCTGAGGGAGGAATGGCCTTTGGGGAAACACTGCAATGACAGCTAGTGGATCTGTAGTTTTTTCTTTCAGGAGTTGAAAATCTCTAAAATTAGATTATGGTTGGTGGTTACACAACTCTGGAGTATTGTATTTACAGGGGAGAGCTTTTGGCAGGTGGATTATATCTCAGTAAATCTTGGAGGAGAGATGGTGGCACAGGCGGTTGAGCGCCGTGCTGTGAAGCTGTCTGCAGTCTCTGCAGCACCGGTTTGATCCCGGCCAGCCAGGGAGGGTCCCTCATGGCGCGGCAGACCTCTCCTGCCTCGCCCGCTGCTCCCCTCAGCAGTGTGTTTCAGTCAGGCTGCCTGTTCTGTTCCCCGCTCTGTCTCTGGTGAATCCTCTCAACCCCCCCCCCCCCGCATCTCTGGCCTATACCCTGGTTCTTGTATAAATAAATCTTTTAAAAAAATCTTGGAGGAGAGGGGAGGAGGGGAAGAGGAAGAAAAACTCTGGGGGGCCCTGTGATAGGAAGATTAAAAATGTTCCCTGGATTTGCCAAGGAGAAGACATTGGCGGTGTGGGTGAGAGTAGCTTTAGGAAGCGCTGAGGGCTGATGTGGTTGGGTGCTGAGAAAGGAGACGGTGCATGCAGAGACTGTCAGGTGTCTTAGTCGACACCCTTAAGAGCTCAGATTCTTAGAGAAAAAATCACAAGAGTCAACCTCTGTGCCCTAAGCTAAGCGTGGGGCTGTGGTGACCCACAGCGGGACTGGGAGACAAGGTCAGCTTCTCCCTGCAGTTCTGGTGGACACTAGGCCACCAAAGTAAATCCTAAGCCACAGCTCAGGAGTCAGACTGCCACGGCTGGTGGGTGCAGCACAGTCAGTGGAAACGTTCATTGCCATTGGTCTGGACCCCAGGTGGTGCCCCAGTGCCTGGTATTCACAGGCTCCCCCCAGGCTTGGGGGGGTCAGTGGGGGCTCCCAGGTGGTTGACCGAACTGAGGTCAGTTGGGAAGAAGAACTGAGAGTAGAGAGGCTTGAAGGGATAGAGGAAACGAAAGAGAGAGAGGGAGGGAACGGGCAAGATGAAGGGCCCCAAGCTGAGGCGGCTGGGGTGATGGGGACCTGACGGGAGAGGGAGGGAGGGAGGGGGTGGGTCTTCCATCTGTTTCCACAGCAGATTCGACAAGGCACTACCATTGCCACTGCTGAGTCGCACATAAGGGTGTGGTTCAGCTTCAGGAGTCCAGGGGGTTCTCAGTGACAGTTCCTGGCATCATTTAGGTCGCATTTTGCTGCAAGAAAAAATGACCTGGATGATAAGGAAGCGTGTCTCACAGAATGAGAAGTCCCTTGGGTCACTTTCCGTCGTGTCTCCTTAGTCAAAGACCTTCTTTTGCGCCTAAACCAATCACAGGGGAGACAGTGGGACAGCTGTGGAAGACCCCAGCCTCGAGGCTT
Source organism: Talpa occidentalis (assembly GCF_014898055.3). Lineage (NCBI taxonomy): Eukaryota > Metazoa > Chordata > Mammalia > Eulipotyphla > Talpidae > Talpa > Talpa occidentalis. The sequence goes on from NW_023600993.1 coordinate 10,455,110, forward strand.
ACGGCCCTGGGGACAAGGATGGGTGCCTGGACCCCATCAGTGTGTTCGCAAGGCCACGGTGGGCTTTGCGTGGACAATGGGTTGATCCCCAATGGGGTCTGCCGCACCATATCTCCCCACTTCAGGCACCCCACGGCGAGGCGGCGGTGAGCCCTCCACTGCCACCCCGCCATCTGCACCCAGCAGCCAAGCACACCCCACGGACACTTGCCAAATGTTATTTCTGTGTAGTGGGATTATGGCTTCTCATTTCCCCTGATTCATCTCTTTTCTTGCAAATAATGAAGTTGTAGAAATGTGTTATTTCCATAATAAATAAAACAGTCAAAAAGCAGAAGCAACTCCTCTGTAGTGCGGTGGCCCAGGGTGACATACCAGCCCTCCCAGGAGGCTGCTGGCGCCTGGGGCTGACCCGCTGGCCCCCAGGCCCTCAGCTCCCAGCCCACTTAGCTGCCTCCAGGAGTCTCCTGCCAGGGGCTGGCCTCTGTCCTCCTCCTTCCTCTACGCTGACTCATTCCTAGCCTTTCTTTGAACCTCAGCCTTGAGCTCTTCACACTGCCCCACAGCTCTGGTACCCAAGTCCGGGCTGATGGGTCCTCACAGTGCCCTGGACCCCTTCAAGCCGTGGCCGCTGCGTCAGGGCCTCGCAGGTGTGTCTCCTCTGCTGCCCCATGTGTCCCAGGAGAACAGCGTTTGTGCCATCACCTCCGGCTCCTGACGCTCCGCCTGGGCTCTAGCACAGGGTGCGCTCCACGGAGACTTTTCCGACACAGGAAAGCATAATGGACAGTGAGCGGGCAGTGGGTGGAAAGATGGGTCATTTGCCACGGAAGCATGAAAGGTCTGGGGCCGGCCGGCTGGGTGCTGGGTGCTGAGAGTGTGGCTGAGCTGCAGGCAGGAGGTGGTGAGTGACAGTGGGGCGGGAGGTGGCGCGTGGACGGAGGCGAGTCGGTGGCTAAAAGCGAGGCACGGGTCGGGGGTGGACGGGCAGGTGAGCGCCGCCAGCAGGTGGGCGGGAGGGGTCTGAATTCACCACGGGGTGTCGCCCTGCACCACCCTGCATTCCCGCCCTGGTGAATGCCCTTTCAGCCCAAAGGGACTTACAAAAGAGGAACCTTTTGTCCCAGGCTGCAGAGAAAGGTCGGTGGGTGACGCAGGCTTGTAAACAAATTGAAAAGCCCGGCTCTGTGAGCCCACGTCAAGCGGCCCTGCACGCGCTGCGCTGCAGCGACCTTGGCTTTGGCGCCCCACGGTCCGGTCGGGTCTGGCTGCTCCAGCCCTCCGGCTCTGGGTGGGCGCTGAGCGGGCGCGGGAACCCTGCCAACCTCCCACCCCTGCCCCCACCTCCCACTCCCAGCCCCGCTCCCCAACCTCTAGCGCCCCAGACGCGGCTTGGAACACCCTTCCCTGGGCTACAGAGTTTGGCTGGCGATCCCAAAGGGGCATGCTGGGGGTAGGGGAAGGGTGATCCTCAAAACCCATGCTCCTACCTAAAGATGAGCACTTTTCTATGCCCGCTGCTTGATCTCAAACCTCACTGGGTAACCTACATCCTCTCTCAAACTCGTCGCCAGGATCCAAATTTATTTCAAATTCTAATTAAGGTTCAACCCCAAACACCAACCCAAGGTGTCTTTACCCCAACTCTGCTGGGGTCTTTTAGAGTACACCCCATTCCTAACCCCAACGCCCATCTCCTAACTGTGATAAGAGCTCCTCTTCAGCCAATAGCAATAAGACCTAACCCCAAACCCAACTGGAACCAACTCTAGACCCAACCATCTACTCTAAAAATACTTCCAAACTCTGCTTGAAAAAAATAGACCAGAAATGCACAAGTACTTTGTGGTTGTAAAAAAAAATCTTAGTTTTGTGGGTGAAAATATCCCAGAGATGCAAATGAAGGTGGTGAAATGAGGACATGCCCCTGCCTGGCCTCCCGTGCTCCCCACAGTCTCTGTGGACCCCCCCTTCTGCAGCCTGGCACCACCAGCCTCTGCATGGGGTCACCCTGTCTGCCAGAGGCACCCCAGACTGGCTGTTTAGACGGCAGTGACACGGGGCCGCGGCAGTGGACACCTCTCGGCTCCCTCACCCGTGTGCTGGGACGTACGTCCTCTGTCCCCCTTTCCCTGGGCTCTGGGATCCCAGCGCTAAGTCTGGGCCGGGCTGTGTTCCCGGGGTGGAGGAAGTGCCTTGACCTTGACAAAGTGGACAGTCAGCTTGGTGGGCTGGCTGACCCACTCGAGATTGGTGGATGGCCTCCCCGTGGCTCCAGGTTTCTTTCTGCTGGAGACAGTGGTGAGCCTGGGACGTATATATGTAGAAGCTCACTTCAAATTCAGATCCATTTTGTTGAGTTGCTCTTCAAACTTTATTTTATTTTATTTTATTTTGGCAGTGCCAATTTCAGCTCCGCCTATGATGCAGGAAAGTGCACTGACATTTACCAACAATGCATAGTAGCCATCTTTCTCATTTTTGCAATTTGATAGGGAGAAAAATCCCAAATGTCATTTTAATTTGCATTTCTCGAGGACCTCTCTCTGTAACCTCAACAACTATTCTGTATCTAGTCCACAAACACTTGTTTTGACCCTATAATAAAAAATCAGCACACTCCAGCCCCGTAGCTCCTCTCCCCTCTCTTCAAACTCTTTTGCTGCTTTTCTCCTCTATTTTTCTGGATAAAGGGTTTAAACTTCATTTTTTGACTTGTCAGTTTCATATAACTGGGTTGATGTCTTATGAAGGGCCGTGAAGGCACTCCTATGCCAGTGCTGTGGGGTGCCTGGACTGCTGTGGCTCCAGCCACTCCAGGTCTGGCACCCGGGGTCCATGAGTGAACGTGACCTCTTTCCTCCTAAGTGTGGTCTCGAGTGAGAACTTAGGAAACAGCTTTGAACTGCGCTGGAGTGGCAGGGGCGGGTTTCAGGCTTAAGAGGCTGACAGCTGTTGGGCTCTGGGACATGGGTGGCTTAATGAGAACCAGAAAGGCAACTGTCACTGCACAGTCACTGCTGACCCAGGAGAAACAGGAAGGGAAGGGCCACCTAGCGGGAGAGTGTGGCTGCTGTGAGGGAGCCCGATGAGCCCAGAATCAGGCAGGGAGGGTACAGGAAGCCGGGGTCCAGCGCGCACCCAAGGGTGAACTGCCCAAGCATCCTTGTCTGCGCTCGCTGGCCAGGTCTGCCCCATGGCCGCTGGGCTGGGGTGCCAGCAGGAGTGGCAAGGTCTCATGAGACCCAGGCTCAGCTCTGGGCATGGCATCACTGCTGCCACTTTCTGTGGACCAAGGCAAGTCACAGGCCAGCCCGCACCCCAGGGGGTGGGGAAGCAGCTTCCACATCTGGCAGGAGGAGTTGCAGGGAAGAAGTCATGTTGCATCTGGCTGGTGGCCAGAGTGTTGCCCAGAGTAAGGAGGGCATGTAGCTGCAGGGACTGGAGTGTGTGTGAGGATCTAGAGCTAGGAGAAACCATGGACAGGAAGAAAAACTTAATTTCGCATTTTCCAAAAATGAGAATGGATTGGCAGGATGAGAGCAGACGTGGGAGACTGCTGCTCTCCCCAGGAGAGGGGGTGGTGTGGACAAACCCCAGCGACTGGGGTGGGGAGGGGCAGAAAGAAACTTCAGAACTAGGACACAGCTGGCCTCAGAGCCAGGAAGAGAGAGTGTTGGGGTGACTTTCCAGGTTTATGAACCCCAGAGTTCTCTGCCTAGACCACTGGGAGCCTGCCTCTAGGTCTGGCCTGAGGGCAAAGTGGGGCTGTGCCTGGGAGAGGCAAGGGGTGCTGTTTGTGGGGGCAGATGGGAGTGTGGACAGAACTGGGTCTCAACTGGGGGACCCTGAGTGTGTGGTGAGTGAGCCGGCGGCTCTGGAGGGATCTGGGCAGGGCGAGGAGGTGGACCTTGCCACCTGTCAACAAGGCCTGGGCCCCGCAGGACTGGGGGTGAGCCTCCTGGGGAGAGGGAGCCCAGGGGCCCGACTGTGGTCCTGTCTCAGAGGCTGCAGACACGTGTTGGCTGCCAGAGATCAAAATTCAGGGGAAAGATCTGGCAGGAGATAGAAATGTGGACATCTTTGGCAAAAGATGGGGGAAAAGCCACAAATAGTAAAGTCGCTTGTAAGAAGCACATCCCAGGACATAATATAGCAGAGAGCAAAGGGTAGTCATTGAATAAGCGATTCAATGAAAAGCAGAAAAATAATTCTCCTCTTGGGAAATAAATGTTATTCAAAACAGCAGAAAATATCAGCAAACGGCTGATTTCTTTACTGAACGTGATAAAAGTTCTCAGATCATTATGCGTGGCCGGGGGCAGGGGGGTTGGGTAAGAAGAGAGGGCAGCAGTCGAAGCTGTAATATCGGAATAATGATCCGACCTGTGGAAATGGGAGATGAACTTGCCAAGCACCCAGAATGCAGAAGGCATGGAAGAGCGGCAAAGTTCCTCTTCAGGGCAAAACAAATGGTTGCAATTTATAAGCTAAGGTCCCAGTGGAGAAAAAAAAAAAAAATCAGGAATTAGGGAAGTGGCTTGGATTGGAAAACATCCACCCAGGAACTAAGGACAATGAGCACAGGGATTCAGCAACAGTTACAGCTGGGGCAGCAGCACATATTTTAAAAAAATAAATAAATCAACCCCCCAAATGCTTTTTGGCAGAAAAATAGAAATGACTTTCAAAGATGTGAGCTTCAGTTTTACCCTCAAAACAGCTTTGGAGTGACAGAAACCCTCGGGGAGGAAAAGACAAAAGGATTTCACAACCGTTGGGGTTGAGATTTGCAGCTGTTGCTCTGATGCCTGCCAGCTGCCCCCTCCCCAGAGGGTCTCTCCGGGAGCCAGCTTTTTTTCCTTTTTATTTTTCAGATGAGGAAACACAAATCCAAAGAGGTCAAAACCCATGCTGCCCCGTGGCTGGCCAGCCTCTGAGCAAAGTCTGCGTGTCTGGGGCCTGGGCCCCCACAGCTCTGCCGTCCCAGATAGTCACGGCCCGTTGGGGGCCCAGCCCTTGACCCCAGCCCACTTCGGCCACCCAGCAAGGCCCAGGGGTGCTCTGGGCTCCCTCCTGCCGAGGACATCCCACCACCTGTGGCCCCACAGCCAGCCCCACCAGCGTGCTTGGTTAAAGGATCTATGGTCTCTGCCTGGGATGGGCAGACGCCTGCAGCCACCCATCCCCACAAGGCGGAGTGGAGGTTGGGGGCTCATCCCGAGGAGGTGCAGTGGGACTTCTGGGTGCGCAGACCCAACCCGAGCTTGGTCCTCTGCTGGCCCGCCCTCCTGACCCAAGGCTGAGTGTTCTGTTTCCTTTATAAATGTCTTGTGGGTGAGTTTGACTTTCTGTCTGAAATGTGTGGCTTTTCAAGAGGCTGGATTTTGAATGACCTGGGTTCAAATGCAAGCTTAGCCACCTTTGGGTTATATGGCCTCGGGCAAGTTATTTCACCCTGTGGGGTTCAGCATGCTTATATAAAAACAGGACCAGGTGCTCTCTGAGGCTGTTGAAGCGTTAAATGAGTTAATACAGGCCAGGCACTGGGAATAGGGCCTGGCAGGGACTGAGCTCTCCACCCTCTAAGGGTCCGGCTAAGGAATCACACCCTTATCCAATTGCCAAAATTCTCCAACTGGTCTCCTGGCCTCTCCCTTCCTCTCCCCTATTCTCAGTAAGGCTAGGGAGGGACTCTTAAAGACAAATCAGCCCATGTCAACCCTTGGCTCAAGACTCTCTGGTGCCCCACCCCCCACCCCCAGTCTTGGGGGAAGCCAGGAGGTCCAGAAGGCCTTCTGGTTCTTTTTTACTCCCCTGTGTGGTCATAGTGACCTCTTTGTTCTCCCAACTACATCAGGCTGGCTGCCTCAGGACCTTTGCACTGCCAGTTACCTCTTCCCTGCACCTTCAAATCTGCTGTTATCTTCTCAGTGAGGCTGCTCCATCCCCTTGCCTCATACCTAGTGAATCTCCCTTCTCCCTTCTCTGTTATTTACTGTCTGAGTTATTTGTGTGTTTTCTATCTTCCCCTGACCGAATACAAGCTCCTCAAGGAAAGAAACCTTTGCCTGTGTGTTCACTGCCATGGCCCAGATGCTCAGGCAGTGGCTCCGGGGAATGCTGACTGAACTGTGCAATTCAGAATCAGGGTGCAGATCCCCAGGGTCACTGTGGATGAGGCTCCAGTTTCTGCTCAGCCTCCTTACCCCGCTACTTGGATCTGAAGCGGGCACATATTTGAGGTGCATTGCATGCAAGGGGGAGGCCTGCACTCCAGGCCCCATGCAGGCTGATTTCGGCATGCTCCTGCACCCAGACCACAGATGGCTTTGACTCCGGCACCCTGACTGTTCAGCCCCTGCATCTCCCTGGCAATGTGCCTACTGCTGTATGAGAAACATTTGCTTTTGCAAGAAGTGGCCAGAGGCACGGAAAAAACATCTTAGCCAGGACAGGGACCTGATAAAGGCCCATTTCCAGGGAACTGAAGAGATCTTGGTCTGGAGGAAGGGAGACCGCCTGAGGCTGGTGGGGGGAGGAAGGGAGAAATGCTGGAAGATCTGTAGAGCTGGGAGTGCCTAGAGAATAGGGGTGAGCTGGGCTGAGGTTGGGGGCGGCTCTGCAGGGCCCGGGGGCACCAGGGCAAGGTTGGGAGTTGGTATATCAAATTTGCCTCCAGACTCTTCACATCCTATCACCTGCAGGGAATGGCCTCAGAGGCTGGTAAGGGACTGTGTGCCTGCGTGAGAGTCCGCTCCAAGCTTTAAAGGTGGGGCTGTGTGCTCAGCCTCTCCAAGATAGGGACAGTGAGCTGCGCTGCGGGAGGGCAGGCTGGCAGGCAGGAGGGACACTGGCTTTTCTTTGATTGAAATGCGCTCTCATCCCGTTTGCCTTCCTCTGCGCAGGGATCGCATCAGGAAACTGCTACACTGAAAAGAAACACTTGGGCTCAGGGTCCCAGCCGCCAGCACCCTGGCCAGTAGCTTCCAGCCTGGTGAGCAGACTTTTCTTCCCCTGCTGCCCTCTGGGGCTTGGCTCAGGGCTTTGTTCCATTTTGAACCAGGAGGGAGACTCCTGCAGGTGATAGGAGGCTGTCCCTCAAGAGCCCTGTCCACCTGCCACTGCCCGTGGCCTGAAGCAAGCCCTGTCCAGGCCTGTTGGCCTCCACTCCATTACTGTGCTAGCCCTTGACTGACCACGCTCTGTACACCCTGGCCCTGTCTCAGTCTGTCACCCCGGGGCCTTTGCATGTGCAAGGGAATGTTCTGCACCTGTGAGCCTGGCAGGCTTTCATCCTCTCATCCTTCCGGCTGCCACGCAAATGTCCTGAGAGAAACCTGTCTTGCCCTTCCAGTCTGACTGGAATGAGTCTATCAGTCTCATCCTCTGGTTGATTTTCATCATCCGCATTAGAGTTGAGCTCCCTTCCTGACAGCTTTTTATTTGTGTAACTGCCAGGCAGCAGACAGTCTTGTTCCGCCTCCCCTCCCCCGAGTCCCCAGAACAGAACCTGCCCTTGAAGTTGCAGCCCCTTGGCCCGAGAGCCCACAGGAACCGGGCAGCCTCTCAAGGCTCCTGTGCCCCCTCACTCCCCAGGAGTACACTCTGCTGGGGACCCTCCACTCCCAGGCTCCCCGACCCTCACTGCCCCACCCCGAGCCCCTGGGGACTGTTCCTGCGTGCAGTAGACAGGCCATTCTCTGTCCCCGAATTTCAGTGTCTGTTGAAGTAAAGTGGGGACAAAAACAGGGAAGAAGGTGATTCTTTGAACTGCAGGAGGTCAAGCCAGAGCAAGAGGTGGAGAAGGTGGGCAGGCCCCTGTGGGCAGGGACGGACAGTGGGGGAGCTGCCACAGGAAGCCACTGCCTGCGGAGAAAAGACGCGAGGACCCCTGCCTGCACACGCAGTGGCTCCCCAGATCTCTTGGCTGTAACCCAAATTAAGAAATCCAAATCCATTAATTCAGGAACCCCATGAGCCTGAAAGTCAAGTTTCATGGAACAGGACTTGCCTTTTCACCTGCAATGAACTCTGCGATTTTCTTCTTTTTGATTCGATCCTTCTCTCTGCTTTTTGCTCATAACAATGCTGATTGCACTTTACTGAATGGATTCTCGATCCACTACCCAGTTCCAACTCGCAGGTGGAAATAGCCGTAAAGAGACCTGGCAAAAGGCTATGAGGAAAGCGCATGGTCCGGGCCTGGCCGTGCCCCTCCCCGGGCCGCCGTCCCTGCGCACAGGTCGGGGAGGCGCTCCTTCCTGCCAATCCCTCTACCCCACAGCCTCACCAGGCTGAGTTGGGCCTCTGTTAAGTTTTTTACTTTTGTCTTTAGAATATTCCAGCCCAATTGCCCCGTGGCCCCAGGGACACACATGAGATGCTCTGGCATGGATGGGCCAGCCAGGAAAATATCCAACCATGGGGAAAAAGCTGTGCTGCAGCCCGCAGAACCCCCTGTTGCCCACCACTCCACCACCCTGGGCTCTTCTCTAGGACCCCTAGGCGGCCGGGTACAGCAGGGGGCACCTCATAGCCCCAGTTCTGTTCCGTTGTTCTGTCCTGTGGGGCCTGAGCCCTCTCAGGGGGTAAATATTTTGACTGTCACCCCTGCCATGACCTCTGTGCTGGAGCAGGGCTAGGCTCAGACCTGTGTGCCTTGAAACCTGGCCTCTCCACTCTGCCCCACCAACCTCTCTCTGCCTAAGTTTTGCATCTTGCCTTTTTCAAAGGGCCACTGAGGAGGAAACAAAACCTTTCCCTCACCCTGGCCCCACCTGCCAGCTAGTTCTGAGGTTCTGCTACCAAAGCCTACTCCTGAGGTCACTACTGCCACCCTGGTTCCCCTGCTACCATCTCTCCCCTGGCTCCCCACTCCTGTCTCTCCTATGTGGTCACTCTCCAAGTGCCAGCCCTTCTCTGCTGTGCCCCAGAGGCTGACCTCCAGGGCTGCCAGCCTTGGGCCTCACCCTCCAGCGTCTGGTTGGTTTGACCCATAGGAGGCCCTGAGGCAATGGCAGCGCTAGTGGGGTGAAGGAGAGCAGACAGAGTTGGGGTGCTACCCCCACTCCCTGCCTGGCCAAGGTTCTGGCAGTGTCACTGACACCCCCATATTGCCCCCTCTGGCAGAGCCAGAGCCCCATCGTTAATTATTCCGCTCAGTGCTTTTGAATGCGTTATCTTGAGTGTTATCTTGTCCTCTGAGACTGCCCGCTGCTACCCCACCCCCGCCCTTTTGCAGAACAGTCTTTACAAAGCCCAAATCTGGTGGTGTTTCCTTCTCTTCAACACTTGAGCGCATGCCCAGTGCTCCCGCGAGCACAATCTTTATTGCCATCTACAACAGTCTGTTGAGCTGCCAGTCGCTGTCCCCAGTGCAGCCGGAGGTTAATTGAATGGACTGTGTTGCTTGCTTTTTTTCTCCTCTTTGACTTTTAAGGAAATGGTGCATAGTGAAATGGAAGGGAGCCGAAAACACCAGTGTTGTTGGCCGCAGGGACTGGGGTAGGGGGTGTGTCAGACTTCGCTTTCTGTAAGAGGCTTGCTGCCTGAGTCTGAGATGGTGTCTTACTGTGGTTGGTGGGACGGATGTTATGAGTTCCGGGCTCCCTGCCTCCCTCACAGCTCCCACCTTATCCCCATGTCCACCTGGCTCTGGGACTCAGCTTCCTGTCAGGCTATTTCATGCCTCAGGGCCTTTGCACATGCTGCTCCCTATGCCTGGATTGCCCTTTCCTCTGCTCTTCCCAAGACATGCTCCTCAGTACTGTGTCACCTCCTCAGGGACGCCCTTCCTAGCTGATATACCTGAAGCAGCTTCCCTCTGTCTTCCTGTTTTTTGTTTGTTTGGTTGGTTATTTGTTTGTTTTTTCAGAATCTGCAGGATATAAAGCACTGCTGCATAAGTATTGTTAACTATTCCTAGCACTTATTATCATCAGTAGCTATCATGTCCACTCACTGGAATAGAGGCTCTCAAAAGGCAGGCCCACCTCTCTTGTTCAGTGCTGTACCCCCAGATCTGTGTAGGCACACAGTAGGTGCTCAGTGAGTGGACAGCCTGCAACTGTCCCTGGGAACAGAAGCAGCTTCCAGGATGCCCTGAATACTGGTGGCCCTGGGTGGGGGCTGGGACTCAGAGGAGTGGATGCCCTTGGGGTAAGACCTGTGGGCCCCTCCATATACTCCCCTTCCTTATCGTCACTGAGAGCTTGCAGGATCCAATAACATAGCACCAGGAGAGCCTCCGACCTGCCTCTGGGCTGGCAGGCTCTGTGTACCCACATCCCTTTTTGCAGTGCAGCTCATGCACTGAGCAATCCTCACACTGCCCATGACGGGACCACCAAGGCGCTGCCCTCTACAGTTAGCCCGCTGGAAGACTGATGGGCAGTGTGATGTTATTGAGAAGAAATCATCCCAGTGTTACTTTGAGATGGTGCCAACACCTGCAAGGCCACCATCTGGGCCCCTCAGCAGGCAGCCCCTCCAGAATCTTCTTCACATGCCCCTGGGGAAGGCTACGCTGTTGGGCTCAGCCCTGGGAGCAGGAGTTTATCTCTTCTCGGGTGGGGGTGGAAGGAAGGACCAATGCATTGCAGGAGAAGGTGCTGAAGGGGCAGAAAGGCAAGGAGAGGCATCCAGGGCTGGCCTGGACTTGACTTTTGATGTAGGTGAGGCCCTGACCTCAGCACAAGCTATAGAATAATTCCAACTGGACTAAAGGAACCTGTGATAACACAGAGCCTGGAAGGTACTAGATGTGTGATTATGCAAGCATGGGTGAAAAGATGACGAGCCCTGATACCCTGAAGTAGAAAGATTTTCTAAACATAACATCAAAGGCAGAATCCACAACAACATTTGACTACATAAGTATAAATGATCCTGTGCTTCGAGGAACGTGGCTGGCCACCTGGAGTTAAGTACCCTTCCTCTGCACGGAGTCCGTGCACATCAGCAAGACAAGACTGGTTCTTTCTAGAAAGGAGAGGACACAGCCAGGCATACCACAACAGAAATGCACAGTGCCAGTAAAATAGAAATAAAATTGAAAAAGCATTCAACTTTACCAATAATCCAAGAGATTCAAATGAAAACCATGGCACTTTATTTTAACCTGTCACACTGGCAAAAACCGACCCCCCCAATTGTCACTTTTTATAAAGCGCTCAGTGCTGTCAAGGACGCAGGGAATGGGGACTGGGATTCATCGACAGCCAAGGTCTAGATTAATATAATCTCTCAAGGGTGAATTGGTCACGAAGATGAAATCTAAAAATGTCCTCTGACCCAGAAATCTCACCTTTCAGATCTGTCTTTAAGAAGTGATCAGGCAAGTATGTGCTAGAGCTGGTTATTGGTTTTGCATAAGAGTGATAAGCTGGAAAAATCTGTGTTGCTTGAAAATGTCCTTCATAATGGATTTGCTAGAGAAACGTGGGCACATCTACCACTGTGGAGTACTAGGAGGCCTTTAAAAATGACTGCTGTTAATCTGCCATTGGCAGAGAATGAAGTACACAATATACTGCTCTGTTCACAAAAGGGTCCAGATGCAGCCCACTAGTGAACACGTGGATGAAGAGAATGTGGTCTGCAGACACAATGGAATATATTTCAGCCTTCGAAAGGAAGGAAATTCTGACCTGGATGAGCTCTGCAGACAGCATGCCACGTGAATAAGCCAGTTGAGAAAAGACAGGTACTGTGGGATCCCATCTAGCCGAGAGCCCCTAGTAGTCAAACTCACAGGGACAAAACGTAGAATGGGGATTCCCCCATTACAGGAAAGGAAAATGGTATTTAATCGGGACAGAGTTTCCACTGAGGAAGACAGGAAAGTTCTGGAGATGCATGTGCCGATGGTTACCCAACAATGTGACTTACGATGGTTCAGTTTTATGTTCCATGGTTTGAACCATATTTTTAAAGTCTCCAAAATAGCATATATAGTGTGTTTCCATTTTCGTAATGAAACAAGAAAATGTTAATAAGAGTGTGATTTTGAATGAATTTTTTTCCTTTTTATTCTTCTCTGTACCTTCTGATATTTTGGGCCGCATAAACATTTATTTTTATGCTAATCAAAAACTATATAGCAGTATAGCATACAACTATACTGAATTATAGTATCTCAGTACTATACAACATATACAACATGCAACAACCATATTTTGTCCTGGTCATGAAAATAATATACGTTCATAGTAGAAAATCTGGAAAAGTGAAAACATAATGCTAAAAATAAAGGTCACTTGTAATCTCATCACTCAGTGTAAATATTTGAAAAGCCATCACTCTAACTACTTCCATATTTCTAATTTTTTTCGATGAGAATGTTTGTTCTTTACACAATCATGTGTGGACTAGTTCCTACACGGAACTTTGCATCCTGTGCTTTTGGACATTGATGTTCATCAATAGTCTTTAAATAAATGATATTCTACAGCATAATGGGGCATAGTGTATTTTCAGTTATTCTTTTGTTGGACATTAATTGGTTTCTGATTTTCCTCAATTGTAATTGATGTTGGGAAGAAAAATTTATATAAATCTGACTGCAAATCTGATCACTTCTTTGCGATGAGTTTCTAAGAGGAAACCTACTGACTGGAAAGCAATGTTACCAGGTTATTTTCTAGAAATGCAACTTAGCCTCTTTTCAACAGTGCTCCAACTTTAAAGTATCTTTGTCAATTGGGTAAAAAACATATCTTGTTTTAACGTGTGTTTCTTTGATTAATAAGGAGGCGGGAGGTCTCCCCTGCATGGGATGGCATTTGCAAGTTCTGCTTCTGTCTTTTTTCTATTTGGGATGGTGTTTTGAAATGACAGAGAGTTCATCCCCAAATCTGGCCATGAATCCGGTCAGGTGGGTATGGGTGGGGTCAGCCCGAGGTTCTGATCCTTCATTGTAGGGGTCCTTGTAACAACTGTGTAGAACTCTTGTGTAGAACTCCTGCTCATGTGAGGAGACTGCCCTGTGTGTGCTGCCCAGCGTGACCCCCAGAAGGGGAAGGGAGTGGGGGCAGGAGCAGTAGAGCCTTAGGGCCATGGTATGGGGTACCATACCACAGCTGACACCTGTGAAAGGCGTGAGGGAAGGGGATGAGGAGCCCAGATGCAGTGCAGCTTGGGAAACGTACACACTCAAAACTTACTGACTTCCTTGGGGCTTTCTTGGAGCAGAGTGACAGCCAGCGACACCCCCTCCCTGGCTCAGAACGCAGGCACTCTGGGGAAAAGGGATCGGAGCTGCAGGCTGGAGGTTGGCCTGAAAAACAGGTGTTGAACTTCGAGGACTTTAACCAGGCCGGAGTGACTCATTAACTCCCTGTCACCCATCAACGCCAGCCTGCCCAAGCTGAGGAGCAGCCAGATTTAGCTGGGAGGTGGTTACGATCTGTCTTCATTTCTGAATGTGAACTCCAATCCTTTCTGTGGACACGAAGCCTCGGCTGTGGCATTTTTCTCTTATATTTCCCCTCTGTGGTTTTGATTTGGTTCTGAGGGATGTCCATCCTGCCATTCAGCTCATGAATACTATTAAGTATTTGATTTTCAAGAATTCTTTTTTGTTCTGTGAAGGCTCCTTTTTCACGGTCGTTAGTTTTTGTTTGATGGTGATAACAGCAGTGCTTACATCACCAAGAAGTTGTGTGGTTTATGAAAGGGAAAGCTGTAAAGACCTTGGAACAGCCCTGCATGGAAAAAATGCCCACCAGGGCCAGTTCCCAGCTCAGTGCCTGGTATTCACAAGCGCTCAATAAAGTTACCTATTGTATCAGCTGCTTCACAGAAGCGTGTCCTAGAAGACTTGGCGACTCTGGGGCTGTGTGGAAGCCCAACTGCATTCCAGCCAGCGTGGAGGAGGAAGAGTAGAAGGAGGCTTGCCTCTTCCCTCTATGGGGTGGGGGGGGAGTCCAGAATGGAGTTCTGCGCACAGCCCACTGGCCAGTTGCAAGGGAGGCTGGGAAATACACTCTTTCTTAGGACAACTCTGTGCTCTGCTGAAAAGTAGCATTTCTGAGCAAGGGAGATTGGACATCTAAGGACTGGCCATGTTTGTCACAGAGAGACAAGCTTTAAATAAATGAACACACACACACACAAATGTGCGTGCGCACATGCAGTTTAATGAGCCTTGAGAAATGATGTGAAGGAGAGGTAGATGATATTGGAAGAGCAAATGAGGGAGGTCAGGAAGGCTTCCCTAAGGAGGTGACATTTGAGATGTGAGAGAATGATGTAGAGCTATTGGGGAAAGAGGAGACTGTTCACAATAATGCCAGCAGTGGTGCAAAGGCCCTGTGGTTGGAAGACCATAGTACACTCAGGAAACTTAAGTTCTCTGGTCCACGGACACAGGGGATGAGGTTCCTGTGAATGGTCCACAGGAAGGTGTTCCATGGGGCTGAAATTCAGATAGTTAACCTGCTCCAGGCTCTTTTGAAGTTTCTATATGTATTCACTTAATCCTGGAACAACCTGTGAGGGTGTCAGTTCTCAACTTCAGAGAAGCAGATGCCCAGAAGGGATCAGACAACTACAAGGCCTATGGGGGAAGCACCGCTAGAAGAGAAGGGGAAGGGAGTGGGGGCAGGAGCAGCAGAGCCTTAGGGCTGCGGTATGGGGGACCATACCCCAGCTGACACTTGGGAAAGGCATGAGGGAGGAAGATGAAGAGTCAGATGCCATGCAGCTTGGGAAACTTACTGACTCAAAAGCAACATTATAAAGTTGGAAACAACATGGCTGCCCACCAAGGAGATCCCCAGAGCCCCGATGGTGGCAGCAGAATGGCCGCCAGTGGACAATGCCACATGTAACCGGTGGAGAGTCTCCACTTTATTCTGGGTGCAGAGCGGTGAGTGCTGTTGACTGAGCTGGGGCACCTAGGTGTTATGGAGTCACTGTACCCCTCAAATTCATAGCTGAATACCCTAGCACCTCAGTATGCGACTGCTGTGCAAATAGGAACTTGAGAGAGGTGACAGGCAAAATGAGGTTGTCAAGATGAGTCCTGCCCTATCTGACAGGTGTCCTTGTAAGAGGAGGTGATGAGCAAGCAGAGAGGGGAAGACTCCTGAGGGCTCAGGGAGACAACACTGCCCTCAGGAGCCGATCCTGCAGACACCGTGAGCTTGGACTTCTGCCTCCAGAACATCAGGGAAATAGTGGCCATTACTAAGCCTCTCAGTGCACCATGTGGTGTTTGTTACAGCAGCCCAAGGTGGCTGGTGGGCCAGGCTGAGGGGGCAAGCTTGATGGGTTTAATTTTTGGACACCTTTGCTTTGTGTTGCCTGTGAGAAATTTATGGGGAGAAGTCTGGGGACGATTTGAAGGCAGGGATGGGGTGGGGAGGCCAGGGCTGCAGTTATTCTGTGGCTCAGAGGTGTGGCTTATGTGGCAATGAATCGGACCCCACAGGTGGGGTGGCAATGGCAGGATTGCTGAGCCCGGTGAGCACGGGCCCTGCATAAGTCTGTTCACCGTGGGTGTCCTGAGGTTCCGCCATGGGCCCAGTGTCCCCAAGGCCCCTCATCAAGGGATGAGAGGGAGCAAGCGCTTTGAGCCTCTACCCTGTGTCATCCCCAGCAGACTCCCTCAGGACACGCTGTCTCTCAGAACAGCACTTCCTTGTCTGTAAGGCTGGCCTCTCAGGTGTGAAGACAAGATGGAGGGTCTGAAGTGCAGCGTATGCGCCGCCATTATGAACCTGAGAACTGGAGGGATTCAGGGAGGAAGGCCGCCCCCACATCCCCCTTGGAGGGGTAGTGGAGACAGAGGCCTTCTGGGACAAAGGTGGAAGATGAGGGGCTTCGGGAGCTCTGCCAGGCTGCCCGAGAGGAGATGCAGCCACTGTTAGAGAGACACAGCCAGTTACCAGTGCCCCAAAGGGACAGCCTGAACTTCATGTCCCTTGCCTCCTCCTGTCTGTCCCCAGAGTCTCCCACCAGTCAAACCCACTGGGACACCAGAGGGTCTCCAGGGCTTGGTCTGTGGAGGGAGCTGCCCGGACCACAGAGCAAGTGGAGAAGTCTGGGGGCCTGGGGGGGTGAGCAGAGGATGTCCAGGGGTGTAGTCACACCCTTCTTTACAGACAGAGAGAGATAAGCATGGTATTTAGAATTAAGGACATTATATACATATACATATATATATATTTATTTTAAAAAGACAGAAATTCTGAGTGGAACTGGGGCTTGGTGGAATGTCACTTTTCATCCCATGACTTCCTATAGTGCTTGAACTTTACAACAATGTGCAGGTGTGATTTTTAAAAGAATTACTTGAAGGCATGACCTGGGTGCCAGTGCAAGAGGCCAGGGCTTTCAGGGAAGAGAGAACCCCATCCTTTGGGTCCCCATCAGCCACCGGCCACTTTTTCATCAGCTTCTTGTCATTTTCAGGGCCATGCGTGCCCTTCCATAGGAGAACCTGGATGCTTTCTCTCCTACCCCCAACGGGACCTAAACCCCTGTTTCCTTTATAAAAATGGCGCATGCCATGTGTTCTGCCCCACTTTGGCAAGAGCAGCCTTGAGGGGTTGGACAGTGTGCAGAAAAGCCGCGTCACATCCTCGTCTACACCACAAACTCCTTACACTCCTGGTTTGGCTTCCGGTGGCAGCAGGAGCTGCATCCCTGACCCTGACGGGTGCACAGGGAATGCCCCAAGTCCCACCAGGACCTAGGGGAGAGCGCAGCCACCCTAGTAGGAGCCCAGGCCCACCCATAACATTCCAGAAAGCCTGGACAGGTCGTCCAGCAGCCTCCTGGGAGAGGAGCAGGGGAAACCTCTCCACCTCTGGGTCTGGCCGGGAAGCTCCAGAGGTGAGCTCTGCCCACACATCCCTGGGCTGTCTGGAGGGTCCCCCGACCCCTTTCCAGAAGACAAGCAGGCGTGGGCTGGCTCACCCACTTCTCTCTTTAACAGTTGGGTGAACTGGGAAGGACCCGCCGCCTTTCAGAGTCATTTCTTCATCTGCAACACGCTTGGCCGAGGATCTCGCAGGAGTGTGGGTTAGAGGGCTCGCAGGCTGGCTGGCACGCTCGGCTCACGTGCTTCTCTTGGGCAAGTCACTCCTCGCCTGCTCGCCCTCCCTGCAAGCCGAGCTCGGACGCGGCCTGGGCTCGCTGCCGACGAGGCAATCTGTGAACCGCCCTGTCAACTGCTGAGCACCGCTGGGTCTCCAGGAAGGGGCTCCCGGCGGCGGGGGTCGCTGCTCCGGGGCAGCGGGCAGCGGGCCTCGGGCGCCCGGGGAGGCCGGGGCAGCGCGGCGAGCGCGCCCTTCCCGGGCGGGGAGCGGTGATGGCTCAGCGGAAAGCCCGTACCGTATTTCTCCTACAACACGCTCCCCCGCCAAGTCCCCGCCTCTACTGGCGCCCAATCCGAGACCCAGCGACCCATCCGGGTCTGGAGGTGCTGGGTGGGCCGAGCTCGCCAGGCCGACCCCACGGCGCCCGCCCCGGGTGCCCCACACTTTCAGGAGACGGCAGGGCTTTGCTTGTTCCCCGAGGCGCGTCTCGCGCGGTCCCCGGGGAACCGAGGCTTGGCAGCAGCCCCCCGCGGACGCCCCGAGTCCACCATGAAGGGAGGACCCCGGAGGTGGCCAGGAGCCAGGGGCCCAGCGGCCGGCGAAGCGCGGGACCCCGCGGGGCCGGGGCTGCGGAATCTGCCGTGCGCGGCTCGCCGGCGGCCGGCGGGGCCCGGGGCGGGGCGGGGCCGGGGGCGGGGCCGGGGCGGGGCGGGGCGCGTGACGCGCGGCGCGGGCCAATGGGGCGCGCGCCCCGGGCCGAGCCTCCTGCGAGCCTTCGCGGCGCCCGGGACGTCACGTGAGCCGGGAGTGAGCTCCGAGGCGCCGCCGCGGGCCGGACTCCGCCGCAGCGACCCGCGGGCCAGCGGGCGAGCGAGCGCAGGAGCCGCGGCTCGCCCCGCGGCCGCCGCCGCCGGACCCGGAGCGAGGCTGCCGGCCCAGCCCGCTGGGCCTCGGGACCCCGGGCCCGGCCGCCAGCCGGGCGCGCGCCGGACTCAGGTGGGAGCCGCGCGGCGGGCCGGCGGGGGACGGGGCCGGGCGCCCCGGGAACCGGCCGGGGCTCGGGGCGGCGCGGGAGGCGCGGGCCTGCGGCGGGGCCGGGCGCCCGAGCCGCTGCCCCCGCTCCGCGCGAGCGTCCGCGGACGTGTCCGAGCCGCAGAGCGAGCCCCGCGCGAGTCGGGGGCGCCGGGGGCCGGACCCCGTCCGCGGGCGCTTCGCTCGGCGGCGCGCCCCGGCCCGGCCCGGCCCGCGTATGGGCGCGCGCCCCGGCCCGGCGTCCCATATGGCGGGGCCTGGCCGCAGGAGCGCACGGGCGGGCGCGCCGGCCCGCCCGGGGCTGGGGAGGTGGGGCGCGCAGGGGCCGGGCGGGGGTTCCGGGCGGTCCCCGCGGCCGGCCTGCGGGAGGGGGCGAGGGCGAGGAGCCGGCGCCCGGCGGGCAGCGCGCCAGGGCTCCGAGTGGGGCTGAGCGGGTGCCCCAAGCGCTCCTTTCCCACGCGCGCCCCCACGCGCGCGGGGCCCCGCCGTGTCCACGCGCCGGCGCGCTGCGGGCGCCTCCCGCACGGCCACCCCGGCCCCGCGCCCCCCGAGCCCGCGCCCCGCGCCCCGCGCCCCGCGCGCGCACAGCCCCACGGCGGGACTCAGCCCCTCGCACACGCCGCAGCTTCCCACGCGCTCGGAACTCCTCCTGCCACACTGTCCCGCTCCCTCTCCCCGGACCTCAGCAAAGTGACGCCGGGGAGGGGGCGGCATCGCGAGCAGAGAGGCCCCCCGCCCCCCGCGGCCACGGGATCCCCTGCCCTCCCCACCCTGGTGTCCCCGGTGGAGTCTCCACCCGCCCCCCAGCCTGGAAGGTACGAGGGACAGTGTCTCCTTCAGTGCCCCAGGGTGGCAACGCGGCTCAAAGCCGGCGTCCCTCAGGCCCCTCCCCGCCGGGCCGGCCGCTCGCGGGAGGGAGACCCCGCGCCCGCAGGTGCGAGCGAGCGCGGCCGGGCGGGCCGGGCCGGGGGCCTGCGGGCGCGCGGGGAGCCGGGACTCTTATTTTGAAAGGCGGCCCCCGCCCGCCGCCCCCGTGATTTGCGCGCTGACCCAATGGCGAGCCCTTGGCCGGCGCCCGGCTTGTTATCAATTACATGTTGTTCCTGCAGCGCTGTGTCCCCGGGAGGATAAACAGCAGGCCCGGCGGCGGGGAGGGGGCGGGGCCGCGCCGGGGCCGGTGCCCGGAACAGCGCGTCCCTCCCCCTGCGCCCTGCGCGCAGCCTGCGCCTCCGGCCGTGCCACGTGCGGCTGTTTCAGGGGCCCCGCCGGGCCCGCTCTCCCACCTGGGTACCCGGAGCTAACCCGGCCCCCCTCTGGGCGCTCAGCGTCCAGCCCGGGCCACTTACCCCGCACCCTCCCTCCCGGCGCTGAGAGCTGCTGCTGACCGGGCTGGGCTGCCCGGGTTCTCATTCCCCCTGCCAGGACCCCAGAGCATCTTGCTCACTCCATCAGCAAATTCTGGGCCCCTGTTTTATGCTAAGGGATAGGGTGATGGGCAGCATAGTCAGAACAGCTTGTATTCTGGTGGGGAGGTAGGCAGAAAGAAAATAAAGTACCCAAGTAAATAACCAAGATAATTTCCTCAAAAGGTGATTGTGGGTGATAGGAGCGAGGGTGGTCAGGGGGTGATTTCTGAGCTGAGGTCTAGTGAGACCCTCCCTCCCACAGGAGTGTTGAGGGAGGAAGCCAAGGAGAGGGAATAGCCAGGGCAGTGAGGCCTGTGAAGTGGGAGAGCTTGCCACACCGCCGGTGGGGAGTGGAGCAGGTGGAGGTGAGGTCTGGCAGAGATGGGCAGGCCCAGGGCCTGGGCTGCTGGGAGGAGACTGGGCTGCGTTTCCTGAGGACACCCCTGGAGGTTTACTCCCACCCCACCCTTCTGTGTCTATTTCCCCTACTAGTGTTTTTATCATCTCAGTTGATATCTCTAAAAAGTAAGGCATTCTTTAAATAGAATGTACCAACCACAATGGCATTATCACATTTACAAACATTAGCAGTAATTCCTTAGTCTCATGGAACATTCTATGGGTAATCACACTGGGGTCAAGGGTGAAGCAGGTAGGGATATGGCCCCTTCTGCCCCTCGCCCACCAGTCCTGGGGAGTCCCCGGGTTCCAGGAAGGCTAGAGTCCCTCTGGTTCCTTAGCGTCACAGCAAAGGGTCAGAAAACCCACCACTTGGAGGTCATCCAAATGGCTGGTACTGATGTGCTTGCGAGCCAGCTCCTCTAGTAAGTGCCCTACAGGTATTAGCTCATTGGACCCTTATAACAACCTGGGAACTAGGCACTGTTGGCAGCATCCCCTGAACAGACCAAGACACGACACAGAGAGGTTGTGCCACCTGCCCATGGCTGCCCAGTGAGGAGTTGCAGACACAGGACGACAGCCCCTGCGCTGAGAGTAGACAGTGGATTAGGGGCGGTCTGAGCTTGCTCTCCAGCCTCACTAACCTTGGCGTTTTCTGGTACCTTCATTCCTTGTCAACACTTGATTTGGTGCATAGTGTGTATTTTAAAACTCCCAGTTTAAAATCCTTAGCCGAGTGTTGAAAACCCAAAGCCTGATGTCTTCCTTGCTGAGGGGGGTGCAGGCCTGACCAGGGCATCCACCTTGCCTTAGTTTCCCAGAGCTCTGTGGGGCTTTCCAGATGAGTGGGGAGCAGAGGTCAAGGGTCCTGGTCTATCTCAGCAGAAGAGAGGCTTAGAGGTCATTGAGGCCATTGATGGGGAAGTTGAGATTTGGGGAGAGTAAGGACTTGCCCAAGGCCACAGCTGATGATGAGTCTGGCCCTGGAGGCCTCTGTGGTGGTCTGCCTGTTGACCCTTCAGCAGTGCTGGGCGCCAGCCCCTGGCGTGGTCCTTGAGACTGGGGGTGGGTGCAGAGGTGATGTCAGGCCGCAGAGACTCTGGCTTCACATGCAGAACATTCTGCTTCCCAGCCTCAATAAACACCCAGCCATGGTCACTGGTTAGGGACAAAGGTCCATAGAGGTGGGCCTGTCATAGCTGGACACTGTTGACTCGCCTTGGACACTGCACCTAGCATGGCCTTCAGAGGACACAGCTTTCTCCTCTGCTCTGTGTTGACACCCTCTGAGCCCCTCCTGGGTACCAGCTGCCACACTGGGAGCCGGGGGTCCAGCAGAGACCCAAAAGCCCAGCCTGCCCTTATGGAGCACCAGGCCTCATGGGGACATAGGAATTAGCAGAGACTTCCCAAGGTGGTGAGTGCTCCCTGCTGGGAAAGCTGCAGCCCCGATGTGGTGGGCAAGAGACTCTCGTCTCCAGGCCCCCTAAGCAGTCGTGATGTCCAGTGAGGTCATCAATGCAAGGGCCCCAGGCTCTGCCTGCCCTGGTGGGAAAGTCTCCGTCAAGTGTTTGGGCACAGTTGAGAGTGCTTTACACAGACTGTCCCCACCGCTCCCATTTCACAGATGAGGCGGCTGAGTCTGGGGGGCCTGGGAACCGGCATGATGAACTGCCCGCCTTCCTGGGGAAACAGCCTGTGAGGGCATGTGCATAGGAATCTTTCATTTTTTTACCACAAACTAGTCTTGCCAGATTAAAGTACATCTGCCCAGTTAAATTTCAAAACAACTTTTAACATAAGCACATCCCATCCGATATTCCAGACATTCTCATATTAAAAGTTCTTTCTAAAATCTGAAATTTGAATTTAACCCGGTGATGTGTATTTTGATTTGCTCAATCTGGCAACCCTATCCAAACCCTAACAACACGGGGGTCAGAGGGCAAATGGCCTTCCTCCACCCTCCCCCCTCCTCCAGTGACTCAACTGGAATGGAGCTGAGGCCAGGTGTCCTCAAGAATGAGCAACTCCAACGAACTGGGTGAGGTTCCCCAACCGTGGTCATTCTGGGGTGCAGCGAGCTTCTTCACC
Source organism: Talpa occidentalis (assembly GCF_014898055.3). Lineage (NCBI taxonomy): Eukaryota > Metazoa > Chordata > Mammalia > Eulipotyphla > Talpidae > Talpa > Talpa occidentalis. Next base: position 10,477,092 of record NW_023600993.1, read on the forward strand.
TGCACACTTTCTTGCTCACACCCACTTATACTCAGTCACTCAGAGGTCCAAGTGTATTCTTGCCTAGAATCTTTCTGGAAAATCTGTTTGAAACCAAAAGTGTCCTGGGTTGTGCAACAGGCTTGGAGAGGGCTCTTTTGCAAACAGGTGGTGCAATTTCAGAGAACGCTCTTGCAGGCAGAGTTCTCCCAAGGGACGAGATGGAGGCAGGATCCAGGCACTTGTCTCTGGGAGGCTGTGGGCAGGCGGTGGAGGAGGGCGCAGGCCCGCGAGGTGGCAGGTGAGTGCGCTATCCTCATGACCAGGCCTTCCTGTTCCTTTCCGCAGCCGCCACCGGCACGGCCAGGCCAGCATGGTGGACCACTTGCTTCCAGTGGACGAGAGCTTCTCGTCACCGAAATGCCCGGTTGGCTATCTGGCCGAGAGGCTGGCTGGCGGGCGGGCCTACCACATGCTGCCCTCTCCCCTCTCTGAGGATGATAGCGATGCCTCCAGCCTGTGCTCCTGCGCCAGCCCTGACTCGCAAGCCCTCTGCTCCTGCTACAGCAGTGGTCCGGGGGCCGAGGGCCAGGACAGCATCTTGGATTTCCTACTGTCCCAGGCCACGCTGGGCAATGGTGGCGGTGGTGGCAGCATCGGGGCCAGCAGTGGCCCCATGGCTTGGGGGCCCTGGCGGAGGGCACCGGCCCCTGTGAAGGGGGAACATTTTTGCTTCCCCGAGTTTCCTGTGGGCGACCCCGATGACGTCCCAAGACCCTTTCAGCCCACCCTGGAGGAGATTGAAGAGTTTCTGGAGGAGAACATGGAGCCGGGGGTTAAGAAGGCTCCAGAGAGCAACATCAAGGACTTGGAGGCCTGTAGCCAGCTCTCAACTGGGCCACACCGGAACCACCTCCTTCCCGGTTCCGGCGGAAGGGAGCGCTGTGCCCCCACTCCAGGCAGCACCAGCGCAGGCAGCAGCCAGGGCCCAGGTGGGGGGCCCGCACCCGACGGCCCCATCCCTGTGCTGCTGCAGATCCAGCCCGTGCAGGTAAAGCAGGAATCCAGCACAGAGCCCCCGTCCCCTGGCCAGGCCCCGGAGAGCATCAAGGTGGCCCAGCTCCTGGTCAATATCCAGGGGCAGACCTTTGCCCTCGTGCCTCAGGTGGTGCCCTCCTCCAGCCTGAACCTGCCTTCCAAGTTTGTGCGCATCGCCCCTGTGCCCATTGCTGCCAAGCCTATTGGGTCAGGACCCCTGGGACCCGGGCCTGCTGGCCTCCTCATGGGCCAGAAGTTCCCCAAGAACCCAGCAGCAGAACTCATCAAAATGCACAAATGTACTTTTCCCGGCTGCAGCAAGATGTACACCAAGAGCAGCCACCTCAAGGCCCACCTGCGCCGGCACACGGGCGAGAAGCCCTTCGCCTGCACTTGGCCGGGCTGCGGCTGGAGGTCAGTATGGGGGTGACAGGCCGGGTGGTGAGCGAGGCCCACTTGTCTCTGCTCCCCTGGGTGTGTGGCCGAGGCAGTGTTCTCCACCATTAGATAAGGCTGATTATGAAGGGGAGAGGGGTCTGCCAGGGGTCAGGGCCAGAGCTGGCACGGCTGCCCAGAAGTTTCTTTGTCCCTCCTGTTCACTAAAGCCGGAAACCAGCCAGTCTCCAGTTTCATAATGACCAGGTAAGGCTTGCTGCGGCTTGCGCTGCGGGCTGGACCACAGCAGAGGAATCCTTGTTCCTACAGTTCCTACAGGTTACAGTAGTAACCAGAACAGGTAGCTAAGAGCAGCGGTGCATGGGCTGAGACTGTCCGCAGCTCCCTCTGCACCTCACAGCACCCCACAGTACTACCCTCACTCCATCCTGTAGCTGAGCAGACTGAGGCTCGGACCTGCCTAGTCCCTGGCCCAAGGTCACAATACTTTGCAAGTGGGATTTGAACCCAGCGGGGGTGCATCAGAGAAGTCACTCCTGAAAGGCTGCTTCCCCAACCGGAGGGACCAGTTCCATCTGCAGAAGTTCTTGGGCCCATGGGCTGGGCCTGCCTCATGCTCCCGCTGGGGCCATGGAGGTGTGTTTGGGAAGCCAGAAAGGCCAGTGGAGAGAGAGGGCCAAGCTGGGGATCTCGACTGAAGGTGGAGGAATTCTCCCAGATGCTCTGCTCTGTGTGGCACGGCGGGGAACACTTTTCACAGTGCAGGGGCCTCGTCTGTGTTATCCGGCTGAGGGCAGTACAGCTGGATGGATCACTGAGGCGCACTCTCCCCTGGACACCCCCTCGCTGTCTACAGGAGGGCATGTCTGTCCACCTTTGAAGCGCAGGCAGTAGGCCAGAAGCTTGAATGCTCGGGACCACCTCATCTACACTCTCCCCAATTTGGGGTGCCTGTCTGCAGGAATCTCCAGCCTGCCCAGGGGGTGGTGTGTGCTAACAGCTAGTTCTGGGTTCTGCTGCGTGTGTATGTGAGAGAGCACTATGGCGTGCTTGTCTGCACTGCATATAGAGCTGACCTTGCACACGCGAGTGGAGCTGTGTGCGTGTGTGCTTTGTGTGTCTCTGTGCCACAGGACCATCATGTTGGTGTGCATGTGTCAAGTTTGCCTGAGCACCTTGTGCGTGTATGTGTGTGCATCTGTGTGGGGGTGGCATTCTGGGGAGCAGTCTGCAGCCCTGGTTTTTTTGACCAGACTCTTGTTCTGAGAGCTCGTTATCCTGACCTCCTGAGCTTCGGCTTAGGCTGGAGTGCTAGATGTGATTCTGGTGGCCACTTTCCACATAGTGCCGAGCAGGCCGGAGAGTGGCTTTGGATGCAGCACACTAGCCCCTCAGCTGAGTGTGGCAGTAGCAGTGTCACTGCCTCTGAGCCTCATGCCACCCACCGAGTGAGCCCTAGTGACCCTAGTGGCCCTAGCTGTCCTTGTGGGGCAGCCTGTGAGGCCTGCCACCCCTTCTCATTAGCCACATTGTCACTCTGACGCAAGGCCAAAGTATGAGAAGGCTGCTCAAAGGTATTCTGCCTCCACATGGTGGTACCCCATTTGGGAGCCGCCCCCAGGCTCCCAGGGACTCTTCTTAGAGGCATTCTCCTCCTGGTGGGGAGCAGGGCTGTGGAGAGACTGGCAACCCTCTTGGCTGAGCTCTGTCCTGGTGTCCTCTGGCATGGCTGATCCCTGGTGAGCAGGCTCTCCAGTGGAGAGAGGCTGGTGGGCTTGCAGGGAGGTGTGGCCAAGGTTGCCCGCTCAGCCTACACCCCTGGGAGGAGGCGCCTGCTTTCTTCTGAGCTATCCCAGAGTGTAGACAGGACTTGACCTAGAGGGTGTTACAGCAGCCTCTGGAGGCAGCAAGCTCCCTAGGGCAGGAGGTATGCTAGCAAGTGAGATCTGTAGAGGGAATTCAGCTTTGCCACTGAGCCCTGGCGCTAGTCTTGCCCAAGACCCACTTGGCAGAGGAAGACAGGGAGGGTACCTGACATGGTGAGCTCCCGATGGAAGGCACAGCAAAGGCATGGGGGTTGGGGGCACCCACCTTTCAGGAGCCCTGTTCTCTTAAGGATGCTGAGTCTGTGATTGAACCCCTAGGGATATAGGCCAGACACACCTTTCTCTTCAGCCAGGGGAGAGGATTATCAGAATTAGACTGGAGACAGACCTGGCTATGGGGCAGCTTGGTGGTGGTGTGGTGGTGAGGGTGCCGGTGGTGAGATGTCACATTTACTGTCCACTTAATTCTTTGTGTGGCCCCATTCTAAGGTTCTCAGGGCTGGAATCTCCTTCACCAGCCCTCACACTTGCTGGCATGTCTCCAGCCATGGGGAGCTCATCCTCCCCCAGGCTACTCTGCCCTGGGGGTGCTCAGGTGCACTTACATTCCTGCCCAGTCTGTGCCACAGTTGTGGCCATAGGCCTGCGTGATGTGCTTGCGGACCTCCCCGTGGCTGTGCAGTGTCCCTTTGGTGGGTCTGGGGCCCTGTCTATGGCCCCTGGGTCCAGTGCTGTCCCCCACTCTGGCAGCTCTAGTTAACCTTACAATGATCCTGACTTTGTTCTTCACCTGTCGTGTGCCTTGGCTCATCACAACAGCCCCAATCCACATTTTACAGAGGGGGAGATTGAGACCCAGAAAGATCGTCACATGCCCATGGACAGAGATAGTGACGTGGTTCTGGATACACCCCCATGTGGGTGCCTGGTCCGCCTTCACCCATCAGCAGTTTTCACCTGGAGAAGCCAGCTGCCATGCCTGGCCTTTTCTCGCCCTCCCTCCCTCTGTACCTGCTGTCAGAGCTGGGCTGGCCTCCTCCTGGCCCACCCGGCTGTCTGCTCTTTCCAGCTTTATGATCGGGGCTAGGGAAAAATTGCTGACACCCCCAACAGTGACGATAACAAAAACTCCTACTGTGCACCAGACACTGCTTTTATCATTCCAAATAAGTCTACCAGGGAGGCATCAGTATGTTGTCCCCACTTTACCGGGAGGCACAGAACAGCTGAGCAAGCTCTCCATGGTCACACAGCTAGTTAATGGGAGAGCTGGGAATCCAGGCTTCCCCCAGCCCCTACGCCCCACCGGGGGCCTCTCCCTACCCCTCTCTGCTCACCTCCATGATGGGAGGACCTCCACCTCTACCTGCAGCTGGGCCCTGCTCTTTGGGGTTACCTCTCACCTGCCTGCCTGCCTCTGTAGGGAGCTCACCACTCCCAAGACCGCCTCTCTTCTTCCTGGTGAGCCATTTGCTCGTCCTCCCACTGGGTTGGTACTGGCCCTGGCGCTGTGTCCTGTGCTCAGAGGACAAGTCAGCCCCACCCTGTGCACCTTTGTGTAATGAACGGTGTGTTCCCCCCACCCCCTGCCCAACAAGGTCCTCACTTGCCCTGGTACCCAACCCCCACTTCCTTCTGCCTTTGGTGCTGAACTCTGTATTCCCTGTCCCTTACCCTCCTGTGACGTGGCTGGGCACCCTTGAAACCAGACTTGCCCTACTCCGATGTAAGTGTCTGGGAAGTGGCTGTTTGCCTGCCTTCCTAGAAGTTTCCTTGCTTCACCCGCAGACACAGGCCTTCTTTGTTCCCTGCAGTAGAACGTCCTGTTCCGGAATGGCCAAGCCATTCTATCCGGAATCCCCTCCTGCCACAGCTAATATGAATCTTAGCAACTTTCAGCAGCCCCAGGTGGCAGGTACTGTTGTCAACCACAGGAGACACAGGAGGCTCATAAGAAGGGCTTGCAGGCCTCAGGCCGCAGAGCCAGTGGGAGGCAGGGACAGGATGTCACCTCGTGGTTCAGCCACCAGCCTGCTCTCTTGACCCCTGCATCATGGCTGGGGTGACTCTATTCCCAATGTAGGCAGGGCCCCCACATATGGCTGGGCAGGTTGTGCATGGCTTGGCTCTAGGGAATGCCATTCCCACCGCCATTTTTGGGACTTGAGCGCTTGCGAGAATGGCTTTCTGGCTTATGGTTTTCTTGACCAAAGGTGCTGTGTGTGCCAGTGGCAGTGCTGATGTTAGGGGCTATCAGATAGTCCCTGGCCCCCATGTTTCCTGTTCCTGCACCTCAGCAGCATGAATCACAGTCGTGACCCACGTGCCCCAGGACCTCGCCCGGGACAGGCCTGTGCACAGCTCCTTGAGGTCTAAGCTCACAATGTTGGACAAATGCCACAGGCAACGCTCTGCTCTGAACACTCCTTGCCTTTTGCAGCCCTCACAGCTCTCGGAGGTGGATCTGTCATTCCTCCCATCTCCAAGTGGGGAAATTGAAGGTCAGAGCCGGCTGCTTACCCAGGCAGCGTGGTCAGTAAGTGGGGGAGTCTCTGCCCTCAGAGGCTGCATCTGGGCCATTTGGCCCCCTCCTGGTAGCCTCTGGGTTTCCCTGCTGGCTGCTCTTGGGAGAGTGTGGATAAAGATGTGAGGCAGGCGTGGTGCCCTCAGAAGCTCACAGGACCCTGTGGTGATGGGGAGGGGTTTGGAGCAGGGGGACAGCTTGTTCTCAGGCCTGGCTTTCCCTCAGCGGCCTCTCCTCGGGGTGTCCCCACAGAAGTGGGCTGCCGTTTTCCCGTGTCACTGCCTTTGGCCTCTGAGTCAAGTCCTAGAAGGCAGGCAGGAATCCCAAGGTCTTCATTGCCTGACGGAGAAAATGAGACCAGGATGCTGCTGTGTTTGTTCAGGACCTTGAGGGGCTTCTGGTGAGGTGGGGATCCAAGCAGCTCCTGCTGTCCCTCGCCCATGGGATCTGGTCAGCCTCTGGGTCTCTGTCCTCTTGCCGTGTTCTTATGGGAAACCTTGGGCATGGCTGGTGGCATTGTTTCTGCCCTCTGCCCTTCACAAGCCTGTCCGAGGGGGGCAGATGACTCTGGTTAGGGTGCACACATGTGAACTCAGATTGCCAGGGTACACTGCTGACACTTCCTCACTGGCAGGGGGCTCGCGTGACACACCTCCCAGCCAGGCTTCATGCAGGAGGTGGGCCCTTTGTGGCCCCCAGGGAGGCGGGGCACAGCAGGGAGCTGTGTGGAAGCCCTTTTTCTGGCCTTGGCTGCTCTGTCCTGGTGACCCTGGATCAGGCCCTCATCACTCTGAGTCTCAGTTTCAACATCTGGTAAATGGGGCACTTGGGCCGCCCATCCTTTATCCTGCAGATACACTGAGGAAATTGACCTGTGATAGCCCCACGTGGTGTTCTAGGATGTGGGTGGAGCGCTGGCCCCTGAGCGCAGGGCCCCGGGTACTGGAGGTGGCCAGCCAGGCTGGGGTGCCGGTCCTCCGTACCCACAGGCTGACTTCCCTCGGGGGCCCAGGTCCTCCTTCCTGCCACCACCAGAGCCCTCACCCCTGGGTTAGTTCTGCTCCACGCCAGGCTGTGAAATCAAGGGCTCCACCCCCAGGGTCAGCCCCTAAACATCAGCTGTTCTAAGGCGCCACCTAACCCACCTTTCACTGTGCGGTGCCAGCTCCAGGAGTGAGGAAGTTGGGCCTGTGTGCGTGTACACACATGTCAATGCGTACCACATGGATATGTGTGTCAACATGTGCACATGTACATGCAATTGTATGTGTGTACGCCGTCATGTGTATGCACGGTGTGCATCTGGGCACATGAATGTGTGTTCGTGCGCGTACAGCTTCCCATGTATGACGTGTGCATGTGCACGTGTGTGTGCAAGCAGTGGGTCTTGAGGGGACAGCACTCTGCCCTCCTTTGGGGGTTTGCTATGTCATCCTTTCACTTAAACACACGTACTGCGCACCAGGCACAGGGCTGGCCACAGGGGAGACCACAGGGAACCAGATAAAAAGTGGGGTGTGGGGTCTCATGGCCGAGACCAGGGTCCTGGGATGCGGAGAGCAACAAATCGCTGGCGTCTTGATGGCAGCCTGAGCCTGGACCCCCTTGGGTCTTAACTCTCCCATTAGCAGCTGCCGCCTCCCTGTGGCTTCTGGACTGCAGGAGAGTTATTCCGCACCCAGCCAGGGAGGGAGGTGTCGGGGGAACCATCTAGATCCTGGAAGTACCAGCCAGTGTGCATTTTTGTTTGGGGACATCTTAGGGATCTCAGCTATCAGGAAAGCAGGGTGCAAGTGTAGGGTGAGCCTCAAACCTGCTGTGTGGGAGCAAGAGCCAGGAGCTGGGCTTCCCTGCAGTGCTGGGGAAAGACATCTCCTGGAGGGCAGTTCCCCCACCTCCCCACCTCCCCTGCGGGGGGTCTTCCCCTGCAGGGCCCCCTGCAAAGTCCCAAGGTCTGGCCTAAGGGGAGAGCCCCTCCCTTGGGCCTACAGGGGACTGTGGAAGGAGTTCCCCAGCTCATGGGCTTGAGGGCGGGTGGGAACACCTAGCAGCCGCTGACTGGGTCCAGAAGCAGAGAGGCCCCGGGGCAACGAGCCTCTGGGGTGCAGTTCTTGCCATCCCAGAGGGTGTCCGGGCAGGGGGCGGGCTGGGGACAGTGCGTCCTCACGGGTGGCTTCTCAAGTCACCTGGGGTCTGAGCTGCGCACGGTGCCCGCCCAGGCCCTGCCGAGCCCCAGCCCCGTGGCCGCCCCGTGGGGTGCGGGCCTCGCTGACCGCCGCCCTGTCCCGCAGGTTCTCCCGCTCGGACGAGCTGTCCCGGCACCGGCGCTCGCACTCGGGCGTGAAGCCGTACCAGTGCCCGGTGTGCGAGAAGAAGTTCGCGCGGAGCGACCACCTCTCCAAGCACATCAAGGTGCACCGCTTCCCGCGGAGCAGCCGCTCGGTGCGCGCCGTGAACTAAGCCTTCAGCCCGGCCCCCGCCCAGCCACCCCCTTATTTTGTAGCAATAATTTATTTGCCTTCTTCAGAGGAACGCCACAATGTTACCAACCCACCTTCTGAAGCCCGGGAGGCACAGAAGAGGGGGGCTGGCCTGGGAGGCGTGAACCCAGAGCCACCCCCCCAACTTGCCGCCTCTCCTGGGACTTAGCGCCGCACCCAAGTCCCTGGGGGCTGGGTCCCCAGGGTCCCGGGCTGGAGGTCGGCCCTCTGGTGCCTTCTGTCTCGTGCCTTCCCTGGCCTCTGCTGCCGTGCCGCTGGGGGCCTAGCCCTTCTCCCGCTGGGCACTCTGCCTGGGCCAAGGCCAGCACTTTACTGCTTGGGAAGAAGAAATGTGGAGTTTTGGAATGTCACTTTCCACAGGGAACCATGCCAGGAAGGAGGAAGTAGGCCGAAAGTCCAGGGCTGCACTGTGGTGTGGGGGTTTCTGCTCAGCTGAGCGCCCCAGGCGGTGGGCAGGGCGGTGGGGATGGGGCAGTGCATGTGCTGTAGTTAAACGTGCAGAGCAGACAGATGCAGGCTCGCCCAGCACCTGCGCCCAGCATGGCTCACCCTCTCTCCCTGTTTCCAGACAAATCCAAACACCAGCCTCCAGGGTCACCTTCGGGAGGAGAGGGAAGCAGACTGCGTTGTGTGTGGAAGAGCTAGATAGAAACTCCCCATCCTGATTTAGAAATGCATTCCTTATTTTGTCTAGAAATTAATATCAAATGAACTAGCTTGTTTTGACAGGTTTATTTCACATCCTATGAATGTATGTAAATAAAATGTACATAGGTACATCTACATAAAATATCTTTTAATAACATATCAACATTTGTGTACATTTGAAATTAAAAAATCTATGAAGCTGGTGTACATATGTTACAATTATGTATATTTTCTTTGGTCCTTCATAAAAATATATTTACTTTGCCAATAAAAAAGAAAAAAAAGAACTGAAGAGCTTCACGGCATTCATGTGCTGTCTTCCTCTGGAATGCCAGGAGATCGGGGTGATTCTGGGGGCTCAGTCTGGGGACTTTGGTTTGGTCCCAGGAGGACACAAAGGCCCCTATGGGGTCCAGCTGGGCATTTCCCCCACACAGCCCCACCTCCATGCTGGCTGTGGGGCTACTGCTTATTCTAATTTCTGGGAGGGCACGGAGCCCCATCTCCTCTCCATAAACCCAAGTCCAGCCCCCCTTCTCAAGCGTCAGTTCTGGGAAGTCACTGCAGGCCAGGGCAGTCCCTCAGGGGCCACTGCTGCTCTGATGTACTGTTTGAAACTTTCGCTTGGTGCTCATACCCAATGTGTGGTTCACCCAGCAACTATTGTGCACCTACTGTATGCACTGTGTTCTGGTTGGGCAGGTCGTTTCTCCTCTTAGATTCCCCTAGGAAATGACAGGGTATCTCCCACGTGCAAGGTGATTAAGGATGAATTAGGGGGTCTTGTCCAGGCAGAGGGGAGACTCACAGAGGAGATGTCAATATATGAAGTTAAGTCACCTTCCTCCCCCTCCCAGATCCTCTGAGGAGACAAAACTCCCCTGACTCCTCAAAAGGATTGAGGTTTCTGTTGTGAGGTTGTACAGTGAGGCTTGGCCCATCCACATGTCCTGGGCAGGCTGGGAGGTTGGGGGTGTGGGGGTGGGCGGAGAACCAGGACAGGCCATGAGCTAGTCAGGGGCCTCACCAAGGTGGAAACTGCTGGCTGGACAGGGTCACGCCACAGCAAGAGGCCTACCCTGGTGGTTTTGAACTCAATAAGTGAGAGGTGGGGACCTTTGAGGTGTGGTCCTCAGCCCAGGAGCCAGACGCCTCAAGTCCTGGGAAGTGTTCCTCAGTGACACCCGTAGAGATCTGGAGCCAGGTGGTAAAGCACCCATGGACTTCCAGCAGAGATGTTTCAGTAAGGGTGTGCATGCGTGTGTGCATGTGCGTGTGTATGTGTGTGGGGGGGAGGTCATGCACCCCTGGCAGATGGAGGCCATTATTCCTGCTCACTTGGGAGCCCCCTGCTGAGCCTCCGTCCTGTCCAGGGGGGCTGGCAGACTTGGAGCTTCCGTCTGTGCCCAGGATAGCACAGTGATCAGAGAATGGACATCCCATCCGACGGCCCCGGTCCTGGGGAAACAACTCGGCCTTGTCACCTCTGCCCTTTGCCCCTGACTGGATGTACCTTCTGTAGCCAAACATGCCCCAGGAAAGCCAGGCATTGATTTCCAGGCACGCTCATGTCGCCTTTCTTCATCCGTAAACAAGCCAGCATCCCAGATAAGGGACAGCAGGGGTCAGGACCGTCACCCTGGAGGAGTAGGCCTGCGGCATGGCCGCCCACAGGGCACCACTCAGCTCATCCCAGTATGTCCCTGGCAGCCTGCTCACTCAGAGCCCCCAGCCCTGGCTGGCCCGTCCAGTGCAGGCTGGGCTAGCCGTGTGTTGTCTGCATGGCCCTCTCAGTTTGGGCTTCCAGACTCCTCACCTGACAGGTGTGTTCACCCCCTTGCTACGCACCTGCCTGGGTGGGCAGCCCAGCCCAGGACTCTGCTTCCGGGAGGTGTTGACCAAGAGCGGGCCGGTGGGTGGGGGCCAGCTGAACCGGGGGAGCAGGGCTGAAGGGTAATGAGGATGGGTTCTTGAGTCTCCTCCACCCTGTTGGGTGAATTTCTTACATCTCTGAATTTGGGCTTCTTTACCCTGCTGAGCCAATATGCGAGTCCCCAGGTAGCTACAGGATGGTGAATCATGAGGACAGCATGAGTGTGACTTTGAGCAACGGCAGGGACTCGGGATGTGGGCCTGCCTCTGTGCCATCTGGAGAACTGGGGGTCTACCTTGGGGGACCCACATGAGCACTGAGAGTTCTACTGAGGCACCTCTGGGAGGCCCCATACCACCTCCTTTTTCACCCTTTGTAACTCTGTGGCCGGAGGAGGGTTTGTCTTGGCCTGTAGGCTGAGAAAGTGGATGGAACTGGGAGTCGGTGTGTTAGTAGGGGAGGAGCTGGGGCAGTCACAGAGTAGAAACCAGGCCTGAAAGACATCCCTCCCAACACACACACACGCACACGCACACACGCACACATGCACACGCACACACGCACACATGCACACGCACACACTCCCTGCTCACTCCCCAGGGCACACAGAAGGGAGTGAAGTAGCTTTACCTGAGTCCTGTGCTAGAATATGGTTAGGCTGCTATAACAAAGAAATCCCCCAACACACTGGCTGTGGCTACAAGTACTGACGGAAGTTTCTTCCTCTCTGTTTAAACAGTCCAAAAACAAGTAGCTGGACTGCTGTGGTGGATCAAGTGTGGGGCACCCAGACTGCTCTCTTGTTGCCCTCTATGTCTCTCCAGGGTACAGAGCCAGCCAAGAAAGGCAGGCAAGAGGCCTATGCGCCCTCCACCCCTGCCAGGCTCTGGGTTTGCACAGTCCTTCATATTCACTTCCCCACATGGTCACAGGCCTAATGTACCACAAGGGAAGGTGGAAAACGTAGTCTTATCCCGGGAGTTTATGAGCACAGCTAAGATTTGGAGGTCCATTCCAGAAGAAGGAAGGCATGTGCTGGAGTTGAGTTTCTGCCATAAGCACATCTGTGGTGGGCTGGTGCCAGGCTATACTGTGCTCATAGAGGGCCATCCACCGCCCCAGAACCTGCATACAGTGCTGGCATGTCATAATGGAGGCTGGTGGGCTCACTTGCATGGCCTTGCCCGTATTTGCAGATGGGTGTCACTGATAAGTATAGGGCCAATGGGCAGGCCTCCAGGGGCAGCAGATTATCCAAAGGGAAACCCTGCTGAACAGAGGAATTAAGATGCTTTGCTTGACAAGCCAAGGTTACAAAGGACAGAGTTTTGACTCTTACAGACAAAAGTAAATACAACAAAACCAAATCCACATAATGTCACCATTGTCTACTTCTGAATAGGCACAGTATCTATACAAGTATCATGGAGGCAAAGAGAACAGAAGCAGAAAGGCCCCAAGGCCAGGGCTTCTAGGAAACTGCAGCTTTCTTACATACCAGTTGGTTCAGAATAATAAGCCTGGTCATGGGTTGGGGAGGAAACTGGGCATATACATGTTGGCCTTCACAGCTTTGGGTAGGGAAAGGGGCTTAGAATGTCATATAAGATGATGGAACATGGACACAAGATCAGTCCTCCTGTGAGAAACAAGCTCTTACTTTGTTTGAGGGCAGGCAAAGATGGAAACTGAAGCTGTGAGACCTGTTAAAAAAGACAACAGATCAAGAAAAATGGAGGCATGAGGTTACCTGATTTTAAACTATATTTTAAAGCAACAGTAATTAAAACATGATATTGAAATAAAAATAGACACATAGAGGAATGAAACAGAATTGAGGAGTCCAAAAATAAATCCATCCCTACATCAATACCTAATTTGGGACAAGTGAGGCATAACCACACAATGGAGCAGGGGAAGGTTTTCAACAAATGGTATGGGGAAACTGGGCAGTCACATGTAAAAGAATAAAACCAGCTCACTCTCCAACTCAAACTATACACAAAAATAAACTAAAAATGTATTAAAGACTTGAATGTAAGACCCGAAATCATTAAATACATAGAAGGAAATCTTGGTGATATACTCCATGATGTCAATGATATGGGTGTCTTTGGGGACCCAAACCCCTCCAGCAGGGAAATGAAAGCAAATAAATATGTGGGGTTACAAACAATTAAAAAGCTTTTGCACAGTGAAAGAAAATTTCCAAATTAAAAAGAGAGTCTACTTAATGGAAGAAGATATTTGCCACCACACATTCTCTGAGGGGTTATTATTCAAGGTATAGAAAGAACTTATCCAAATTAATATTAACTAACAATAATAATACCCAATTAAAAATGGGCAGATCAGAATAGACACTTTTCAAAAGAGATTTATGAATGGCCAACAGACATGAAAAATGTCCATCGTCACTTCTTTTTAGGGAAATGCGATGAGATAACTTCTCACACTTGTGTGAAGGAGTTACACCACAAAGCCTGCTAACAGCAAGCATTGGCAAGGATGCAGAAAAAGAGGAACTTTATACAGTCTTTTATTTATTTATTTATTTATTTATTTATTTATACAAGCACTGGGTACAGTCAGAAGCGCGGGAGGGTGAGAGAGTTCACCAGAGCCAGAGTGGGGAGCAGAGCAGGCAGAAGGACCGAAGCACACTGCTGAGGGGAGCAGCGGGCGGCAGGAGAGGTCTGCGCGCCATGTGGGACCCTCCGCCGGTGGCCGGGGAGCAGCCGGGGATCGAACCGGAGCTGCAGAGGCTGCGGGCAGCTTCGCAACCCAGCGCTCAACCACTGCGCCACCGGGGAGGCCCTTTATACAGTCTTGGTAGAGTGGTGTAGTCATTTTGGAAATGGACTTTCCTCAAACAACTAAAAATAGAACTACCTTATGATCCAGTAATGTCACTTCTAGGTATTTTATCTGAAGAATATAAAATCATCAACTCAGAGAGTTATGAGCATCATCATGTTTATTGCATAATAGCTAAGTTGTGCCAGCACCTTAAGTGCCCACTGACAGACGACTGGATAAAGAGGGGGTGGTCTGTGTTACCGTGGAACACTGCTCAAACCTAAGGAAAAAGGAAAAGTTTGCATCCGCAGCAAAATCGAAGGTACTGGAGGGGATCATGTGAAGTGGAATTCGTTAGACACAATTAAAATGACTGTAATGGAGGGAAAGGAAGAAGCGTCCAGAAGACTTCAAGAAAGCACACACCTCAGTGAATCACTGCAGGGCCCAAAAGGGTTCAGAAATTTTCTGTGACCTTCGGTAGGGAAAAAATGCGGTGGCTCCACGGAGGCCGCTGAGAAGGCCCAACAGAAAAACAGGATGGAGCAGACGGAGAGAGAGAGAGAAGGGAGATTGAAAGGAGGTGAGCACTGCAGCTGCAGAACTGAACCCCGCTGCTGTCTCACATCTGTGGACTTCTTTTCTGGGTGACAATGATGCTCCTCAGCTTCGCGAGGGGTCCTCCCGCTCACCCACTTCTGGAACTGGACCCTGCGCTGGTTCTGGGAGCCACTGGTGGGCACCGTCCGTGCCACCGATACTGAAGGTTTGCAGGGTCCCGGCCCCGATGCTTTCACTCTTTTTTTTTTTTTTTTTAAGATTTATTTATTTATTTATACAAGCACTGGGTACAGTCAGAAGCGCGGGAGGGTGAGAGAATTCACCAGAGCCAGAGCGGGGAACAGAACAGGCAGACTGATGAAATATACTGCTGAGGGGAGCAGCGGGCGAGACAGGAGAGGTCTGCGCACCATGTGGAATCCTTGCCGGTGGCCGGGGATCAAACTGGCGCTGCAGAGGCTGCGGGCAGCTTCGCAGCCCAGTGCTCAACCGCTGCGCCACCAGGGGAGGCCCTGTTTTCACTCTTTTCTGATGTTTCCATTGAAATAATAAAATAATCATATATACTATGTATACTAAGTTCTATTATGATGATATAATCATAAGTAATATAACATGCTAAATTCTATTATCATGATATAATGTGTATTCTCTCATATTCAAATGTATCAAAAATAACATACACTACATTAACATGTAACAAAATAATGTAACGTATATACCAACAGTTATAATAATACGATCTAGAATAGGTACCTCAATTACAATTATAACTCAGAGCTATGATATAAACTCAGCTCCCAGAACAAATATTTGTTGAACAATTGATACAGGTCATAGGCAAAAGCTATTGCTAAAATTGATGGGAGAAGAAACAGGGGTTTAAATATATTATTTAAAGTTACAAAGGAAGCGTGGTAGATTGCATAATGCTCCTCGCCTCCCATCTCCACCCCAAGGATACCCACCTCCTAATCTCTAGAACCTGCAGAAGTTGAAGAAATGGAAGATTCAGTGTTGACGGTTTTGAAGATGGAGGAAGGAGCCATCAGCCATGGGATGCAGGTGACCTCCAGCAGCTGGAGAGGGCAAGGAGAGGCACTGTCCCCTCAGCACCTCTAAAACCATCCAGCCCTCATGACACCCTAATTCTAGGACTTATTTTTTTTTTTTTTGAGATTTATTTATTTATGCATACAAGAGCTGGGGTACAAACCAGAGATGCGAGGTGTGAGGGGATTCACCAGAGACAGAGTGGTGAACAGAACAGGCAGACTGACCAAAACACACTGCTGAGGGTGAGACAGGAGAGGTCTGCTGCGCCATGGGGGTTGCTCCCTGGCCGGCTGGGGATCGAACTCGTGCTGCAGAGGTTGTGGTCAGCTTCATAGTGTGGTGCTGAACCCCTGGAGCCACCAGGGAGGCCCTGATTCTTGGACTTCTGACTTCTAGAACCGTAAGAGAATAAATTAGTGTTTTTTTTAAATTCAATATCATTTATAATTTCAGCAGTAAGAAATTAATCCAAGTACAGATAGAAAAATTAAAATATGAATATAGTGGCCCCACAGTGCAGGAAGATGCAACAGACCTGCCCCTGGTGCTCCTTCCCTCTCTGGCATGCATAGATTGGTCATAAAGGGCATGTCTGACCTCCAAAAAAATGCACCCTGAGAGTCTACTCCTGCACCCATGCTCACACGAGCTCGCAGCAGCATGTGCACCAGGTCCTGCAGTTTGCTGATATGGAGTGGAGCAGCAGCAGAGAACCGGTCATCACCCAGAGTCAGAGACCAACAAAGTGTGCTGCTCAGTTGAAGGGGAGGACTGTGGTGGGCCTTCTGTCTTGGCTGTGTAAAATCTCCCTTCCTTCCCTGCTCAAGGCACCTGATTTCATGTGGTGCTTGTTCACCCTGACCCTGAGCACGTTACAGGCCTGTAACCTAAGCTTGGCCAAGCAGATGCCTCTGTCCTGACCTTGGGTCTGGAGCAAGTGATGAAAGAAGCTAGGGTGGCTTAGAACACATGGAGCTCACTTGATGAGCTGGCATGTGAGCTGGGCAGAGCTCCCGCAGTGTTGGCATTGTGTCCAGCGCTCAGCAGACCAAGGCTTCTCCTTGTGCCATGGTTTCGATTGTTTCCTGCCCGCAGGTCCTTGCCACTTATTCTGAGCTGGTTCCCTGGGACAGCCGGTGAGTTGCCTGGATTATTCCCATACCTTCCTTTTCTGCTGGTTTAAAGCAGAGTCGCTTATTGCTCACAAAAAGAAGTTGTAAGGTAAATGAATGAATCAGGCTTTTTTTTTTTTTAAATTAATTTATTTATTTCTACAAGCACTGGGTACAGTAAGAAGTGCGGGAGGGTGAGAGAATTCACCAGAGCCGGAGCAGAACAGGCAGACTGAAGAAATACACTGCTGAGGGGAGCAGCGGGCTGGCAGGAGAGGTCTGCACGCCTTGTGGGGACCCTCGACGGTGGCCGGGGATCGAGCCGCTGCTACAGAGGCTGCGGGCAGCTTCGCAACCCAGCGCTCAACTGCTGCGCCACGGGGGAGGCCCTGAATCAGGCTTTTTACACCACTAGCCTCTGCAGCTCTCACCTGTGGCCTTGATCGCGTAAATGCAGAAGGTGCATGCGTTGGGGCGCGCGGGCCTGATTGTGCACACCTGGAGTATGGGCGCGTGCGCATGTGTCAGTGTGCACACGTGAGCCCAGAGGCCAGGTAGAAGCGGCGGCAGTGAGTGGAGGATGAGCGGCGTGACTACAGAAGAGGTGAGGCCGCGAGAGGCCACGCGGGAGAGGATGCCAGCGAGAGCCCGGGGGAAGCGTGTAGACATTCGCCAGGGGCTGGGAGCCTCGCCAGCCTCCTGGTGCCCCGGCCCCCTGTCTGGCCGGCCCGCTTACCACAAAGGAAACCTGATGAGTGCAGACTGTCTGTGCAGCCACCCCAGGTTCGGCTCCTTGTGGGTGCCGTGATGGAAAACAGCCCCGGCCAGCAGGGGCCTGCATGGGGACAGTCATGGTGGGCAGGGGGCTGTTCAGCTCTGACTGTTCCCCTCTCCCTTCCTGAACAGGCCTATCCCCCGCCACCCTGTGCCTCTCCCAAGAGCCCCGGACCTTTAATTCCTCCCTGTCTCCCTGACCTCAGTCTCTCCCAGCTCTGAGCCCAGAGCAATTTTCCACACCTTCGGGTCATGTTTTATTGGCTACAGAGCAATCTGAAGGGAGGGCCAGAGATGGAGGAGAAAGAGACGGATTGATGGGGCAGCATTTCCAAGAAGAGGCCGAGGGCTGCCGAGAGGATGAGGATGCTCTAGCAGAGGGGCCCAGTCTTCCTCTCAGGCCCAGGGCAGGGAGGGCACAGGGGGTGGTAGGAGGGAGGGCGGTGGCTGGCGCGTGCCCTGCATGGGTCTTCCCCACGGTGCAGCCTCAGCGCCCGGGCTCCCCACGCCAGCCCTTTCCCGGCCGCCCTCACGTCAGCTCACATAATCCCCACCTGGCCGGCCCGCGGCTCCTCGTGCCTCATCGCGCACGTGCTGCCAAGCCCACGTGTGTCATTTTGTCTCGTTCACTCCTTGGAAGGCCCCTCCCGACGGGTTAGGCTGGGTGCCTCCCCCCACCCAGCTGGACCCAAGGAGAGTATTTGGTCCAGAAACACTGAGGGAGGGGGGAGGCCGAGGGGCTGGGGCAAGGGTGTGGTCTGGGCAGCCAGGGTTCTCTCCTGCCGGTGCCACTGGGGGTGGAGGGCACACCTCAGACCCAGCCCACTAGGGCTGAAGACCGCCCTCCCCTGCACCGGCTGCCATCGCCCTGGTGGCTCCTGTGCCTGCCAGACCCCCTTGCTGCTGGGGCCACCGTGTGCCCAGAGGCAGAGCCGCAGGGAGCCGCTAGCCCGTCTGGGGTGGGGGTGGGGGGATGGGGTGTGTGTGTGTGTGTGTGTGTGTGTGGCTGGCTGTCTGGCTGACTGCAGGAGGCCTCTGGGTCGTGTGAGACAGGGCCGGCCTCACCTTCCAAGGCTTAATTTCAAGAAAAGAGCAGGGTAAGCAGTGGGCTCCCTGCAGGGTCTCAGTGGGAGCCTCTGGGAGCCTGGGGGTGCTGCTCGCCCCACTTTGAGCTTCGGCTTCCCGATGTGGCAGCCGGATCCCAAGGGAGGAGAAGCAGCAGCTGCTGGGTCTCTTCATTCCCACACGATCGGCCGAAGCCAGTGGCAACTTGGAGTCCAGGGTGTCGTGTGGCTCCTTGAGGGTCATCTTAGGAGAGACGAATCACTGTAGTCACCCAGCTGGAGCTGCCCAGCCTTCTGTCTCCCCCCACCAGCCCCTGCTGCCCGCCCCCTAAATGGCTTCCCTGCATTGAAACTCTGTAGACAGTGGCTGATGGCACTTGTGACAGCAGAGGGGTGTCTGTGTTCACAGAAGCTGCCAGGGAAACCCCCTGGAGTGGGTCAGATGGTGGCCCGCCTCAAAAGATATGACTACATCCTAGTCCCAGAAACTGGATGTGATCGTACCCGAAGGATGTAATTGAGGGTCTGGAGGGGCATGATCTGGGTGGTCCTCAATCCAGCGACAGGTGTCCCTAGAGGAGCTAGGAGGGGACACTAGGGAAGGGGTGGCCGGCATGTGAAGGGGGAGGCATGGCAACACGTGAATGCTGGAGCTGCCTGAGGCTGGAAGAGGCAGGAAGGACCCATCCCTGCAGTCTCTGGAAGGAGCTCACCTAACCACGTTGACCCTGGACTTGGGTCTTGAGCAATAGACGTCTGTAGTTTAAGCCCCTCTGCCTGTGGTGACTGTTATGGAGCCAGTGGGTGAGCCCACCTCCCTGTGAGGAGTCCCTGAACTCAGCGGGGCATGAGGAAGGATGCTGGGTGCACCTTGGTTGGCACAGGCCCTTTAAGCCACCAGACCCTGGGTCCCACTCCTTCAGTAGCTCTTTTGCCAAAATACAAATAAAATGCAATGTGCCTTGGTTTCTCCATACAGCAGATATACCTCTTACAAACTTAAACCTGAGAATTGCAAAAGATAGTCTAAGAAAAACATCCCCCTTTCTGTCTTTTTCTCCTCCCCCCTCCCCAGCAAAAGCGCTTGTATTAGACATCTGGGCTTTCAACCCTTTTGCCTTAAGATGGTTGTAATTCTCACTGTGTGGGACAGACATTGCTCAACCCAGCAGCCACACCCAAACACTTTCTCCCTTGTTTGCTTCCCGCTGGATTAGACAAGCAGATGGTTACTTTCCTGGCTTCCCTTGCAGTCCCGTGGTCATGTAACCTACCCCTGAGTTATAAAGTGTGAAAGGGACTTCTGGCAAGACTTTTTCTTTCTTGATAGAAGAGACAGATGCCAGATGAGAATGGTGAGAGCTGCTTTTCCTCTCTTACCTCGAACACAGATGCAATAACTGGATCTGTGGCAGCCATCTTGCAACCAGGAGGTGCTGAGTATGAGATCAAAAAGCCACTTTGCTAAGGCTAAAAGAGCACAATTATGAAAATAACTGGAGCTTTGATAGTCTCTGTACAGCATGGACCAACTCTGAGATTCATCTATGTTTCTTATTTTTTCATATTTGTGAGAATTCATTTAGGTGTGAGTGACAAAAGACCCAAAAGAATTATGTTCAACAAAATAAAACCTTATGTCTTATATGAATCCAGGCTAGAGGTGGCAAGACAGCTGCACAAATTTCCAGGACCCTGATGGTCTACAGTGGCTGCGCCAGCTTCAGTCTTCACACCTTTGGACAGAGACAAGGGGCAGAGATGAACAGGTCTTCCTGTGAGGACACCTCTGAAAGTTGCAGGTACTACTCCCATTTATAGTTAATTTGCTAGATCTTAGCTATATGTCCACACCTAGAGCCTGGGAGACTGGAAAGGTAAAGTCTACCTTGGTGGCCATTTGAGAGGTGTTTTCTGAGGAGAGCGGGATGGGTAGGGTGTTGGGGATGCTAATAGTGTTGACACATGAGTAAACAATAAATGGTTTAGGCATAGCCACACATTCTGTCGTTTGCCGTTAATAGTATTTCTGGTTTATACTCTATGATATAAAAGGGCAGATATTTCAAGAGCATTTCTCAGACTTCCATTTCCAAGCAAGATGGAATAACAGGGACCCAATTTATCCTCCTGCATGAAATAATGAGGAATGTTGGTAAAATGTAAGAAACTAAGTATCCCAGACCCATGTGGCAAATCTGAGACCAGTGGTCTTTGCAAGATGGGAGGCAAATGTTCTCAGTCCAGCTCTCTGCCTCCAGACAGTTTCCAAGCAAGTGCTGGAAGAGGCGCTCAGGTAAGAGATAGACAAAGAGGGGACAGAGCTTCTCTCCTGAGAGTGCAGGAAATTGGTCTGAGCGTGATGTGAGGAAATGAAGGCTGGGGAAGAGCCAAAAGAAAGGATTAGAGGAAACAGTGCCCGGTGCACACAAAGGTCTGGGATTAGTGCCTATTCCCATGAGCCAGACTGCAAAGTCTAATAATTTATGGAGCATTAGATGCCATACTGAGAATGGCTTTGTTTCTGTACATTAAATGTTGCACTGAATCCATTCAACATGGTCTGAAAGGCAAGACCCAAAACAGTCAAATTTATTTTCAAGTAACTTAAATGAATAACAGAACAAAGTTCAGGAATATTAATAGACTGAAAGATATCCACTAACATGATCCAACATCTGAAGCCAATAAAACATCATCAGGGGCCTCCCTGGTGGCCAGGGGTTAAAGTCTCAGCAATATCAAGCTATCAGCAGCCACTGCAGCATGAGTTCGATCACCGGCCAGGGAGCTACCCACATTGTGCAGCAGAACCCTCCTGTCTCGCCTGCTGCTCCACTCAGCAATGTATTTCAGTCAACCTGCTTGGTCTGTTCTCCACTCTGTCTCTGGTGGATCCTCTTACCCCCCAGAACCTCTGGCCTGTAACCCAGTTCTTGCATGCATAAATAAAAATAAATCTTAAAAAATGTACAAAGAAGCAGAAATATATGACCTTTAAGAAAGGAAAACCAGCCAATCAAAACCAACTCAATAACTGGCCAGATGTTAGAACGATCAGACCAAGGCATTCAAATGAGTGTAATTGTATTCTACATTGAAGTTGAAATAGAGACTCAAATGAAGCTTCTAGAGCTGAAACTACAATGTTTGAGATGAAAACATTATACAACTAATGCCAGATTAGACATTGCAAAAGAAATGACTAGCAAATTTGAAGGCATGGCAGTAGAAATCCCATAAAAATGAAACAGATATAAAAGAAAACAATAAATAAATAACACCTGAGTTAATAGAAAAATTTCAAGTGGCCTCATACATCTGTAATTAGGATTCTCAAACAGGGGGAGGGAGGTAAAGAAAAAATATCTGAACAAGAAATGGCTGAAAATCAGCACAAGGTGTTTCATACCATACAACAACAGGTGCAAGAATTTCAACAAATCCCAAACACAAGAAACATGAAAAAAAAAAAAAAAAGACATCAATGCAAAGTATCAAATGACTTAAAGCCAGTTATGAAAAAAAATCTTAAAAGGAGCCAGAGTGAAAAACCAAGTTACATAAATTTAGATACACCTACGTGAAATCCTGTATCATTATATTTGCAAAATTCCTCACATCATCACCAAGGCTGGTGTCTGACTGAGCAACTGAGAGGGACATGTAGCTCACTGGAAACACTAGATGGGTGTGTGTGTGTGTGTGTGTGTGTGTGTGTGCACGTGCACGCACGCATGCATGTATGTATGTGTATACATGGGCTTGTATGTGTATCTCTACATGCAAATGTACGTGTCACTGTGTACATGCATAAATATGTGTGGTTGTGTGTATATACACCTGTATATGTGCATTGAGTGTATATGTGTGTACATGCATGGGTGTGCTGTGTTTGTGTATGAATAGTATATACATGTATTTATGTGTATATGTATCTGTGTGTATCTGTGTGCAAGTGTATTATGTATGATAGATTTGTGTATGTGTGTATGTGTCTGCTTTTCTTTGTGTGTGTCTGGGTATCTACGTAAATGATGTGAGTATATGTGTATGTGCATGTGTGAAAGGGGAAAGTCACTGGCAAAATTTTTGACTGTAAGAGAAAAAGTTTCCCTGCAGGGGCAGGACATCTTGGAGACAGAGAACCCACTCGAGGCACAGGCAAGGCCACAGTTGGGCAAATAGAGAAGACAACAGAGGGTCAGACCTTGAGCCAGAAAAAGGGCTTGGTTAAAAAGTGACTTGGGCCACCCTTTGTCCTTGCAAACTTTGCTTTCCTCTTGTCTTGGGCTTAATTATTGATGTTTAAAAGCCAGTTAACTTTTCCTTACACATTCCAGTGAACAAATGTAGGAGGAGAGAGGTCACTGCTAGAACCCTGACACAGGCAGGACCCAGAGATGGGTATTAAAATTAGTGGGTGAGAGGTGAAGCATCATCTCTGCCAATCAAGAGGAAGCACCGGACAGACCAAGAGGGAGGAACATTCCAGAGTAAAAGGAGCAGCACTCCTGAGAAGCATCCTGCCCACAAGGAAGGGTGGATGAGCTGACACAGACCAGAGGAGACAAAGGAGTCGTGAGAACAAATACAACATGGATCCTGGATCTGAAAATGGACATGGGAGAAACAGGTCAAATCCAGATATTCTGCAGCCTGGAGAGGCGGGTGTTCACAATAGCCATGATGGCTTCTTAGCACAGGTGAATGTGTTGTGATTATGGGTGGTTTCCACATCAACATGAGTTCACTATTAGAAAAAAGCAGTGGGCGTATTGTGCGTCACCAAACGTGTGCTCTGTCTGCCCATCCAGAATGTGCTGAGGGCAAACCTTCTGGGGGCCCCCTAATCCCTTGGCAGCAGCATCTGCTAATGAACAGCTTGGTGTGGGAGCAAAGACCCCAGCCCAGCACTGCCGGGAAGTCGGGCCTGGTGAGCCATCGTCCTGGGGAAGCAGGGACTGACCAAAAGAGACTGTGGGCAGAGGAGAGGACGGGGCAGGACTAGAGACTTCTGTGTCATATCTTCCCGAGCATTGCTGTGGTCATCACTGAGGCTTGGCTTTTCCCCCAGAAAGCTGAGGGAAGTTTGTTGAGCAGCTACTTGGGCAATGGAGGACAGAAGGAGAAGTGGCCAAGGCTTGGAAGAGACACAGTGGGCTGAAAACTACAACCCTCTGTTGAAAGAAATTAAAGATCTAAGTAAATAGGAAGACAGGCCTTGTTCAAGCATTGGAAGGCCTAATAGAATTAAGATGGCAATACTCCCCCATTTATCTACAAATTTAACTCAACCCCTGGATTCTTTGTAGAAACTCACCACCTGATCCTGGAATTACTGTGGGAACTCAAGGGAGTCAGAATAGGCAAGATAATCTTGAAAATGAAGAACAAAGTCAGAGACCTCACACTTTCTAACTTCAAATAGTTCAACCTACGATTGTCAAGACAGTGTTGTACTGGCATAAAGATAGATGTATAGATCAGTGGAATAGAATAGAGAGTCCAGAAATAAACCTACGTATCTACGGTCAATTAATTGTTAATGGGTGCCAAGTTTGTTCAGTGGGGAAAGAATAATCTCGTCAACAAATGGTGCTGGGACATAAGGATAGCCTCATGAATAAAGAGATTGAAGCTAGATCCTTACTTCATATCCCACATAAAAATTAACTGAAAATTGATTAGACTCCTAACTATAAGTGTCAAACCCTTAGAAGAAAATAAAGAAGTAAATCTTAATCACCTCGGATATGGCAATGGATTTTAGATATTGACACCAAAAGCATCAACAACAAAAGGAAAAAAAATAGACAAATTGAACTTCATCCAAATTAAAAACATTTGTGCTTCAAAGCACACTCCCGGGAAAATACATTTCTCAAGAAAGTGAAAGGCAACCGCAGAATGAGAGAAAATATTTGCAAGTCATTTATCTGATAAAGGATTTGTATCTGAACATATAAAGAATGCTTACAACTCAGTAATAAGGAGACAGAGAACCCAATTAAACAACAGGCAAAGGATCTGAATAAATATTCCTCCAAAGGAAATAGATAACCAAGGAGCACGTGAAAAGACACTCGGCACCACTTGTCATCAGAGAAAGGTACTTCAAGGCTACACTAAGATACTTCACTCCCACTAGAGTGTCTCTAACCAAAATTTAGTAGATGACTAGTGTGGGGAAGCACGTGGAACCCTCATACCCTGCTGGTGATGATGTGGAATGGGGCAGCCACTTTGGAGGAGTCCAGCAGTTAAATAAAGAGTTAAACCTAGAATTACCACATATATAACAATTCCATTTCCAAGGGAATGTCCACAAAAGCATGTACAGAAATGTACACAGCAGCATTATTCGTAAAAACCAACAGGTGAAAACAACTCAGTTGCACATCTAATAACAGATGAATAAACAAAATGTAGTTTGTCCTTACAATGGATTACTATTTCCCATGATGTATTTGAAATTTGTTAAGGAAGCAGATCTTGGAAGTTATCACAAGAAAAAAAAAACCTCTTTTTTCTTATTTTATCTATAGGAGATAATGGATATTATCTAGATCCATTCACGTGGTAATTTCATAATATGTAAGTCAAATATTCTGTATACCTTAAACTTATAGAATAACTGTATCAATTATCACTTTGGAAAACTGGAAAAAATAAATGGGTGAGTTGCACAGCACATGAATTGTGTCTCAATAAAGCTGTCCCCAAGAACTAAAGGACAGTTAGGTCTTGAGCAATGCAGGTGTGGGGGACACTGACCCTCCCCCACATGATTAAAAATCTGCATATAACTTTTGACTACCCCCAAAACTTAACTACTAGTAGCCTCCTGTTGACCAAAAGCCTTAATAATAGCATGGCCAATTAACACGTATTTTGTATGTTACATGCATTATAGGCTGTATTTTTGCAGCAAGGGTAAGCTAGAAAAGTTATTGAGAAAATAAGGAAGAGAAAATACTGTACTAGACTGTATTATCCATACTGTGCATTTATGTTGTCTGTTGATGAAAAAATCTGCCTGGAAGTGGACCCTGGCAGCTCAAACCCATTAACTATAAATGTGCAAAAATCCATATGAAGAAAACAGTAACAAAAAGTCAACTGAAAACACAAACAAGACCTAAGCAAGCCTTGATTTTCCTGATTTCTGGAACAGGAGACCCGATGTTTAAAAGACAGAGATGTCTTTCTACAGATTCACTTCAATAGCATTTAAATTTTATCACAGCCCATTTGGCGTTTGATACACCGATTCTAAGTTTCATCGGAAGGAAGACATGTTTGAGAATAGTGTGGAATTTTTTTTAATGAAAGAAAGCAATGGAAAACAATATTGGATCTAAAAATTGTTACAAAAGTATGAAGGTGAAAATAATCCTGCAGACCGCAGGAAAATGCACCTAGGAAAAAGAAAACAGCAACAAGAACCTGCCTCCCCTGCACGTGGAGATGGCCAAGCGGCAGCAGCTGCATCTGCCGACCCCACCAACTTCCTCCCCCATAAAAGCCCACCCATGTCCCTTATTGTTTCTGCCCTCTCCTCGGCGTCTTCCATTCATCCGTCTGTTGTCTTTTTTTTCATGAACGTCTTGCTCCACAGACACCAAGTGTAATAGGAATTCACTGAAATTGCTTGGCAAGTGCTTGCTGAAATTTACCTTTTTTCACAGCTGGTCGCTTAGACAAAGAGGCACTTCCTCTGTGCGCGTAGTTCTCTGACAACTCTGAACTTCTTTGATCTTCTGTGTCCTCCCATCTTTGCAGAGGCCTGATGGATGGCCTGTCTATTCCCACTTGAGGGAGGAAGAAACAATAGGGTCTGGTGCTTTTTGGTGAGCAGAGAGGGTGAGTCCTCATCCCTCTCCCCCTCTGCAGAGGAGGGTCACTTGAGCAAAACGTCTCTAGCCAGCTCCCTGGCCGCCTGTGGCCTTGACTTCAGTGTGCACAGCTGTCCCAAGCGGGGTCTGCTGGCCCGGGAGCCTGCTGGTCCTTTATAGAGAAGGGAGACTATCCTGCAGCTGGTAGCAATCTGCTGGGCTCCCCTTGCCAGGACAACTGTGTCCCAGAACTCAGGGCCCTTGGGTGTCACTTGTCACTTCTCAGAAGACTCTTCAGCTTTTGGGCAGCGGTAGAGATGGTGCGTGGGCAGGTGAAGGAAGGCGGGAAGCAGCTGGCTGCGGGGCAGGCGCCCAAGCAGCACTTAGTGGAGTGCTGAGACGGGCCCTTGGGCAAGGCCAGGGGTCTGACTTCAGCCCCGCTGAAACCCTGTTGTTTCACAAGCTTCGCCCGTGCAACGTCTGGGTGGGGAGATTGTGTCATGGGCTGCTGGAGCCTTGCTGTCAAAACTAGACTTGAACTATCTTTATTTATAACACAAAACACTTCCACCAACACCCAGAAAAGAAGGGAGGGAGGCAGGAGGAAAGGATGGAAGCTCAGAGGAGAGAAGCACGGAGGAGGCACCGTCTGCTGGGAACAGAAATATTGGGTGACGAGAAATGCATTTATTTTTCGACTGAATCTGTGACCAGGTTCCTCTTTAGTGTCATCCTGATCCTTTCTTTCTCAAACACCCTCCACACTTCCCATCACTTCCAGAGTGAACTTGGCATTCGAGGCTCTTCCTGGTCCCTGTTCAGCCCATGGTGAAGCAGATTCTAGCTGGACACTGGGCATCTCTGCAGGCCATTCCGTGTTGGTCGCCCTCCACCCAGGGGTGGGTGGAAAGAGAAGTGGGCATTGGTTCTGCCCTCCCAGGGCAGCGGGAGAGCCCCAAGTCCTGAAGGGACCACAGGAGTCCTAGAAGTCATTCCTGGGATGCTGGCAGGTCAGAGTAGGCAGAACAAAGATGGGCAAATGCAGAGTAACCAACACAAGTGTTTATGCACCCTGAAAATCACTTGGGAGGCGGTGGTGGCAGCAGCCCAGGGGAGAATGACAGCTGACCCCTGCGGAGCACAGCTGTGCGTCTGGCACTACGTACTCGAGCTGTGATTCACTCCGTGCTCACACCTCCCTGCGCGAGGGCTACGTACGACTCTAGGTCATACAGGAGGAAGTTGAGGCCTGGCCAGTGCCCCATGAGGTGTACACTTCTATCATCCCCTTTGTCTTTCTGGGCAAACCAAGACCCGGAGATATTCGGAGCCGTGCCTAGGAGGACGGAATAGAAGTCTGGAATAGAAGTCTGGCATTAGAGCCCGTGGGCTGGCCTGCTGCCCCCGTTCAAGTCTCACCAGGGGTCAAGGGGTCATCCCAAGGGACTCCCCCCCACCCCCACAATTTTTTTGTCCTCACTGAGATATCCTTTTCCCCCTTTACTTCTACTCCCTCAATTGCTATCAGTCCCTCCAGCCTGATACCTCTTCTCTCCTATACAGCTTATTTTGATTAGCATTCTTCACAGGTACCCCCTAACCTCTCAGTGCTTCCCACTGGGAGCCCTGAAATGTAGCCCTAGCAAAGTCCTCCATGCTTGCCCTTTGCCTACAGCAGCATAGCAGCATCTCCCAAATTGCAGCCCTTTCCTTTATCAAGGTCATGATTGTTGCCATGTACTTGAGCCACCTGTTCATTATTATGTACTTAACCTTGTTCTTCAAATCAACTCCCTCCTTAAATGTATTTATTTAAAAGGAATGTCATAGCTCTTTCATAAATGGAAAACCAGTGTTTTTCTAATAGACCTTAAAATAGAGGACTGCTAAAATGTAAGACTCATCCACAGACCCCCATAATCAGAAAATTCCCTTCCTAGCACCATTTCAAACCACCCATTCATTTGTAACTGTCTGTGCGACTTGCTGTCAACATTCCACCTTCAAGCTTGAGTAGAAACAAACAAACAAACAAAAATCATAAGAGAGGATGAAAAAAATACTAAAGAGGCCCAAAAACAAAAGTGCAGAGAAAGAACATCCCTCTGAAAATGATCTACTTCAGCACCAGATGTAGATGTCAGGAAACTTCCAGGAGTTACATCCAGCTCAGTACCAGCTGCATTATTATTAGCAGCCTCTCCAAAATGTTGTTAATTTGTGTTTTGTTGACCCTGTTTTCCGTGGGCAATCCTCTCATCTGGTTGTTTACTTCCTACTAGTTTGTCTTTCACCCTAGATGTCAACTCCAGTGGGGCAGGGTTTCTCGTGTTTTTGTTTTCTGTGTTTTCACGGTGGCTACATGAGTCTTTGCTACCTGGATCCATGTGGGGAGCTTCATTTTTTCCGTGTTGGTAAGAAGCTGGAAGGGCTGTAGTCGGAACTACTAGACAGAGCCATTTCTAAAGAGAAGTTCTGTTTGTATTTATTGACACAGTGAAGTTTAAGATTTTTTCTGGTTGAATCCGTTTACCTTTTCCCTTATTGTTTTAATCTTTGGTTTCATGTTTATTAAGTTCTCTCTTACCCCCAGATTACATAAATATTCACTGAAATATGCTTCGAGTGTTTTTATGGTTTCGTTTTACCTCTGAATCTTTAATCCATCTAGAACAAGAAACAGGAATCTGACTTTATTTAATTTCAAGGGGTTGGCCAGTTGCCCAAATCGTTCATTGAAAAAAGTCTACACTTTCCCCGCTGATTCGAAAGGTCGTCTTTTCACATACGAAATGTTTACACAACAGCAGGCTGACATGTAGCTTTTCCAGGCTCCTCCATTCCGTTCTTGCATCAGGATCTCAATGTTGAAAAGATTTCAGCTTTCCTATCTGATAAGGCAAATCGCATGCCCCTACCCGCTGGTCTTCCTTTGCAAGTATTCTTGCTGAAGTATGTCCTTCCGCTCAGGGCTCTCTCCACTGACTAATTTCTCTTTCTCAGGTATGAGCTGGAGTCTCCTGCCTCAGATCCTGTGTATGTTTCCTTGCTTACTTTTTTCCCTTGGATTCCTCATTTCTCGTTGAATTGTGAATGGGATCTTTTTTCCAATATATTTTGTTACAGTTATTTTGGGGAGTTTGGCAAGCCATGAGGTTTTGTATATTTATTTTGTAACTGGCCACCAAGCTGAATTTTCTTTTCAGTTGGAATAGCTCCCCTCCCCCCACCCCCACTTGCTTTGGACCTTTGGCTTCTGTCTCCTTCTGGGGCAGCTTAAGAATAAAGACTGCCCCCTGGCCATGGTGGCGTGGGGCAGACTGGCTCGTCCATCTGCCTGTAGGTCCAGCTGGGGAAGAGGCATTTCACCCTCCATGAGCACCCAGGGGTCCATCTCCAAGCAAAATATTTTTTCCGTGCAGGAGCTTCTTTTACGTCAGTTGGTATTTTGGCCAGGAATTACAAAATGTACTTCGCAACAAGTTCAAAACACACAGCTTTTTAAAAGCAGGCCTTTTCCAACAAGATCAACAACCAATGTGTTAGTTTTCTCACACCTTGGACATGTAGGAAAATGTGTGCTCAGGGAGCTGGCCGGGCGCCCGCCTGGGGAAGGTGCCAGGCTGGATGAATGCTACAGGCCAGGGGCTCGGCTTGCTCTTGTTTGCCAGCCTCTGAATAGCTGCTAAGAGTCCCTCTAAACCCCTCAGTGCACCCAGTTCTCAGAGCACAAGCCAGGGCGCCAGGCTGTTCTCTGCCCCTGCA
Organism: Talpa occidentalis; assembly: GCF_014898055.3. Taxonomy (NCBI): domain Eukaryota; kingdom Metazoa; phylum Chordata; class Mammalia; order Eulipotyphla; family Talpidae; genus Talpa; species Talpa occidentalis. The sequence goes on from NW_023600993.1 coordinate 10,506,846, forward strand.
CCCAGGGGCGGCCTCTGCAGTGCAGAGCCCTGGTGGTTGATGACTGAGGGCCCCTGTATTATCCCTAAATCAGACCTCCACATGGCCAGGAGGTAGGCACCACTTGCCTGCTTTCCAGAAGAGGAACTGTGGCTTCGCATAGTTCAAGGAATTTTCCCAAGGCCCCATCGACATTCAGGGACAGAGCCTGGAGCTGTCCAGTAAATGGGAGGGTCTCAAATGTCTGGGTCTCAGGATCCCTTTCTACTTTGAACTAATGAAAAATTATTGAGGACCTGGATGAGTTTTTGTTTTTTTAAAGGTGTGAGCTATACCTGTTGCTATTTAACTTGAACTGAGAACTGAGAGATGTTACAAAACAAGAACACACACACACAACACAATACACAGCACACCTTGCACAAACTGCCAGGGCTACGGCAGCACTGACGTCCTGTGGAGAGACTGCTGGACCCGCGTGAAATCTCAGGAGCATGATTTCAACGTGAAGACCCCCTGAAAAGGTCTTGGGGTCCCAGGGTTTAAGAAACATTGCTCCAAACTGCAGAGAGCCAGGGCCTTTGTGAGCACCGAGGGGGACTCGGTTTCTACACTGGCAAGATGGGTCCAGGAAACGCGACGTGATAAAGAAATGGGGAGAGGGCGAAGAAGACATGGCAGGGACCAGAAGAGATGGCACGGCAACCCCTAATGGACACACCAGGACCACTGCTGCTCACTGAGGCCAAGCGAAAAGAAATGGCTGGCCTAGCGTCCCTCAGCAAGCAAATGGGCCTCCGAGCAGTAAGACCACGGGGGCAGAGTGACCTTGCCATGAGCTGCCAGACCTCGCCAGCCCACAGAGGCCCTCCTCTATCTTCAACTGCAGCTCGGTTGGCTGAGAGGAACTATAGGATCCAGCTCTCCTAGTATCTCCCCCACCAGTCATGGAAGCTCCAAGCAGCACGTCCTCTGAGCTGTGAAGGCTAATCTGGAAACAGATAAGAACTGATGCTGGACCAGTTCTAGAGTACCAGGCTAGAGGGGACGGCGGAGCTGTCACCCTTTTCTCTGGCTTCTGGAGGAAGGCCTCTGCCGCCTACCATGCAGGTGTCCCCCCATCTCTGGCTGGGTAAACCCAGTGGCCCCCTACACACAGCATTTCCTCTTATACTCCCTCTATCAGAGTGTCCTTTGAGCCCCTCTGCCAACTCCCCAGCCACCCCCGCTGCTCACAGGTGCTCAGAGAGACTTCAAGCCTGCACCCTCTCTGGCCAGCCCTGGCCAGGGCCAGCAGGCCTTGTAATTAAACCATCCTCTCCACACTGCCCCTGCCCGCTCTGGGGCAGGACACAGCGGTCCTTGCGGCAGCATCTCAGCACCTCTGGCCCCAGGCCACAGGAGCACGGTTCTCCACTTCCCCCCTCCCTGCTGACCCGGAGCCACGCCTGATTCCTCTGTTCCAATTGCCACTACCTCCAGTGGGGCCATGATTTAGTGCCCCACAGGGCAGAGTGGCCCACCAGCTAGACCCCCGCTCTGCCCCTCCTCCTCACTGGCACAGGTGAGACACTGGCTCTGTCCTCTGGAAGTTGCAGTCTGCTGGGGAGCAAACATGACAGTACGTACCCACCAAGAGAAGGCCGGGGCACCAGAGGGTATTGGAGGCAACAGGACTCAGCCAAGGGACTCATGCAAGCAGAGCACTCTGCAGGGGCTGGGTCCTCTGCAAAGCGGTGGCTGATGTTATTAAAGGCAGGAGGCGCCAGGCACTGAGAATGAATGGCACAATCTCCCTCGGGTCTCAGAGCAATGTTTCCCCATCTGTAAAATGGTAGTGACCATAAAGCCTACCTCACAGGGGGCTGCCGGGAGACTGCTGATGCCCAGCAGACCCTGGCTGCCTTGCACCCTCTGGGACCACCCTCTGGGCCTGGTGAGTCCTGGCACCTTTCAGGACCACAACATGTAAGGCCGTCTGTGCGAGGGGGCAGTTGGGCTTCCAGCATCCTGAGACTTGTGGCACCCCAGTCCTCTGTAGAGGTTAAATACGGGCAGCCTCGGGGCCTGAGCAGCCGGGCCAGGCTGCTCGGTAAACAGCTCACGTGCGGCCCGCGGTTCAGCCGCTGGGGCCCGCGCCAGGCGCGCAGGAAACGATCTGAGCTGCAAGAAGCCTCTCTTTCTTCTTGCCTTTCAATCACTAACTCTGCGGCTTTGTCCGCCCTCCCCCACCCTCTCCCCGCTAGCTGGAGTGTTATGAATGGAATGTACGGATTCCAGCCCGTGCGAGCGCCCAGGAATGCAGCCCCACGACCTACCCCCCCATCCTGGGGGGGGGTGCTCACTTGGAGCCAGGCCTGCCCGCTGAAGGGCCCTGGTGGCCCCACCGTCACAGGGGACACAGAGCCAAGGCAGACAGCAGGCACACTCACACCTTAGCCCGGGATGAGCGCACCAACAGCACACTCGAGTATGCACACAGCAAGGTGTGAGTGCATCCACACACACTAGAGCATGTGCAAACACGGGCGCAGACACACACAGCACAACACATGCATACCGTGGTCTATAAAAAGCAAGGTACACACACACTTGTGAGCACACACACGCAGGGTGCACACACATTGACACTGAGGCAGACACACCTGTTGTGCACTTGCCGTGGGACACATACCTATGCAAGTTACACACACCCACACATGCTTTTCATAAAAAATGCACACAGGAGGGGGTGTTTGCACCCACAGAAACATGCACTCACACAGCAGATGCTTGCACACACATGCACTATCCCCTGCACACATCACAGTGATGTACACACAACACACCAAGCAGGCATAGTGTGCACACACACACCCCTGAATACACTGGGGAGCGACCCCTGGTGACAGACTCATTCCCCTTAGTGGACACAATGGACAGAGTCAGAGCCAGCCCCAGCCTCCAAGGTTGGCCCAGCCCAAGAGGGGAAAAGTGAATTGGATTTCTCTCTCTGGCCCAGCGCCCGTATGTTTATGTTAAACCACAACTTGAGGACTTAAGGGGTAAAAGTTGTTGCCTGGAGAACTGGAGTGCCAATAGGGGCCCCTAAGTGTGATCCCACAGGGCCAGCCCTCCCCACCCCTGCTCCTTGCTGAGGTGGCTGGCAGCCAGCCCTCAGGCCCGTGCCAGCTCCAGCACCTCCAGGGGCACGCTCCCTCGGGACACTGTGTTCTCCCACAGGATGTGGGGTAAACAAGTCTCCTGGCCCATGGGAACGGGGCATCCTGCCAACCCTTTCATTCATTCACTCACCCATTCGTGCATCCCTCCATCCATTCATCCATTCAGGAATTATGTGCAGAGCTTCTACAACATGCCAGACACCCCAGGGACACAAATCAATCAGGACACCCCAGCCCCTGATCCCAGCCCCCTGTAAACGTTCAGTCTGCACACAGTCTTTGTTTGTCCTTGCTATGGTTTTTAAACTTCGGTTTTGTTATAAAAAATCCCTATATATGTCTTTTTGGAAAATGGAAACATGTGAAATTAGTCCTGGCCAGGCGCCCCCTTCTGTCGGGTCTGGGCATAGCAACTCCAACTGTGGTTTTCCTGGCCTGTCTGCAGGATGCCTGGCGCCCAGGGGGCTGCTCCCAGCTCAGCCTCTGAGGGGCTCTTAGCCCAGGCAGGGAAACCCGCCTTGTGGCTGGAGGAATTGAAGATAATGCGGTTAATTCAGAACTCCAGGCATATGTGTGTTTTGAGTAAGAGAGGGGCAGGGCAGGCCAAGTGTTTGGGGACAAAGGCCAGTTGGAACCAAGAGATGCCTAAAATTTGGAATCTTCGTAGATGAACATAACTTGAAATATCTCAGATGGTGACCTCAAGGGAAGCCAGAAGCACCTGTCCCCACCTATTCCTAATGCTCCCCTATTGCAAATTGCCAGGTAGTATGTCTCTGTGTGTTTGCGTGTGTGTGTGTGTGTGTGTGTGTGTGAGAGAGAGAGAGAGAGAGAGAGAGAGAGAGCTGGGAGGGAGGGGTATCCATTTCCAGATAACTCAAACATGTCAGAACCCCTAAGCCACCTCCCTGTATTTAGATACAACTTCGATGACACATTTCTGACTTGCACTTCGGGGCTGTCCTTTTCTTTCTTAAGTGGACATCCACTTGTGGGCTGAGGTCCTAGCCTCAGCCCTAGGAGTGAGCCCTGACACTCTTCCTTCAGTCACCCATGTCATTTCCATCTCACTTCAGTGGATTTGGTTCAGTAGAGCAAGACTTCTCATCACCAGGAGCTTCTATTGTCATTGGAAGATCTTTGAATATTTACCCCAAAGAGCTACTTGCACCTCATGTCCATGGCAGTACTATCCACGACAGCCCCGGTCTCTCAACACTCAGGGTCTCTCATGCCCCAGGGTGACAGGGTGGCCCCTGAAGGAGCCGCTAGTGAAATCTGACATGTCCCACACATCTCTACTTCTCCAAGGGTCCCCTTTTGCCCCCCACCACATGAGGTGGCCCTGATCCTCTCCCCTTCCAAAAGACACTGGTATATAGGACAACCAAGAAGCACTGGCACACGGCTTCTGGGTTCCAGCCTTCCTAGACCCTAGAGTGGGGGCTGGAAGGCAGAGGTCCAAGCTGACACCAGGTCAGGGCTCACTGTCAACTCTTTCTAGATACATGGAGATGAACACAGACCCAGGAAAGGAGTGGGAGCCCCTGAACTGATGGGGCTTTGGGTTACATTAAAATGGAAATGGGGAAATACGAATTTGAGTGATAAATTATATTTAAAACTACCTGTGCACTTTTATGGCCTAATTCTGACGCATTGAGTTTGTCTTTAGTTTTTCAATCTGATATTTTATTTTATCTTACTTTACTGTGAGGTTTCCGTTCTACTTTAGGCCTCGGTGGACTTCAGGGCCAGTCCACTCAGATCCCCCTAAATAGCCCCAAGGTGGTGCCACTGAGGTAGTTGGTCCTGGATCCTGGGGTGTTCAACTTGGGGCCACAGAGCCACTACCCCGCCCTAGGGAAACAGTGGAGGCACCCAGCTTAAAGGCCCTTTCTCCAAGGTTCTCTGCCTGCAGCTTCTCCTTGGAGACCCAGATGGGGTGGCCGGCTGGGCTGGCTGGGCCAGATGGGCGTGAAGGAAGCATGGGAGGAAGAGGCAGCTGCACCGCTAGATAAAGTCTGCAGGGAGAGTTCAGACATCTTGGGCCCTTGGTCTTGAAACAAGGGTCCTTGCGAATCCCTCCTCAGCCCTGGCAAAGGCCAGTTACTCACGAGGCAGGACAAACCCGGGGATGTGCTGAGTGGCACAGGCCCAGGCCCAGGAGCTGATGTAACCCCGCTCTCCATTGTGCAATGGGTTGAAAGGGCCACGGAGAGGGAAGCTCACACAGGGGGTTTGCATGATGCACACACTGAGCTGCTCGAAATCAATGACCCACACTTGAGTGGGAAGTCTGGCACCGAGAGGGAAAGAGAGAGCAAAGCTGGTCGCTGCTATGCTGGCAAAGCAGGTGGAGAGCCCAGGGAGCATGGAAGTACCTACTGAGTGCTCAAATACCTACTGAGCTCTCTGTCCTGGTTAGTGACAGGCCTCCGAGACCACACAGAAGTCTCATCCCTCCTACCTCCCTAGTAGGATCTAGTAGGACCTCTGCTTCTCCCCCTCCCCCCCAGGAGGCAACTCTGGGTGTAAAAATAGTTATGGCTCATACCAGTTCCTGAAATCACTGCTGAGCTTGATAAACAGCCATCTGAGGTGGCAGTGGAGGGAAACCCAGTGGTGTTGACTTAGCAAGGCTGGTGCTCCTGGGTGTGGTGACTTATGAAGGTGTTTTCCCTGGGACTTGAGACCAGTTTCCAGTTTGTCTCTGTCCTGATCTTAGGACCTGACCTCTGGAGGCACCGCCGTCCCTGAGAGCAGTTTCCAGCAGGAAGGAGTCCAGACTCTTCAGCTGCACTCCGCTGCCCCCCTCTGGCCAGGCTGCAGGCCATCCCCAAGTCCTGAGGCCTGGTCTGTGGACAGCTCAGGAGGAGAGCGACCTGGTGGTATTTAGCACCCCAATCCTCAGAGTCCTGAGAATGGGCCTTTGAGGGGTATCGGAGAAAGCCCTTCACCCCTCAGGATGATGCTGTGGAGGTGCCAGTTAGAGATTTAGTGTTTTTCTACAAGATTCTTCAGGAGTTTTGAGAGGTTTATCTATAGTAAGCAAAAGGGCACACACTTCCCTGGCCTCTAAGTGAGGTAGGCAGGGACGGGCCAACTTCCAGCTCACAACCACAGCACAGAATCTCCGCCTCTCTTTTCTTTGGTCTCTTTCAGTCCTTCTTCCTGAGATGTAAAATGTCTCGGATCCCCTCTTCCCACCTGCATAACCTCACCAGAAGCCAAGCCTGAAGGAAATGAGAACATTTGCATTGAGCCTCCTGGTAGCTGAAGGGGAGTGTCGTGGGGGGAGAATTGGGGATAGGCCAAAGTTAGTGTTCCGAGGCTCTGTTCATATTCCAGCATCAAAGATTGTTTAGGGTAACTAGTCTTTATGGCATTTGCATAATAGATCATCTTAGCGAATCATCAGCTAAATGGCCCGGTTGCCATAGCTGTCCCATCCACTCCCTTGATCCATTCAAACCTCCCAAACTTGCTTGCTGGGCATGGAGTGAGTGGGAGCTTAGTTTTCAGTCTTAGTAATGATACCACGACAGTCTCTGCCAGTTGCTATCTGCTGGGACATCAGGTTTAGGTGGGCTTCTGCACAGGTGGTGCCCTGCCTGGTTCTGTTTGCCCCAGAATTCTCCATGGCTCCCTGTTGGTCATGTGGACCTGTGGTCAGGTTCCCATGGCAACTCTCTCGGTTTCCCTTTCTTGTCTGTCTTGTGTCTCCCAGCATTGTTCAGCTGAGCTAAGTGCAGAGTAAGTTTCAACTATTAAATGATACCCGGCATGCTCCCCAAATAAAACAACCTAGGTAGAGACGTCTGTGTACTTGCATGTACATGCGCACGGAATGTGTGTGTGTAATCTTATCATTACTCATTTTTCAGAAATGAGATCAAAGTATATGTATTTTTTTGGCATCTTGCTTCCCACTCAACAATACGTTGGAGAAACCTTTCGAGGCAACTGTTCCAGTTCCAATCCAGTTCTTTAAAATCAAGGCATAATAAACCCTGTTGTGGCAATGCCACATTTTCAACCATTCTTCTCATAGACATACAGATTGTTTCTAGATTTGTTGGTCTTCTGCCACTATCAACAGTGTTGCAATTAAGTCTATCTGTACCTGTATTCACATATGTACAATCTGAAGTTGTAATTGATGTTTAATAGACGTTACTCAATCTCATATCTACTAATATATTTAACCATCTTTATATATGCTTTGTGGCCTTTTGAATTTGCTAATCTATCAATATATATCATTCTTTTACTCATTTTCTTTATCCTTATCACTTTGTGAAAATGTTGTATCTTACACATTAGCTTCATTTTCTGCATAATACAGAAATATTTGCCCAAACCTACCATTGTCTGATGACTTCGTTGATGCCATCTTTCCTTTTTTTTTTTTTTAATATTTCTCAATATCTTTCTTTTTAAAACAACTTCTTGGTTTCCAGATTTAGTTAAGAGGTTCTCTCCTGCCTTCTAGAATGTTTATATAATCTTACTGTCTTTCTTGCAGGATTTCCATTAGTTTGCTTTTAATGTTGGGGTGCATGGCCACACCCCCATTCCTCTGGGTTCTTCTTGGATTAGACAATTAACCAAAACAATACTAGACAGGGGGAAATCAGTTTTCTTATTTACTGTAGAAGTATTTTTAACAGCTTCATGGAGACACAATTTGCATACCAAAAATTGCCCTCATTTAAGTGTATAATTCAATGATTTTTAGTAAATTTACAGAGTTGTGCAAATATCTGCACAATCCCATTTGCATTTACTCCTATTAATATTTCCAACCTGGGGCAAATACTCATCTACTTACTATCTCTATTTCTTTGCCTGTTTAATAGTTTTCTTGAGTTTTCTGTCTACAATTATGTTCATGGAAACTTAGAGCATTAACTGTTAGGTGGAAGCTTCAAAAGACCAGGAACTGGAGATGGGAGTAGAAATGATTAAGGAGCATGACAAAAAACCAGCCCAATCTCAAAGTGAGAAATTCCACCAAGAACAATGTACAAGGCCACCCCTGCTCTTTTAAAATGCAGTTCTTGCCCTAAAAACTGCTTGTTGCCGGCTAGTGTCTATGCAAAACACCCTTTTCCTTAAATTTGCCTTATGCCACTGAATGCAGACTCTGCAGAACTCTTTCTCAGAGGAAACCAAGACTCCTCCACAGCCCAACAATATCACACTAAACAGATCATTTTATTCTTTTCTTCAAATTCTGCCATGGTCTTTTAAATGCGCTCACACAACCTCCAGGACCATGTTAAATAGGAGACTGAGCACACCTCTCTAGTTACTATTTTTTATTTTTTTAGATTTATTTATCTATACAAGAACTGGGGTACAGAGGAGCGGGAGAATGAGAGGATTCACCAGAGACAGAGCGGGGAGTAAAACAGGCAGATGGACCGAAGACACTTCTGAGGGGAGCAGCGGGTGAGACAGGAGAGGCCTGCAGCGCCATGTGGGAATCTCCCTGGCCAGCCGGGAACTGAACTGGTCCTGTGGAGGCTGCAGACAGCTTCACAGCACTGTGCTCAACCTGCTGCGCCACCGGGGAGGCCCTCTAGTTACTAATTCTGATTAAAATGATGTTAGTATATTTCAGTTGAAGAAAGTATTTTTTATTAATTTTGGATGAAAGTTTTCATTAAATCATTTCCCTTGCTTCCTGAATTTCTAGTAAGAACAGCTTAGAAATTTGGTTAACTGCCTTTTCAGTATATATTAACGAAACCATATGTGTTTTCTCCTTTTGGTTTCCTGATATTAATCCATTTTTTTCCATTCTTGGAATAAAGATTACCTATACCCAATGTTTCAGATAAGTGATATACTCTATTTTTTTTTTATAGAGGCATGTTTTATTTATTTATTTGTTTGTTTTTTGTTTTTATACATGCACTGGGTACAGTCAGAGCGCAGGAGGGTGAGAGAATTCACCAGAGCCAGAGCAGGGAGCAGAGCAGGCAGAAGGACCGAAGCACACTGCTGAGGGGAGCAGCGGGCGGCAGGAGAGGTCTGCGCGCCATGTGGGACCCTCCTCCGGTGGCCGCGGAGCAGCCGGGGATCGAACCTGCGCCACGGAGGCCGCGGGCAGCTTTGCAACCCAGCGCTCAACCACTGCGCCACCGGGGAGGCCCCTAAGTGATATACTCTAATACGAGCCCTGAATTCTTGTGCATGCATCATTTTCTTTCAATAGCTTATCTTCTAGTTTCTAATATTGCAAATGAGAAGTCAGAAGTCATTTTTTATTCCTTTGTAAGAAATTTGTTTTTTCTGCCTAAAACTTTGCTATTATTCTGCCTCCTTCTCAAAATTCAGAGCACTGTTATCAGTCCACTTTGCAATCTGACAAACCCTCTTATTCTGTGGAGCCAAACTTGGGTACCAGCAAACTCCCTTTATCACTCATCACCTGGCACCTCCTCTTTCTGCTTCTCTTTCCTTCCCATAACTGCCCTGACTGACAACATGACTTTTGGAGTCAGGCAAGCTCTGAATCACTGGTGTAACACTGCCCTTGAACACTCTGAGTAGATCTTTTCTCTCTTTATGTGATAAAATTATTTCAATAATGATTTAAAGTAATTATAATTTTATTTTTATTTAGATTTGAAACACAAATTTAAAAAGAAGATAGAATTTCAATTTCAAAAATACTCTCAAATTTAGTAAAATATTCCATATGACTCTAAGATCTGCACTTTATAAACAAAAAGATTACTTACATTTGAAATCTGCACTGTCTCATTGTTTTAAATTTTAAACAAAATAAAAAACCTTAATTGGTTGCATGAAGTGACAGTTGAAGTAACTTAAATTTGTAACCATGGTGCTACTTTTGTTTATTTCAATTATACTGTTTAATTGCTAGATTATAAAGCACCACAGCAATTGGAGACAAGAACTGCATGCAAAGTTAGCTGGAACAATCTCAAATTGTTAAAACTTTCTCTTGAAAAGAAAATGTGAGAAAACCAATGTGTGTAGCTGATCCTGAATGTCTGTGAGCCACTGTATAACAACATTTACAAATAAATTTCCATGTAGAATGCAATGTTTCTTAAAGAGTAGGTAATAAAAAATTGTATCATTTGAAGTATACATGCATATTATTTCAGTATCACTAAATGACTTCCAGTTTCAGCTATAACACAGAAGCTTGGACATCATTCCCTTCCTCGCAACAGAAAAAGAAAAATGAACAAACGGAAAACCAATGAGTTTTCTTCGAGTTATGAGAGAAGCAAGCCTATGGGGTAAAAGAAGTGAAAATTAAAATCAGTGAGTCCAAGAGGCCAAAAGGGATTCCCTCTACGTGCATAATCAGCAAACTACAGGACCCAGCATGCCTTGCATCTGCCACAGGAAGTGACGATGCATTCCCCCCCCCCCCCAAGGAGCAGCCCTTCCCCAGGATTGCTGAGGGAGTCCTGGTCTTTGAGGAAAACAAGGTTTGTTTGTTTGTTTGTTTGTTTTTAATTTTTTTTAATTTTTTAAATTTTTAAAATTTATTTTATTTTTAAAGATTTATTTATTTATGCATACAAGAGCTGGCTGGGGTACAGGCCAGAGGTGTGTGTGTTGCGGGGAGAGGATTCACCAGAGACAGAGCGGGGAACAGAACAGGCAGACTGATGAAACACACTGCTGAGGGGAGCAGCGGGCGAGACAGGAGAGGTCTGCCACACCATGTGGGTAGCTCCCTGGCCGGCCGGGGATCGAACTCGTGCTACAGAGGCTACGGACAGCTTCATAGAGGAGACCAAATTTTGTCAAGAGAGTGTTCGTACCCAAAATGTTTTTTTTATAGTTTCCAAGTAAATCCATTTTGTTGGTGAAATCAGTTGCTTTCTGTTTGAGGTAAACACACGGGCAAGTCAATGACACTGAGGCTGGTGGGGAAGCAGGTGCTGGTGTCCATCGAGCCTGCCGGGTTCTCTCTTATCCTGGGATCTAGGGTAAGTCTTCCCTTGCATCTGAGGTCTGCCATTGCAGTAAGCTCTCCAGAATGGGTATTTGGAGATTTTTCTTTTTATCTAAGGCCTTTTTTTAAAATCTGGGGGTATCACTCTGTGGCGCTCAGGCGGCAACAGGAGGTTGGACTGTCTCACTGGAACCATATGGGCCATTAGCAAATTCTGAAATTAGCTCATTCTCATTATATCTCTGTTAAACTTTGATCCGACCCTTGGGGGATAGACTGTTCCAACCTGGGGTTGTGGCAAGTCTGAGCTCCAGTTAGCAGCAGGGTGTTGGAAAACAGCTGTTTCCTTATTGACAATTGTACTGTTGAGTCTAAGTTCTTGAGCGGGCCTTTAACCTGATTCCCTTTTGGAATAAGGGCTTCCTACCATTCTGTTTAGGAATTCTGGGCTCTACTAATAAGAGAAAAAGGGATCCCAGTTATCAAAATGCTTTAAGGACATTTCTTCCTCAGAAACCCTGCTGTGCTAGCTTCATGTATCTGAACCAGAGTCCTTCTTCACACATACTTCTAAGTGGACCAAATTAACTAAAAGTAGTTTTAAAATTCCCGAGGCCTTTATGGGGAACTTTCAACCTCCCCAAGCTTACTTAAAACTGAATTGGACAGGGGGCCTCCCTGGTGGCGCAGGGTTTAAAGTCTCAGCGCTGTCAAGCTATCATCAGCCATTGTGGCCTGAGTTCGATCCCCAGCCAGGGAGGTGACCCACATGGCGCAGCAGACCTCTCCTGTCTTGCCTGCTGCTCCCCTCAGCAGTGTATTTTAGTCAATCCACCTGTTCTGCTCCCCACTCTGTCTCTGGTGAATCCTCTCAAAAACAACCCCCCACCTCTAGCCTATACCTCAGTTCTTCTACAAATAAATAAATTTTATTTTTAATAAAGTGAACTTAAAAACAAAACAAAACAAAACTGAATTGGACAGCCTCGGGCCTGAAATTATTGTAAGGTTCATTTTCGTTTCCAGTCAGGGAGTGAAAAACCAGACCAGGCAAAAGCAAGAGGCACTCAGGGACCCCACACTGTTAAGGGGAAAATCCATGTTGCCCATTTTAAGGGTCTGTGCAGCCTGTGCACATAAAGGCAAAGAAAGCAGACTCTTAGCCCCTTAAGGATGGTGAGAAATTCAAAGGGTAGAGAGAAGAGAAAGATTTCAAATAACAGACTTCTGGTCAAACTGTGAAATCACCCATCCATTCCTGGTCAAATGCCAAAGAGGCTGGGCCAGAGTATGGTAGCCAGGAGAGTGAGTACAAGGCACATAGCATCAGGACCAACAAGCGAGGGGTCAGGCAGGTCCCAGAGAACTGGGACAGAAGGAGGCCAAGATGCACCATATAAGTGGAATCATGTCTTTGAAGAACTCGCCTGCCAAGGCACTAAAGCTGGCCCAGGAACCACTTCCCCACCCCTGTCTCTCTCCTCTTCTTTCCGCACCAACACAGATCAGCCTAGTTGCTCCCTCCTTCCAGCAGCACCCATTCAGGGAGTCTGATCCATGGCATACTGGGAATTATAGTCCAAAGCATCTAAGATGTTGGCTGCAAGCTAGGTCCTTCCCCTGCCACAGGCAATGCATCCTGTAACAAACTTGCTACAACTATTTTGATTGGTATCTGGATACAGCCAGATATTACCAGGAATCTAAAATTGTCTCTTTGCAAAATAAAATTTTAAAATTCACTGAAGTAAACATGCAGTTAAGGAAAGATAAAGCTGCTTCCAACTCTTCTCTTCCCCTGCCTTTTCCTCTTTTTTGTCCAGTAGCAGAAACCATATGCTCATGCTCCACTTCTGGTGCCATCTTTATCCTCTCCTGCACCACCTTCCTCCCCTCCAGTCCCTCAGTACCCCCTGGCCCCCCATTCTGCTTCTTCACTGAAGCATCCTTCCCCATTGACCCTCCTTCTCATCCCTCTGCCTTCATTCCTTAACTCTTATTCATTTATGAGGTCAAGGTTTCTTAGAAAAATATCACGTTGGCATCTCTTTCTCTCGAAAGGGGGAAATAATTCTAGAAAGTGACAGAAACTATCAAAATAGTTGACCAAATTAAATGATGCTTCAGCATCTTTTATTTGCCTTGTCTCTGATGATATCAGAGGACACAGATCATTTGATGATTCTGGGGACACAGATCATTTGTCCCTATCAGAGACCATCCTCCTTATGGGCAATTTCTCCTACTGATGTTGGCAAAATTCACAGTGTGCCTCTCATCAAGATTCAAATAGATGCCTTAAAAATCTCCCCCTAGAACTTATCAATACCCTATAAGGAAAGAAACTCCTGAAGGCATAAAATTTTGAAAGTAATTTATTGCCAGCAGTCCTGACATGTAAGAAATGTTAAGAGGTTTCTTAAGGAGAGGGAAAATGGAAATTCTGATCTACATTTAAAAAAGAACAAATCATTGAAGAGCATAATGAAGGCAAAGTTAAGTTTTTGTTTTTATTTTTCATTAATAAATACTTGTTCAAAGTAACACAAGTTACCATCTATTGGAGGATTATAGCATATGGGTAAGTGAAAGGATAATTTTATACTCTAATAATCTGTTATAAGCTATCTGTACTATCCATAAAACAATATAATGTTATTTGAAAGAAGACTTAATTTAGTTGTTAATGCATATTGCAAATTCTGGGGAAACCATTAAAATTTTATTTTAAAAAGCATAATGATACACTAAGAGATAAAGTCAGATTATATAAAATGTAAATTGAAACCCCAAAAGCAGTAAAAGAGTGGGTGAAAAATAAAAAACAAAGAAAAAGGGCAATGATTGGAAAACAGCTGTATTGTCCAGTATGGCAATCATAACTTAAATACTAATGCTCTAAATATACAAATTAAAAGACAGAGATTATGAGTGTGGATTAAAAAAATAAGATCCATCTATCTGCCGACTACAAGAAATCCTCTTAAAGATAGAAACGTGTAGGTTAAAAGCAAAAATGAAAAGCACATGCTGTAGGGACCACCAAAATCTGTTTCCCACAAAAGCAATAAATTAACTGGCAAAAAAAGGTCAGAATCAGTTTCTTAGGAATGCTGTGAATTAACCAAAAGCTGACAGCAGCCAGGGGCATTCTTAATCTAGAAAACCAGTTGAATTTCAGAAAGACTTTAGTGGCCTTGTAGCTTAGTCTCATCCCATTCCCCACTAGGTGGTGGCCCTGAGACAGAAACCCATGTTCACCCTACAGGTACCTAATACTGAACGGGGTGGGGGGGGAAGTAGACCTTTTATCACTTCTGTATGAGCCCGATGTGAAAGCTAAGGTAGAGTTGTAAACTGAGTATTGAAGTCATGCCCTAATACACAAACAGCCCATCTGCAAAGATGGGGAAATATTTTCCCCTGGCATTTAAGAGAATCTTTGTTGCATCACTAATTGACCACTCAGTGTGACCTCAGTGACCATACAAAACAAAGAATACAGGCTTTACAAAATTCATTCAGAAAGTCACCAGACAAATAACTACAACAAGCAGCAGAACTGGTATTAGGGGGTGAATTTTTTTCCACAACTCCTGCATTATAATATTCAGAATGTCCAATTTTCAACATAAAACTAAGACAAATACAAAAAAATAAGAAAGATGACCCAAGCATTAGAAAAAAAAAAAAAAGAAATGAATAGAAACTGATACTAAGGTAGTCCAGAGATTGTACTTATTAGAAAAGACTTTTTTTTTTAAAGATTTATTTATTTATGCATACAAGAGCTGGGGTACAGGCCAGAGGTACTGGGGGTGAGAGGATTCACCAGAGGCAGAGTGGGGAACAGAACAGGCAGATTGACTGAAGTACACTGCAGAGGGGAGCAGCCTCCGAGGCAGGAGAGGTCTGCCTCGCCATGTGCGTAGCTCCCTGGCTGGCCGGGGATCGAACCTGTGCTGCAGAGGCTGCAGACAGCTTCATAGGTTGCGTCTTAACTCCTTGTGCCACCAGGGAGGCCCCGGAAAAGACTTGTTAAGTCAACTACTTGACACATTCTCCAAGAGCTAAGGAGACCATGGGCAAAGAACTAAAGGGAATCATGACTACCATCTCATCAAATAGACAATATAAATGAAGAGATGGAAATTCGATAAGAAAGCCAAATAGAAACTCAAGAAATCCAAAACTGAATTGAAAAATTCACTCAAGAATCTCAAGAACAAATATAAGTTAAAGCATTGAATGAAACTATTAGAAAAGAAGACCTAAAAATCAATAATTATAGGAAGCTAGAAAGAGAAAAGCAAATTAAATTCAAACTGAGCAAAAGAAAAGAAATAAACATTGGAGCAGATATCAATAAAATTATGAATTAGAAAGCATAGGGAAAAATCAATGAAATAAAAGGCTGATTCCTTGAAAAGATCAAAAAAAGAGATTTTTGTTGCCACCTTGTCCAAGAAAGAGAGAGCAAAGACACAGGCTACTATTGTCAGAAATGAAACAGGGGCCATTGCTACTGATGCATGGGTTTTAAAAGGATAATGTGGGAATATTATGAACAACTCTACCCACAAATTTGGTAACTGATGAAATGGATCAATTTCTTGAAAGACAAAATCTAGTGAGACTCGTACCAGGAGAAATAGACCAATATTGACGAAAGAAATTGCTTTTATACGTAATAATCTTCCCAAACAGAAAGTGTTAGATTCCAATGGTTTCACTGGTGAATTCCATAAAATGTACAAGGAACAAGTTATACAAATTCTTCATAGTCTTGTCCAAATAGAAGAAGCCAAGGAGTGGCTTCCTAACTCCTTCTCCTAGGTCACCATCACTCTAATATCAAGACCACATTATCCCAACATCAAGACCATTATAAGGAAGTTACATAGCAATATCCCTCATGGACATAATATTATAAAGATGATAAATGTTAAATATTTCCACAAAATATTAGCAAATCAAATCCAACAATGTATAGAAAGAATTATTCACTGTGATCAAGTGGAGTTTATTCCAGGTATACAAGACCAGTTCAACATTCAAAAATCAATGAATGTAATACATCGTATCAACAAGTTAAAGAGGAAAATTATATGATTATATCAACAGATATAGAGAAAAGCACTTTACAAAACCCAACAGTATTCATGATTTAAAAATAACACAGTAATGGGAATAAGGGAAATACCTTCAACTTGATAAAGAACATACAAAAATAAACAGTGAACATCATCCTGTAAAATAAGGAATAAGGCAAGGATGGTGCCTCTTGCCACTCCTGTTCAACATCATACTAGACCCCTTAGCTAATATAAGAAGACAAGATAGAGAAACCACAGAGATACAGATTTATAAGAAAGACAGAAAACTATCTTTGTTAGCAGATGATGTAATTATTTAAGTAGAAAATTCCAATCACTCAAATGAAAGTCTTTGAACTAATAAGTGATTATAGCAAAGATGCAGGATATAAGATTCATATAAAAAGTCAATTGCTTTCCCATATATTAGCAAGGAGCAATTGGATTTTGAAGTTAGAAGCAAAGCGCCATATATATTATAAATATATTATAAATATAATATATATTATATTTATTATAAATATATATTCACATAATTATGTAATTATGTGATATTTATAATTATATATTAATAAATATATTTACATAATATATTTACATATATTATATATCTATAATGTATATTATATATACCATATATATTATAAATATATATACCATATATATTATAAATATACCTAAAGTAATGAAATATTTGTATGTAAATCTAACCAAAGGAGCACAAGATCTCTGAAACAGGGACCCAGATTCTATTATAGAACAAGAATCTAGAGCTTTGTAGAGGATAACTATGAAACTCTGATGAGAAAAAAAAAAGATTTAAGCAGCAAGTAACCTTGTCCATGGATAGAAAGACCATATTGTTAAGATGTCAGCCTTTCCCAACCTGATCTTGCAGACTTCATGGAATCCCAAGCAAAATCTCAGTAAGCTACCTTGATATCAACAAACTGACTCTCAAGTTTATGTGGACAGGTTAACCATCCATATGATAGCTCTCTGAGCCCTGTTTTGGGTGGGTTTTATGGACTCTCCATTACATAGGCACAATTGATTAAATCATTGGCCAGTGGTGATTCACTCAACCTGCAGCATCTCACCTCTTACAAGAGATGGAGGATAGAGCTTTAGGACTAAAGTTTCAACCCTCTGTCCATGGTTGGTCCTCTCATAGCCAGTACCCCCACCCCAATCTTTGGGGGGGGGTTCCAAAATCCACATCAGTAACATAAACCCAGTTGGAGTGGAAAGGGAGTTGTTATGAATAACATGCTTATGACTCTGAAGCAATTTCAGGAACTGAAATTGACCGGATTTTGTAGCAAATGTTCCCATTGCTCTTATGGTCAGGTAATTCCAAGTGTTTTGGTGCTGTGAGCCAGGAACTATGAATGAAGACAAAGATATATATTTATTATAAGTCACAATGTCACAAATGGCTATGGGTACCTTTAGATGACTCATTTGTTTATATCTTGGGATCATTTTTATATTGGTTTTCATCCTTTTTATTCCTGATATATGAGAACTTTCTGTATCTAGAAGCTTAACGGAATTAGTTCCCTAGAGTAATGCAGTAGCACAAACTGGGTGGCTTAAAATAATAGAGACTATTGTCTTATTGTCCTTGAGGCTAGTCTAGAATCAAGGTGTCAGCTGGGTCCTGTTCCTCTGAACCCTATAGGTAGGGGAGTTCTTCCTTGCTGCTCCCTAGTTCCTGGTGGTTTGCTGGGAATCTCTGGAGTTCCTTGGTTTGGAGATGGGTTATGTCAGTCCTCCATCTTTGAAGAGCCATCTTCCCTCTGTGTGTATCTTTGTCCAAATCTCCTTTTTGTGAGGACACTGGGTAAATTGCAATAGGGTTCTCCCTTATACCTCACTTTAACTTGCTTACATCTGTCAATACCTTTTTTTCCAAATAAGGTCACATTCTGCAGTATTGGAGACTAGAACTTTAGGTACCCTATCCAAACCAAACAATCCCAGGTGGTCATTTCAGTTGTGATTTTTTTTTTCCACCAGTGACTTCTTCCTCTCTTAATATTTGTGGTGCTTCTTAGTCTAAGAAATGTGGTGTTTTGCCATGGTTAAATCAGCCATGTTCCAACTTCTGAGGAACAAGACTTTCTTCATGTTTTTAGAATTGTTATTCTCGATCTTATTGAAATAATTTAAATAATTTTGTTGATGTGTTTATGTTTAATTCATCTAGACATTATCTGTGCCTGGTACAGAAATATTTCTGGAACGGAGCACAAACATGTACTTAAGGACAAACAGTAGCGCTTGTCACAGGGAGGAAGAAAACGTCTCCTAACAGTCTCTTAATTAGCAAAGAACACACCCCCTTCCATGGAATCTGTAAATCACACCATTATCCAGAGTAGTATTTAATCTTTTGTTCCTTTCCTGCTTCCTTCCAGGCGCAGCAGGATAAGAAAGCAGACAAAGATCTCTTTCCTTTAAAGACTGCTCACTTAGCAACACAATTAGAGGCTTAGAAAAAGGAACAATCCAGAAAAGACTGGATTAAATTATTGGCTGAGGACCCTTACTGTTCTTGGCTACATCTGGGTGAAATGGTAGGTTTCCTATTCTTATACACACCCTCTCACACAGACATACACCCAAGCTCACGCACATGTTAAGTGTGCATAAACAGATTAAAGCTGAATTTTAAAGATACAACTCTAAAATCTTACTGTCTTCTCTTATTGCTCGAAAAGGACAATTAATATAATGACAGTTTGGTTACTTTCCAGTATTTTTGCCTCGTTTCTTTGTCTTACTGCATTGTCTAGAATTTTATGGACAATGTTGATTGACAGTACAGGTCTTCAATGCTGTACCTGCAGATTTGAAGCACAGGACCCTGGCTCCTAACCAACACCCAGATCAGGAAGACATCCTGGTGCCTGCTCCAGGCAATTACCCCCTCTGTTCTGATATTTAGCACTACAAGCCAATTTTGCTTGGTTTTGTATTTTGTATAATGGAATCCAAAATTATATGCAGTTTTTTAGCTTTTCATTCAGTGTGATGCCTGTGAAAGTTGTTCACATCATTGCAGATAATAGTTGTTTTCCTTGCTGCTTAGTATTCCACTGTGTTCTTAAACACCATTATTTAATGAAGCATTCTACTGTTGGAAGACTTTTGTTGTGTTTCCCATTTGGGGTTAGAAAAACAAAGTTGCTGTGGGTATTCTTGACTGCAACTTTGGGGGGACTTGAGTCCTCATTTCTGTTGGGTTTGTGTCACGAGTGGGGCTCCAACTTCAAAGGGCAAGTGCTGGCTTTCATTTATTAGGTGGTTCATGTGACTTACTTATTTGTTGTGGCAATTTATGCATCAACAGTGGTGTACAGTTGTTCCACATTTTCATCAATACTTGGTGTTATTACTTTAGTCGCTCTGGTAGGTATGATGTGGCATCTTCTTGTGGCATTTCCCTGCCAAGTAATGCTATTAAGTGGTTTTTCATGTATAGATTGACCTTCTGCATATCCCTTTTTGTGAAATCTCTATTCAAGTCTTTCTGCCAGTTTTAAATTGTCTTTTTCTTATTGTAGGAGTTCTTTATATGTTCAGGCACTAGTCCTTTATTGAATGATAAGCAACTTTGCCTGATTGTTTTTTCACTCCTAATGGTGTCTTTTGATGGAAATTCATTTTAATTAAATTATTTTTCTTTTTTTTTTGACAGTTTCTTTTCTGGTTAGTTGGTAATATTTTGATATTATAACCAGATTATATGAAGAAACAACGTCTTTTTGTTCATCATTTCCAGCCCCAGAAGACCCCCAAAGGGATGATCACAAATGCAACCCTAATTTCTCTATCCATGGTGGGTCCAATGTCTAATCATTACCACCAAGGTCTGTTCTCTTGGGGAAGAGGAAATGCAAGTGAGAGAAGGGATACTGAGGTCACCACGCCTGCAGGCCCAGATTCTGCAGTCTGTGTAGCCCTGTGAAGCAGGGTACATGCAGTGAATGCAGGGGCAACAGATGGTGGATTCTACCTCCTGGAGCCCATGGGTGCTACCTGCAGTAACCAAGGGCTAATCAATGCCTCACACTCAAATCCCTCAAAATGTAGCTCCTTCTGCACGGAGGAACTGGAAATGTCTACATGGGCCTGGGGTGGGGGGGTGGGCAAGGTGCCGAGAACTCTGTTGTCCTCTCCTCCTAATCCATTGGGCTTTATGGCCACACCTGTGGTCAACAAGGGGATGCTGCCTTTTCAGGACAGGGAGACAGTAGCTCGTCACAGTATCTGGCCTCTGCCTCCTTAGGGTCAGTCCTAGCTTTCTCCTTCCATACCTGCCTGGGATCACACATGTGAAGAGTCCACCTGATTTCACCAGTTTCAAAGTCTCAGCAAGAATTGCTGGGAATCAGCAGTTCTCCTGGAGAGACAAGCAAAACATGTATGCATGTTGCAGTATTGAGCTTTCATCTCCGGAAAAGCAAGTTTGAAGGCTCGTAGTCCCAGGCAAATGGCCCTGCAGTGGAATGAGTAACTGACTGTGTTTTATCCTCGTTGCAGAACTCCCACCATGAACTCTCACGGAACACTGCTGGGGGAAGCCAGACCCACAGGAGAGCCTACAGTGTCTTGAAGTCCCAATGCAGGTAAAAGAAACTTACAATGCCAGAGTTGGGCGAGGGGTTTCCTTGGTCATGGGAAGTGTGGGGGAGCACCAAGAGGGCTCCTAGGGCTTATAATATTTGATTTATTGATCTGGCTCATGGTTACATGGTTCTTTCTGTTAGCCTTGTCAAACTGTACTTTTCTGTGTGCATATTGCATGTCCAAAAGCAAAATAACAAAATATCTGGACCTGGGCCTCCCTGGTGGTGCAGCGGTTGAGTGCTGGGTGGCGAAGCTGCCCGCAGCCTCTGCAGCACCGGTTCGATCCCCGGCTGCTCCCCGGCCACCAGAGGAGGGTCCCACATGGCGTGCAGACCTCTCCTGCCGCCCGCTGCTCCCCTCAGCAGTGTACTTCAGTCCTTCTGCCTGTTCTGCTCCCTGCTCTGGCTCTGGTGAATTCTCTCACCCTCCTGCGCTTCTGACTGTACCCAGTGCTTGCATAAATAAATAAATAAATCTTTAAAAATAAATAAATAAATAAAATAAAATATCTGGGCCTGGGATGGCAACTCACAAAGGTATGTGTCCTGGCCTGGCCACTCTGTCTCATCATACAAATGTCAGTGGGGAACCAAAGGGGGCGGACTCTTTTCAAGAACCACAAAAGCCTCCCCTAAGCCTTATTGCCTTTAGACTCTAGAGCTCCCTGGCAGGAAGGCCCACTTCCTTGGACACAGCCCTTTTGAGTTCTGGACAAAATACTTTTGGCTGCAGTCCTGGGCCATCATTGGAACTGCCAGGCAGCACTGTCCACAGGCTATAAGGGAGTGGGCTGAAATCAAAGCCAGAGTAAGAACGACATGGACCCAGGAGTGTGGCACTGGTGAGGGGACAGGGCTGTGGCCAGGGAGGAGGACAGCAAGCAGGTCCCTCAGGCCCCATATGAGCATCCCTGGAGGGACAGCAGGGGTGGCTGGGACCTCCATGGCCCTCTGGGCTCAGGCAGACAGATCAGGGCAGCAGCTGGGGGTGCTGGTTGAGCCCCTCCCTGGAGCCAAGCCCAGGTTTCCAGGCCTCTGTGTTCCCATTTGCATCAAGACAAAGCTCAATGTCCTCTCCTCTCCTGGGAGGCGATGATGGCCAGGACTTTAGCCAGGACAGCAGCACGCTCTTGCCATACAAATTAGAAGAGACTGCTCAGCCAAAGCCTGCTCTAAGACATCTAATCCCACAACCAAATGTGACTCCAGCCTGCGAAATGGGAATGCGGTGCTCTGGGAGGCCCCAGAGAAAGGGAAGGAAAGTTGGGGACTAGAGTCACAGTGGGTGACTGAAGATTCCAGATCTGTGCAAGGGAAGGCTCTGTGTGTCCTCTCTCTTTTTAATTAGTTTATATTTTGAACAGGTAATACCTTTACATGGTTCAAAAATCAGATGGTGAAAATGCTTAACTTATAAAACTTGCCTCCTCTTCCCTGTCTCCCTGGCTCTTCTGTGTCCCGGTGAGCAGCCTGTGAGCACTTTGCATATTGATGGCAGGTATATGCTGAGATGAAATGCAAACAAACAGAATATACAGTCTAGTTCACACCTTTCTCATTGTTCCACACCTTGCTTTTTTGTTTGTAATGTTGTTTTAAGCCATTATGCTTTGGGGTGTTTTTCTTTTTCTTCTTCTTTTTTTTTTTTTGGAGAGAAAGAAAAAGTTTATTGAGGAGAAAAGGAACAGAAATAAAGTAGGACTCCCAGGCTGGTGGGACCAGGCCAGGCCAAGGTGGGGCAAGGAAGCCGCTATGCTTTGGGGTGTTTTAAAAGCAGTTTTAGATATCCAGAGCTTCAGATTAAGAGGGACGCACACCACTTTCCCTCTTAGAACCAGCAGTGTATTCCCAGTTTATTGGTCAAAAACTAATGTCTACTTCACAGAAATATAGAGTCTTCCCTCAAAGAGGGGTAGCAGGTGTTCAGGAGTAAAATAAAGTGGCTGGATATAAGATAAACATAGCAGTACTTTGCATTTATATATACTCATAATAAGCCTTTACTAACCAACATACGGATCCCATATATAGCACAATAACAAAAGTAAAATACATAGAAACAAATTTTATGCCTTGAATTCATCTCCTTTCTGGTACAATCCCCCATGGGGACTGTGAAAAGGTTTGTAATGACCTCGTTAGTAGAGATTGCATATTGGGGAATTTCCAGCAAAGTTGCAAATTGGCACACACTGCTTCTGCCAGATGACAACAGTGTTCTTCTAAACTGTTAAAATTTTACCATGTATGTGCTGAGGTTGGGATAAAATGTTAAAGTAGGGTGGCTGGTCTGATTGAACTAACTGAGAAATTCTTTCAAGTATGTGCCAAAGTGGAAAACTCATAAAATCCGCTGCAAGAGCAGGCGTCATCAGGCCTGAGAATCAGCTCCCAGGGCAGGCTGTCACTGCTGAGCTCTAGTGGATAATCCTCCAGGAGAAGGCTCGCCGCCTTCAGAGCAGAGCTCCTGATAAGGTCTGGCAAGAGCCTCTCACCATTTCACCCCCTGAAAATACACTTTTTAGTAAATGATTACATTTATAAGTAATGTGGAGTAAACATCCTAGGATTCTTAACCTTTGGGGGTGAAACTCTAACTAAAAGGTACAAATTTTCCCTCTAGGGAAAAACCCCTCTGTGCAGGGTATATATAACAGCCTGCATAGCAGTTCTAGTGGTTACTGACTCTGTGAGTCTTGTCCTTAAACCACAAGACAGTAAGAAACTATATTTTAGAAGTTTGTGTGACAAGGGTGGGAAGAAATAGGTTGGTAGGGGAGACAAAGGTGAAGCAGGGAGTTTTAGCATGGAGGATACTAAGTTTGCCTTTGCTGTGTTGGACAATAATCAGATGGGGTGGGTGAGGTGGAGAGAGAGTAGATCGTGATGGAAGGAGGTCCCCAAGGAATACAAGAAGGTGGGCTTCAGAGCCCTGGGCACTGGGAAGCCCTGGAGAGGTGGACAAACACCTTTCCTCTGCAACGAAAGGGGAGCAGTTGGGGTCTCTCAGTTCAAGGTAGTTAGGCTGTGTACGAGACTGTCATGGGCACAGGTTCCTAAGGATGACTGTCAGATTGTAGACCATCATTCCTTCCATGTGCATTTACGAGCCCGTATTATGTGCCAGACACTTCAAGAAAATGGTCTTTGCTCTCATGGAATTGAAGCTGGGGGATAAGTAAAATTACATTGATCAACAGGTCGCTTTCCAACACAGCTCACTACTAAGAAGGAGCTAGGTCAGGGGATGGAAAGAGAGTGGGGTAAACAACTCCCATCTGTGCCTGACTGAGGCAAAGGAGCCCCTGAGACCCCAGAGGGAGGACACAGCAAGTGCACAGGCCCTCTGAGGCATGGGGCTTGATATCTCACTCCCAGAGGCTATAAGCTCTCTTCCCTGTGTTGTGAATCTCCAGGTTCTCCTAAGGGCCTAGTATAGAGTTGGCTTTAACAGCCATCAGGGGATGAATGAATGAATGAGGGCAGGATGATGTGTGCTCCTTGACCTTTCCTCAGCCCTGGATGCATCTGCCCTCCTTTTCCCCCAGATGCCCTCTTGCACAATCCAGTGTTTGCCAGTCACACTCCTGCCTAGAGCCTGTGCTCAGCTTCACTGCGCCATCCCCAGGGACACCCTTGCACAGGTGACACCCTCCCCCAGGGACACCTTTCTCTCTAGGGCGCCATTCCTCCAGATATATTACCCCCATATGTGTCTTTCCTCCCAATGTGCCCTTCCCCAGGTGTGACTGCTCAGGTGTGCCCTTCCCTACGGGGCCTGTGGCTCCCTCACCTCACCTTCTTTGGGTCTCTGCTCCACCAACACCCTATCATGAATTTTTGCTCTTCTTCCTGTTTAAAATGCCCCCCACTCTGTTCTCTTAGCCATTTTATTTTCTCCAGCACCCATACTCCACATTTCCCAAGTTTATCCTGTTTATTGCCCATCCCCAGCCACAGACATGCAGGCGGGGAGTGCCTGCAGGGCTGTGAGCTTGCTGTGCTCAGGAGTCCAGAGCCACGTCCGGCACAGAGCAGGCACTCAGTATGTTTTCATCGAGAGAGAGAATGGACTTTAATGCATCTCTCTCTCTTCCCTGACCTTAAACTCCTGGGAACTGGGGACCCTGCCTCAAGGACCAACACACAGAGGGGAGCTTCTTTAAATGTAGGCTGAGCTCAGGAACCATCTGTGGTAGTGTGGAGATACCAGTAGTTTCCTGAAGCTTCAGAAAAACCCTTAAGGAAGGGCTCTCCCTGTGCACTGGGGGGGGGGCGGGGGGGGAGCAACCCCCGTGTCCCATGAGTAAGCATTTCATTAGAGGCGATCTCGTCAGGGTTTACTCAATCTGATCAGCAAAGACATTTCACAAGTCCACAGACAGCGTCACTCTCACGGGAAGCTACGAATACCAGAAATCAGGAGCAGCCCCTCACCCTTCCAGGGAATTCACCAGTCAGGCTTCCTGGAACAATCCAAGAAATGCAGAGTTGGCCATGTGGGCCCAATACGCCTGGTCTCTAGAAAAGCACACTGAGGGCTCAGCGATGGCCTTGCCGTGATAACAGACGTGCTCCCAGGACACTGTTTCATGGGGAAGATGAGTTAGAGCCCCTGTCTGCTGACTCAGGAACGTCGAGATGCATTTGTTAAGAGAAAGGGATTGCAGACTAACTCACATAATAACACGCTCCAATTTTGTAAAAAAAAAAAAACAGTAACACTTCCTTGTCACCTTAGGGAAATGCGAAGGGGGAGTGTGTGTGTGTGTACATGATTAACTTTTCTTTGTCCATTTTTTAATTGTTCAAAGTTTATACTAACCCATTAACTTTTTATTTAATTTTCAGCCTCATTATTATTTCTATACACAGATCTTATGTGTTCTGATTAATGAGTTTGACAGTTGCATAACCTGTGTCACCTTCATTATTCCAGAAGGCTTCCTGGTTCAACCTTTAACAACTGTTTGGCTCTTAGCACCATAGAGTGATTTTGTCTGGTCTCTGATCCTTAAATGGAACTGTGGCCTGCCCTCCTTCGAGCCTGATTCCTTTTACTAACAAAATGTTTCTGCATGCATTCCCTCTTCCTCATTGATAAGCCAGACTCTACTGCATAAAATATTAAGATTTGTTTACCCTTTCTCCTACTCATGGGCATTTTGGTTAGATCCACTGCTTGGCTGTGAAGAATAAGGCTTCTATAAATACTCTACAAGTCTTTATGTGGATGTATATTTTTATTCTCTTGAGTAAAGTAAGAGTGGAATGGCTTGGTCCCAGGGTATATAATTAATATTTAATAAAGTAAATTGAAAGCTAAATAAAAAAAAAAAGCTACAGCAATTAAAAAGGGTGGCCTCTGGCCCAGAAATAGGCAAGCATTCATTCTAGAGCATACAAAAATGTGTGCTCTTACAACTGCTAGTCCCAAAGGGGCCCTTAAGGTCGTAACCTCCTCATAACCTGTCCTTAGATCTGTGGTCAGCTGGGACCCCTCCACTTCCACAGCCACTGATTGGGGCATCCCCCACCTCTATCCACATGTTGCTGGTTTCAGCCTCTGGTTCAATGCTCCAGTGTGACTATTCACTGCCCTTAGAGAGGCCTTTAGTTCACTGACCTCTGTATTTCTCTTACCCATCAGCATTTCCTTATCCAGTTCTGATTCTGAAGTTCGTTACTGCCCTCTGCTTCTCACGGAAAACATCTGGACAAATTACAGCCTTTGATGAATCCAAAAATCTGTTTCCTTTTCCTGGGTGCATGTTCTTTGGATAGTCTAGAGCTGCTGGGAGAGAGTCTCAAAATAGGACAAATTGGTTCTACTTATGAACACCAACCTCAAATGAGTCTTCAACACTGTCCTACTCAAACTTTCTCAAACCAGCCTCCTTTCCTCTACCCCACCTCAGCAAATGATCTCACCTTGTTGTTTAGAGAGAGAAGGAAAGCTATGGTAGAAGATCTGCCATCTTATACTGACATGGAACAAAGGAGAGAAAAATCCACCATCTATTCACCCACCCATTCATCAGTCCACCCACATATCTACCATCCCTCTGTTCATCAGTCCATCTCAGTTTATCTATACATCTGTATATCCAGCCAGCCAGCCACCATTTATCATCGAGCTCTGTTTATCTATTCATCTACATATCCATCCATCCGTCCGTCCCTCCATCCGTCCGTCCATCCATCCGTCCATCCATCCATCATTCCTCTACATATTTATCCACTCATCCACCCATCCATTCATCCATCCTGCCTACTTGTCTTGCTTCCCTCTGGCTACAATGTCACGGAAGGTCACTTCTTGAATCTGTTTTTGCCTTCTCTTCCCACCTTTTCAGGAGCCATAGGCACCACAAAGTCTCCCCTTACTTCCTGTGACATCTAACTTTTCCTTCTCATCTGATTCTTCCCACTGACCTTTTTATACTCTTAGATCTCTTTCATTGAAAACCCATTTTTGATTCCTTTTTCTCATTACTTCCATTTAACAGCCAAACACTTCAACAGTGCTTGTCTCGCTGCCCTCACTACACACTTGTTTCTCGCTCTCTCTAAGCTGACTCTGCTCCCATCACCACAGACAGTGCTCACGGAAGTCACTGATGCCTTTCATGTTGCCAGGCCTAAGCACACTCTTTCCTCCCCTTCCTCGCCTCTCCCCAGCAGTCAACTCTCGGCCCTCTGTGTCTGTGACATGCCTGGTGGCTTATGGCCATATGCCTTCCTTGTCCCCCTTCTGCTCGGTGTTCCTGTTCCGATGTCGAAGTCTCGCTTGTCAGCTGAGTACCTTCTAATTCATCCAGCACTGGAAAACCCTGGTGGGAGATACAAAGAGGGCAAACTGATGCCAGGGTGCTTTCCCACGCTCCAGGCAATATCTTCGGGAGTGGTTGTGTCTTTTCCTTGATCCCAGCACCCTTGGACAGCCCCAATCCCAGTTTCTAGGTGGTTCTCTTGCTAGGTGATTCCAACTTCAGATATGGAACAGAGCACGGCAAGGTTTTCAGCCACTGGGCACATGACTGACACAGGGGACAACCATGCCGGCTGCCATGGAGAGGTCAAGATGGCCCCATTAAAGCCATTAGTGACTCATTTTTATCCACTTGGTCACAGGTTGGTGTCGGCTTCCTGTCTGCTGTAAACTCTGGGTTGCCTCATCATTTCTGGTGTGTACCCTCAGCTCTTCTAATGCCTCTGTAACTATTGCTTCATGTAACGTTCCCTCCTTTGAACTTGGGGTGGGCTCTCTCCTAACTGGACAGTGCCAACCCACCCATTGATCTCTGCAGGTCTGCTCTCCTCCAACCCCCATTGCTTGTGGCCCAGGAATCTGACGGGAAGGACTGCCTGTGCTGGCCTCTGACCTGAGCTGGGTTTAGCCATTCGAGTCCTGGAAGGAGATGGGAGAGGAAGAGGCTGAGACTGAATTGTTTTTTCTATTCACCACATGGTTTTCTGAATATTTTAAGCCCACTGTTGAGACCTACTGCTCAGAAAAAGGTTCCTTTCAAAACACACACTGCTCACTGACAATGCAGTTGTTCCCCAAGAGTTCTGATGGAGGACAAAGAGATGAATGCCTGCTGTCACCTCATCCCCTCTGCAGCTCAGGATCAGGTCTTATTATTTAAGAAGTACATTTCCTAAGGCTACAGCTTCCAGACATACTGATTCCCCTGATGGATCTGAGCAAAGTTAATTGGAAACCTCCTGGGAATGATTCACCAACCTCTGTGAAATGGAGAACAGGAAGGTTTCATGGGACGAGGTTACAACGTCAGTGTTAAAAGGAGTTAGGAGGAAGTGGACTCCACTCTCGTGAAGACTTGCAGGGACTCAAGACTTCAGAGGAGGAAGCCACTGCAGATCGGGGGAAGCAGCAAGAGAACCAAGATTAGAGGTGGAGCCCAAAGTTGTTCAACTTGAATGGATGAGCAGTTGCACTTAGGATGGATGACCAAGGACAGTTATTTCTTGAGATTGAATCCACTCTTGGCAACAATACTGTGACACTTAATTGCCTTCTGATTGGTCTCTCTTGAATAATTTCCTTGCCCAAATCTCTGCTGGAAATGCTTTCTGAGACAAGCTTTCTGAACACTGTGGTGCATTTGCTCATTTTATGCCTCTTGTTGTTTTGACTGTCTAGTCTCTGTCGGCTCCCAGAACCCTCCTTTTCACACACGTGCAACCTCCTCGCCATTCAGAAGCTCTTCAGATCCTCCTCATGCCATGTTAAGTCCACACAGAGGAAGGGGAGCCAAGGAAGGCAGCGTGATCTCAGCAGCCAAGGCTGCCCCAAGCTCCTCACAGTGCTGAGCCCACAAGAGACGACTCCCCTCAGAAAGTGAGCTCCCTGGGATACTGTCCCCAAGAAAGGGAACACAACCAAGGCTGCAGATTTTCTGGGGCTGAAGCTGCACCATGCTCCTCATGGCAGTGAGGTCAGTCGAGATGCTGCCCCTCTCTCGTGGCTCATTCTCAGGAGACCCCACCACTCAGGCTCACAGAGACGCCACCCCAAACAGCTCCCAGGTGGTGAGCTCACTGGTGACGCAGCTCCCGTTGGTGAGAGACTGGGTATTCGTGCCCCTGGCTCCCCCTTGTGGCCAGCTGTGTCTCTTGCCAAGGTCACGGCTCCTCACGCTTTTCTGGCTCCTGCTCTGGGTGTGGGAATTGTACCACTCCCTCCCCAACTCCTCAGGGAACAGGCCTCTAACTGCACTGCTCTCACCAGCCTTGGGCACCACCAGAGGCTGCCTTGGACCAGCTCCTCCTACACCTTCCTGGGCACCTTTCTATAGTCTTGCCAACCCAGTGCACTGCTTCCCAATGCCAGGACTGACCTAGAACCCGCAGGGAGCCAGGACAGCTTTCAGTAAGGCCAGTTGCTCCTTTATACTTTTTGTTGTTAAATGGCCTTTTCAATGTTAATTATGGTGATGAGCAGAGGAAATTCATTCTTTAAATTTATTGTGGTAAAATGCCCAAATTATGGTACAAAATTTACTGTCCTATCCATTTTCAAGTGTCCAGTTCAGGGACATGAAGTCCATCCCACTGTGGTGCAGCCATCACCACCACCCACCCTCTCCACCTCCACGCTGGAGCCCTGACCTCAGGCTCTAGAACAGTGATCCAGAATTCCCTGTTGTTTGTACTCTGCCCAGTCTGTGATATGGTGTCAAGTGGCCACAGTGGACTCTGACAGTAGGTTATTTGAAGGGGAGCTATTGAAGAAAGTCATCTGAACCCCAGCTTCCCACTGTGGGGTGTTCTGAGAGATGGAACATCAGGTGACATGTGAGTCATCCTCAGGGGGAGTCAGGGGCGGTCTCACTTTGCATCTGAGCAGAAGACCTCCAGAGCTGAGCTGAGAAGGATTTGTGGGGCCCAAGTTTGAAAAGAAAGTTCAAGCCAGGCACCCAAAGGTCATAGACCCTGCCAAGTTAATGTTTCCTTTGCAGTGTACACAGGACACCCAGCCCGTCTCTGTAGCCATCTGCTCACCCATCCATGTATCCCTGACCCAGACTCACCCCTGCACCTAGGGCAGTGCGACCAGCACCCACTCCTCCAGCCACCCAAGGGCCTGCAGAAAGCTGAGGCAGAGGCTGTTTGTTGGCACATCCTCCATCACGCTCACCTGATGGTGCCTTTTTGAGGCAGGTTCCATGCAGAACCTGGGTACACGGGTGAGGAGACCCTGTCCCAGCCCTCAGGGACTTGCAGTTGAGAGCGAGACAGACAAGCACAGGGAAAAGGACGTTACCACTCAATCTGTGCCGTGAATTCTCAAAGGAGGAGGGTGGGGGAAGACTTTGCGAAGGAGAGGAGGCGCAAGCCAATCCTTGAAGCCTCAGCAAGACTCACGCATGAAGTGAAAGGGCTTTCCTGGCACAGTGAATGAACTGAACTGGCAGAGGCAGGTCTGTGTGAATCGGATGGACCCGCCTCTGCCAGTTCAGTTCATTCACTGTGCCAGGAAAGCCCTTTCACATCCGACCTCAGTCCCACTTTCTCTACCTGCTCTGACAGGATGGGTTCCGAAGTCAACACTGTCACTGCCATCATATCCCATTTGGTAAAAGCAAGTGGCTAACCCATGCCCAAGGGGAGGGGAATTTCACTTCTCTGCGGGGTTGGGGGCGGTGTAGAGGGGGGCGTGTCAAGGAGTTTTTAAACTACCACTGTGCAATCACTTCCCACTAATTATTTATATTCCTCCCACTTGAAAAATGCATGCACTTGTGCAAACACTCTCCACAAGTCCCATCCTTCTACAGAATCAGCTCAGAGTGCAGAACCTCCATAGTAAATCAAGTCGGGATATAGACAAGCGAAGGAGCTCCTTGACAACGATCCGCTTAATCTGAAGTCCTGTGAATCCAAGAGATAAATTGTCTGCACCCCCACCCCTGCCTACATCCACTCAACATACAGTGGTGGGATCAGCAAAAGCCGACCAGTATAGATCGCCTTGTTCAGAGTGGATGGAATGGGAGGCATAGGGAAGCGTCGTCACCCCATACAATTTTGAAATCCAGCTGGGCAGATATTGGGAGTTCCCGGATGAGGACTCAGTCTGACTCTGACCTGAAAGTGATTCTTGGTGCTCTGGGCTCCCCCCTTGGCCTCTTTATTCTGCTCTCCAAGTCAGTCTTTCATGAAATGTAGCCCAAGTTTTCGCCAAGCTACTTCTTGCCGGTAGAATTTGAGGGGAGGGGTTTCAGAGGTCTCTGTCCTTTTGTACAATCTCTGATCCTTTCTAGCTGGCACTGTTTAAAAATGCCTGTGAATCCTGTTGAGACTTGCTCCTGTAGACACTGTCCATCTTCACTTCTCTGAGAAAAGCCCTTTGCTCCATTGGGCTTCTGCTGAGACGGCTAATCAATGCCAGCTCTGAGTGTCCTGTTGAACTGAATGCTCGGAGGCTCCACTTTTGGTCATTTTGAGGACTTCACATGGATATTACAGCCCCACCCTTGATTTTATCTTTAGACTGTCTTTTCCTGGCATGGCCCTGCATCATATCTTTGGAAGCTATTTGCTAATTTTAGTATCAGTTGACTTCAGGAAAAGTTGGGAATTTTCAAAACCAGCAAGGTCTGATTCCTTTTATTTCACATTCCCTCTTTTCATATTTCTCTTCCCTCACAGTTTAGTATGAGCAGCAAGAAGAAACCAGAAGGCACCTTCAGCATTCCTCTAGAAATGTCCTTGGCCAGGTCACCTGGTCCTTCACGCACATTACTGCTCAGGGCAGCGCAGCTAAACTTCCTGCTTACCCTTTACTCCTGTCCTGCTCCACACTCTCTATGAGGATGGGCTCTTTCCCGACTTTCTAAGTCCATTTCGAGGCATCCACTCTCCACAGTGGTTCCTGTCGTCACCTCTTATTTTGCCTTTTCTACTCTAGCTTTGAAGCTGTGTTTACACTGCTTTCCCAGCCTGACATACAGTTAGTCTACAATTTTATTGAGCACCTTCTAAGTGCAAAGCACTATGTTAGGGGTTGGGAACTAAGGTTTGCACTCATGGGTTGGTGGGGTGGGGGGACATGTCAATACAATAACTCCAGAAGCAGTGATGAAATTGCATTTGAAGGGGGTGTATGAAAAAATATTAGAGCATCCTCTGTAGTCCTAGCACGGGGGGCTCTGTCTTAACGGGCTGTGGTTAGGGCAAGCTTCCTTGAAGACATGAAATTTAAGTAGGAACCTTCTGAAGATGTGTGGGGCTCGCTTGAGGAAGAGGATGAGAAAAGCTCATGGAAATTCATGAGTTGAGAAGACAAGCATACGTGAGGGACAGGGAAGGCCTGGAGGATGGAGCAGAAGGAAAAAGTGGACAGTTCTGAGAATGCACTAAAGAGCTCAGGAGTGACGGGTCATCGCAATCCTGGGTGTCCATCCCTGCCATGTGGGCAAAATACTTGCATTAAGTCATTCAACAAACATTTAACATCTCCTACTTGTCATCATTGGGTATTGGGGATATAACAGTGAATATATTACATGACTCTCCTGCCCTGAAAGAGCTTACCATCTAGTGGGAGAGAAATAACCATCAAATAATGAAAAAGAACATACCAGATTTACAGCAAGTGCTGTAAAGGAAATAAAGCAGAGTGTTGTGATGGGAAGTGACTGAGGGGTTTCTTCAGGTTGTGTGACCCAGAATTGTTGCTCCAAGGCCCTCATCAGGTCTCTGATACACCAACTGCCAAGTAAGAGTGAGACAAGGCTGGCCTCTTAGTATTCGAGAGAACATCCCGCAGAGGCCAGTGTAAGGGCCCTGCGGTTGGAGCAAGCTCATGTGAGGCGCTGAACAGAGGTCCAGGTGGTCAGCGCTCAGGCAGAGGGTCCTTAGAAGAAGGGCCACTAATAGGGCACAGAGGAGCCCAGTGCTGGTATGTCAGGAAAAACAGGTGGAAGGGACCACCGGGACAAAGATTCCCAGTTAGGAAACATGCGGATTTATCCTCTGCTTTATTCTTTTTTGGTGACTTTCCTTGGCCCAGAGCGGGACAGACAGCCCTGACTGAGACAGGGTTGGTCGGGCTGGAAGCCAGGGGACCGGTTGGTGGCCCCCAGCCTGGGTAGAAGGGAGTGGGGAGAAGGGCATCGCCTAGGTGGAAGCCTGGAGTTGTGGAAAGCAGGATGGGACCCGGCTGGCTGAAACCCCGTGTCCTCCTGGACAAGCGGTCTCTAGAAAGGGACTGTGAGTTCATGGAGAGCAAGGGTCTTGTTTGGCTCTGTCCTTGTCCACAGTCCACGGCAGTGCTAACAAACAAGAGTTATCCTGTGGAGCTCTAAGTGGCTTTGTTCACGGATCCGTGGGCAGCACCCCATCTAGCAAATAGAAAAGCATCAGGAGGGGTTGGGGCGGGGGTCTCCACTTGGAGAGGACCTCACTAGCTTGACCAGGAAAGTCCAGGCTGACTGGTTTACAATTCCACTAGGGAGAGCTTGAAACTGCAGTTAGGTGATATATTAAGTCTTGGTAGATGTTGGAATTTAAAAAAAAAAAGTTTGGGGGTTGTTGTTTCTTTTTTCACAGTAGGAACTTGGCACATTATCCCTGAGTGAGTGAGTGAGCGAGTGGAGTGTGTGAGTGAAATCAGGGAGTTTGGGGAGAGTTTCCTCTTAACCAGCTCAGCCCTGCAGGAACTCCTAACCGGTGGTGCTTGAGCCTTTCCAAAGCCCTGTGAGTTCTGGAAGGGTCAAAGCCAGTCCTCTCACCTAAGACGCAGGCAGGCTCGAGAGGGCGCACCACGAGCCAGGCCAGGTCGCTGCCAGCCGGAGCTCCCCACCCCCAGTGCGACTCGCCGCGCCGCGTCCCGCCCCTCTCGTCTGCCCGGCGCCCTTCCCTCCCGAGTTCTGGCCTTGGCCTTGGCTCCTGAACTGGCGGGGGTGGGTCCCCTTCTACACTGCCCAGGGCCGGCCTGCACCAGCCGGCATCCCCAGCGTGACTCTCAGAGGTCCTTTCCGGCGGTGACACCTGCGCCTCCTTCTGCACTTGGTGAGCCCCTCACACCCCGAGGGCGGAAGGCCCCCTCAGCTCGCAGCTGGAGGGGCTGGGGGTAGATAGGGTGGGGAGGGCTCTGGCTTTTGTACCCTCAGCCCGGGTTTCTAGTGGGCGCCGCAGGGCCTCTGGGTATGAGATCCCAGTCTGGGGTTCTGGGAGCAGTGGAGACCCCAGCTTGGCCAGGGGTGTATGTGGGGGCCCTGGGGCGCTTTACCCAACCCACACCATCCTATGGGGTGGGCATTATCCTCCAGGCTTGCAAAGGAGAAATCTGAGGCTCTGAGAAACATGTTGAAGCGGACCCATGGGGGATCAGCCTGTCCCCTCTCCTCCCCCGCATCTGCCCCCTGTTCTAAGTCCTTCACTCCATTCTCTGGACTGAGGAAGACCCCCGCCTGCATTGGCTGAATGTGGGGTTTGGACTCAGGGCCTCCGGTGATGGGAGAGCTCTCAACCCAGCTTGCTTTGCCTAGGAGTGGGGGGACTGCCCCAGTGGCGGCCTGACCCCACAATGTGGTTCTTGGGGTTCTCATGGTTCCTGCTACTCAGAGCCTAGGCCCACCCGCTCCTCTCTAGGCCCTACCCTGGCCACCTGCCTGGTAGAGGCAGAATCTCCCTGAGGTGCTACAGAGGTCAAGAAGGATTCTGGAATGCAGGGTGCAGGCATGCACTCTGGCTGCTGGTCTCTGCTTCCTCCCCACTCCCTTGCTTCTCTGTGACCTTGGGCAGATTTCTCAGGCTCTGAATCTTATTTTTTCGGCTAAAACCCAGAGGGTGGGTAAATAATAGTACCCACCTTGCAGGGATTACTTGCGATGTCTGGCCCATTGCTGGTCTTCTCACTAGAACTCACCTTCGCAGCAGTGTTGACAGACCGTCCCGTAACATCCCTCTACAGAGAAGGAAGCTGTTTGCCCAGAGTTGAGACAGGGACTATTGGCTCAGGTGATCCAGGTGAGCCTGGATTCCTGCGCCATGGCCTGTCCAATTTGCCCAGGGCCCTGGGAAAGACAGAGGATGGGGCATGGACTCCCTCTGTCCCCCAGGAGACCCCGGCTGTGGGCGGGACCCTGCCAGGTGCCAAGCCACAAGTCAAACAGCAGAGTAAGCTGGAGCCGTGGGGCGCCTTGTTGTTGAGTGTCCTGCGGCTCAGCTGAGCCTCTGTCCCCTTCTAGAGCTGCATCCCTCTTGTGTGCCCCAGGACCGCTGTGCCAGAGCAAGTGACCCAGAGCTGCTGCCTCTGCCCAGTGCCACCCGGCCCCAGCTGAGTCTGGTAGCGGGGTCTTGGGGAGCCAGGCCTGGGCTGCGGGCTTGTGGTAGGAGGTCTGGGAAGCCTGTCCTGTCCTACTGCTCCTTAGCAGTCATACAGGGTCCCCACACACCGCTAGGGGGATGAAAACACTGAACGGTGAGGTGCCCACACACCCACGTGGGGCTCTGTTTTCTTTTCCCTGCTCCTCCTCCTCACCACACCTGATCCATGTGGGGCCAAAGACCAAGGGTGGCTGAGGCCCTTGCCACTGCCAGGTTCAACTTCCTTGTACTGTGACAATATCCCCAAGCCGGTTACCTTGACTCTGCCTTCCTGCTTCCAAAGGGACTTTTTGTACCCCTTTATTTACCACAAGCAGTGCATGTTGAACATAGAAACACAAGAGCATCCTAGTAGGAAATGATACTGGTATCAAAAAATTCCCAGACCCAAAAACTCTACCCAGTGACCTAACCTTTCAGTGTAAACCTCTCCTGCCTTTCTCGCTGCAAGTACTCACGTGCACAGACACCTGCCTTAAAAAATTATAGGGATTTGTTACCTATTTGGGGTGTTTTGGCTTATAATTCCTGGATGTGAAACCTGGCTTATCATTCCTGGATGTGCTGCCATATCTAAGGGCTGTGTGCATAGACAGTGTGAATGTATCATAATTTAAAAATATTCATGTTTTGATACACTCTTCCAAACGTAATCTGAAAGTGAAATTACCATGTCAGAAAAGGAGGATTTTGATATTGATTGCCAAATATTCCCTCAGAAGGTTTATGCCAACCTATCTTCCCATTTGTGGTATATGAGAGCATTCATTTTCCCATAACCTACTCAAATGGAATATTTATATTATCTTAAATAGTTTCCAAATTTATAGGACAAAAATAGTCCTTTGTTTTATTATACATTTCTTTGATTAGTATGATTTAACATGATCGTATTTGTCTATTGGCAGTAAGTTTTTTTTTTCCTTTAGACAAATTGTTTCACACACATGTAAAATCTTCATGCATGAAAATTTATATACTTTGCTTTATCTTTCTCCTTGTAAAGCCTAAGAGTAGTATTTCCTAATACTTTAATGTTTACTCCTTATTTTTAATGTTTTTTAAGATTTATTTTTAACCCAATGAGCTATATTTTGGAGTAAGATGTGGCCTGTAGAGCTAGATTTACTTATCTAAATTCATAGATTTTTTTTAAAGGATGGTTTTAAATTTACAGAAAAAAAATGAGCAGAATACATGCCGCGGACCAGCACAGCAGTAGACGATGAGGCCGTCTCAGGGTTGAGAGACTGCGCAGGGTGGTCAGGGATTCGGCGAATAAATGACAAACAGACACACTTCAAGAGAGTGAAAATCTGAGTGTAATTTTCTTTGAGTTGGTGACCAGTATATATATGTTTTCTAAAAGCATAGGGATGGCGAACATCAGTGAAGAAATCAGCTTGCTTATAGGTTTAGCTTATCATTGGCAGGGCAGTGATTTACATCTGGACCCAGGAGCATTCCTAAGTAGTTAGGCTATTCATTTTTCTTTTTGTTTTATGTGATTACTTTTTTGTTTTAACTACTCACTACCACTAAATTACTATAAATTAATACGGGTGAGTTTTACTTTTTACAATGTAATATTTTTATCATTAAGATTAATACTAACAAGGCTAAGCATACAACAGAGAAATTATTAAGCTAACAGTTCTATTAATACACAGAGTTTAGTAACATTTCATTTGAATTAGCCTAGTTATTAGATTTCGTATGTTCTTTTTTAATCGGCAACCAATGACCTTTTTAGACAGAGAAAGAGAAAAGATTTTAGAAAGAGAAAAGATTGTAGAGAGACAGTTGTATTAGAATAAAGTTTGTGGGCCTTGAGAAGGCGAGATAAGGTTTCCTGTGGTCAGCATTCCTGTAGTGGCTCCTTGGGGTCGTTATCTTTCAATAGGCTTCTGTCTTATCTATGTCTTGTGGGGGTTTGCTGTTCTCCCCCTGCTTCAGGGAGTTTTGCTGTTCTCCCCCTGTCTGGTTCCTTGCCCAGCCGGACCTACCTAGGGACTGTGGCTAAAGCCATTAGCCCTAAAGGTCACTGCAGGGGGAGGTGCAGCAAATACAGAGTTCCCATATAAACCCTGGATGAGGGTTACATTTGATACTCTCACTGAGCCAATAGTGACACTATTATTAACTACAGCTCAGTTTATATCAGGTCCAACTTTTTGTTATATATTCTGTGAACTTTGACAAATGAATAATGATCTGCATCTCTGTCATAGTAGAGAACTTTGTTTCTGGTAAAAAAAAAAATATGTTTCACCTGTTCATCCCTCCCTTTCTCTAACCCCCTAGCAACAACTAAGCTTTTCTTTATTACATTTTAAAAAGACAGTTTTCTTAGAAAAAGAAGAAAGAAAAAGAGAGTCATCTGCATAGTCACAGGCGGGCAGGAGAGCTGACCAACCACTGAGATTATTAAATAATAGACGTCATTATATATTATATATCATAGATAGATTCTTGCTTCTCCTCTCTTGCCCACCCTGTTGAGTGTCTCCTCCAACCTGCACCCTCCAGAGCACAGATGTGCCTGGCACTGAAATGCTAGGGGTTTCTTTTGGGTGCCAATTTTTCCCTGAGGTAGGTTTCCGCATCCCCTGGAGTCACTCTGTCAGCCCCCTCAGTTCCCTTACCTTCCACTGCATCCTTGGCCCTGAGACTGTCATTACTTATGATCTTCCCAAACTGTTATTTTCCCAATGGAAGCATTAAAAAGAAAGCGAAATCTCTTTTGACCCAGATTTCTATTGAAAGTGAGAAGGTGAATGCTAGACCCAGAAGGCTTCTTTTCTTCTCATTAGATTGAGGTACCTTCATTAATTTATATTACCTTCCCAGGGTCCTACTAACACTTCAGTTTGTGACCCATGCTCTCAGAAGGCCCCACTTCCTGGGTGCAATAAATGCTGGTTGATGGTGTAACTCAGACTCTCTGCCTGATTACTGAGGTGTGTCATTTTAATGTGCACTAGGATAATATGGCTAGTAATGCAGCCCATGCTTTCAAGGTTTTCAAATTTTCCTTTTATTTATTTATTTTCTCTAAAATTTCCTTTAAAGCATCTGGAATAGCATAGAATATTCCAAAGCAGGCCAGTACTCCCACTTAGAATAACTGAAAAACTTGGTTAGATTTATTTCTACATTATAGTAGCTGTATCTATAAATCTACACATTTCAAGGTACCCAAAGCCTTTGAAGCGATACAGATTAGAGGGAATAAACTTCCAGTGAAAGGAGAACTTTTAGAGATGAAGTGAGGCGCGCTACCTGCCTTTCCCTGTGGACACTTGCTGATACGTGTGAGTCTTGATGTGGGCCAGGGCTGCTACTGGCAACAGGAAAACAGCCAGGGGTTTTATTGATCAGGAATAGTGACATCATTGCTGTCTTGCAGGCCTTACACACATTTCTTCCTCATGGTATTTGTTGAATTCCAAAGCTGCCAAAGGTAGAAAGCTGAGCTAAGTCAAAAACCTCTGAAAAGTAGAGCATAAGTTTCCAGTCTCTCAGTGCTAGGGAGCTACCTGCATCTAAATTTGGAGTCCCTGGAAGGCCAAGCCCTGGAAAAAGGAGTGGGCAAGAGGTAGCCTCAACTTACTAAAACTGCAGCAAAGCATCAATCCATATCAGTCCATGATTAGAAAAGGTAGTCATCACAGGGTCTCAATCGATTCATCTACTATAGGACTTCTTGGTTGCTTCCTACTAAAGGACGTCTTGCTTGCTTCCAAGTTTGGGCAGTGGTAATTAAAGCTGCTAAAAACATCCATATAGGTAGGTGTTTGTGTGCACACAAGTTTTCAACTCATTTGGGTAAATGCCAAGGAGCATGATAGCTGGGCTATATGGTGTGAGTCTGTTCAGTTTCCTAAGAAATTGCCAAGCTATTTTCCAAAGTGGCTGGACCATGTTGCAATCCCACCAGCAATGTATGAAAGTTCCTGTTGCTTCATGTCCTCATCAACATTTGGTGTTGTGTTTGAGATTTTGGCCATTCTATTAGGTATATAGTAGTGTCCTGGTGTTTTTTTTTTTTTTTTAAGATTTATTTATTTATGCATACAAGAACTAGGGTACAGGCCAGAGGTGCAGGGGGTAAGAGGATTCACCAGAGACAGAGTGGAGAACAGAATAGGCAGACTGACTGAAATACACTGCCGAGGGGATCAGCAGGCAAGACAGGAGAGGTCTGCTGCACCATGTGGGTAGCTCCCTGGTCGGGGGCCAAACTCATGTCACAGTGTTTGGTGATAGCTTGATAGCACTGAGACTTTCACCCCTATGCCATCAGGGAGCCTCCCTTCCCCCAGTATTATTTTAATTTGCATTTCCCTGATGATCTCATGTGGAACATTTTTCATATTCTGATTTGCCATCTGCCTGTTTTCTTTGATAAGGTGTCTGTTAAGCCTTTGGTCCATTTTTAAAATAGGTTGTTTTCTTATAGTGAGTTTCTAGAGTTGTTTGTCTATTTGAGCTGACTCTCCTTTATCAGATCTATCTTTTACAAATATTTACTCACAGTCTGTGACTTGCCTTCCCATTCTCTTGGCACTGCTTTTTGCAGGACAGTTTTGAATCTTAATTCCACTTATAAATTTTTACTTTCATGAATCATGCCTTTGATGTACTGGTGTGCTCTAGTGTATCTTAAAATCACCAGATTCCTAAAATCCTTTAGGTATTTAGGTTTTCTTCTGTTAGCTTCTAGTTTTATAGTTTTGTGATTTACCTTTAGGTCTGTGATACATTTTGAGTTAATTTTTGTATAGCGTGCAAAGTCACCTATTTGCATCTGGCACCATGGGCTGAAAAACCATCCTCCATTGCAAGCCTTTGGTTCCTAGTCAAACAATAAAAATTTTAGAAGACATAAAGAAAACTTTTGATAAAGTCTACTATATCAAATTTAAAGATCTCTGTTCATCAAAAGATACACAATAGAGAGTGAAAAGGCCAAGCCACATAATTGAAGAAATTGTCCAGAAATGTGTCTGACAAAGGACTCACAGTCTAGATAATTTCAAAACAAAGCTAACAAACTTTTAAAAATCCTCCCGCAATTAGGGTGGAAAACAACACACAATAGAGAAAAAATAGGCAATTGGCTGGCTGAGGGAGGTCAGTGAAGAGAAGCCCTGGCATGGTACAGGTCATGGGCAGGCAGGAAGGCTGCTGCCCTGTGGAGGGAGAGAGTTGGTGAATAGCAGCATGGCATAGGCACAGGTGGGCAGAGGGATGTTTGCAGAGACTGCATGGATATAGTCTTTGGGAGGGCCTCACTCCTTGGAGCCTTCAGTTGGTTGCTGATTTTGGATATCTATGCAGAATCCCAAAGGGACAGGAGATTCTACAATGGGCTTAATCTCCATATCTTTACCCTTGGGCCTGTGCTCTAGACACTCCCTACAGCATCTGATCCCTGCTTGGATCTTACGCTTTGTAATCTAGGCATTGGCGCCTAAGGATCTTGGTTTCTATAGCTGGGTCAATGGCTATGCTAATCTCTTCTACCCCCACCTCCAGCTCTTGGCATTGTGTGAGCCAGGTTTCTGGACATGTGTGTGCCTCCTCTTCAGTTTTTCTATTCTTGTTCTCCATCTCTCTCACAGGGGTAGTCTGGGGGCGGCTGCCTTCCTTGCAGTCCCAGAGGTAGCCCAAGGCCAGGGCTGGCCTGGGTCAGGAGGGACTATACAACAGCTCCCATGCACCACCCGTGGTCTAAGGCTGCTGCCTATTTCTTCCCCAGATCTTCCCACCCTCCTCTGCTGCCATGAAGATCGCAGTGATTGGGCAGAGCCTATTTGGCCAGGAAGTTTACTCCAACCTGAGGAAGGAGGGCCATGAGGTCGTGGGTGTCTTCACTATCCCAGACAAGGATGGGAAGGCTGACCCCCTGGGTGAGTGGGTGGCCCAGGAGTAGGGGGGGAGAGCCCTAGCAGGTAGCTGTGGGCAGCGGGTGGGCACAGAAGCCTGGGCATCCCTGGCTGGAGGCAGTTGTCACATCCACTCTGAGTCCTGCTCAGGTGGCAACTGAAACAAAGGGGTGGAGGTTCTGGCCTGCACGGAGCCACTATGAAGGGTGCCAGCTCCCAGGGCCCTTCTGTCTGACCACCCCACACTCCACTGACCCCAGCATCCAGGTGCTGAAAGGCGCCAGGCAGGAGTCGGTCAGTGTTCTTGAATGTGAGGTGGCTGTAATATGGAGCACTGTGTCCCCTTTGAGCTTCCAGTTGGAGTTTTGGGGTAGAGTCTCAGAATTTGCATTTATTACAAGTTCAGATGTCTCGGTAGTAGGTAGCTGTGTGTGAGTCCAGGCAGAGTAACCCCTGAAACTCTTGGGAGATGCTATGGGGCCTGGCTGGGTAGCAGGATGAGTAGGAGGGACAGGCCTGGAGAGAAGCTGCAGTAGCCACTTGCCAGGGAAGGCAGAGGTGGCAGTGGGGTGGGCCCAGGAGAGGCTGGCTTCTCACCCACTGCCCTGCAGGCCTGGAGGCCGAGAAGGATGGTGTGCCAGTGTTCAAGTTTCCCCGCTGGCGAGTGAAAGGACAGGCTCTGCCCGACGTGGTGGCGAAATACCAGGCCTTGGGCGCCGAGCTCAACGTCCTGCCCTTCTGCAGCCAGTTCATCCCCATGGAGGTCATCAGTGGGCCCTGCCACGGCTCCATCATCTACCATCCAAGTCTGCTCCCCCGGCATCGAGGGGCCTCAGCCATCAACTGGTGAGACTGGACACCCCCTACCCCGAATCTGCCTGAATCTTTGCTCCCATAGCCCAAGCTTTTCTCTGGCACCGTGGAGCAGGCGTCACGCAGGGGCCTGTCCTGTGCTGGCACACGGCACCCACAGGCTGCTGTAGTGACGTCAGTAGTGACGATGTTCCACGGCCCCCAGCACAGGCACCGTTAAGCACTTTGCACCCCACAGCAAACCTGAGATGTGAGTGCAGCAGTGCTCCCACCCTGCCGTGGGGCAGCCAGGACAGAACAGGTGTCAGGGCTCACCTGAGGGCTCCCAGGAGGCTGCTGGGGCACCAACCCCTGCAGTGTTCCCAGACTCCTGGTCTGACATCCACCCACTGCTGGTCCTCTGGGCACCAGCTTGCTTGGAAAGAGAGATGGCAGGAAGGCTTGCATGAACAAGATCTTGTGATGATGAGAGATGCCCAGTGGGTGGGTGGTTGAGATGGGTGGTGGTGGTGGTGACACCTGAGCTGGCAAAGAGAGTGCTCTGACAGCAGGCTGCTCTGGGTGGAGGTCAGCCTCCCTGACCTCCAGTCATGTCTCTTCACTCCCCAGGGCCTCAGTTTCTTTATCTGTAAAATGGACATGCAACGACTGTCTTTGTGTTGGGAGGATAGGACTTTTCACACCATAGCTGGCACTTGGTTGATGTCAATAAATACCATTCTCCTTCTCCTCCCCCTCATGCCAGAGAAGGAATCCTGGGGGAAAAAGGGGGCTAGAGGATGGCAGGGGCCTCAGGGGCTGTCCCAGGGTATCCTTTTCTGTGATCCTCCCTTCTGGACTCACGGGTCCACTCTTCTGTTTGCTAGGACCCTCATTCATGGAGATAAAAAAGGGGGGTTCACCATTTTCTGGGCAGATGATGGCCTGGACACCGGGGACCTTCTGCTCCAGAAGGAGTGTGAGGTCCTCCCAGATGACACCGTGAGCACTCTGTACAACCGCTTCCTCTTCCCTGAAGGTGTCAAAGGGATGGTAAGTGCTGGCAGCTGGCTGGCAATCTGTTCCCCAAATTCCAGGGTTCTGCAGAAGAGAACTCTCATTTTAGGGTGTCAAAGAGGCAGGGTTGGGACACAGTGCATGATGTTAGGTGAGAATTTTGCTTATAATGCAGAGAACACAGCTCAAAAAACTTAAGAAGGGGACATCATTTAATCAGCAGGGATGGTGTCAGGTATGGCTGAATCCAGAGGCACAAGCCATGTCACTAGGATCCTGTCTCTCTCTCTTTCTTCACCCTGATTCTACTTTATTTGATCAACTCCATCCCCAAGTTGGCTGCCCTTACTGGGAGAAAGGAGTCACTGGTAGCTCACCTGTAGCCCACATCTTAAGCTAGCACACCTCCCGATTCCAGAAGAGCAGCCTTCCTTCTCCTAGAATTCATGAATGAAAAAAATCAGAGAAGTTTCTGATTGGCCAATTTGTATCAGGTGATCAAGTGATCATACTGAGCCCATCACTGGCTGGGATGATGGAGTACTTTGATTCGCAGAGCTTAGTCACATGCTTTCTGCTATGGCCCCATTATACTTCCATGATTGACTTCTCCCCAGGAGAGAGGGTCTGTCAGACGCAGACCTCCCCTGAGGCCCACCTCCCTCACAGTGGATCCAGGCTCCTCGGCTCTCTTTCTTCTCCTGCCCTGATTTCCCTACAACCTTCCTTTTCCTTTTCACAAGAAACTACTTCCCACTTCATCTCAGACCTCCAAACACATCAGAAGGCCTCAAGGTCCATTCTCCTTAAAAGAGAGAGAAGGTTTTAGATAAAAACAGCAATTTGTGTGTGTCGTACCTGGACAGGGCTTTGTAGGTTACATAATCTTCTAAGATCATGGAAGAGCTGCATGATCTTCTAAAATCTCGTGTGGTAGAGAGAGTGGGATCTTGTGCCCATCACAAAGGTTAGAA
Organism: Talpa occidentalis; assembly: GCF_014898055.3. Taxonomy (NCBI): domain Eukaryota; kingdom Metazoa; phylum Chordata; class Mammalia; order Eulipotyphla; family Talpidae; genus Talpa; species Talpa occidentalis. The sequence goes on from NW_023600993.1 coordinate 10,551,215, forward strand.
TTAGGTCTGGGCTGGCTCCACCTATTCACATAGTAGCTATTTCTTGGTGCCCAGTATGTGCCAGGCATGTCTGGTCAATGTGGGGTGGTTTCCAGAGTCTGCGTGTAACCAGGGACTAGGGGTAGAGAGAGGGTCCTAATGCTGACAATGGGTTCCCCCAGGTGCAGGCTGTGAGGCTGATTGCTGAGGGCAAAGCCCCCAGACTTCCACAGCCTGAGGAAGGGGCCACCTATGAGGGCATTCAGAAGAAGGAAACTGCCAAGGTGAGTGGCACACCCTCCTATCCCAACCTGCCTGTGTGTGGGCTGGGGTGCAGAGGGTGCCCTGGGAAAGCAGGGGTTCAGGCTGCGAGGCCAGAATGTAATTGTTTAAGGTCAGAAGAGTCAGGGGACACATGAGCCACGCCTGGGTGGCGGACAGCACGTGACACCTGGACGGGCAAGGAACAGGGTCTGTTCTGGATTCTCCCTATTCCTCTTTAGGACAAATAGGCAGGCAGGGCCCCAGGGAAAGAGCGTGGGGTGGGTTGTGGGGTCTTTGGGCTGTATCTCTGCTCTGGGTTCATGGGATGCTATGTGAGCCCCACAGGTGAGAAGCTATCGGGGCATATGGGTGAGTGTGCGCTTTATGTTGGCGACATGTAGGCCTTGGCTATCTACAGCTGCGGAACTTTGTCTTCCCTAGAACGTCCACTACGTTAATCAACCCATGAAAGAACAAGCACCAGGACCAAGGTGCTAGGGAGAGACTCCCAGCTCAGGGACTTGGACCGGTGTCCTGGAGGAAGCCTGACTTCCCAGCTTTCTCCCAAGACTCCTCCACCCTCTATCCAGGGCCATCGGGGTGAGGGAGAGAACAGAGTCTCAGGGAGTGGGGAGGGACTGGCTGAGCACACACATCCTGCCTCCCCCAGATCAACTGGGCGCAGCCAGCAGAGGCCATTCACAACTGGATCCGCGGGAACGACAAGGTGCCGGGTGCCTGGACAGAGGCTGGAGGGCAGGTGCGTTCGTGTGTGGCTGGGGGTGGGCTGGGTGCCCTGGTGTAGTCCCATTGGCTGTAAAACTACCAACCTGTTTGAACTGGTTGGCAAATAGCCACTGTCCTAACCCTCAACCCCACCCGAGTTCCTCCTTCCCCTGGGCTGCTCCCCCAGGACTGTGAGACATCACTACCCAGAGGCTGAAGGATGGAGGTCAGGACTACTGGATCCCGCAGTCACCAGGCCTGTGTGGGTTGTCAGTGTTGTGACTTGCACCTTGGGCTTTGTTAAAAAGCTCAGAAATAGCAGAAGTAAAGCCAGTGGATCACCATAGTAGTAGCCAGTGAAAGCTCATTGTCACACACCAAAAAGACAGGCCACGACTGAGGAGCACAGGAACCAGCTGTGGTAGGAAACTCGGAGCCTGTCTCTGTTAAGCTGCTGGCCAGTCAGAGTCGGTGGCTGTTTACTCTTTGTGGTGATTGGTTATAATCTTAGGGTCTTCTTAAATAATAGGGAATTGGTTAGCAGTCACCTCAGATGAATTTTGAGGCCCTGTTTTCGTTTATGCTATTCAGAGGCAAAAGCCAGAAGGGATGCAGGTCAGGTTAGTCTTGCTTATCTTGCAAAATAAGCTACACGAAGCTCGGCTTGTATGGCTAAACTGGTTCTGTCTGCTAGGGAATTTTTGAGGCTGGTGTCCACTTGTGTTTGATGTTAACAGCTCTCAGAGACCCTAGCTCCAGATCCAAATCCAATTTTGACTTGGGCTTGGGGCGGGAGAGGCAGCCTGCTCAGGGCCTGGGACTGGCAGTGGGCCAGCCAGATGCTAAAGATGTGCTCGGGCCCATAGACACTCCAGAGGAGTCAGGCGTGAGCAGGACCATGAGCAGGGACCTTCATCCATACCCATCAGGCATAACCCTGTCCTCCATGAGTTCCTGGCTGGTTAAACCCAATTGCCAGCCGACTGCCCAGACTGTCCAGGAGTCTCTCTGCTGTCCTTGCTGCCACAAGAGCAATGACCAATGCCTGGTGCCATCCCCAAGGCAGGTTTCCCCACACTGAGGTGCCTTGAATAGATTTTCGTCTAGTCTGTCCACCTGAGGTTTCAGGCCATGGGCCACACAGAGGGTCTTGGGGCACTCACTTGAGGCAGCCTTGGCATCAGGTCCCTGAAGCCTCTGCAGCTGCTCTGGGTCTTATCTATGCCCCTGAAGGCAGGGTTCTTGGGGTCTAGGCATGCACGTGGGGGCTGCCCTGAATACCCTTCCTCTCCCTGGAGCTGCTCGGGCCTGCCTGGGCTATGGGCAGGGCCCATTTTCATCCACCGCCTTCTGGTTTTCTTGCCCTCAACAGAAGCTGACGTTTTTCAACTCGACACTGAACACCGCAGGTGTGGTGCCCCAGGGAGAAGCTTTGCCCATCCCGGGAGCCCATCGGCCAGGGGTGGTCACCAAAGCCGGACTCGTGCTCTTCGGGAATGATGACAGAATGGTAACAGCGCTGCTGGGGTCACATGTCTGTGCTGTAGGCTGCAGGCCACACACGCTTGTCCAAGTGCTGAGGCCCCACAGTTAGGCTGCTCACTCTAGGAGGGACACCCTGCTTGCCTGCCCAGGCCTGTGGGGGGCCCCAAGCACAGGCTGTCCAGTGGGGGCCTAACCACTTCCCTCTTCTGGGAATTCAGGTGCCCTGAACCTCTTCAGGGAGCCCTGAAGTAGGCGGGTGTGGCTGCGGGCCCCTAACAGTCACCTCTATAGCAGCTGGTGGATGGTGGGCCCGCCTGGAGAGGTCCTTGGGGGGCACAGACTGTGTCTCCCATGATATCCAGAGGGACAGCAAACAAAGGAGGCAGGCTTGGTGGACACCCTTGGTTGAAGCCACTCAGGACCTTCCATCTGGGATGGGATGGGCTTTAACTCCAGAAAGCTCCCCAACACCTTGGAAAGGCTTCAGGTGGGGGTCTGGCAGGGAGCCTGGCTCTGGTTCTGTTAGGTTTACAACTATGAGTCCAAGAGAGGCCTCTGGTGGCCTGTGCCAGGTGTTTCCATGGTGTCTCTCCAGCTGGGCTGGTGAGCAATTCACTGTCTCAACTGACTCAAAGTAATGCTCCAACTACTTTTGTCTAATGAGTAGGCATCATTTTTATAGAAATGTGAAGTAATTACACCAAAAAGAAAGCAAGATCGTGGTGGGGCGTGGGGGGATGAGCTCTGTAGTTTCCTGTGTCCCTGGAACAGCAGAGGCCTCTGCGCCCCTTATGATCCCCTCCGTCATTATCCCGGGCTCTGCCTGCCTTGAGGTGAGGGCAGGAGGTGCACATGCCCGCGGTGGAATTGTTCTCTTCCCTGCCGCGAGGGCACCTGCAGGCCCTGAGAAGGCTTCTTTTTGCAGCTGCTGGTGAAGAACATCCAGCTGGAGGATGGCAAGATGATCCCGGCCTCAAACTTGTTCAAGGCAGCAGACAGCAGTGCCCTGGAGCTGACAGAGGCAGAACAGGTCACCGCAGAGGCCGTGCGGGTAAGTGATAGAGACCAGAGCTACCGTCCAGTTGGGCAGGTCACACATTGCACATGTGTTTCGTGAATCTGACGCTCTGGAGTCGGGCCATGCACACCCTCTGTAGGTGTGTGTGTTGGCCCAGGCATGGTGTCTTGGTGCTTCCTGATGTCCCTCTTGCTCTCTTTCCCCTGCCATGGGGAACCTTGGGATTTGGCTGGCTGGGTCTGACTCATCTCAGGCCTTGTCCACAGTGGACAAAAGCAATAAAGTTCCTGGAATAACTGAGTCAGATGTCAGGTGCGTGGCCCTGTGATGAGAATGTGTGCACTGGAACTTCTGGAAAGGGTCCTGTAGGCAGAGCACAGGCATTCTAGTCAAACAGACCTGCGTTCCAGGCCATCTCAGCTACAGGGAAAAGCCAGAGACACTTCCTTCGCTGAGACTGTCCCATGGGAGGTCTAGTCAGTGGTCACTTCCCAGCCCTCCATCCTCCAGCTGGAATCTGAGCAAGGTGCTGTGTGCCATCAGGGTGCACCGCCTCTTAGAGGTTCCCACAGGGCTGGTGTGTCACTGTGTGTGCGGCACTGGGACCTGCAGCAGGGAGGCAGCACCCATGTGGGGGCTGCCCTGGATCCCCTTCCAGGGCACCCCTTCCATCACCTCAGGCGATGTGAGTCTCAGGAGGGTTGTCTTGTCCAGGGAGCAGACACTGAAGGTTTTGGGGTAAAGGTGATGCTACAGTAAGCCCTGAAAGATCCCCAGAATTTAAAGAGAACTGGGGATTCAGGGAAAGGCATTGCTGGTAGTCAAGGACCCAAGTGGACACCTGAGGAGCAGGCAGCAGTTGTGTGGGGACAAGAAGTGGCCTGGCGTGGCTGCTGGTGGTCACGCCGAGGATGAGGAGAACAAATCTGGCACATCTTTCCAAGAAAGAAGGAGGGAGCCAGGAGAAGTTGCACTAGGGGTCCCGATGGAGCCTGCACCACCACGCCGCATCCCTTTTCTGGACTGGTGACCATCCACAGTCTGCAGATAAGTCACAGTGTGGGGCCTCCTGGCTCTTGTCCAGACAGGCCTGGCGTGGAGCCCACCCAGAGAACAGTCAACTGATGGTTGATGGAGTCCTGGGGAGCTGCCCACTCAGTCTGAATGGCCCATTCCATGCCGCCCATGAGACAGGCTGGCGGGCGCCGCTGCCTTCCTCAGGTCCAGGACAGAGGGGCACAGCTAGTCTCTCAGTGAGGTCAAGCCCCAGTCTGCATTTTTACCCACAAGCCACCCCCCATTTTGTGCTCTTTTCCACACTGTGACACCCAGACTGGGGATACCCAAACCCAGACAACAGCACCAAGGTGAGGTCAGCCTTGAGGGGCTTCCAGGCCGCACCCTGAGCTCTGGCATGTCTGACCTGCAGAGAAACTGAGGTCAAGTTGAGGTGGGCACAGTGAGTGACCAGGCCGGGCAGCTGCTATTTCCCAGAGGTGGTCCTTGGGCCCAGCCTGGCACCAGCTTCCTCCCCACCAGCTCCCCAGGTGCCACCTTCTCACCACCCTGTTTTTCAGAGCGCCTGGAAACGCATTCTCCCCAATGTCCCGGAAGTGGAGGACTCCACCGATTTCTTCAAGTCGGGGGCTGCGTCAGTGGACGTGGTGAGGTAAGGCCGGAGTGCAGGGGTCCCATCCCCAGCGTCTGCATCACACCATCCCAAAATTGAGTGTCCGGAAACACCATTTGCTCTTGGACAATGCTCTTAAAATGCTCCTGGACAATGCGGGTCAGGGATCCGGAAAGGACGTGTGTGCAGGCCCAGCGGCAGTGGACTGACAGGAGCAGGGCAGCCAGGCAGGGACGCCCTCCTCAAACTGCCTTTTTGCTGCCTGTGTAGAGCCTGGGCCCCGAGGGCTGGCACTGCCAACTGGGCACACACTGTAGGTGGTGGTGGTGGCTCTTGGTGTGGTGATCTCCCTGTTATTATTCAGGAGCCCTGCTGATGTGGGGTGAGTGGGGTGAGGGGGAATACTCCAGTCCCATGATCGCGTGTTAGGCTTCAGCGGCCTGCTCCATCCCTGTGATCTGCAGAAGCGCTTGTCAGGCCCCTGCCACCCTCTCCCTCTGCTCTTGGTTGGCAGGAAAGGTGAAGGGGGCTGGAGGGGGCTTTTCCCTTCTCTCAGTTCAGCTGGACTCTGAGGAATTACCAGGCTGGGTACATAAGAAAAACTGCAGTTGGGATTTTAATGGACATCAAAATATTTGATTCAGACGATTCAGCTGTTGGTTAGGTGAAGGGAGGAGAGGTTATCATCTTCTGCTTGTACACAGGGTCTAATTTCTCTTGAGGAAAGGTGAAGTGTGAAAAGGGAAGTATATGTCTAGTTTTTAAGAAGTTGCCCAACTGCTTTCTAGAGTGGTTTCCAAAGTCTCACTTTTCAGCTCCGCCGGCAGTGTAAAGAGCTGGTTGCTTTCTGTCTTGGCCAGTCCTTGTATGTCCAGACACTTTAATTATAGGTAGTTTAGTAAGTGTACAGCCTCATCGCATGGTGGTTTTAATTTAAACCAGATCTTTCCGAAGGCACAGACTGGGTTCTCCACCCCAGCCCTAGGTGATGCGCTCTGGGATGAAGGACCCGTCTGGATACACGTTTGGCACCACCACCTCCCCTGCTGGAACAGCACCATCCTGCCAGTGCTCCACCCACTTTTTCTGTCTCCTTCTCCTCAGATTGGTAGAGGAAGTGAAGGAGTTATGTGACGGGCTGGAATTAGAAAATGAAGACGTTTACATGGCAACCACCTTTGGGGACTTCATCCAACTGGTAGTGAGAAAGCTCCGCGGGGATGATGATGAGAGCGAGTGTGTCATTGACTACGTAAGTGCTGGCCCCCCCCGGAGGACATGCCCTACACACCCCTCAAACCCCCACAGCCGTGGATCCACAATGATGCATGGGGAGACCTGGATATTTACAAAGCCAGGATCCCCAAGAGCTAACTCCTCAGGGTCCCAAACTTTCCTGGCAGCTCTGAGAGTCCCAGGGCAGAGAGCAAAGTCAACAGAGGAATTTGCTCTCTATGGTGCAGCGTATGGGGCAAACTCTGAGCTCCTTTTGTTGACCAGATGGCATGGGGGCAATTGAGAACATTTTCCCAAGAAGAAAACGAATGAACCTATACATTGCTTTTGTATATGTGGGAGCGTGATGAAGTCATTGTAAGTCTACTTTTAAAAGAAACTCTTGAAAAGTCACGCCTGGGGTATCTTAGTAGCCACCAACTCCTAAGGGAATTGGCTCTGGGGTAGTTTGTTTGGTGGCCAGGATGGACTCCAGATTGGCCTGGGGATGGTGGACAAGACTCCTGAGCAGCTGTCAGGAGGGGAATGGCATCCAAGGGCTCCTGATTCCACCCGGGGTGCAGGCCCCCTGGGAAGGGCAGTGGGCGGTTGTCATGTCTGGTGGCTTGCAAGGCTGGTGCACCCTCCGCTACCCCCAGGCAGGGGCTGGGCAGCCAGCCTGAGGTGCCCCCCTCCATGGGTGACGGCAGAGCTGTAGCTCCTGCAGTCTGGCCTCAGAGTCTGTGCTCGTACCTTTTGTTACTTCTCAGTCACCAGAACATCCACACCAAACCTCTTGGGTGACCCGATTGAGCAGATTTGGCTGAGGAGGCCAAGGAGCCATGAGCTTGGTCTCAGGGGTGTGTGTGTGTGTGTGTGTTTCCCGGGTGTCTGTGGGTGTGTGCCCATCACTGGTGCCTGTGTGTGAAGAAGACACTGTAAACGAAACCCTCGGAATTTTCCTTCCAGGTGGAAAAGACAGCGAACAAGATGACCCTCCGAATGCCCCACCAGCTCTTCATCGGGGGCCAGTTTGTGGATGCCGAGGGTGCTAAGACCTATGAAACCATCAACCCCACAGATGGAAGCGTGAGTCAGGCCCAACATCCCCTCCCTCTCTCCTGCCCCCCACTGCTCCCCAGGGTTTCCTATGGCCTCAGGGCCCTGGGCCTCAGTGGGTTTGGGGGACTCTGCTTGGACCCAGAAGTGTTGCAGTCAGTCTCTAGTCCCCCCTGCAGGAACAGCACAGAGATGCCGTGCAGAGGGTCTGGGGAGGGGGGAGGCTGTGCACTCTGGGATCTTGAGTATGCTACAAAGACTAGGAACAGAGTTACACCCCACTTTCCTCTGCGTTTTGACAGTCACCTCAGCATGGGCCCCAGCCTCTCCAGTATCTGTCCGCCCCACTATCGGGAGCATTTCCCTTGAATCCACGTTTGCCAGACTTTTTGGCCATGATCTTCTGCAGCCTGTACTTTCACACATATACACCCCAAAGCAAGCCTTACCCGTACAGGTGCACACTGCGTGTGCTCTGTGCTGTCCTATCATATAGCATCACTCAGATGCCTGCAGAAGACAGCACCCCCAAAGTGGGTCATCTGAGGGAAATTTATGGAAAGTGCTTGACAAGGGGGTACATAGGGTGTGGAGACAGGGACAAGGGGTGGGGTAGCCTCAGATAGGAACATCAGTTGCTGTTATACCTCAAGACCTATCTTGGGAGTCGAAGTGAGGCTATGTAGAAAGGGCTGGCCACAGACCTCCGCCTCGCCTTTGCCAGCTTCCCTTGAGCCAAGTGTGGTCTATGTAGTGGTGCACATGGGCACATGATGGGGAGAAGGAGGAGGCGCCATTCTGAGCCTCTAATATCTATCTCATATCACTGCTCTTGGTAGGAGATGCTGAACTGATCCTCCTTTTGGCTGCAGCCTGAGTCTGTTGCCCTGAATGGGCTCAGCGAGAAGTGATGTCACTTGGATGTGGTGGCACAAATAGACATTTCCAAAGCCCTCCTTCCCCTGGTTGACACCTTCACAGCAGCCTCCTGTGGGTCACCTTCCCTTGAGCACCAGTCATGTCCAGGGCCAGCCTGTTGGTCAACCTTGGCAGCCTCCAAGCTGGCCTTTAGCCGGCCTACTGATTGAACTCAGGAGTCTTTAACCATAGCACAGGGCTAGGGAACTGGGCAACTTCACCAAAATCCAGGCTGATCTGGACCTGCCTGCTGGTTGACCTCAGCAGCCTTGAGGATGAGCCTGGGGCTGCCACATGGTCAACCATGGCAGCCTTCAGGCTGAGTTGTTGGCCAGGCTTGCCGGTCAACCTTGGGAATCTTTAATCGTCATGCAGGGCTAGGGTACTGGGCAAAATTGCCAGCCTCTGGGGTGAGCCAAGCCTTTTCTGCTGGTCGACCTAGGCAGCCTCCAGATGGAGTCTGGGGTACCCCTGCTATGAGCTCGGCAGTCTGACCACAGTCCATGGGTGGGAGCTGGTCCACCTCAGCAACCTCCAGGCTGAGCCTGCTGGTCAAACTCAGCAGCTTGAGGATAAGCCTTTGGCAAGCCTGCTGGTGGACCTAAGCAGCCTCCACGGGAAACTTGGGGCAATTCTCCTGGTCAGCCTCAGGAGTCTTTAATCATAGCACAGGGCTGGGGTACTGTGAAACTGGCTAGCATCCAGGATGAGCCACTGCCTATCTGCCGGTTGAACAAGGTAGCTTCCAGGCAGTCTGGGGCAAGCCTGCTGGTCCACCTCCTCAGCCTCCAGTCCGACCTGGGGTAGACCTCCCCAGCCTCCAAGCTGACCCAGGGCCATCCTGCTGATTGACATCCCCAGCCTGCAGGCCGACCCAGGGCTGGCCTGCTAGTTCACCTACCCAGCCTCCAGACCAATTGGGGCCAGCCTGCTGGTCGACCTGCCCAGACTCCAGGCTGACCTGGGGCTGGCCTGCTGGTCAAACTCCCCAGCCTGCAGGCTGATGTGGGCCCGGGCTGCTGGATGACCTACCCAGCCTCCAGGCCAACCCAGGGCCGGCCACTGGTTTACCTCCCCAGCCTCCAGGCTGACCCATGGTCAACCTGCTAGTCTACCTCCCCAGTCTCCATGCCAACCCGAGGCTGCCCTATTGGTCCACCTACACAGCTTCCAGGAAGACTTGGGGGTATCCAGCTTGGGGGTATCAGTCACCTGTTCTCATTTAAGGAGCTTTTAGTTGCGGTAAGGTTCATGATCTGCCACTTTTCCATATGGGCTCTCAAAGGCTGTTCCAGTTGCCACCTCTGAGCTAAGACTGGGTCCAATCTGTGCTCAGCCTCAGCACCCTCCAGACTGAGTCCACCGCAGCCTGCTGGTTCACCTCAGCAGCCTCCAGCATGAGGCTGGGTCAGCCTGCCTGTCGACCTCCCCAGCCTCCAGGCAGACTCAGGGGTATCCAGCTTGTTGTGCTTCTGCCTTTGAGGATGAGCTGGATCAGTCAGCTGTTCTCATAGAGCAGTGTAGTTGAGTTAGGGTCCAGGACCTGCCGGCTTTTCCCTATGTGTCTCTGAAGTATCCTCCAGAGCCAAACACTATTGCTTCTCTGAGTTAGGACTGGGTCCAATCTCTGGTCAGTCTTAGCACCCTCCAGACTCAGCCCGGAGCAGCCTGCTGGTCGACCTCGGCAGCCAATAGCCTGAGGCTGGGCCAGCTTACTGGTTGACTTCCCTAGCCTTCAGTCTGACCCCGGGTGTGCATGCTGGTCATCCTCCCAGCTTCCAGGCTGACCTGGGGCTTGCCTTGTGGTCCACCTACCAAGCCTCCAGGCCAATGCTATTGGCCTGCTCATTGACCTCCCGAGTCTCCAGGCCAACACAGATACATGGTCAACCTCTCCAGCCTCCAGAGCAACTCATGTCTGGCCTGCTGGTTGACCTTAGGTGTCTTTAACCATAGTGCAGGGCTCCAGTACTGTGCAACATTGCTAGCCTCCTGGTTGAGTCAAAGCCTGGTGGCTTTGTGACCTAGGCAGTCTCCAGGTTAATCTGGGGAAGGCTTGCTGATCTATGTCAGCAGCCTCCAGGCTGAGACCAGGTCCAGCCTGCTGGTCGATGATCCCAGTCTGCAGGATGAACACCGGGGCATCCATCTAGGTTTGCCCTGAGCTTCCACATATCGCAGAGTCCAGGGTTTGTGTCTCCATGTCTGAGGGAGGGCTTCATACTCTCTTCCATCACAGGTCATCTGCCAGGTCTCCCTGGCCCAGGTCAGTGATGTGGACAAGGCAGTGGCTGCAGCAAAGGATGCCTTTGAGAATGGACTGTGGGGGAAGATCAGTGCTCGGGACCGTGGGCGGCTCCTATACAGGTGAGAGCCCCTCACCCACCTGCTGCCACCACCACCTTCAGCTTGGGTGGGGCTGGACCTCAGTCCTGCCCAGAGGAGGTTGGGTCCAAACAGGTCATGCAGTCAGCCCTGAATCTCAGAAAAGGCTTCTTGAGGAGGCCTTGCCTTGTGAGGCAGGAGAGATTTCAGCAGATACAAAGTGGCTGACCCTTAGGGGAAAAGTGAGTCCGGAGGAGGTGACATTGTGAGCAAAGATGAGAAGATGCAAAAGTGAGGGTATGCTTCAGAGGGGTACTACAAACCTGCAGTGTTAAGAGCTGGGCCTGGGCAGCCCCACCTGAACCAGCCTGGGCCAGAGAGAGATGGGGCTCCTGTAGGCAGGGGCCAGCACTGGCAAGGCAAGATCCAACCTGCCCCAGCTTGTCCTCACTCAGCTGGGCTCTGATGGCCAGATGGCCTGCTTTCACATCCCTTGGTCTCACACTGTCTTTAATTTTTTAAACCAGCATCGCAGGGGCCCTCTCCTCCTGGCTCCCATCAGAAATCCTGGGGAAGGACCTGGGATTGCTCCTGCCTATGACCATAGGGTGAAAGTGAGGCCGGAAGAGAGATGCTCTCTCCCCTAGAGCCAGGAGGTCCCCAGGGTAGGAGCACTGCCCCCCAGGGAAGTGGGATGATGTTTCCAGAAGGGAGAGTCCCGGGCAGGTAACTTGCTTTTGTCTCTGCGTCCTGGCGAAGCTCTCAGGTACAGAGCGGCCAATGACATGGTCAGAGTGAGCTTGTCATGGGGTGGGAGACAGCCAACTTGGACTGGGAGTCAGAGTGCATTTTGTTTCAGCTCCTGGGGTCAGAAATGCCAGAGTAACCCCTGATTCAGGGAACCAGAGAGGGAAGCCTATGCATTGGCAGAACAGAATAGACAGCAGGGTTTGGGGCAGGAGGGCAGTGAAGGGTGGTGCACCCTGCCTGCTGTCTCTCAAGTTAATTTCAAGAACCGTTAGAGAAGCCATACATTTTAAAAAGCATTTGGCCAGCCAGTGACCCAGAGCCCCTGTGAATCCCGCTGCCCCAGGCTGCTGGTGGTGACCTGCTGGGAAGAAACCCACCCAGAAGTGGCTGTCCCTCAAGGTGCTCTGCTGCCATCTGCTGGCACGTGGTGTAATAACCCCACCAATCCTGATAACCGCGAGGGTGCCCTGCGCAGTTCTAAGTGGAGACCTTCAGGGGTGGGTGGGCACCTCCAGGCATGAGAGTGCCTAGTGACACAGTCCCTGCTCTGAGCAGCCTCCCAGTCACCAAAGAGGAGTCATGCCCTCCTCCATGCCCAGGAGGGGGCAAGGCAGGATGTCCCAGAAAATGGCTGCAGAAAGCCCATGGAGTAAGATGACTGAGGGCTTTCAAACTGTGAAGGAAGTTCCAGAAGGGAGAGTTAAAGACATCGCTAGTCAGCCCCCAGGTTCCCTGGAAGACAAAAAAGAGCCTCCCCAGGAACCTGGAGAGCCAGGGTACCATGAAGAGCTGCCAGGGTACCATGAAGAGTTGATGGGGGTGGGGGTCTTTGAGAAGCTGCTTCCCGAGTGCAGACACGCCGAGAGCTTGGTGGTGGCCCAGGCTGCTGTGGGTCAGGCGGCCAGCCGAGCAAGGCCAAGCTACCCAGGTACCTCCATGTCTGGCCTTCCCGTGTTCACCCTGCAGACCGTCAGGGGGTAGTGCTGCTTCACTGCTCCTGAAGCCCCTCCAGCCGGAGCTACCTGGAGACAGGGCTTTTCCTACCTGACAGCAGAACAGCCTACTCCCTGCCCTTGTGTAAGAATACTCAGAAGAGTTAATTTTGCGGTTCATGATGCAGCCCCATTACCTGCTCATTGCATAACCAGGAGTGTCAGGAGTTGGAGGAATTTGGGATGATCAGGGAAAAAGACAGGGCCACGAGAGTCAGCAACTCAGAGGACTTTATTGGGGGCACTTGGGCAGGTTACCTGTGGGGGATTCCCTAAAGCTGGAGACCCTCCAGCAGCTGGGGTCATGGGGGGGTCGATACTCAGAATGAAGGGCAGACAAGGGAGCTCCCAGGGAGCAGGAGGGTCAAAGTGGGGGCTCCTGTGTCTGGGTGATGCCTCTGGCCTGAGGGCAGCAGCTCTAACTGCACAGCCCATCCCCCAGTGGCACAGCTGTGGGTATAGCTGCCTGTGGCTGGAATCACGGGAGGACAGGAGGGCACCTGGACACTGACGGTCTAGACTCAGCCTTGGGGGGCTGTGCAGCTCCACCTGCCCTTGCATCTCTCCCACCGGGGCGGGGATCCCTCCATCCCCAGAACCTCCAGCCCCTTGGTGCATACTCTCCCAGATTGATTGAGGTTTGCCTCCCCAGCTGAAGTCCAGAGACAGCAGGGTCTCCTGGCATGGTGACTTCCTTGAGACAGATGCAGGAGTTCTGCAGGGTCACATGTGAGGAGTGTTTATTATAACAGGCGATGCTCAGCATTTCGGGAGAGGGACAGAGCGCACCTGTCTTCACTCATTCAGTGAAGTGAATGTTGCTGTCCCATATCACAGATAGGAGGCTGAGGTCAGTGCCTCTGAGTGTGGCAGAGCTGGGGCATGCAGGCAGGAACCCCAAACCCTTGAAGAAGGACCTCAGGTAATCCAGAGCAGACCTGAGCCCCTCTCCCTGTCCTCCTGTACCCCATGTCCAGGTTGGCAGACCTCATGGAGCAGCACCAGGAAGAGCTGGCCACCATCGAGGCTGTGGATGCAGGCGCCGTCTACACACTGGCCCTGAAGACCCACGTGGGCATGTCCATCCAGACCTTCCGCTACTTTGCCGGCTGGTGCGACAAGATCCAGGTGGGGTCCGGGCTCCTGCCTGCCACGTGAACACTCTGTGTGCTGTGTGACAAAGCCCACAAGTTAGGCCTTAAAATAACACTGGGTATCAGCTCCCAGCTCTGCAGGTGGGAATCTGGGTGGGTTCTAGGCCAGGGTCTCGCAAGGTCGAAGTCAAGGTGAATCCAGGCTGGGCCTCACTTGGAGATAGATGAGGCGACCCCACTTCCAGACCTGCACAAGTGTTGGCAGAGCTTAGCACCTGCAGTGGCAAGACAGAGCATTCATGGCTTTGCTGGCTGCCAGCTAGGGCTGGCTACTGCAGACCTCTCTCTTGTCCTTGCCCAGCCCTGCACCCTCCAGGCCAGATCACCTTTCTTGGGCTCAGAAGTCCTCTGACTCTCTTCACTAGCTGGAGAAACTGCTTTCACAGGGGTACCTGGGGTTATGCTGGCCCCACCTGTTTCCTCACCTCATCCTGGGCCACCCTGCCATACCCCATCATCACAGGTGGGGGTAGCTCGTGATCTCCCAGGACCCATGGGCCAGAGCATGACCCTGGGGATCACTCTCAGAGATTTAATGGCCTTGGTCAGTGATAGGTCAACCCTTCCTAGGGACACCCATGGCTGTGGGACTCACGGTGTCTCTGCCGGGTCTGTCACCCCGTCTGACTCCTCTTTGCTCCTCTCTCTGGGTCTGAGGTGTGTGGGTGTGGCAGTCATGAGGGAGGTGGCCTCCCCACCCTGCCCTGTGCCTGCTCCCCATTCTGTCGCTGCATCACTGCTAGCTGCAGCAGCCTCCACCTAGGCCTCCCAGGCAGCAGAGCTAACAGCTCCAGAAGCAGCTCTGCCCCCGCCACATCTTCACCCTTTCTCTGCCCCGGTGTCAAAGCCAGGCTCGCCTATCCCAGGGGCAGCCTCCTGTCTAAGGGCTCTGCTGCCCGCCCCCCTGAACTGACCTCCCATACTTCCTTGTCTGTCGTGTGCCCATGTTGCTTAGTGACTGCCAATGTTGTGGATCTGCCTTAAGGTTCTTTTATGATTGCAAAGTGCCCTTGGGCAATAACCACCAGGAAACTGAAAAATACAGGCTTATTACATCTGAGACCAGGGCCACCATGACGTCATAGACGGAGAGAAGAACACACTTGCACACACACAGGGCACACTTTCATGGGTTCTGCTTTTATGGGGGGGTGGGAGGCTAGGGTTTCACAGGCTCACTCTTTATTCATGAATTTAAAATACAGGAAGAGAGAAAAGACAGAAAAGTGCAAGTGGCCCCAAGTGGCATCCTCTAAATCAAGCAGGACCCGTCAGACAAAGGCCCTTCCATTGAGGGGTGCAGCTGCCCTTTATCCATGAGGACCTATGTGTTCATTGGCGCATCTTTGACTGGGATGCCTGGGCAACCGAGCTTAAGCCAGGCACTTCCGCTCCAAGAAGAAATTCTCTGTGGGGGTTCACACTGTCTACCTATACTGGGAGGTTTGGGACCCTTGTCCATCTGGATAGTGGGGACATCAGGATGCAGATGGGAACCTGCTCCTCCCTGGGGGTTCAGGAGCAGGCTGGCCACCCAGAAGGGAAGGGGTGAGGAACTGGAGCCCCCTCCCACCAACGCCCCTTCATGCTTCCTCCAGGGCTCCACCATCCCCATCAACCAGGCCAGACCCAACCGCAACCTGACCTTGACCAGGAAGGAGCCTATTGGGTGAGTCACAGACCAGGCCCTCGCCTGGCAATTTTCACACAAAACACTGGGCAGGCCCCCCCATCACTCCCTTCTTATGTATTTATCAAGCAGTTATTTGCCAAGTGCCATGTGTCTAACACTTCTGGCGCTGGGGATACAGCAGTGATCAGAAGTGATGGAAACGCCTGCCCTTGGGATCCAGACAGCTTTTTAGCTGATAAGAACAGAGGGCTGGGCCTTGAGGAGCCTGGGGAGAGGGCTCCCTCCTGGCCCCTGGGCGGAGGGGAGAGACCAAGGCCCGCTTCTCTCGCGGCAGGGTCTGTGGCATAGTCATCCCCTGGAACTACCCCCTGATGATGCTTTCCTGGAAGACGGCCGCGTGCCTGGCCGCAGGGAACACAGTGGTGATCAAGCCGGCCCAGGTGGGTGCGGAGCGTGTACGGGGCCTGCTGTTTATCTGACTTAGCGTAATACCTTCAGGCTCCTCTATATTGTCACAAATGGCAGGCTTTTGTCCCTTCTATGGCTAAGTAATATTCCATGGTATGTTAGCATATATACCATGTCTTCTTTCTCCATCCCTCTGTCTGTGCACATTTGGGTTGCTGCCATATCTTGGCTGTTGCAGAGAACTCTGCCATACACCTGGATGCAGGTATCTTTTCAGGTAGCCTTTTTATTTCCTTTGGATATATTCCAAAGGGGAGTGCTGGATGACATTTATACTATTAACCCTGACTCAGGCATTTCTCTAGTGTTTCAACATACTAACAAATTACATAACATTTTCATGCATTTGTTTATTTAAGCATCACAGCAATGCTATAAGAGGACCCTTAACCTGCCCTTTAATGGGGGAGGGCTGCTGACAGGCCAAGCAGGTGTCTCTGGAGGCCCCCTCTGGCCCAATCCCAGCAAGGTTTGACCATCCCCAGGCTAGGCCCCTATAGCCTGAGGCCTGGTGGTAGGTGACCTAACTTGTGTGAGCAAAGTTACTAGGGCCAGAAATATCCCTTCTCTTCCTTCAGAAGAGGAAGGTGTGATGGGGTTTGGGAAGGTGGGGGCGGTCAAGGGCAGAGGAAAAGCCTCCAGCCACGGGTTGGTCATTAGAATTACATCCAGACAGTGGAGCGCCCAGCCCTGCTGAGGCATTAAGAAGCTCCCAGAAAGCTGGGGCAGGGGTAGCTGAGGCAGAACCATGTCCAGAGATATACTCTGCGGCCTTCTGGGCTTGAGCACCTGCTGGGCAGTGCTGGGACTCTGCTCTCCTTGAGGTCCTGGTGTAAATAACCCAAGAGGGGCCCAGGCCTGGTCAAGGCCCTGGAGTTCTGCCAGGAGAAAGTGCTAGAAAGGCTCCTGAGCTTAGCAGGCCTTGTCCCAGCTCCCACCAGGAGCTGTGGAGCAAGATGTTCTGGGTTGGCCATACCCACACAAACATGGCTCCCCCAAGGGCTGTTTCTCCACAGGGCTCCTCCCGATGGCTGTTGACCCTCTGGAGAGGAATGCAGAGCCCCACTTTCCAACCCCGCCTGACCCATCCTCTTTCATACCCCTCAGGTGACCCCACTCACAGCCTTGAAGTTTGCAGAGCTGACCTTGAAGGCTGGCATTCCCAAGGGTGTGGTCAACATCCTCCCGGGATCTGGTAAGGACTGGGGAGGACAGGCATCTGAGGTTACCAGGTCAGTGCAGGGTCTGCTGCATGATGTGCCCTGGAGGGGTGGAGCCACCTGGTGGTGGTGGCCAGGCCTCCCTCCTGGAAGGTTTTTTTTTTACCTTTCAAATGCCTCCCCAAATGCTGTTCTTTTTTTTATGTATATATGTGCTCAGGAATAAATTACATGATTATATATATCTTGGGAATTACCTACCCTTGAAAATTTGAGACAATTTTTCTGTAGAACATTCCAGAATTAGAGCATGTGGGGAGGTAGTGTGCTAGTTGCTTTTTTAGTTTCTCCTTGGTTAGTGGTCTACTTATTGGGAAAGTTGGCTTTTCTTATGCTCATTTAAAGATGTGGCATAGAGTTGCATTAATAACTCCTTATAGCTATTTCCATTTTTAATTCTCCTCTTGACTGTTATTTTGTACTTTTTTCTCTTCTTGAATTGTTAAATTTATGGAAAATGCTTGTTTGTCCCACATCCCCTCAGAAAAAAACTCAAATTTCTTTACCCATTCCATTGCTAGTCTATTTTATCTTTTTTCTGCTTTTATTATTTTTCTGTCCTGTGTGCTTATTTTGTATTTTTTTGAGCTAAGCATTTGGTACATTCATTTTTATTTTTTGTGGTTTAAAATGAGGAAGCATTTAAAGCAGGCTTTGGTGACACCAGACACCTTTTTATTTATTTTTTTTGTGGGGCCCTCGCCGGCGGCAGGGGAATGAACTGGCGCTGCAGAGGCTGCGGACAGCCTCACAGCCCAGCGCTCAACCGCTGCGCCACCAGGGGAGGCCCTGCACACCTTTTTAAAAAGGGCATTTTTATCATTATAAATGTCCCTTTTGATTCCTTGTAATGGTATTTGTTGTAAAGTCCATTTCATCTGATTTTAGTATTGTATAATTATCAGTATAGAACACTCCAGTGTTCGTGATTGCCATTTGCTCTAGCTATCCTTTGCATCCTTTGTCTTCAACCTGTTTTCATCTTTGAATCTTGTCAACTTACTCTCTTAGATCTCCTGTAGAAGCCAAGTTGGATCTTTTTTTCATAATCCAGTCTGACAGTTTCTAGCTTGTGACTAACTTATCAAGGTCAATTTCAGAGTTATACTAATTTAATTCTAGTGTTAGATACAATTCCTATGTAGCGCTATTATCACCTGTTGTGCTATTATTACCTATCTTTATGCATCTCACATCTGTATTTGTACAAACCCAATAATACATTGCTATAAGCGTTACTTTATATAAGTTTAGGTGTATTAAAGAAACTAGAAGGAAAGAAGGGCAAATGTATATTTATAAGGTTTGTTACATTAACCTCATTTACTTTGGTTTTCTTCATTTGTTCCTGCTGAGTTGCTCTGGTATCAGTTCCCTGAGCAAGTACCCAGTCACCCTGGGGTGACAGCAGTGTTAGTCTTTCCCCTTCTCTCTCTATTAAGCTCTCCTTGGGTATCACACCCAGAGTTCAGCTCAGCCTGGTCTTCCTATTGCTTTCAACAATGCCCTGAAGCATGTATTACTTGATGGTCAGATCCAATTAAATCCAGGCCCTGTGGAGGGTCGTTTTTGAAGCCAGCTTGGAGGTTTATCCTCACCCAGAAATTCACTGGTTCTCGCTGGTAAACAAGCCACTTATGGTTTCACTTAGTGCTGTTGGAGCTATCAGCCTCCTCGTAGTTACCCCAAACATTCCGCTGCTTTTGAGAAGCATTGAACTTTGCCACAGTTTCAAAGAAAGTCTTGTTTTTTTTTTTTTAAAGATCTATTTATTTATTTTTTTTAAATTTTTTTTTTTAGATCTATTTATTTTTGCACAGAAGAACTGGGGTATAAGCCAGAGGTGTGTGTGTGGGGTGGGGGGCAGTGTGTGAGAAGATTCACCAGAGACAGAGTGGGGAGCAGAAGAGGCAAATCCACTGCAAAACACTGCTAAGGGGAGCAGCCGGCAAGACAAGAGAAGTCTGCTGTGCCATATGTGGGCCAGGTCCCTGGCCAGGGATTGAACCCAGGCCTCCGTGGTGATAGCATTGAGACCCAACCCCTAGGCCATCAGGGAGGCCTTCGAGGAAAGTCTGTTTCTTTGGGAGAGTATTTTGGAGTTATCTGTTCTTATGGAAAACCTCCCCCCAACCCAAATTCTCGGTGCTGCGCCCAAAGAAGGGCTGGGGCCAGGCAAGTGAGGCCCCACTCTCTTAGCCTGTTACACCTAGGAAGAACCTTCTCCGCCTGGGTGGGGACTGGGTCTGGAGAAGGAAGCCCCAGCATCTCAGCACACTCACTGAGAATTTGGCCTCTGCAGGGCAGAGCTGGAGGAGATGAGGAAGGCTGTTGGCCTGCCCTGCCTTGGACTGGGAGGTTCCTGCCTTCCTGGCCACACCTGCCTGAAGTGAGCGTCCACCCAGCAGGTGGGAGAGGGGTGTGAGGAGGGGACAGGTGAGGGTGCAAGTGCCACAGGCTGGCCCTTCTTACTGAGATTTTTTTCTTGAATGAATCTTTCCTCTTTTATATATGCCATTGGGAATTTTTCCAGAGGCTTTTAATGGTTGTGTGTCTTTTAAAATGATTTTCCCTGGGAAATTGTCCCAGGACTCCTCATACTGGCCTTCCAGAAGTGACTCCAGACTTATTAAAAATGTGAACAATATTACGATCCATGTTTTTGAAGAATGTTTTGGTGCATGTTTTTATTATTCATGAATAATATATAATTTTACTTTTATTCTCCTTTCGGACCCGGTAACTAAAATGAGATTTTTAAAAATGTTCCAGGGTTTTTTGGTCTAAAATTTTATTTCTAATTTTATTAGTCAGGCAAATAATACATTCTATGTGTTAGTCGGTCAGGCTGCTGTAACCAAGAACCACACAGACTAGGGTGTTGTCTCTGTCTGGAGACCTGAGGTCTGAGATCACCATATGGCGGGGTCAGGCGCCCTCTGAAGGCACTAGGAGGAATCTTCCCTCACCTCTTTCTAGAATGTAGAAGCGCCTCCCCCATCTCTACCATGATCTTTATGTGGCATTTCTCCTCAGTGTCTGTGTCAATGCTATTCTCAAATAAGATCCCATTTTGAGATACCGAGGATTAGGACATCAACATAGGAATTTAGGGGAGACACAAGCCAACCCATAATAGCCTGTCAAATTTCTGCTTTCTAAAATATAGGATTTCTTTGTTATCTGATCTATGACACCTTCTTGTCTATATTTCATAGATAGCCTAAAACAGTGATTTTTCAGAGAAGTGTTGGGTTTATTAAAAAATTGAGCGGAGGGCCTCCCTGGTGGCGCAGGCTCAACCAGGCCTCCCAGGTTGAGCGCTGCACTGTGAAGCCTCTGAAGCACAGGTTCAACCGGCAGGTGAGAAAGCCACATGGCGCGGCAGACCTCTCCTGCCGCCCGCTGCTCCCCTCAGCAGTGTGTTTCGTCAGTCTGCCTGTTCTGTTCCCCGCTCTGTCTCCAGTGAATCCTCTCACCCTCCCGCGCATCTGGCCTATACCCCGATTCTTATATAAATAAATAAATTTTTTTTAAAAATTGAGTGGAAAGTACAGAAAGCCACTTTGGCAAGTAGCTGCAGGGAGAGGTTGTTTACTGAAATGGAGAAGCCAAGGAGAAGCAGGTCTGGGGAAAGCTTAAGCGTTCAGTTTTAAATATGCTGAAATTGACAGGCGGTGTGCCATCCAAGGAGAGGTGCTGAGCAGACAGAGGAATGATAAATGGATCTGGATCCCAGGGGAGCTGGGCTGGAAACCCAGATTTAGAGGGTGATGTGCCTGAAATGGCATCTGAAGAGGTGAACTGGGGTGAGAGCAGCCAAGACAGCATGAAGTGAGAATAGAAAAGAAGCCAGGATGGGGCCAGAGGCCCAGGGTATTTTAAGGTTGGATAGAGAAGATACAGAACAGTCAAAGATGAGGAGGCAAATTAGGAGAGACAAAATCCCAACTAGAAAAGAGAGAAAAGAGGGATTTTTATTGAGTTTGAGGAGAGGCCACAGGGAAGTCACATTGGAAAGACCACCTGAGGGTCAATAAGAATTAGCCACCGGGCCTCCCTGGTGGGGCAGTGGTTGAGCGCTGGGTTGCGAAGCTGCCCGCAGCCTTCTCAGTGCTGGTTCGATCCCCGGCCTCTGGGCGAGGGTCCCACATGGCGCACAGACCTCTCCTGCCGCCCGCTGCTCCCCTCAGCAGTGTACTTCGGTCCTTCTGTCCGCTCTGCTCCCCGCTCTGGCTCTGGTGAATTCTCTCACCCTCCCGCGCTTCTGACTGTACCCAGTGCTTGTATAAATAAATAAATAAATCTTTGAAAAAAAAAAAAAAAAGAATTAGTCACCTGGAGCGGGGGATAGAGTCCAAACTTTCCAAGTGGACTCCCCCTCCATCCCCCTCCCCCCATTCTCCTGCCAGGCAAGACCCCAAGGATCAGCCTTTAGAAGTCAGTGATCCTGGGGTGCCACCATTGTCCCCATGGTCCAGCCAGCTGTCCCTTTGTCTCTGCTGGAGACTCTGGAAGAGCTGGAAGCCTGGTTGCCTTCACCTTGGGGTCTACCCTGACAGGTGGGAAGTCACCTGGGGTTGGGGGGTGGTGAGTCTGCTCAGGCCACCATAGCAAAACACCTCAGGCTGTGGGCTTAAACAAGTGTTTCTTTTCTCACAGCTCTGGGAGCTGAATGAGGGTTGGTTCCTTCTGAGGAGTCTCTTGTGTGGCCTGTCTCCCCCCTGTACATCTGTGTCCTCAAGTCCTATTGGTAACTGAAATAAAGGTCTCAGGTGCCTCCCTGGTAGCCTAGGTTGAATCTCAGCACTACCACTGTGATGGCCCTCTGCAGTGTTCTGAATTGGATCCCCAGCCAGGGAGCTGGCCCACATGGCACAGCAGACCTCTCCTGTCTCACCCACTGCTCCCCTCAGCAGTGTATTTCAGCAGATCTGTCTGTTCTGCTCCCCACTCTGTCTGTGGTCAATCTTCTCAACCCTTGCACCTCTGGCCTGCACCCCAGTTCTTCTACACATGAATAAATAAATATAATCTTTAAAGAAAGAAAGGTCTCAGTGCTAGTTAGACAGACGGTTTACTAGATAAGCAAGGTGAAGACTTGAACCTGGAAGCATCTGACAGTTTACCTGTGAGAACTGCTTTGTCACAGGCTGGAGTTGGTTTCTTCACCTTGTTACAGAGCAGAGCACAGAGGAAAATGAACAGTCATCAGTCATTAAAATGTAATTATTCTTGGCAGAAGGCTTCTGGCGTTTGCTACTAGGTTTAAATCTTTTCGATCTCTCTCTTTTTTTTAAATATTTATTTATGCATACAAGAGCTGGGGTACAGGCCAGAGGTGCAGGAGGGTGAAAGGATTCACCAGAGGCAGAGCGGGGAACAGAGCAGGCAGACTGACGGAAGTACACTGCTGAGGGGAGCAGCTGTGCCATGTGGGTTGCTCCCTGGAGGCCGGTGATCAAACTGGGCTGCAGAGGCCGTGGACAGCTTCATAGGTTGCGTCTTAATGCCTTGTGCCATCAGGGAGGCCCTCTTTTCGATCTCTTAAGTTATCTTGACCTAAAGAAATGTTGATGTTGTCTATATGAGGAGGGGGCAGAGACTGGCCTCTTACCGCTCTCCTGACTTCTGCGGAATGCCCGGGGGGACGCCTGGGCAGGTGCAATTGTCAAGGTCTTGTTTTGCTGGCTACTTGGTATCCATGGTGGGCGAAGTTTGCTTTACCTACGGGTTCCAGGCTCCTGGTGTCTGCTGCATAGGACAGAGCCTGTTCTGGGAAGGCAGAGCAGGAGGACAGGCTCTAGGAGGACACCCGTCGGCTCAGATTAGAGCCACCCTAATGCCTGCATCTTAACTTGCTCACCTCTTTGAAGACCCTCTTTTCAAGTAAATATCTCGAATACTTAGGGATTCAACCTTGAGGGGACACAACTCTGCCTGTAACGAGCAGGAAGGCCCAACGAGCCCTGGTCACACGGGCCCCTAGCTCCCCAGAGCTCTGTCCTTGGGGGATGAGGGAGGGAGGAGAAGACTTGCGTTTCCCATCCTGCCATGTGGGGACCACCCTGACCTCTTGCCCACTCCCACTGCAGGCTCCCTGGTCGGCCAGAGACTCTCAGACCACCCTGATGTACGGAAAATTGGATTCACAGGCTCCACAGGGGTGGGAAAACACATCATGAAAAGGTAAGTGATGGGGTGTCAGAGGAGCCACGGCCGTGGTCGCAGTGTCAGGCATGGGCAGCGCTGGGGGAGCGCCGTCCTGCTCCCCAAGCCTCTGAGTGCACCGCGGTCACAGAGCCCACAGTGCCGGGTGTGGCTCAGCGTCCAGCCGGCCCTTGGTGAGGTCGGCAAGCTGCTCTACAGAGCTGCTGGGATGGGACGATGCTGGAGCCTGCCCGCCATGGGGCCACCAACCACACGAGGCTGCCGAGCGTTTGCATAGGCTACTTTGGGCTGAGATGTGGCCTGAGTATAGACACAGCCAGCGTCAAAAACCTGGCACAAAAAGTAAAGCAACTCATTGACAATTTTGGTAGTGATCACATGTTGAAATATATTTGATTAATTGGGTTAAATAAAATATGTTAGAATTAATTTCACCAGCTTCTTTTTAGTTTTCTTTTAACATGGCTGCTAAAACACAGCTGCCATCACACACGAGGTTAGTATCTGAGGCTTTCATCCTCCTTCTGTGGGGTGGCATCCATCTAGAACATCCTCTCAGCTCTCATTCTGGACTTTGGCCTCCCTGACTAAGATTGTGTTCCAGACCAAGTTGCTAATGTGCAGTATGACATGAACTAAACCCTGACCCTTCCAGGCCTCAGTTTCCCCACCAGTTTAGTGAAGGTTGCTTGACAGGCTTAGCGGTTCTGGTTGGGGAAGTTAGTAAGCTTGGAGAGATGGACACAGGGCCTCACCCCCACCTCTGAAGCTGAATTTCTGTGAGTGAGTGCAAATCAAGAGGCTTTGGGGCTCTGCTGAACACTCTGTGTCCCCAAGGACACGAGACCACCCAGGGGTCACTCATGTGGCCTCGAGGGCCCTCCAGCTTCAGCCTGATGATCCCACAGGGATCCCACACCTCCTCATGGCAGCTCCTGATGGGGCTACAATGTCCTTTCTCCCAGGGGCACTTCCGTAGACCCTTGCTCCATTCCCCGTGGGTGTGTGGGTGTGCCCAACAAGGTGGGGTTCTTGCCCCTCAGCTCTGTGCTCTCCCTCTGTGAGCCTGTCCAGTGCAGCCTAGGCCATGACCCCTGTCTTGAGTGGCACCACATTTGTGCTGATCACCATGGCTCCACGTGACATCCCCTTTGGGGTAAGGAGCCACTGACAATGGCTAGTGGATGGTGTCTTGTGGGTTGGTAGAGGCTGATGAGTGCCAGGCAGGCAGCTCAGATTCATTTTCAGTGTCCTAGCACCTGGGACAGGGCCTGTCCAGAGCAAGCCTTTGGTACTAAAGAGAGGGAGGCTGAAAGGAGCTAGTGATGAACAGGCAGATGGACAAGCGGGTGATAAAAGGAGGCCAGTGCTTTACTCACCTCTCCTGAATTGAAAGCTGGTGTCTCCTGTGTGGTGTGTAGGTGACAGTCACATTTGAGCCTATGTACAAAGTCCGGGGGTGGGGGGAGGCAGGGCATGCACATCGGCACTGACGCCAGGGAAGGAGGGCACAGGTGGGCAGCATTCTGGGGCTCTGGGGCTGCCATCTCCCAGGGATCCTTGCCAGTATCCCTGTGGCTGGCTTCTGAGATGGGACTCCCCTCCCACAGTCAGTCATGGGCAAGGAGATTGTCCAGCCCTGCTGTCCCTGGGCAGACAGTACATTCACTCCATCTCCACCATTCTTGAGTCCAGGGCCCCCAGCTTCTCTCTGCACCCATCACTGAAAATCTGATGCTCAAGTCCCTGTGTCCCAACTGGACAATGGTTGTGTGTCTGATTTATTCTTTAAATGTTTATGGAACACCAGCTGCGTGGCAGGCATCAGGGACAGACAAGCCAATGGGTTTTATGCCCTGGCAGTGGGGTCAGATGCACATGCACAGTGAGGCCTAGGAGGCTGCGTTTTATATGGGGTGATCAGGACAGGCATCCTAAGAAGGCGCCACTAGATCACAGGCCTGAAAGAAGGAGGCTGGGCTGGGGACATCTGAAGGAGGAGCGATCCGGAGGGGGGTAGTGGGAGAAAGGTCCTGAGGTGGGCCTGGCTTCCTGATGAGAGGAGGAGGGAAGAGGGAGTGTGGGGTGGGGAGACACCTCCCATTCAAGGCTAGAGTAACACAAGCTTTGGATCTGCTCTCGGCCCCCTCCCCCGGAGCCCCTGTGTCCAGGCCCCCTGCACCACCAACCCTCTGTTCCCTTCAGCTGCGCCCTGAGCAACGTGAAGAAGGTCTCCCTGGAGCTGGGCGGAAAGTCGCCGCTCATCATCTTCGCGGACTGCGACCTTGGCAAGGCTGTGCAGATGGTGAGGGCAGGGGCGCAGGGAGGGGACCTTTCTCTCCTCCCACAGGTACCTGGTCCTCGCGTCACCCCCACAAGCATAGACCCACAGAGAGAAGGGGTCTCGGGGACAAGGAAGATATGCACCCCCCAGCACACTTCTCAGGAGGCTTCCTCTGAGTAAGGGTGACTGAAACCATCGAGTAGGCAGTGAGCTGGGTTCAGCAGGTTCTAAACTCAGTGTGGCAACCTTTCCGGCCCCACAGAACAGTGAAGCAGAATGCAGGGCCCACGGGCACCTCCCTGCTGGCAGCAGGGCCCTCACCCACCCCCACTTCATGCCTGGTCCACGTTTGCCCCATGCAGCCCTGATTCCTGGGCACCCTTGTGGGGCTTTGGGCACCTACACACTCTCACCTGTGGCTCAGGGAGAGTAGGACCTTCCCCCCAGGGCCGCGCAGGTCACTGTTGGACATCCAGGGCTTAGAGCGCAGCTGCAGCACGCCTGTGTCAGTTGTCACTGGGAGGCCTTGCTCACCCCTGCCCCACGCCTGTGGGAACAAGCCAGTAAGTCCATGGGCAGCCAGATACGCACCCCCCATCTGAGTCCCACAGTGCCCCAGAGGATGTGCTGATCCCCAGCGTGACTATGACAGGGTCAGAGGTGGAAACCGAGGGAGGCCAGTCTGTCAGCCAGTCTTGGCTCTGCTGTCCAGGCTGACGCCGCTGAGCCAGCGGCCTAGGTCCTGTCGCCAGGCAGTGCAGTCCAGGACTAAAAAGCAGGCTCCCTTCAGTCTCTGAGGACATTTATTCTGCACTCCTGCCAGTTCACTGGGGCCTGAGCTGGCTGCCCTCCTCTGCCCCCTCTGGCGCCTGCTCTGGCTAACAGACTCCCCTCTCAGCCCCAAGAGTGTGGGCTCTGGCACAGAAGACATCCCTTCTCAGCCACCCCAGAAGCCTGCCTAGCAGGGGCTAACTCCATGCCTTCCCCCACCCTCCCCTCCTGGCCTGTGGGCACTGCCTCGCCCTCTAGTGGCAGAAGTCACGGCTCGGTTCTGTGGCCCCTAGATGCTGGCCTTGCCTCTGCCCTGTTTTCCCTTCTCCGCTGGAGGTGACTGAGGAAGGACGGGAGCACATAGGCCTGTGGATGGCAGCTCTGTATGTGGCAGGGAGCTGGGACTGGCACCCCCAGAAAAGTCTTAATCCAGATTCCTGTCCGTTCTCTGAAGGGGATGAGCTCTGTGTTCTTCAACAAAGGAGAGAACTGCATTGCAGCGGGCCGGCTCTTCCTGGAGGACTCCATTCATGACCAGTTTGTGCAGAGGGTGGTGAGTTCTGCCACAGGTCCTCACCCTGCCTCCTGGAGTGGGTGCACAAGCACTGCTTCAGCTACGCAGGCCATGATCTGGGTGCAGGACTAGTGAGGAGGTGCATGGTGCCGCGTCCCACTCACATGCACACCTGCTCCTTCTCCACTGGCCCAGGTGCCCGCCCATCTGCCTGTGTCCGTGCACATAGGACACGCTTGGAGTTTCAGCCTGGCAGGCAGGTTTGGGACGTAGTCATGGAATTACCTGAGTGCCAGAATCTGGCACGGGGGGCTTTGTTCAGAGGCCATGATCCGCCACCACAAAGCAAATGTGGGTGTGGGTCAGGTGAGGACCATTATCAGAAGCCCTGGCCCTGAGTGAGACCTGACCCGGAACCTGTCTGCAGGTCGAAGAGGTGAAGAAGATGAAGATTGGCAACCCCCTGGATCGGGACACCAACCACGGGCCACAGAACCACCAGGCCCACCTGCAGAAGCTGCTGCAGTACTGCCAACAGGGCGTGAAGGAGGGGGCCACACTGGTCTGTGGTGGGAAGCAAGTCCCTCGGCCAGGTCCGTCAGAGTTTTCTGGGGTATACTGAGGCAACAGGTAGTATGGCCTCAGGTTGCCTGCCCAGCTCTAACTGGAGCTCTCTGAGGCCACATGGCTGCATCTCAGTCAGGATCCCAGTGTGTCCTGGGCTTGGAGTGCTTCTGGAGAATCTCACCCCTGCAAAGGCTGAGACACTCCCGAATATCTGTCTCTACCTCCCCCAGAACCTCTGACCCCCCCAGACATCCCCAGTTGCCTGTCCCCCAGGCCCTTCAACTCAGTGGGTACCAACTCATCACATCATCACAGGGTCCCAGTCCTTCTGACCCCAGACACACACCCCTGACTTTCTAGAATCATCTATTGATCAAGTCACCTGAGTGCAAGAAACAAGAGTGCAGGCAGGGACTATTTGTTGTCCTCTGCAGCGCTTCACTGGAAGGGTTGTGAGGCTCACAGAAAATCACGTCAGGACAGGCTTCTGCCTGTCTCCCTCCCCCGACCATGGTGTGCACCCACTGATGGCAAGGATTGCGCTGCTGGAGTGGGACATGGTGGCCAGCGGGACCCACCTGCCTGGGCCTCTGTTTTCCCCTGTAGGTTTCTTCTTCGAGCCAACCATTTTCACAGACGTGGAGGACCACATGTTCATAGCCAAGGAGGAGTCCTTCGGGCCTGTCATGATCATCTCTCGGTTTGCTGATGGGTAGGGAATCGAGTCCACTATGTCTCGAGGACCTGATTCCTTTCTGTGTGTTACTGGGGTCTTTGCGTGAGCTCAGTGGGGTGGGCAGCAGGCGCCAGGAGAACTCAGAGTGGGACTGAGGACACACCTGTCAGCCACTGAGGTGAGAAGAGCCCAGGGGCCGGGGGGCTTCTGTCCCCACCCAGTGTCCCCCACATCATGCTGGCTGTCTCCCACATATGCTGGGCTCTGTTCTAATTTTTCTACTGCTGTGTGATAAATCTCTCTGAAACTCAGCGGCTGGGAATAGCAAGGGTGGTTATTTCACTCGTGAATCTGCGCTGTGATCACGGTTCCCTGGGGCTGAGCCGCCTCTGCTCTGAGCCTCTTGGGGTGTTCCACCGGGACACCAGAGTGGCTGTCCTGTGTAGGCTACAAGCTCTCACCACAACTTATTTTCCAGAATAATACCTTAAAGCAGATTATAAGATGCCCACATCCTCCACGCACTATACTTCTCACTGTTAAAAAATCAAAATTATCATAGGCCGACTTTGTTAGAATATGACATTTTCCTGCGACTTTCCAAGTGCACCTTGTGCCAGGCCTCCATCCCTGGGGGATGCCCAGTGCTCTGCCCATCCCTGTGTGGTAGAAGCCCCATCTGCCCGCTCTGGGCTCTATCCCCAGGTCTGTAAGGTGAAGGGCTTGCCTGTGATCTTCAAAGGAAGGAGCCTGTGGTCAGCCTTGTGCGAATCTTACTCTGCTCATTCTTCTCCTCCTTCACTCCTCTCGCTGCTGCCTGTCTCCTTTGCACTGGCTGTGCCCCTGGTACATGTCTTTTTGGAGGGTCCTGTGTAGCCAGGAACTTGGGGGGGGGCAGGTATCTGTGTCCCACGTCCAGGGCTGCCCCTGACCCTCCCTCATGGAGTTCTTCCTGAATTCTCCCTGCAGTGACGTGGACTCAGTGCTGTCTCGAGCCAATGCTACGGAATTTGGCCTGGCCTCTGGCGTCTTCACCAGGGATATCAACAAGGCCCTGTACGTCAGTGACAAGCTGGAAGCAGGCACTGTGTTCATCAACACGTACAACAAGACCGACGTAGCTGCCCCCTTTGGAGGGTTCAAGCAGTCTGGATTCGGCAAAGACCTGGGTAACTGAATCCTAGTCATCCATTAGCAGCCACTGGGGCGAGGTCCTGTCCTAGGCCAGGGGAGTCTGTGAAGATATCGCTGAGTAGGGAGGTGGGGGTGCCACACCCCCGGGGTTTGGTCTCTGTCATTTGATGAGTCTGCCTCCTGATCCCTCAGCTCCTCCAGCCTCCATCCCTGGGTCCTGCACAGAGAGGACCCACAAATTGGTGTCCTCACAGCTCACCTAGCAAAGGCCCAGAGACCTCAGCTGTTGAAATGAAGCTCCGGGGCCACTGTTGATGAGTCTGGGTCGGGTGGGGTCTGTCAGGCTGTACCCCTGCCAGTCACAGGGCTGAGACACAGTAGCCGCAGAGCTCAGCCATGTTCCGGGGGCCCTCTGAGGTGCCCCTTCTCCCAATTGCAGTGTGATCTGGAATTAGTTGCGGGCAGCAATGGGGAGAGCCCGCAGGTGGCATCTCTATTTAACAGAAGAGCAGTAGGAGAGCCTGGGGCTGAAGAGGCTGCCCTCCCTGGCAAGGAGGTGGTTGTAATGGGGGAAGTTTCTGCAACAGTGGCCCAGATCGGTTCTACTTCTGCTACTCAGATGCCTGCACTGGAAGCCATGTGCCCTCGACACATGCGTGCACATTGCATGTGCATGCACGCACACTCCCTCACTAGCATCAGCTTCTCACCTGTAATGGCCTGATCCAGGGGCCCCCACATGGTGGCTTCAGGGGTCCAGTGAGATAATCCGAGTGCAGGGCCTGGAGCAGTGTGGGGCTGCAGGAGGAACCATTATGGTGACTCCATGGCCCGAAGGTGCGATGTGTGTGGCGTCTTACAGGAGAGGCTGCCCTGAATGAGTACCTGCGAGTCAAGACAGTTACTTTTGAGTACTGAAGAGAGGCCTGAGAGGAAGCCTTATCTCCACCACGTGTCCTCTCCTTGCTCCACCTGACCATCCTCTCCGCGGGCCAGTGGAGCTGGGCACCTCGTCCTGCCCCATCCAGTTAAAGCCGCCCTTGTCTGGGGGAGAATAAAGGGCGAATAAAGGTTCTGACCAGCAGCATCTGACACCCCTTGTCTGTTTCTCCCATCTGTGGGTACCCTGGTGACTCTGCAAGTCCCAGAATGAGTCAAGTTCGAGCCAGGCCCCCAGAGAGACACAGGAGTGAGCTGTGGGTGCACATCAGCTCCAGCCTCAGGAAGCATTCTAGAGAAGCGTGTAGGAGGGGAAGGCTGGGTGGTTTTCCTCACATACTTGCACAACTGAACCAGAGGCAGAACAGGAGTGGGTGCCCTGGCTGAAGCCAAGGATTGTGTGTGAACAAAGGACTGTTTTGCACACAGAGCACCTTACTTCTAACAATTCTGTCCACCAAACATGTCTTTTTCCCCCATACCAAGTGATTCCTTGTGAATCAGCAGGATGAGTGTTGCTTCCACAGGTTAGGGATTCAGTCCCCCAAGATTGCTCCCACTATACCACAGATGCCACTCACATAGAGGCATCCAGGTCACCCACAATCCTGCTCAACTCAGCAACAAACCAGAGGCCCACACACCCCCTCAGACTCTATTCTGAGGCTGGAGCAGCTCACAGAACTCAGGGAACCACTTATTTTCACCAGCTCACTAGAGGATATGATCAAGGATACTGATGAGCAGCCAGATGGAAGCTTACACAGGAAGGGACCTGAGCCCAGGAGCTTCTGTCCCGTGGAGTTGGGGGCGACATCCTCTGGGCACCTAGATGTGTTCACTACCTGGAAGCTCGCCAGCCCTGTACTGTTGGGACTTGATGGACACTTGCTCGCGTAGGCTTGATGAATGAATATCTCCAGCCCCTCTCATCGTCCTAGAAAATGGGAGTGTGAGGCTGACAATTCCAGGCTTCTGATCGTTTGGACTTTCAGGTGACCGGTCCCCACCCAGAAGCTGTT
Source organism: Talpa occidentalis (assembly GCF_014898055.3). Taxonomy (NCBI): domain Eukaryota; kingdom Metazoa; phylum Chordata; class Mammalia; order Eulipotyphla; family Talpidae; genus Talpa; species Talpa occidentalis. Next base: position 10,582,129 of record NW_023600993.1, read on the forward strand.
CAGGAGTCCACCCCGATTCCTCATTAGAACAAAGATGCTCCTTCTGCTCTTACCACTCAAGAACTTACAAGGGCTTCAGGAGCTTGTGCCAGGAGCCACGGCAGAGACCAACCTATGTTTCTGTCATCTCACAACAGGGAGTGTGGGACTATCATTTACCTCCCATTTCCTTTTCTTTATTCCCTTGTTGTCTTAAGTCATAGGACCTCAGATTTTATCTGGACATATGGCTGCCCCAAGGAAAGAGAGTTCCCAGCCTTCTTTGCAGCTAGGCTGCGGTTGTGGAACCAAAAGCAGCAGGCGGAATAGGAGCAGAGGCAACAAATGCCTCTCCCAGACCCTCTTTGAAACAATGCCATGTTGTCACTCCCTCTTACCCCTGTTGGGCAGGAAGCAGACCTAGGACTTGGTGCTGCTGTTGCCCAGTCATGCAGCTAAGATGGCGGCTGGGGAGGACAGGCAGCATGTGATGGAGAAGCCTGCTCCCCAACATCAAGAAAATGCATATCAATAGAGGTGACTCAGCAGCAGACGCCTGACATGGAGAACTAAACTTTTACCACTCCTGGTTATCTAAAAAATGCATTTCTTTCTTACTGTGTTAGCACAGGAGTTTAAGGTCATTTAGAACTATATTAAATGAAATGAAAACATGCATGAGCAAATTGGGGCAAAGAAGAATGGGGAAGGAAGAGAAAATTAGGAATGCAGCTGGTGTGGAAACCACGCTGCGAAATATTATACCTTCTACGGTTGGACCACAACCTAGCTCAGAGCTTTCTAGTGCCGAGAACAAGGGGAACGCAGCCAGTGACCTAATTCAGAGCGTCCGTAGGACAGAACAGACCAGTTTTTCTCAAGTAGAGATAAAAAGCCATCACATGAGTTCTCCAAAAAAAATGTTTGATGATGTGGTGAGCGCTCTCTCACATGACTTTATAGGGGGTGGTAGGGTGCAGACAGCTGCCCCCTGGGCATGCTCCAAGGGAAGCCAGCACCTGCTCAACACAACCTGCATGAGCAACTGCACCTGTAGGGGCTGGAGCACGGGAGGGGGATGTGGGGAGCGGATGGACCCCTAGGGCCAGATTGTAGTTCTATTGGTTTGTCTTGATTCAAACATGAGGAGCCAGAGGAAATAGAATTTGCCAGAAGCCTCATCAGGGACAGCCTTGCATCTTTGCAGAAGATATGTCCTGATGTGATATAAAGGGGCCTCTGAGAATGTTCAGGATCAAAAGATACCACGGGATTGCCCTGCAAAATAAAGAGAACGTGGAAATGGTGTGGGAATGAGGCGGGGAAGGCTCCCTGCCCTGGGGGACAGAGAGGATGGGGCCCCTCAACAGCAGAGCACCCACAAATCTTTGGGAGAAATGTGGGAGTGTGTGGTATGAGTCTCCTTCCCTACCCCCCTCCAAAGTCAGTAATTCCCCACTGTTTGTTCTGCTTGCCTGTGAACAGTCCCCTTTGGGCAAACCCAAAGAGGAGGTGGTTCATAGCCAAGAGGACACAGACAGCAGAACGCAGGAGCAAAGAGTGTTATGCAGAACATCTGGTTGTGCAAACTTGGAGGACTTGGTTGGACTGCATGTACATTAGTCATCCTGTATGCACGTCAGTCATCCTGCCAAAACACTGCTTGCCCAAGAGAATGTGAAGGCGCTTGGCACAGCAGGCCTCTGCCCTCCAACCTCTGAGGAGTGCCCGATGGCCCAGTGACCACAGCCTGAGTGTTGTGGGGTAGCAGATCTGGCCAAGCAGATGGGGTAAAGTACCCTCTAAACTACATTCCAGAAGGGGAAGGGAGCTTAACAATAAATATATTTAAAATATGAGGACCCACATCACCCAACAGAGACCATCAATTTGAAATGCTTACATGCTACAGGCCTACAGGAGAGCAATTCCTTTAGAGTTTTGGTGCATGGAAGACACCGGAAGTAACTAGGAATGAGTGAGCTGCTGTACATGCCTAATCCTGGCCCTAGATGAATTACTGAGTTCCTCTGTGCTTCAGTCCTGTCATCTGTAAAAAGTCGTGGTGTTTTGAAAATCTCTAACACTCAACAATAAGATAAATATTAGCTTCAGTGTGATCTAAGGAGTGGATTTGGCCCTTTTCAAGGTCTAGTTTACATTGAAATTTTATTTGCCCATTGAAAAGTAAATATTGAGTGCCTCTTGAAAAAAAGATGAAAACAGAACACACCATCTGTTTGCTTTGCCCTCCAGTGCCGAGGACAGGCCTCGTGTAGAGTGGGTCTCATCAAATAATCACTGACCTCGTGACTACAGCTAAATTCTCATGCAATGGGTCATCTTCTAGGGAAGAAATTACCCAGATTGTTTCAAAAAGTAGTCAAGAACCTGACCAAATTCATTAACTTTTGGAAAAACATGAAAAAGCCTCCAAAAGGAAGCTTTTACCGTTCTGGATTGGGGAGCTTACAGACCCAGAGGACTTGACTCTGTTGGCACTGCATGTCCACCACAGGTTGTCTTTTTGGGGGGTCTCTTCCATCGCTGAGACACTCTTCACTGTCAATGACAGCTTGTTTCTGTTTCCAACCCAACCACACTGGCCAGAGGGCCCACCCATGCCAAGGTGGGAAGTTCAGTCTCCGCGTGCCCAGACCAGCAGGTGGCATTAACCACTGCCCCCAGTGAAAGGCTCTCAGCTCTGACCAGGAGAGATTTCTCTGTAAGTGTTCAGAAACAGATAATTTTCTTGCCTGTATTCCAGAGCATAGAAAAAGATGAAAAACTTTCTAATTCTCTCTGTGCCACTGGAGCACATGTGGTGAAGCCTGTCTTTGGCTCCATTGCTGCCCCTGCCCCCCACCAGTATGGAAGTGGCCCAGGCCTCTTTTGGGAGGGACAGAAAAAGCTGCATGTTAAAGGTGGGATGGCAGCTTTCCATGGTCCAGTGCCTGGTGACTAGCTGCCCCCAAATCGCTTCCCTTTTGCCAGCTGCTCTTCAAAGTCAGCAAAACCAGCGTGAGTATTTTTAGTGCAGGATCAGTCATCTCAGGCCCTCTGGATTCTGGGGTGTGCTCTCAGCAGCCCATTGCTGTCCCCAAGGACAGGGTGTGCCCATGTATGTGCTTGTCTTTTGAGGGGCTGCTCCCTCCTGCAGCTCTCAGCTGGACCATGTCCTGGGAGCGAATATTCCTACCTCCAGGGAGACCAGCAGATTCACCAAGGATAAGGAGTCCACGCCCCTGCAGGTGCCAGAGTCCAGATGCACGTGCCCTAACAGACAAGTCTGTCCCTGTCTGGTAAGCAATTGGGGGTGGAGAAAATTTCCAACACTACAGAAGGGAGGCTTTTATCCCAAAACGTGGTCCCTGATCTTCTGAGTCCAGCACTGCCAGACACTCCCTGGTGGGCAAGCTGGGAAAAGTGACTGGTAGAGGCCACTCTGCCTGCTCCCTTCTGTCGTGATGCGCTGTGACTCATGGGAGGGCCGAGGTGGTGGTCTGGGTCCAGGGCCTGGATGTTTCCTGCACCCCCGTCTCACCTCGACGACAAGGCCCATGGTCCCTCCTTCTGTCTTGGGGTCTCTGTTCACTGCAGAGCTCAGGAAGGGGTCACCTATCTGGCAGGAGGATAGAGGGAATTCTTTGCAGTGTAGGTGGGCCGGCTGGAGTGCTGGGTGCTAACTCAGACACGATGAGGCAGCGTGCCAAGAGGGGGCCCACAAGTGGCAGGCCCTAAGTGACCTTGAATCATCGTTGTCATCATTCAAGACCTAATTTCATTCCTTAGAATTTCACATGTAAATTTGCTATTATAAATTTAATAACTAGAAGAGTTAATGCACAGCACAGTCGTCTTTCACCTGGAACACTAGCCGCAGCACCTCTCTTCCTAAGCACTCACTCACTCTGATGGGGAGGAAAACATGTTTGTCTACCTTTCTAGACTCTTCAGCTGGAAAGTAATTAAATTGACGTGAAGTGAGATTAACAGTAGAAAAAGCAAACTTAATTGTGTACGTACCAGGACCCACACAGACATAAAAGGTCCAAGGACATTCTGGCAAAATGAGGTGTAAGTGGCACCCTGGACTAAGGAGAAGGGGTGTGGCCTGGGGCTCCGGAGGAGGGAAGGCCATTCACAGGAAGATGGGGAAGGCACAAGTTTGGAAAGCGTTGTTTGTGCTGCCATGCCGAGTGCCCGGGGCACACAGAGGGATGAAACACTCTGGGTCCACCTTCCTGGTAGACAGCCCTGGCCATTGTGTTCCTCCGGCACAGGCCTTCTCAAACGACTTGGTTTGCCCTTGAATCCTAGTCTCAAGGACACCTGTGGGCACCCAGGACAACCTAAAGCACTGTCTGCGATGTATATGACATGCTGGGGATCCAGAGATGAGCAGATCCCCTCCCTTGGGTAAGTCACAGCCTGACAGGCAGAAATATCCAAGCTAACATCGGGCCATCGTGCAGTTAAGAGGTGCTGAGGGATTTCAGAAAGGAGGCCACGGCTTGACACTTCTGGGGAGGACAGTCCCATGCAGAGCCTGAAGGAGGCACTGAACAGGGCAGCCTCTGCAGGCCCAGGGGCTGGGCAAGGAGGCTGAGGGGCAGCCAGGGGCGGGTGAGATGGTTGTGGAAAGAGATGGAGGACCCTGAATGCCAAAGTCATTTTGGGGGTCATTTTTGGGGCTGGGCCATGACTCCATTCTGGGAGCCATGCACAGGTATTTGAGTATGTTTTGGGGAGGTGGGAAGAGCGCACCGATTATAGGAACACAATTCTTAAATGCGTCTTGGGATGCTTGGAAATTACTCCAGAAAAAAAAAAATTAAAAGAGGTGTGTGTGTGTTGGGGGTGGGGGGCTACCCATGTCCAGGGGACGGAAGGCAAAAGACCATGCCTAAAGATGGCCCGTGGGTGCACGGGGCCATAGTGTCCTACTTCCTTATGTCTGACCATTTCCACAGAGAAACGCTACCCCTGGATGGGACGGGTGTCGGGTGTCTGTGCCTTAGGAATGGCCGGTCTTGGCGCACCCTCCAGGCCCTTCCTCAGCCTAAACCAGGCCTCAGAAGTCACCCCACCCCGCCAAGGCCGTGCCCAGCGTTTCCTCTAACAAAGGATGCGGAGCTGGGCGCGCTCAAGAAAGGCTGAGCTCCGGGCCAGGGAGAGCGCGCAGGAGGCCAAGAGGCCGGCGGGTCTCCGGGCCACGCAGCCCGGCGCTCGGGCCAGAGGGGGCGCGCTGGCCCGCGCCCCAGGACCGGCCCCGCCCGCGCGTTGGCGGGTCCCGGGGCGCGCGGCTTAGGGGCGGCGCCGCAGGGCCGGGCGGGGCGCTGGGGCGGCCCTTCCCGCTTCCTCCGCGAGGCCGCCCCACGGCCGCGCGTCCTCGGCTCCCCGGACCCGCCTTCTCTGCGCCGCCGCCGGGAGGGGATCGGGTAAGCGTGGCCCTGAGGTGCAGCCGGCCTGGGGCGGGCGAGGCGCAGGGCGCGGGGCGCCGGGGCGGGGTGCGCGGAAGATGAGGTGCCCCTGCGGGTGGTTTCTGAGAGGTGCCAGGAGTGAGGGGCGCGCAGAAGATGGTGATCCCAGAGGGGGCCTGGAGCCGAGCGAGGGGGGCGGGGGGTTGGGGGCGGGGGTTGGGGGCAGGCGGGTGCTCTCGCTGCCCCCCACTCCTTCCCCTCCGTGTCACGCAACTTCTGCAGCCCCCTGCCCTTCAGGATGCTGCTGTGGCTTAAGAACCACGGACCCCAAACGCTTTGAGGGGGTTGACCCGGTTCCCACCACCCTGGCAAGCAGATGCTGTTAGCCCCATTTAACAGAGGGGCAGGCTGCGTGGACCCCAGGTGTTCCAGCATCTCTGCCCTCTGCCCCACCCCCCGGGGAAGGTGTGGGTGAGAATCCCCACCTTGGGTGGGTGACATGTCCCCCTAGCCTTCCTCCTCCCTGTGGGCCAAAGGACAAGGGGTTTCCTGTGTCCACAGCCCACCCTTCTGACACGCCCTGTCCTGCAGGACCAGCTGGGCTCACCTGGATGGTTTTATTGACCCAAGTGACTTTTGCATACATTCTCCCCACACAACGCCCCCAAGAAGCCCCGGCCTTTGACCTCTGTCATGGGATGTGAGGTTCCTGTTGGTGGGCCATGGTGTCCCCACCCTATAAGGGGCACAGCAGGTGGTAGTCACTGGTGCTGCCCACTGGCTGGACTTCTGACCTGAGCGAGTCCCCTCCCTCCCCAGCTTACCCCTGGTGAGCTCTGCACCCCCAGTAAGCTAGGAAGGATGGGCACACAGTTGTGGGGTGCTTTTACACACCATTCCTTGGCATGCATTCCTCAGGCTGCAGTTTCTCTGGGAACCATAGAGTCCCCTGCACTGTGGGGTTTTGCTGTCCTGTCCCCACCACAGTTGCCCCGAGTGTTCCAGAGCACGTTTCCTTCTGCACCCAAGTCAGTCAGTCCCCACGGTTGTGGGGTGGAGGACATTTGGGTACTGATCAGTCACTATCAAGTCACCTTTCACAGAGGTGGCCCCTCTGCCCTCTGCCGGCTGTGCAGGCAGAGTGGGAGGGGGGGGCGCCTTGGGCCATCCGGGGTGAGATAAGTTCCCTCCCTGGCAGGCTTGAGTGGCTTCCCCAGTTCCTGGGGTTGTCCAGTGTGGGCTGGTCACTTTAATTCTCCTTCCCTTGAGTGGCTGCTTCTCTTCTGGTGTTTCTGTTCCTTGCTCTGTAGGAGTTCCTCTTTTTTTTTTTTTCTTTTTTGCATATGGTCCCATTGTCATTTTTATTGGTTCTAAATATTTACTCTAGACCTTTGCTTTTAATTATGTTCAAAAGTTTCATCTCCTAAGCACATTTAAATGTTGATGCAGTCTAATTTTGTTCTGTCTGATTTTTGCTTTTAGTTTTTGGAGGTAGGGAGCTCTTCCATACCCTAGCCTTTAGAGGTTCAAATCCCTGACTTAGGGTCCAAATCTTTTTTAATCAAGTGCTCCAAGCCCAGCTAGAGGAGGGAGCCCAGAAATTGCTTAGCCCCTGGATTCTCTCTTTGCTGCTGCCCGGAAGGCCCAGTGTCTGGGTAGAGAGAGGTGCAGAGAGAGTGCAGAGGGAAGGCTTCAGACATTATACCAGTAACCCGGCCTCTAGTCTAGGAGGCTGGGCACATGAAGAACCTTCTGACTTGGGGAAGGAGGGTGAGGTGTCTTCTGGGCTATGGCGGGAATTGGTCAAAGTTCAGCTAGACTTACCAGGAAGGCGGCGGCCCAGGGACAGCCAACTTCAGGAATGAGAAGGGTCTTGTTCTTAAGGAGCTGCAGGTTGGGAGTAGAGGCCGTGCTTTGGGATCAGCAGCATTGTCTGACTTTATCAGGAGGGGTGAACAAGTCACATGCGGGGGCAGAAGGGCCCACGTGTGGGGACAGGACATGGAAGGCCACAGTGGGGGTTCTGAAGCCCTTGAGAGTGCCAGGCCGCAGCTTTGGGCACACTGAGGCCTGGGAAGGGAGGGAGTTGGCCTCTCTCATGTGACTGGTGGCCTTGGCAGGGACAGTTTGTACAGGGAGGAGCTGGAGGATGCTGGGCACAGAGTGGGAGGTGAGAATGGGGAGAGAGTGGGGATGCCTCTCTGTAATTGTCTCGTGAAGGGGAGGAGAGATGGGGGAAGAGAGGGTAACTTAAGGCCAAGGAAGCTTGTTTCAGAGGTGAATCCTAGAAGAAGCTCTGTTCTCATCAGAGGTAGAGGGGAGAATGGAGGAAGCACTAGGTGGGCACCAGGGTACAGGAGGGGAGTCTTTGCTGTGCAGTGAGAGCAGAAATGACTGGACCCTCCTGGGGTCTTGTGGGCATGAAAGGAGATAAACAATCACCATACGTGCCATGGGCAATTGTAAATTATTTCTTTAAAGATTTATTTATTTATGCATGCAAGAGCTGGGGTACAGGCCAGAGATGTGGGGGGTGAGAGGATTCACCAGAGACAGACTGGGGAACAGAACAGGCAGATCTACTGAAATACACTGCTGAGGGGAGCAGCGGGCGAGACAGGAGAGGTCTGCTGTGCCATGTGGGTAGCTCCCTGGCCAGGGATCAAACTCATGCTGCAGTGGCTGTGGATAGTTTCATAGGTTGTGTCTTAACCCCTTGTGCCACCAGGGAGGCCCAATTGTAAATTATTTTTTGAAGGGAGTAAGGATATGGCTGCAGGGACCCGACACACTCAACCCTGTTCTGCTAAGTATCCTTCCTCCCCTGGGCTCCGGGTAGGGGCATGTAGAGAGGCGAGCGGGGACCAGAGGCCCTGTTAGTGGTGTGTGTGGAGCTCCCAGTCGTGCCGGACTGCAGCCTTCCTTCCTCCCCAATCTGTACCTGCCCCCACTACGGCCAGGCCTCGAGTGTGGCCCTGAGTTTCTCAGCATCCTACAGAGAATGGGACAGGAGTTTGTATATTGATGAAATATTTCATTGAAGTAACATTGGTTTAAAGCATTGTCTCGTTTTCTGTACAGCTTTATAATTCACATCTGCCTGTACTATGTTATGGTCACTACTGAGGTTTAGCACCACTGTATCGAGTTGTGCCTGCCAAATTGTTCCCTCTGCTCTAAGGTCTGTAAATCCCATGGGGCAGTTTTACCAGCCACCGGGTGGATCTTTCCTAGCCTTTTATTCCTAACATTTATACTCCAAGTGGGGAAAAGATGTACACATTTCAGTGTGGGTGTGAGTGTGTATGCCTGGCAAGGAATGTCCACTAGACTAATCACTCATTATTTTGGAGCAGTGACATTGTCAGTGAGTTAACTTTGTGCCTTTTTGTATGGCATGAATTGTGTTTTTCATGAGCACATTACTTTTTTTTTTTTTTTTTTTTAAAGATCTATTTATTTATTTATTTATACAAGCACTGGGTACAGTCAGAAGCGCGGGAGGGTGAGAGAATTCACCAGAGCCAGAGCGGGGAGCAGAGCAGGCAGAAGGACTGAAGTACACTGCTGAGGGGAGCAGCGGGCGGCAGGAGAGGTCTGCGCGCCATGTGGGACCCTCCTCCAGTGGCCGGGGAGCAGCCGGGGATCGAACCGGTGCTGCAGAGGCTGCGGGCAGCTTCACAACCCAGCGCTCAATCAACCGGTGGACCACCAGGGAGGCCCTGAGCACATTACTTTTGTAATGAAAAGCAGTCAAGTTGTTTTTTAGTTTGGAAAAAGAAGTCAGTGGGGGTGGTCTTGCGAGAGTAGAGAGTGGAATGGTTAAATGGATTGAGGTACGTGCTTGCACAAGCTCCGAAGTGAAATGGATTCAGAAACAAGGCTGAATCTCACAGACCAACATCCAGTGAGAGAAGCTGGGCATATAAAGATACAGGGAGTGTGAGCTTTTTTTTTTTTTTAAGATTTTATTTATGCATAGATGAACTAGGGTGTAAGCCAGAGGAGTGGGGAGTGAGAGGATTCACCAGAGACAGAGTGGGGAGCAGAACAGCAGGCGAGACAGGAGAGGTCTGCTGCACCATGTGGCTCAGCAACCTGGCTGCAGTGGTGATAGTGCTGAGACTTAACCCTTAGGCCGCCAGAGAGGCCCTAGGGAGTGTGATCTTACTGACCTGAATTGCAATATCAGCAAAACACTCCTTTAGTGTTTAGAGCTATGCTTGTAGTTGGGTAAAACTTTAGAAATAAAACAAGCTGAAGAAGGATTATTTCCAGAGTTAGGACGGTGAGGCCTCCCTGGTGGGGAGTAGAGGCTCAGAGAGTTTGGGGACACTGATAGTGTTCTGTGTTCTGACCTTATTCCGTAAACGATTCATCCATTTTTTTTTAAAGTTTTTTTTTTTATTTATTTATTTTTTTAAAAGAGGCATGTTTTATTTATTTGTTTGTTTTGTTTATACAAGCACTGGGCACAGTCAGAAGCGCGGGAGGGTGAGAGAATTCACCAGAGCCAGAGCGGGGAGCAGAGCAGGCAGAAGGACCGAAGGACACTGCTGAGGGGAGCAGCGGGCGGCAGGAGAGGTCTGCGCGCCTCATCCATTTTTTTTTATTGAGATATAAGTCACATACCATAAAATTCACTGCTTTAAAATTGAGAACCGAAAACACATGTTTACACATAGACTTGCCTGTGACTATTCTCAGCAGCATTATCAGTAAAATCCCAGAGTGTGGGCCTCCCTGGTGGTACAGGGGGTTAAGTTGCAGCACTATGAAACTATCCGCAGCCATTGCAGCACGAGTTCAATCCCCAGCCAGGGAGGTGACCCACATGGCACAGCAGACCTCTCCTGTCTCACCCACTGCTCCCCTCAGCAGTGTATTTCAGTATATCCGCCTGTTCTGCTCCCCACTCTGTCTCTGGTGAATCCTCTCCCCTCCCCGCACCTCTGGCCTGTACCCCAGTTCTTGTATGTATAAATAAATAAATCTTTTAAAAAATCACTAATATTTCCCTTTCCCCCATTTTTGCTGAATTTGATTTATATATATTTAATGCTTTCTTCTGTGTGCTCTCCCAAGCATGTGCATATAAAGTAAAAAATGATTGCAAATTGGCTTTGCAGGAGGCCATGTGGAGGGGCGGCTGTGGGTCGGCTGGAATGATGACTCCCTGCTGGACTCAAAGCCCTTGAGAGCTTACAGGGTATTGGCCCCAGAGGGGTCAGGGACTCTGCCTCACAACCCCGTTGCTTTGTGTTTCCCAGGTTAAAGCTGCTGGGGGCTCAGCTGTGCTAAGATGGATGGGACAGAGACCCGACAACGGAGACCAGAAGAGCTGGGCCTGCCACACACACTCATCTCAGGAAGATTCCCTGCAGCCCCTGAAGATGGACTTCTGAGTACCCCTGAGAGCCAGAGGACGGCCACTAAGCCACTGGGGCCCACGCTCAGCCAGGAGACCTCTGTGTCCATTGCTCTTCAGGTGGCAGTGCCCTTCATGTTTGCAGGCCTGGGACTGTCCGGGGCTGGCATGCTTTTGAACTATTTCCAGGTAAGAGGGAAGGGAGATGTTGGGGAGGAGACACCATCTTCTATCACCCTAAAGAGTAGGTGGCTATTTGTTGGGTCCAGCTTGAAGGACACAGGGCATGGCCCCTCTTCTCAAATACCATTTTTCTATAAACTAGGAAAGGTTCTTTTATTTACGGTGATAGAGGCAAATTTACCCAGGTTAAGCTAGAACCACCTATTAACTCAAGTAAGCTCCACGAGAATAGATTTCAGGCATGGCATCATCTAGGTGCTTAAATGATGTGAAGATGCTTATTCTTTTTATATAGCTCAGTTCTGTCTTGTTTTCAGGTAAGATTTTGTACCTGCAGGAGAGTCTTACCCTTGGCAGTCAATCTTTGTACATGTTGCTATTAAAAAAAGAGAGAGAACCAACCCTTTGTCAATATCCCCATCAGTCTACAAAACTGACCCTGATGTCAAGTGTCCACTCCTGTTCTAATCACTGTTCCCTGAGTGATGCCATTCTGATTGGCCAGCGGACTCACTTGCCATCATTCTTTGAGGGACCCTTGATTTATATCCTAGCAGAACCCCAAAGAATTAGAAGCCTAAAAACCAGAAAATGTTGCCAATACACCTGTTCTTCAGGTGTATTGATAGCAGGGGAACCTCTGCTATCAAAATCCCATCATTTCATCAACATGATCTCCAGAAGTCCTCCCTGGAAAGGCATGGTACCCCAGAATACAGTCATTACTGGCCCCATCTTTCCCATTAGTTGGCAACCAGCTGAGAACAAAGTGGTCTGGAGTGGGGCAAGCTGGGAGAAACAGGACCTCGATCACTGCCCTGGGAGCTCATCACCTCGTGGGCCCTGAACCCTGGAACTTAGCCCTGCCCCCCTCTGACTTGGAACCAGTCAGGGTTGAGTCTCATTTAGCTGTAAGTCTGGTTGGTTTTTTAAACCAACACTTAAAAATCAGGAGATTTCATATAAAAACCTGAAATTAAGGTCAGGTCAACATTCCACATTCCGTTGTGGCCACATCAGCAGCTGCACACAGTATGCACATCCTCCCTGTACTATGTCTCTGGGTTACTTACTTATACACCTGAGACAATGTAAGTATTATGTATTTAGTTGTTATACTGTATTGTCTAGAGAATAATGACAAGAAAAAAAACACTATGCATATTCATTCAGTATAGGTATTCAGAATATGAATACATGTTCATTCATTCAGGCCACTGAAGGTCTGAGTACAGTTGGTTGAATGTGGATGGGGAACCTCTGGCTGCAGAGCTGACTGTGGTTATACTCACACTGGTGTATGTAAATTGCCTGTGCATGCTTACAAAAACTGGTTTACATATTGTGTGCACACACTATGTTGATTTTATAAATTACATATTGAAATTGCATATAAAAAGATACTGTATTGCTTAAGAGCCCAGACTTTGAAACTAAACTAACTGGATTTAGTCGACCTTTGTCATTTACACAACTTGCTCTCAGTAGGTTAGGGATGATGGTAGAGCTGAGCCTAGAAGCTTGCTAAGAAGACCGCAGAGTGCTTGTAACAGTGCCTGGCGTGGGAGGCACCAGTGAGGGCTCATTGCTGTCCCTACAGTTATTGATTTTCCATGTAGTACTGGACTGGCTTTTGAGCGCTTACACAGAAATTGCAACTCAAAAGCAAAGAGTTAGGCAGAAATGTCCATTCTCACATTTCTTTCATGTGCCTGTGATTGTGTGCCCTCCTGGCAGTGGGGGTCAATGCCCTAGCACCATTTGGGGGAATCTCCACAGATGAGGGGATGGCCAAGCTCATGCCACCTGTCACTGGCTGCGATCCATGGCGCTTTATAATCACGTGTGCTCCCAGCCAGGGACAGGACGCCACACACCAGGTCCAACCCACAGGAGGGTGTGCCCTGCAGCAGAGAAAACCTGGCTTCCAGGCCATGTGGACGTGCAAGTGCGGGGGGCGCCCCTGGTTTCTGCAGGAGGGCGTGATGGGCTTGCTCATGGGCTCATGGAGCTCAAGCCGCTACTGAGGGATAAGGAAGTGCCATCCCCACAATAAGACTCGTGGCTGACCCAGAGGCCTTATCCTTGGGCACACACGGGGAGGGGGCCTTATGCTGGGGCTAATGGAGGCCCTTCTGCTGTTTCTCAGAAGTCAAAGAGCACATTGCATCCTGGTTTCAGGCTTAGCCCACCTTGAGCCCTTGATGCCTTGCTGATGACTGGGTGTCCAGGGCAGAGGCAACGTGCCTCCCTAGCAGGCAAAGCGGAGCCTTGGCCAGGAGGAAGCAGTGGTGGTGAAATGATAGGGGCCCCCCATATGGCCAAGAGAGGCAGTTCAGGGACCTGTGCAGGGGTGTGTATTTCCAAGGGCATGAATCCAGATGAATTGGTTCCTTTCGACAATAGAGACACCCAGCAGGGGTCTCTTCATGACCCTGTCACTTGAGTTGGAGTTCCTCAGGGAGCCCATTCTTCCTCTCAGCTCAGCTGGCTGCCGGGCCTCTGGGAGGGGGAAGTTTACTGAGTGCTTTTCTCTAGAGCCAGCACTCTGAGGAGGGGACTGCAGCACTGGCCCACTGTCAATGTCCAAAATGCTGCAACAAGCGCCTGTCTCCCCACTCCCCCAGCAGTGATGGAGCTCAGTGGGATGAGCAGGGGGATACAAACGCCATCTGCTCATTCAGTTGATCTCAGGGGGCTCCCCAGGTAACTAAGGGACAGGGGCACCTCCTCTAGTGCTGTAGCTTCCAGGCAGGGGCCGAGGACAGTCCCCTGCAGGTGGGACGTGCTGAAGCCCCCAGTTTGACTCCGTCGTGTGAAGGAGGCTTAGTAGCTTGCCTCCCTGACAACCCTCACAGGAGCTGTGCTTGGAGTGGAGCAGACCCCTGGCAGCTGTGGGAGGTAGACTCTGTAGGAACAATAAGGTGAGGTGCCCCTTGCTCCCTGGGGAGGGCAGACTAGTGGCAAGAGTGCCAGAGAGCACCTGCCAGGCAACAAACTTGTTTGGGTGTTCAGTCACTGGCAGGAAGTAAACCTGGGTGCTCAGGGATACGCAGACATTGTGCTCATCACCTCGATAAGGAGGGTTGCTTGGCTGGGGGTCCTGGTGCGCCTGACCAGATTGGGGAGGCCCTCCTGTTTCACCAGACGTCAAGGCAGGATGTCATGATAATGATTTAGGCCTTAAACCTATGTCATGATAATGATTTAGGCCTTAAGCTGCAGAAGACTGCTGGGTTTCTCTTCCTCTTTGTTGCTTGCTACTCTTCTGTTTATTTGTTCATTCATTTTTCATGCAACGTGTGTATGTGTGCATGCACATGTGTGCACCATGGGCCATCTCTGTGCTGGATGTTTTGGTGGACATGCAGCCTGTCCCTCTGCCACAGCCGGCACAGTCGAGAAGAGACAGACAACAGATGCACAAGCCAATGTGAGGTTGTTGAAAGGACTACACAGGAAATAAAGGCAGATGATATGCTGTAGCAGCCTTGGAGAGGGAGGCCAGAGGAGGTCTCTCGAGGAGGAGGCACTGCATAGACTGCTGGAGATCACTCTGGGAGGACACCGTTTTGACAGTGTGGGTGGGTTGTGCCAGCCAAATCAAATAGAAAATCAAGAACCACCTTTCCGGTTATTGGAGATGTAATTGGCTTGTTCTCTGGGACCTTAACAAGACTGGGAAGAACTCAGGACTTTAAGAATGACCAGCCCTGGCTCAAGATGACCCGTGGAAGGAATAGAAGGGTCTTTAGAAGGAATAGAAGGGTCCTGGGAAGAGAACCAGTTCCTGCTGAAGAATCAGAAATGAAAGCTGGGACTGCTGATGTGACTCTCTGCCCGCTCGTGGAGGAAACTCCCAAGCGCCTCATGGAGACACACCCTGGGAAAACCGAAGGGTTGGAACAAATGAGTGGCTATGAGGCTGCAGGCCTGGGGACCTGGCCGCTGGGCCAGGGACTCTCAAGTGCTTTGAGGGGAGGTGGGCTCCAGCCTTCTCATGTGGTGGGGCCGTGGGTGGGTGAGAGGCCCAGGGAGGGGCAAGGGCTTGTTGAAGGCCACCCAGAAAACCACCTGCTGTTGGACCTGGGTTCTACCCACTGCCAGAGCAGCCGTGGAAATCAGCTCAGGCACTCTGAGACCTTCCACCGCACGACTGAACTATTTTTAAAATCACATTCTTGATTTCCTGGATTATGACCCAGAAACTGTGATGACATATTTTGTTCTCAAATTTCATGGGAAAGCAATTTCTTTCCCATAACATAATGATCTCTTTTATTTACTTTTGGTCTCAGTCTTTGTTCTGATGGTTGTAAAAGCAAGTGATCACCTAGAATGTACAGAAACTTGTAAAGTGAACTTTACTTACAGTCCCATCACCCTAAAATAACCACTTTTAGCATTTTGGTATAGAGTCTTTTGAACTTTTCACTACTTCTGTGTGTTTTTATTTATCATTTGATCTTTTCTAAAACAATAATGAGAAACATTTTTTTCAAATCTTAACATTTATTGTCCTTAAGCCATTAACTAAGTACATTTTATTCTTTATTTTTTTTTTATAGAAGAACTGGAATGCAGGATGGGCCAGATAGGAGAGGTCTGCTGTGCCAAATGTGGGTCAGCTTCCTGGCCAGGGATCAAACCCAGGCCATAGTGGTGACAGCCCTGAGACTCAAGCCCTAGGCCACCAAGGAGTCCCTGAGAAACATTTTGTAATGATTTATAATTTGTTTAATGCTTTCTATATGAAATTATGTAAATTGTCCAAGGAGAACGGTTCGGGGAACCACTGTGTGTGATGAGACATTGAGGTATGGTGTTTGATGATGCTCAAAGCTTAGAGGAGTTGCAGGAGGTGCCAGAGCCAGAAGTGGGTCATCTCTTGCCTCTGATCTTTGGGGACAGTGTCCTCAGTGTCCAGAGAAACTAGGCCAGCTGGGTGGGGTTCTGTCTTAAGCTGGAGACAGGCAGGCCAGATGTGGGGTTGAGGTGATGGGGGAAGACGCAGGCAGGCAGAGGCTTGGGTGTCTGGCAGAACTGTTCACTGAGGCAGGATATCTTGTTGGGAAGAAATGATCAGGGAAGACTGGCTGAGTTGAGGTACTTTTCCTTCTACATGAGAGGGTTAGATGTGCGCTGAAACTCGGGAGAAGCCTGGGCTGAAGAGAGAGGTTGGTGGTTGCTGGTTTATCTGAGAGATTAAGCAAGGGTGGGGATGAAGTACCCTACATTTCCCCTTATCTGTTGCTGTGCAACAAACCAGACCAAAATGCAGGGACTTGTTTCAAGTCCGATCCCCAATCTGCGTTTAGGCAGGGCTCTGAGAACGTTGCCTGCTCATGTGGCCTTGGTGGGGCCAGCCCCTGGGCCTCTGCCCAGCTCCCTCACCTAACAGTGGGTGGAACATGCACGCGGCCTCTCTGTGTCTCGTGTTGCTGGCTGGCTGGGTTTCAAGCAGGAACATCTCAGGAGATAGGAAGTGGACGCTGCTGGTTTCTCAAGACCTGGGTCCAGAGCCAGATGAGTACTGAATGAGTGTGCAACCAGTGGTGTGAGGAGAGGCGGTGAGGGGTTATCTGAGTGTGAGGAGTCTGGAGTTGTGAGGAGGGGGCAGTAGGAGCGAGGCTGCAGTGGCCTGTGGAGCCCAGGCTAGGACGTGGACTTGAGCAGGGGACAGGCTACCCTGACAGAAGGCACTGGCTGAGGCACAGAGAGGGTAGTGGTGCCAAGACAGGCACAGAAGCAAGTGTGTATCTCACCTCAGCTTGTCTTCAGGCCTTGATCCCTGCTCCCACCTGCCCCTGAGACCTGGACATTCTGTCCCTGGAGTCTGTGAGATGCAGGGGACACAACCAACAATGCAGTCCCTGGAGCCCGAGGTGCCACCCAGCTCCTTCCCTGACTCTGTGTCGGTGGTCGCCTGGACATCTGAGCTGGTCTAACCTTGTAACAGACGAGGGCGGGGCCCTGTGGAGGCAGTTCCCAGTCTTCTGGGCCGACAAGAGAGAACAGGACTCATTTTTCCTGTGAACAGAGTTTTTTCCCATGGCCATGAGCCCCCAGACCCTGAAATCAAGCTGACCAAAGGGTGTGGCTTCTGTGCTGGGAACCTGCAGGCCTCTCCACCTAGAGGCAAAACCCCCTTGTGTGCTGTAGACCTGGCTGGAGGAGGTCCTTCTGGCTGGCATCCCTCGGAACCCTTCTCTGCCAAGACAAGAGGCAGCCCTGGATGCTTCCAGAGGTTGGCAGAGCTCTGCGGGGTGCTCGTCAAGGCTAGGCCTCACGTGGCTCCCCAGTGCAGCCCGAGCCAGTGTGGGCTGAACTGTTGGACACTGTCAAGGTCATGCTGAGGGACAGTGAATCTCCTTGTGGCAGGCCAGCGGAGGGAGGTCCCCACTGACACAGCAGCTACTGTCTGACGAGAAGCTGATTTGCAGGGAGTGGACGGCAGGAGCTGCCTCAAGTGAGGATCGGAGTCACCTTGACCTTTCCTCCTCACTAGCTTGCTTGGCCACGAGGCAGTCGGGGGGCCCTCCGTAGACGCAGGGTACCTGCAATGCCACCTGTGTGAACGACTCTGGAAAAGTACGTGGTGTGGACAGGGACGAGAGGTGCCGGCTCCAACGTCTTGCTCCTGGAATGCCGTCCACAGCCTGACCATGGTGGTCACCCAGTTGAATCTGGAGTTTCGCTTTCAGGGCAAGAAGCTGCGAGGCTTCCGCTGTGAGTTCACCCGGTTCCCCCATGGGGTCTTCCCTGAGACTGCCTTCTCCATCATGTGCCAGATTGTGGTGCCCATCCTGCTCTCCGGCTTGGGCATGATGACCGCCGGCCTGGTGATGAACACCGTCCAAGTGCGTATTGGGCGTCAGGGACAGCGGGGCCCCTTGGGTGGGGAGACCAGGGTCCCTAGATGTCACAGATAGGACAGATCAGATGATGCCAGAGGCCCCTGGGACTGCAGTTCTCAGGGCGCTGAGACCTCTCGATCAGCCACATGAGGCATGTCCGCCTGGCCACCTCAGCCCACTCCCCTGCAGCAAATGCAGGCTCATTAGGGGTGTGAATCTGGCCTCTACCTGAGGGAACTTGGAGGTCTCCCTGGCTCAGTTTCCCCATCTGTAAATGGGGCTAGTGAGAGCACCACCTCGCAGGCCTCCCTGATGAAGGCAGGGAGGGGAGGGTGGCTGTGGGGATGGGTCCCCTGCCACTTCCTTAATGTAAGACATCTTTATCGCTTATGAAATGCCGAGGATTTTAGGAGCTTTGTGTCAGAAACAGGGACAAAGATCAAATCTATATTTTTTATAAATTACAACGCTACAGAAGGAGTTTATTTTTACTCTGGGCTTGGTGAGTACATGTTGTGTGTGCAGGCAAGGAAGGGAGCCTGGGCGCCACGGGAGGGGAGGGAAGGGAAGGGCTTGGGGTGGGGAGCTAGGGTGGGGCCAAGGCGTTTGCTGGTGAGTGGGGTGTGATGGGCTGATAGAGGGCTGCAGAGGGCTGAGGCCAGAGGCTCCTGGAAGACAGGGGCTCAGAAGGACTGCTGATAATGTCAGAACCTCCTCGCCTGGTGAACCTCCTCGACTGAACGTTTAGGAAGGGCAGGGCCTCCCCGGTGGTGCAGCAGGTTGAGCACAGCGCTGTGAAGCTGTCCACAGCCTCTGCAGTGCGGGTTCAATTCCTGGCCGGCCGGGGAGATTCCCACATGGCGCAGCAGACCTCTCCTGTCTCGCCTGCTGCTCCCCTCAGCAGTGTATTTCAGTCAATCTGCCTGTTCTGCTCCCCACTCTGTCTCTGGTGAATCCTCTCACCCTCCCGTTCCTCTGGCCTATACCCCAGCTCTTATATAAATAAATAAATCTAAAGAAAAAAAGGAGAGGGCAGGCTCATAATTCATTAGAGCCGGGATGAATTCTCAGTATCACTGGTTTGCAGATAGGTGAAGGGAGAAACCAAGGAGAGCAATGAGTCGTCTTGCTAGCTCTGTGAGCCGGAAGGGGTCTTAGCCTGACTCCTTTCCCCCCAGACCTGGTAAGAGGTTTTATTAGGCTGCTTTGTAGAGGACTCTTTGGGGCCCCCTGCAGGTAAATGGATTTCCACACCCTTGCCCAGCTCTTGTCTTGGGATAGGATTCCATGCTCCAAGCTGCCCGTCTTCCAGCTGACAGAGTAGGAGGGTTTTTTTCAGGTCTAGCATATCAGAGCCAGGAGAGCCTTCTAGTTGAGGGGTCACCGATGTTTATAGGGGTCACGGAGGTAAAATAAGTATAAGTCAGGAGGAGCAGATGGGGTGTTCAATATTGGGGGTGGTGGTGAAGGGGCAATCTAATTGCTTTTTAAACAAGTAGGAACAATTTTAATGCCACAAAGAGATGTTCTCTCTTCCAACTTTCTTGAAGCATGCTTCCCTTTCTTTTTATTTTTCATGTTTGATAGACACCCAGCTAGAGACACAGTCTGTCTGTTCTGACAGATCCAGAGCCCCTGTTGTTGCCTTGGGTGCACCTCTTGGTGCCTGGGAATCACTGTCTCTGTAAAGCCCCATCCCTCAGCGAGGCCTGCAGCTCTTCTAGTTCAGGAGAGCTCTCCCAGCTTTGAAATTAGTGATTCATTCCTCCTTCCAAACTCACTGCACGCCTCAGGCTGGACCCAGTCACTGCCTCAGATCCAGTGCCGTCCCAGCTTTCCTGGCCAAGGGCCAAAGTGTTCAGTGCCAATTTTTGGAATAACAAAAATTCCTTTTTTGGATATTTGTTTTATTTTTCATTTATTTTCTTACATCGTTGTTCATTTTTGGACAGTATTTGATTTCTCCCCTCAGATGTAGTCCACCTAGTTCTCCCACCACCACCGTATCTCATCCATGATCTATCACCATAGTTCCCTCCCCTGTGCTGGCCCCTCCCCTGCCCCCTCCCCTGCTGCTTGCCCCAGGTCTATGGTCAGCTTGCAAGTTTTACTGTTTTCCTGACCTTTTGATTTCTCTGTGTTCCACAAATAAATGAAACCAATGTTTTTCCTTCTGACTTAATTGACTCAGCATAATCCCTTCTAGCTCCATCCATGTAGCAGCAAATGGCATGAGTTTATCTTTTTTGATCGCTGAGTAATATTCCATGGTGTATATGTACCACAGTTGATGCATTCATCTGTTATGGGGCATTTGGGTTGTTTCCATGTATTACCTATTGTAAATGGTGCTGCGATAAACATAGGAGTGCAGGTTTTCTTTTGAATTAGTGTTTTTGTGTCCTTTGGGTAGATCTCTAGGAGTGGAATCGCTGGGTCATCTGGTAGATCCATTTGTAGTGTTTTGAGGAACCTCCACACAGCTTTACACAGTGGCGAGCCCTTGACACTGGACTATGGAATGGGGGCAACCAGAGGGGGAGGGGAGGGGAGAGTAGAGATGAAAACAAAGGAGGGAGGGGGCACAAGGGTGTGTGATAGTGGGCGGCGGGTCCTTTGTTGGTGGGCACTCTGTGGCACCAGCGCCTCAAGGGGGATTGTACGCGTCTGTTATAAAAACAATGATGTAATCCAATGTTAATGCAATAAAAATCATTCAAAAGAATATCGCAGCTTCATCATTGTTTTTTCTTTCCTTCAAAGCCTTTTAAGGAAGTAGTTAGTCTTATTTTATAGAGTAAGAGGGAACCTGGCAAAGCGCTGAGGAAATTTCTGAGAGATGTGTGTGTTTGGATTCATGTCCCTGTTCCTCCCCTGACAGCACTGGCCCGTGTTTACAGAGGTTCAGGACCTTTTGACGTTGGTGCCATCCCTGGTGGGCCTGAAGGGGAATCTGGAGATGACGCTGGCCTCGCGGCTCTCCACGGCTGTAAGTGGACGCTGTTAACTAGGCTTTGTTCGTTCACGATGTTCTACGTGCTCCCCCCTCCCAGCCTGTCATCCAGTCTTTCCATGGCCAAGCTGGACAGTTGACAAGGCCTGGGCCCAGCTTCTGTGCGACCTTCATTTGTCCATTAACCTGGATGTCAGTTGGTGCTCTGTGTCCCGCATCCCTGCTCAGTCATCTGGACCCTGAGCCCGGCTGGACGCAGAGCCCTAACGAGCGACCCTGGCTTCATGGAGGATTTGCTGGAGGAGAAGACAAGAATGTGCTCGCACGCCTTGTGTGGGAGACGTGATGGTCCATGGCACCTTCTCACTCCCGAGGGCGGTGTCCTTGCCGCCCCTGCCCCTGCATCAGCGCTTTGAAAGCGGGGAAGGATAGTTTATTCTGACATCATTGAAACGCACATGCTAATTTTTCTCCTGGCTTCAATTCTGCCTTTTCCAGGAAGGATTGACCTGGCTTTGGACTGACTCTTGACCCTTTTCTCTCTTTGCTAGGCCAACACTGGACAAATTGATGACCCCCGAGAGCAGCAGAGAGTCATCATTAGCAACCTCGCCCTCATTCAGGTGAGTCCCCTCTATCCGTTGATGCATCTCCTCCCCACTTTTGAATCTGCATCCAGGCCTGCGGAGGTGGGGAGGGTGAAGGCTAGAGAGCCCACTCCTGCACCTGCACTCAACTTTGGGGACAGAGTCTACCAGTGTACCCCACACCCACCAGACCAGCTGGAGGTTTCTTGAAAGATTTGCTTAACCTCAGTGGTGCTAATTGCCTCTTCTTCCCACTATCCCAACTCATCCTGTTTGCCAGGGTTCCTGACAGCCTCCTGGTTAACGTGTGCTATGATGGCCCTTGTGTGTGTAATCCTGCTTGTTCTTTCTGGAGCATCTGCCAATCCTTTCTGCCTGGAAACTCCCCCTTGGCCCTACTCCTGTCTCTGTTCCTTCTCAGCCTTTGAGAGACCCTCCCCTATGTCCCTTAAATGCTTCATGTGAGTTTTGAACGTGTACCTCCTTCCAGCAGATAGGAACAGCCGTGGGATGGGGGAGACCTAGAGAAGGGCTTGCCAGCGTGGGGTGGGGGCTCTGGGGGCGGTTGGGGTCTGTGCTGCTGGGGGCCACAGAGCACTTCTGGCTAGACCAGCGAGGAGGGAGCTGTGGGCAGACTGATGCCCTTGACAAGGACTGGGTAAAAGATGAAGAACTCGACCCTATGCTGGAAAATGGCATCTGACAGGGGAGCAGGGGAGGGAAGCAGCCCTTTTCAAGGGAATTGGCTTGAGGGAAAGCATTAGTTTGTTTTTCCTGTGGCAGGGAGGCTGTTAGTGGGCTTCAGGGTGAGGAAAGGCAGCACTGGTGAGTGGCAGTGACCTTCGAGGTGATAGAGGAGGCGTAGGGAAGGGTGGGCAGGACTGGCCATGGTCATGGGGACCTTCCTCATTTTTCTGATTTCCACCCGACAGGTGCAGGCCACCGTCGTGGGGCTCCTGGCTGCTGTGGCCGCGCTCTTGCTGGGTGCTGTGTCCAGGGAGGAGGTAGACTTCTCAAAGGCGGAGCTGCTGTGTGCCAGCAGCGTCTTCACCGCCTTCCTGGCTGCCTTCGCCTTAGGTGAGCCAGGCCCCCAAAGCTGCCCCTCCCCCAGCTCTTCCATGGTCAGTTCTTTGAGGTGTGTGAGGTGGGCACGCTGATGGAGGGACATCAGGCATCCTGCCAGGGGCCAGGAAGAGCTAGCTGGGTCTTCACCACTTGCCGAACAGGGAGGACAGGGTATGTGTGCCAGAGACCTGCCCGCTCCACCCCTCCCCTCTGCCTCTTCAAGGTCCCGCCTGTGTCTGTAGGCACTCATCCAGTCCGTCGGTCAGCCTGGAAGCTTTCAGGCGTGTTATGGGTCTGTGGTTAGGGCAAGGAGTGAGACTCCAGTGTTAGCTGATGTTGCACATCAAGGGAGGCCTTTCCTGACCAACTTTCACTAGTTCTGTGTCCTCCCACCACCGTAAGGCCCTACTGCTTTCCTTTCACAGCACTTAAGAAAATCTAAATTGCAGTTCACACTTAGACAGCTTGGGACAGTTAGTGGGGCCACTAACTCCCCCCAACACAGCTGAAAATCCAACATGTAATTTCTGGCTCCCCAGGAATTTACTACTAGCCTGCAGTTGGCCAGAAGCCTTACCAATAACATAAATAAACTGTGTTCTGTATGTTATACCTAGCATATACCGTATCTTACAGTAAAGCTAGAGAAAAGACACAGTTAAGACCATTTAATATCCTGTTTATTTGCTTCAAATGCTTGTTCACTTGAGGCTGTATTTCCCCACGCAACAAGTATGTGCCAGGTGGGTCCAGAGTTAATAATCACTTTCAGCTCCTAACACAGGCCCAGGTTTATAACCAACTCCCAAGTGTTTGCTGAAAGGATGGACTTTAATGTGATTTTTTTCTGTATTGTATGTCTGTGTGTATCTGGCAAACCATGTGCAGGTGCAGAAGGAGCAGTGATGTTACGTACTGGACTTGTATTTACATGTCTATCCCCCAATCTGATCGCCTCCTGACCTCCTTCTCATGCAGTGCTGCCTCTCTCCCCTGCTGCTAAACCTCCCAGCATGGCCCACTGTGCTTTGAGTCTCCTCTCTGCCTCCCCCTGCAGGATTGCTGATGGTCTGTATAGTGATTGGCGCTCGGAAGCTTGGGGTCAACCCAGACAACATCGCCACACCTATTGCAGCCAGCCTGGGGGACCTCGTCACGTTGTCCATCCTGGCCCTGGTTAGCAGCTTCTTCTATAGATACAAAGGTAGGGGCCAGGGGGGAGTGCCGCCAGCATGGTGGCCTGTGGCCCTCAAGTCGGCACATCTCCTGGGAGCACCTCAGGCTTGGAGTCTGAAATCCTCCTTTTACAGAGCCAGAGTCAATCATTCACCAGGTTCTGGGTGTACACAGCTGGTACCTCCAGCTCTCCCAGCCCCTTTAGGGGGGATGATATGAGGGTGGTCAGTGTCCATCTTGGGACAAGGGTACATGGAGAGGTCAGGGTATCCTTACATGTGACAGTGCCTCCTCGGGGAACGTAGTTCATGCCAGACACAAATCAATACACCAGAAACAAGTAAACTGCCTGAGAAGTGACTCCACAGAGCAATGTCATAGCTGAGGACAGCAGAGGGTGCACTTGGGGCTCAGTGGCTTGGCAGGTGGCCAGAGAGTGTCCACACCTCTGTGGCAACAGCTCCTGGTGGCCAGAGACCTTTCCTCCTTCAGAGGCCACTGGAGTCCACCCTGGAACACAGCTCTGCTCACGCCCTGCATGGTGTGGACAGGGCACGTCCTCGCTGGATGGGTCTTCCTGCTGGTCTCCACAACTGACCACTCCCCACAGTCGTCTCGCTTCTCACTTTCCCCTCGTCCAGTCTAGCTGGGTAGCTGCGCACAGTCTACCTCTGGTGTGCGTCCACTGCGAGCACTGCCACCTCCCCAAATGCCCCGGGGGCAGGAGCACAGATGAGCAGAGAGGATGGGATTGAAGACGTGGGAGCTGAGGGCGCATGGTGACAAATGCTTGGAGGAATTGCCCAAAACAAATGCAGGGCAGCTCCAGTCGGCCATGGCCTCATGGGCACATGGGCCAGGGGTTAGCTGAGAAATCACCCAGTTTGTTGGCCACTGAAGGACACCAGTGTAACAGCCCTTGAAGGGTAGTGGTGCTTTCTATCCTGGCTCTGCACTGTCTCCTTGCCATCCTGGGAAGTTAATGAAAATAGTATTGAAGAATCTAATAAGAAAATAAGACCTGTTTATGGGTTAATGAATTTGATCCATAAAAATGAGCCCCAGGCTCCCCAGGCCCTTCCCGTCCGCCCTGCCAAACCCCCACTGAACAGCTCGGCCATTGATCCGGGAGGCGTCTTCGGACCATGGTCTCTCCGATGAGCCGAGTGGGTGTGTCAGGGTGTGCCCACGTGCTCTGCCCTGTGCCCCTCCCTTCCCCCCAGACAGTCGGTATCTGATGCTGCTGGTCTGCCTCTGCTTCATGGCCCTGATCCCTGTGTGGGTCCTCATCGCCAGGCAGAACCCACCCATCGTGAAGATCCTCAAGTTCGGCTGGTTGCCAATCATCCTGGCGATGGTCATCAGCAGGTGAGCCTGAACGAGGCCCAGGGGCCAGTGGGGGTGGCATGAGAGGGTCTGCAGAAGTCAGACACCAGCCAGGTCATGGTGCCCTGGCTCCTTCTCTAACCCCCGCTGCTGGTCGAAATGTGAGGTGCGCTCTCTCTCTCATCTGGAACCCTAGACTACTCATTCTGAGAGGCAGTCCTGAGCCCTGGGGTGCCAGGGAGAGAGGGACCTAAAGTCTTGGCTCCCTGCCCACCATGGCTCTTGGGAACCCAGGTGTCCTGCTGCCACTTAGGCTGGTGGGGGAGGGAGGGCTCACCTGGCTTCAAGGCAGCAGCCCAATGTGGATGCCTGAGGGACCCAGAGGGGCTGAGGGATTAGCTGAGCCCAGGCCTACACCCCCACCCCTTCCCAAGCGCCTGTTCCACCAGCAGACCCTGACAGGGGCCACCCCAGTCCGTTCTGATGTGTGTTCCTAACTGTGGCTCTCAGGAGAAGAGGTGGTTGGGCTAAGTCTCAGCTTCCAGAAGGCTCTAGCCTCCCTACACAAACTGATCTCCTGGGCTCTAGGGCACGGCAGCCATTGCCAAGCTGCAGGGATGGGGCAAGGGGTTGCTGCTGCATCTTCTGATAACACAGGGTGTGAGTGGATGCTCACGCAGGTGCCTTGTCCCCCTTGTGGTCCAGGAGCTGTCGTGTGACAGCCCAATGGGCTAACTGGGCTGACATCTGATGGGCCTTCTGGAACATCAGAGATGGGAATAGAGATGGAGCTAGAAATGGATGTGTGGGCACAGAGGGCCCTGGGGAGACCTGTTTGACTGCAGCAGATTCTCCATGTAGGGACAAGGCAAGGGGGCGTGACGGCCAGAAGACAGGCCAGTGCGGCAAGGGGCGTGGAGACGCAGAGCGAGGCCGTGTCCTAGTGTCGGCTGCCTTCTCACTGCCGTCTGCTCTCTCCCCAGCCTCGGAGGGCTCATCTTGAACAAAACCGTTTCTAAACAGCAGTTCAGAGGCATGGCCATATTCACCCCCATCATATGTGGTAGGTATTTTGCCATTTCACCTGAGGTCCCAGGGCAGGGTCAACCCTTGGGGGTCTGGTGTTGGGACCCAACAATGAACTCAGAGTCCTGGCCCCAGGTCTTCCGAGGCAGATGGGGAAGTTGAGCCTGTCTGTGGGCTGGTTTTCCCCAGGGGGACGGAGAACCAGGAGAGAAGCCTGCCCGTCCCACCACCGAGACTCACGCTTTCCCAGCAGAGCTAACTCCTCTGCCCCAAAGGTACAAACTGCAGCCCAGGATTTGCTTGATGGCGGCCTTCAGAACTGGGGTGTTAACCCCTCATGACTTTTATTCTAGATTCATTAGTGACATTTAAAACTCAGATATTTACACATAAAAACCTGGATTTCTGTCTTCTTAAAAAGCGAGGCTGATGATACAGGGTTTATGTTGGAGCTTGGACAAAGATCAGCTGCCCCTGAGACAGGACCTGTGAGCCCAGTTTGCCTCAACACCTCTCACCCGCTGCTGCCTTCCACCCTCCCCTTCATGATTCATCTTTGTGGCTTAGACCCCTTGGGCATTTTTGTTGAGGGCCCCACTTTTCTAAAGCTTGGTTTGTGTCTGGTTTCTGACAAGGCTTTGTAAACAGGATCGACACATGGGAACCAGACATTACTTATTGCCCTCTTTGCTTGGTGCCCAGCCATGGCCTTTGGGGACCACAGAAACAGGCTTCAGAGGCCCATGGACAGCCCTGCATGTCCACAGACCTGCCCACTTCCATGAGAGCCCAGGCCTATGTTCCTTGCATGTCAGTGGGCTGGGCTACCCAGCAGCTCTGCACCCTGGCAGAGTCTGACAGTCCTATTCCCAGCTCCAGTGCTGGCTACTATGAGTGACAACAGCAGCAGGTAAGTCAGATCCAGATGGCCATAACTTGGAAATATTTTCCTTGGATGTTGCCAATTCAGGTGCCTATAGAGGCCAAGCAAGCAATTTGAATAAGTGAAGCAGATAAGATAGTAGCTAGGCAGTAGGGAGTGGTGGTGAGTGGGGCAAACCTTGACACATGTTCCTGGTGTGCAAGGAGTAGTGCCTGCTCAGCTCTGACTACTTGCCTTATGGTAGTAATAGAGGTCCAGGATTGCTTGTAACTGCTGCCGATTAATTTGAGGGTGTATTTCCCCCCACCTTTATTTTTAAAATCATTTATGGCCCAAAACAATAGATCTATGGCTATCCCCTGTCCATAGTCCATCCTTTACATCCTCTGGACAAGCCAGGAGCCAAGGTGGTTGGTCTTTGCTCCCGGAGGACACTGGTGACTTCTGACCCACTGAGGGCTTATTCTTAGAGGGGCTGAGGAAGTAAAGGTGGGGCTGGGGTCACCCAACCCGCCCACTGAAGGAGATGGTCACATGGCAGGCTCCATGTTCTGGCAGCCCTAACATCTCCTACGGGAGGAGCACAGCGTGGCCTCTATCACCTGGCCCCAGCAGACTGGGTGTGATTGGTGCGCCGTGGAAGCCAGCAGCCTCAGTTCTGTCTCTCCTCCCTTGCTGCTCTTCCCCTGCTCATTTCCCTTTCCTTCCCACTGTGAGATGGAAAAAAAATCCCTTCCTCTCTGCTATTCCAGTTGGTCGCTTGGTTTCTGCTGACTCCTGTGGTATCTCCTAGACCCATCCTTCCCCCTCCCCCCTCCCCTCTACCCAGCCTGCTGTGCCAGTCACACTCCCCTCACCTTAGTGGGTGCCAGCTGTCTAGGTGATGGAGCTACTACCTTGATGCCTCACACACGAGATCCAGGCCACCCCTGCCCAGTGCCAAATTAGATCTGTGGTCAGGTGGGAGGAAAGAAAAAGACATCAGGAGCTGGATCAGTCAAGGAAGGAAATGAAATTAAAATGTGGAAGAGAACTCAGAGCTGGCATAAGGAAGGGAAATCTTTTTCTCCTCAAAGGTGTTGGTGGCAATCTGGTGGCCATTCAGACCAGCCGGATCTCCACCTACCTGCACATGTGGAGCACACCTGGCGTACTGCCCCTCTGGATGAAAAAATTTTGGCCTAATCCATGCTCTACTTTCTGCACCTCAGGTGGGTCTGGTGTCTTCCAGAGGCCACATGGCCATTTCTTTAAACATATAAAAATTGACTTCACTAGAATCAGATGTTTGTTACAGTGGATGTCTAAGACCGGTGCTGACCTCAGCACAGATCAACTCCAAGGGGGCAGCTCCGCCCCCGAGACCTGACTCCTGGACCTGCTTTAACTGATTCATTCATTCATTCAAATACAGTGAGTGTCGGCCAGGTACTGGGTATCAGGTGACAACGGTGAGACAGAGAAAGCTAATTCTTACTTTAAATTGTTTTATTTTAGTGAATTCAGGCTGCTGTAACAGAAACAGACTGAGTGACTTGTAAACCACCAAATGGTTCTCCTGTTTCTGGAGGCTGGCTGTCTGAGCAGGGCTGGCTCCCTGGCTCAAGGAGGACGACTTAGTGCTGTGTCCTCACAAGGTGGGAGGGGCCAGGGAGCTCCCCGGGGCCTCTGTATAAGGGCACTGATTCATGAGGCTCCACTTTCATGACCTAATCACCCCCACAGGCCTCATTTCCTAACACCATCACATTGGAGATGAGACAACTTGAGTTTTGAGGGTCAGGCCTTCAGTCTATAGCAGCACCTCAATATTGAATAGCATTTTTATCATTTTTTCCTATAGGTTTTTAAAGATTTATACCAACTGCCAAGAGTAATTATTTTGCTCACACCCTTTAAAATAGTTTGTAGAAAGAGTTGTTTTTATTCCTGGTCTAATTTTCCATTCTGAGTCAATTTTGGTGCTTTCACATACTTCTCACCTGCTATTATTCTAGGCCAGTCTTTTAAACTAGCTTACACAACCTTTTCTTGTCCTTATTCATTTGATGAAATACTTTAATTCAGACACGAATGGATTCTTGCTTTTTGGTAAAACCCTTAGTTTCTGTCTGAGAAGCCACGTGCATTCATGTTGTCTCACAAGCATGTGTGGTGAACCACGTTTCGTGACGAGGCTCAAACTCCTCGCACCTTGAGCCGGAGGAGAACTCACACTCCCTGTCAAGGAAGAGCCGCCCTCCCAGGCTCTGACTCCTCGGGCAAAGCTTTCCTTCTTGGCCATTCCCAAGGCCCCTCCCACCTCGCTCCCCTGCCGGTCTCCTTTCTGGAATCCTCTCCCTCAGGTTCAGACTAAATGTCTCCTCCCTGAGCAGCTCCCAGGCCCCAGCCACTTGCAGCACCTCAGCCACCTGCTGTTTCTTCCCAGTACTCGTCTGACTTTGAAATGACCCTTATTGGTTTCTGCCAGCCTCTTCTGGCTCGTCTGCGATGTCAGCCTCATGAGGGAAGGGACAGAATTGGGTCCTCTGGGATGCACTGGCCACGGGGAGGGTGACACACACCCTACTGTGGTGGATGATGGGTAGGAGGCCCTGCTGGGGCCCGGCACAAACCAAGGTGGCCTCAGGTGCCAGGAGAGTCTCTTGACCTGGGTTTGCTCCTGTCTTTGCCAGATATCAATTCCACATCAGCCCGAGTCCTGCTCTGCCTGGTGGTTCCAGGCCATCTGATTTTCTTCTACATCATCTACCTGGTGGAGGGTCATTCCATCACAGACAGCAGGCTCTTCCTGGTGCTCTATCTGCTGGCCAGCCTGATCCAGGTGAGGACTGCCTGCAGCAGCAGAGCAGCCCGTGCTTCCTTGGCAGCATCTCCTGGTTCTAGGTGACCTGAGACAGCATGGTGGGGGGGGGGGCAGGATGGAAAGGACATGCATAGCCACCATCACCCAGGCGAGGAGTGAACTTGCCAAGGGAAGGGAGTGGTACCATAGAGGCCCCTCTCAGGATTGAACATGCCACATTCCACGCAACACAGTGCTCATTCTCCACAGCACCCTCCTCATTCCACACTCCACATGGCACCTTCCTCGCTGCACATGGCACCCTCTTCGCTGCACACAGCACCCTCCTCACTCCTCACAATATCCTCACTCCCTCGGCACACTCCACAGGGCACACCCCACACGGTCCATAGTTTCTCCTCACTCCACACTCCTCACTGCACACAGCCTCCTACTGCTCACTCACACCACACATTCTCTCCACTCGGCACATTGCACATGTACAGTTGGGGGTGGAAGCTGGCAGAGGCAGGTTTTTATGTACCTGAGTGTGCTGGGAGCTGGCAGACCAGATGGCTAGCGTGGTACTCCTGCCTGTGCATCAGCTCACAGCTGGGCTTCAACTCTGCTGATGAGCCTGAAGAAGGGACTCCAGGGGCTTATGTCCATCTGTGGAAGCTGCTAGCATTCCTGGTGATGCTTGGTCTCTGACTGGGCCATCACCTCATATCTGCTTGCTTTCATGACAGGTGACGGTCCTGCTGTACCTTGCAGATGTGATGGTTCGGATGACATGGCACCAGGCATTGGATCCTGACAACCACTGTATCCCCTACCTCACAGGTCTGGGGGACCTCCTTGGGACTGGCCTTCTGGCCCTCTGCTTCCTTATCAGCTGGCTGTTGAGGAGCCAACCTGGCCTGGGCAGCATTTCCGAACTGGCATCAGGGCCTCCCTAATGAGTGGGACAGCCCCAGCGGGTCTATAGAATTTTCCCTCACATCAGCAGGGCACAAAGCGCAGTTTCTCCCTGGCCAGGCCTCACAGTGGCTGACATCAAGCCTCTGCGCCGGCCTTCACTCGCCTGCCAGAGACATGCGCGCCCTCGCCCCTGCATGGAACCTGACCGTGATGGAGGCCTGACACCAGCACGCCGACTGTGCTTGGTGACTACGCCTGCGGTGGTTGTGGGGTGAGCGCACATACGTGGAGAGCAGGGATCCAGCCTGAAGATCCCAAAGGAAGAGGATATCCGATGCCTCGGGATGCTGGGAAGGAGATCCTTTCTGTGGCCGTCAGACCTTGGGCCTCTCGGCCTCGTTTTACCCGCCTTCTTCACCAGCTGGGAGCTCGGGGCAGGAGGGGCTCTGTGTACCCCTCATCTGCTTCAAGCACCTAAGCTTGTCACTGCTAACCCCACTTTTTTTTTTTAGCAAAAACCTCAGTTTAGATTTTAGTGATAAGAGAAATGTAAAATAAAACCCAGACTATATTGTATTTGGCCTTTTGTGTCTTTAAATGTAGTTGGTGCACTGTGAGACCTGGGGTCTAGGAGTAACCAGCCGCAGCCATCTCTAGCTCAGTGGTTTCTTTAACTGTGCCCTCCGGCAGATGCGTCAACATCACCAGAAAAATGTTAAAATGTAAGTTCATCCCCCGCATCCCAGACCAGCCACACCAACACTACCCCCAGGGTGGACTTAACCAGTCCTCCAGGTGGCTCTTACACCCTCTCACACCTGAGAAACACTACTCTGGAACACATAAAAACATCTCTTGTTTTTTTAAGTATTTCACTTCCTGTCTGTTACTAACTCTTCAAAAACTTTAGCCGTGGTTTGGACTGAGAATTAGTATCTTCATGTGGCTAAAGAGGCACTCATTCATTGCACAAGCACTCACTTTGAACCTTTTGCATCAGCTGCTGTCCCAGATGGAAAGAGATGGCCCACCAATGGGAGCACCCAGCAGGGCTTAAGGGATGGCACACAGGGAGCCTCCTCACATATCTGCATCTTCTCCCTCTATGACAGGGAAACCCAGCCTCCCCAACCTCCATATAGTTCGTCATGTGCTCAGTCGTACAATACACACAAAAATTTCAGCATTGCTGCACCCAGAACATGGCAAAACAACAACAAAAATAACTTTAAAGTATAAGATTCTTTGCAGTTACTGCTAAATTTTGCCTAAGTGTATCTCATAAAAGGAGTGTGGCCAGGAATTCCTTGAAGTAGTTGTTTTTTATTCTTTTGTGTGATTATGGTATTCCTTTAATAGGAAATTAAACTCCTTTATTTTCTTTGCCTTCAGTTTTCAAAGGGTTTCTTCCCAATCCTTGTTAATTTCCTTTCTGAATCTATTTAAAGTCCCACATCAACACTGTACCTAGAGGTATGTTCAGAAGGGTTAGCCTTAATCAGTTGCACCCGGCTCCCTGCCACTCCCATCTGCCACCCTTTTATCACTTACTCTGATTCTAGCTTTCATTCAAGACCAGCAGGAGACTTCCTGACTTCACACCTTCTGAGTGTGATTTCTTCTGTGCCTGATGGACATGGATACTCTTAAGGGAAATATCCCTTTTAACTGTCTTAAAGTCAACTGACAAGGGATGTCAGGACATTTGCAAAACTCCATTGCCTCCGCCATAGAACAACCTCATTAAGGGCGGCAGCCACACAGGGTAGAAATGAGGTGTGTTCTGGACTTAGCCATGGCCCTACAGGCTGAAGCGCAAGTAGGGTGCTCACCGGACAGGTGTCTTGGTAAAGAAAACAACATTCATGACACTTGTTAACAAAAGCAAAGACGACTGACTTCATTCAAGAGAACACTGTTGTGATAGGTATGGGGGCCACTGCAGCGGTGTCTCAACCCCAATACAAGGAAAAGTGAGAATTTACAGGCTGGATCGGTGGATGGAAAGCCTAAGAGGGAAAGAGGGGTTTCTGGCTAAACTAACCTAAAAGGACCCTGCTGAAAGCAACAGAGAATCCCCCTTCACCTTGGGGGCAGTGGGGGATGAGGAAGTTGATCAGCTCTTGAAGATGAGGGAGTCCAGAGAAACTGTGGGTGACTCTTGCTAAAACCACGCAGTGCAGAGAGGAACATGGACCCCAAAAGTCAGGAGGAGCTGAAAACAAGCTCGGAGGGCATGAGTAGAGGTTTGGCCAAGAGGGATCTCAGTCTCCATTCCTCGCAAAAAGGCTTTTAACCATTTTCAGCTTAAGAAAGCTCAACATTTCATGTAGTGGCCTCTCAACTCTAAGATTTTATCTTGCGTTGAATGAAACTTTTAACCTGAGTGTGATGGAAGTAGCTGTTTCCACTGGATACCAACTGCCGCAGCACCCACCCCAGCAGACCCAGATTCCATTTCGAAGAAGGAGGCCCCACCCCCTCCCTCCAGGACCCACCACTGGCCACGGCCCCCCCTCCACCCACAGCTGACTGTTTACTGCCTCTCTAGAAACAGTTGAAGGATGGATCAGCCCTTCTTAAGGTAATGAGTTTTTTTCATTTCTACTTCAAACTTACCTTTTGGGGCACCCCTTAACAGATTCTGCACACCCCAGTAACGTGGGGATCACTGTGGACGTTACACTCCCTGACCTCTCCCAGTCCTCAGGCCCTGAGCCTGGCACTGCCTTGATAGGCTCCCCAGGTGATTGCTCCACCCCACTACCAGGTACCCATTCATTTCCTTTAAAATTCCAACTAGGTCCTTCTGCATGTGGCCTGTTGGATGCCGCCTGATTTTCCAGCTTAAAGTTCCTCCACCAGTCCCATTCCCACAGACCACTCCCTCTCGTCTGCACCCTGGCGGTGGAGACTTACCCTGGCTCCTCCAAGTCTGTGAGGAAAACCCCATAACCCATGTCTTCCCTCCCATAGGTCCCCCTCTCTGGAGACACCACCTCCCCAGTCCTTCAGCAACAGATTCCCACCTTTCCCCTTTACAATCTCCCCTCAGAAAGGTTCCTGAACCCCATACTGGAGGAGACTCCCCTGATGGTGAAACCCCATATTTTTCTGCTCCAAATCCCAGCCACTGCCTCTACCTACCAGCCCACTGGGAAATGTGGCCTCCTGGATCAGGGGATCTTTATTCCATGCTGTAAATGTCTTGATGGGGTAGGAGGAGAAAAGAGACTAAGAAGAATCAGGGAAACTGAGGGAGTAAAGAGGAAACAAGGTAAAATAGAGGGTGGGGGTGGGTTGAGTGCTCGCCTTGGGGAAAAAGAGTGAACGAGACTGTCCTGGGAAAGAAGCTGAGAGAGAAATGAAAACAGACAACTAAAGGGGGCTCAGCAGAGAGATGGAGGGGGCAGAACAGAGAAGGGGGCCTTGGCCAACAGTAGCAATGTGGGCAACAGGAGGGTAGAACCAAATTCACTAGCTTTCTGTGATGGTTAATTTTATGTGTCAACTTTCTTAGGCTAAGGGATACCCAAATGGCTGGTAAAAACATGATTCCTTGGTGTTTGTGGGCGTGTTTTCAGAAGAGAGGGCATTTGAGTTGGTAGACTGAGTAGAGGAAGCCTCACCAGCAAGGGTGGGCTTCATCCAATCCATCCAGGGCCCGAACAGAACACAGATATGGGCTGGGGGATTTGCTCTCTGCCCCTGGACACCAGCTCCCCAGTTCTTAGGCCTCCAGTTTGCAGAAGGCAGCAGGTGGGACTTCTTAGCTTCCATAACCATGTAAGCCAGGGCCTCCTAGTCTCTTTCTATATTTCTCTAGATACCCTAGTGATTCTCTTTGAACAATCCTAACACAGATAATGTTTTTCAATTTTCAAATTACTTTTCCTTTCAGTTGTATTTTGTCAGATTCAGATTGAGGTCTCAAAGCTTTTTCCTGTCCTTTTTATATACTGACAAGATTCTTTGGTGCTGAGTACATAATTTACACTACTTCAATATGCACTTGGTAATGATATCGATGTATTTCAACTTGTATAATCTGTTCAATTCATGGACTGTGATCTAATGTCTCCAGCAAAGTGAATTCTCTTCAATTCCCTTTGTCCTTTCTCTGCAGATGTTGAAGGAGGCGCTCTGGATTGACATGGAACTTGAGGCATCATCTGTTCATGGTGAATCAATGGCTCAGTTATTTCCATAGCTAACCTCTCATATTTTCCAGTGAATAATTAGGTCTTCTCAATCCCTCATTGTTCACAGTTTATGTGATTTTTCTGGAAAAAAAGGGATTATATGATTGAGATCAATGTGATTGAAACCAGGAAGGAGAAGTCTCATGTATGAAGTGCCATCTGGGATCTGCTCGGAGCTGGTTACTCTACACTGGCTTCTCCTACCCACCTCCTTACCTGCTCCAACACACAGAAACTCACACGACAGCTGGGAGGGACAAACAAAACTTTTATTGTGGTAAAATATACGTAACAAAATTTACCATCTTACACCTAACCATTTTTTTTTTTAAGATTTATTTATTTATACAAGCACTGGATACAGTCAGAAGCACGGGAGGATGAGAGGATTCACTAGCGCCAGAGCAGGGAACAGAACAGGCAGACTGACAAAATACACTGCTGAAGGGAGCAGCGGGCATGGCAGGAGAGGTCTGTCTCACCATGTAGGACCCTCGCCAGTGGCTGGAGATCGAACCGGTGCTGCAGAGGCTGCAGGCAGCTTTGCAGCCCAGCACTCATCTGCTCCGCCACCAGGGGAGGCCCTTACACCTAACCATTTTTAAGTGCTCTGTTCAGTAGTTTTAAATACATTTAAGTCATGTTGCCAAACTTCACCATCATCCATCCCCATAAGTCTTTTCATCTTGTAAGACTGAAACACCACATACACTAAACAAATATTCCTGATTCCTCCCAGTCCCCAGCTCCTGACAAGCACTATTCTTTCTGTCTCTGATATGACTCCCCTAAGTACCTAATCAAAATGCAACCTGACAGTTGCTGTCCTTTTATGACTGGCCTGTTTCACAAGCATAATATCCTCAAGGTTCTTCCATGTTGCAACATAATTTCCTTCTTTTTCAAGGCAAGACATGATTTCATTGCATGTTTAGGCCACATTTTACTTATCCATTCACATCCATCAATGGAAAACTGGGTTATTTCTACGCTTCAGCTATTTTGAATAATGCTGCTATGAACATGGGTGTATTTGATTTAAAATCTATTTTGTTTGATATTAGTATACCACCCCATTCTCTTTTGGGTGCTATTGACATAGAATATTGTTTATCCTTTCAATCTATTTGTGTCTTCATATGTAAAGATTGTCTTATAGACAGCAAATACTTGGATCATGTTTTTTAATCCCTTCTGCCATCTCTTTGACTGGAGAACTCAATCCATTTATATTTGAATTAATTACTGATGATGGACTAATTGACTTCTACATTTTTCTATCTTCTATATGCCTTATAGCTTTTTATGTCCCTCATTTCTGTCTTCTTTTGTGTTTAGTTGATTTCTTTCTTTTTTGAAAACACTTAATTTGTTTTTATTTTTGTGTAAAAGAACTGGGGTATAGGCCAGAGATGTAGGAGGTGAGAGGATTCATCATAGATGGGGGGAGCAGGACAGGTGGATCTACCGAAATACACTGCTGAGAGGAACCGCAGGCCAGACAGGAGAGGTCTGCTGTGCCATGTATGGGTCAGCTCCCTGGTGGAGGATCAAACGCAGGCCATAGAGGTAATAGTGCTGAGATTTAACCCTTTAAGCTGCCAGGGAGGCACCTAGTTGATTTCTTATAGTGAAATATTTAAATTCCTCTCTCATTTCCTTTAGTGTATAGTATTGTTAATTGGCATGTTGGTGTTGTTGGTATTGTTAACATAATATAATTTGTTGGTATTGTTAACATAATATAATTTGTTGGTATTGTTAACATAGTATAAGCATGGTTAGCTTTGCTAGTATTAGTTAGCACTGTTAGTATTGTCAGTGCTGGTGTTGATGTCACTAATTCACATCTTTATATACTTTAACTCCCAAACATGATTTAGGACTTCATATCCATCTCTGCTAATGAGGAAACCCATATCTAAAATTAGGAGATGCTGGAGGCACTTGGCTGAGGTACATTCACTAAGGTAAAGTTGAGCCAGCACACCCTGACTGGGACTGAGGTAGACGCGAAGATCATTAACAACTGCCAAGGACTTTTCCATGAAGTCTATAGCATGAAGATCTTGAATCACCACAATATCCAGGTGATGGGTGCCCCAGAAATACTGTACCTTGTCATGAAGTCTGTTAGCAGAGGAGACATGTTTGATCATCTCCAGGACCATGGCCATGAGAGAGGCCCGGCAGTTAGAACCTGCTGTGCAGCACTACCCCAGAGAGCTGTTACCCACGGGGGGCCTGAAGCCAGAGAGCCTGCTTTTTGATGCTGACCTGAATGTAAAAATTGCAGACTTTGGCCTCAGCAATGAGTTCACCAACCACCATAATTTGAACAACTACTATGACATTCCCAAGGCCAACCTCCCCTCTCCCCACTTCCATGAGGTGACAGCCAAGTTCAGCCCCACCCACTTTCCTGGAAATGAGTCTGGAGCTCGCACCTCCCAGGAGTGTATCCTCTCATTCTCTCCTCCCATGCTGTGCACCCCCCTCCCCTTCTGCCCCACCCCATGCTCCCCCATACTAGATTGAGTTGAAATATGCCGTGGAAACTCAGATTCTAACGAAGTAACTCAGGGAATAGGCTGTTTCATATGTGGTGTAACTTGATTATTGCTAAATAATGAATCTGGAACTGATGGGTTCCCTGCTAAGCTGATAAGTTTAAAAGCTTAATTCGAAAAACCAAGCAAATTTTGCTCACAGTTTGAAGGCAGCGATGGGGATTTGGTCATGCATTGGCCAGAGCTCTGTCTAAGGAGAAAGATACTGTGCCTTCCCAGGTGTCTAGTTTTGTCTAACTTCTTATATGCCCTCCACCCTCACGGGGCCTGCAATTTTATGGGGGAAAAAACTCTACAACATATTAAAATACTGTTGAGAATATTAGCGGGTCGACCCCCTTGAGAAGAGTTTCTACTCACAGTTCCCAGTGGGGTCCCGCCACACCTTGCGGGGCTGTGTGGGGCAGCACCTGGGTGGCCAGGAGGGCAAAAGGAGGGGCTACTCTGGCCATGCAGGAGTCTTTACTGAGGTTTCTGCAGGAAGGAGTAGGACGGGCAGGAGAAACAGATTTAGGATTGGCTGATTTAAATAAATTCGGAACTCAGCAGCAGGGGCCTGCCCCTAGCTGTCCCGGGCGACCAGTGCCTGGGACAGAGGTCCAGGGTCTGAGAGCCAGACAGGTGAAGGGGGTGCCGCTTGTGTGGCGGCTGCTGGGAAGCTGCTTGGTTAATATTCTCCAGGCCTTTCCTTTCGTCCAGCCCCGCCCCTCCGCCCCGTCCCCTCGGGCTGCCCGTCCCCTCCTGCTGCCCCGCCCCGCTCTGCTCGCCCCGCCCCGCCCCCTCCGGATGCCCCGCCCCTCCGGATGCCCGCCCACTCCGGCTGCCCCGTCGCCTCCGGCTGCCCGCCCACTCCGGCTGCCCCGCCCCTCCGGGCTGCCCCGCCCCTCCGGCTGCCCGCCCCCTCCGGCTGCCCGCCCCCTCCGGCTGCCCCGCCCCCTCCGGCTGCCCCGCCCACTCCGGCTGCCCCGCCCACTCCGGCTGCCCGTCTCCTCCGGCCGCCCCGCCCCCTCCTGCTGCCCCGCCCCGTCCCGCTCGTCCCGCTCCGCCCCCTTATGATGCCCCGCCCCTTATTATGCCCCGCCTCTCCCGCTGCCCCGCCCCTCCCGCCGCCCCGCCCCTCATGCTGCCCCGCCCCCGCCCGCCGCCCCGCCCCCCGCCCCGCCCCTGCTGGTACCGGCGGCGGGCCCGGCGGCCATGGGGACCGCCTCGTCGCTGGTGAGCCCCGCGGGCGGGGAGGTGATCGAGGACACGTACGGGGCGGGCGGCGGCGAGGCCTGCGAGATCCCGGTGGAGGTGCGGCCCAAGGCCCGCCTGCTGCGCGGCTCCCTCCGGCGCGGCGCGGGGGCGGCGGGCGCGGGCCCGGGGGCGGCGGCGCGCGGGCCGGGCGGCGCGGGGCTGCTGGGCGCGAGCTTCCGCTCCACCGGCTCGGCGGGCCCCGAGCTGGAGTGCGCGGCGGCCGAGTACGAGCGGCTGCGGAAGGAGTACGACATCTTCCGGGTCAGCAAGAACCAGGAGCTGCTGTCCATGGGCCGGCGCGAGGCCAAGCTGGACTCGGAGAACAAGCGGCTGCGCGCCGAGCTGCAGGTAGGCGGGGGCGCGGGCTGCACCCCGAGGCCGGGCCGGGCCGCGCCCCGCGCCCGTCCCGCCGCCCCCAGACCAGCGCGCTTCGCAGGCCCAAGGCCTGGCGACTTAACGGGGGGACGTGTTCTCGGGGGCCCCCACGGGTTCCAGCAACAGTTTGCTCAAAAGTGTCCTGAGGCAGCAAAAGCCGGTCTCCAAGGCGCCCCGAGAAGCGGTTTACGGGGGACGCGGCGCCCCTCCCCGCGCCCCACCGAGGCCTCCACCTCTGCCTGCTGCAGAGAATCAGCGAACTTCCCAGGAGGTTTTGATTTTCCCTCCCCTCAGATGGCCCAGCTCTTGGGTTGAATGTTCTGGAAACCCGCCCTGCCCCTCATTTTCACTACTGTGGTTGAAAACGTTCCTTACATAGAGTCAGACTCCCTGAATCCACTTTGTTAACTGAAACAGCAACAACCGCAGTTCCCGCAGGCCCTCCCTGGAGTAGACCTAGTTGAATGAGCTTGAATAAATAGATAAAGCAAGAAGTAGTTGCTGCTCTGTGAGCAGGGTTGTGAGACTCTGCCGGTGGATTTTGGCCTCTCTGGGGATTTGGTGTGTGTGCTCCCTCCTTTATTATGGGGGAGACTTCTACACAGCCCAGGTGTCTCATCATAGCAGGACTCATCATAGTAGGAAGTGAATACCTCGAGCTGATTTTTCTAAAAGAAAGAAGCCTGCTTCTTTCAGACAGGGCATTTTAGTCAAGCCCTCTCTCGCCGGGTTAGCGGTTACCTAGCTAACCTGGGAAGACATTTATCAGCAGTCTCTTTGTGGTCTTATCATCGTCCCTACTGGGCAGCCTTAATGCGCTGGCATCCATAAAACGGCCCCTGCACTCACACAGTTGATTTCACTGCCAGTAGACAGGACCCACTGTAGGGGAGGCCGGAAGGAAGACCACCCGGTCTAACACCTGCTCAGTAAGGGCTGACGGTCCCAAGTTACTGCTCTTCCCAACCCAGGTCCCTTCTAGAGCCCCTCTGGCTCCTTTCTCACATACCCACGCTTGCAGCACTCTCCACGTCTAGTCCATGCAGGAGAACACATGCCGGAGGCCTGTAGTGTGTCAGGCATCCTGGGGGGTGGGGGGTGTAAAATGATTGAGAAGTGGAGCCAGAGGATGCTTTCTAGTCTCTCAAAGATGGGAAAACTGAGGTGTAGGGAAGGTTAAGTGGTGGTACAGTATTTCAAAGAAAAAGTATTAATTTCCACCAAAAAGCTTAATGTTAAGATGCTGTCGTTTCAAACATGTTTGCGTTCTTTTCATTATGTGTTTGATAACTGGTAAAATAGTATGTTGTTAAAATTCTAAGCTATGTTACAGAGGTGTAAGAGAATATAAACTTCGGGAGGAATAGAAATAATAAAGTAAATTATTCCAGGCACTTCAAAAAACTTACCAGAAGATACTTCGGGAAAAGGAAAGTGCTTTAGAAGCCAAATACCAAGCAATGGAGAGAGCAGCTACATTCGAACATGACAGAGATAAAGTGAAAAGACAATTCAAGGTAAATTCCTTTCCCTCCAGGGTGACACAGAATAAAAACAACATATTTTAGTTTATATAATGTGATGAATGAGTCATGTTAGCCTTGTTCGTGAAAGTTACAGAAGAGTAAAGCACTTCTTACACTTTTGAGCTGGACCTGGTGAGCTTAAGATAGTCTCAAAGGAAAGGTTTAAAAGTGAACCTGTAAATAGGGATTTTTGAAAAGGGTCTCTATTTGGGGCAAGGCATGTGGAAATGCTTGGGATGTTTTGTGTGGGAAGGTGTTACTGCCACTTACAGGAAGGGGGCAGGGTTGCTAAGCATGCAGCATGCCGGGTGGCCCCACACCAGGGAGGAATCCCGCTAGAATCCCAACGGTTACAAAACAGTGAGGTGGAGGCACTTGAATCAGTCATCCTCCAAAAGAGCTCAAGAACCAATGAACTTTGGTTTTAGGAATCACAGATTATGAAAAAGTTTTTCCTTGATTATGAAAAAGTTTTCTTAAATGAAATTTTTCTTTTTAAGATTTTTAGGGAGACCAAGGAAAATGAAATCCAGGACTTACTGAGGGCCAAGCGAGAGTTGGAGAGCAAACTTCAGAGGCTGCAGGCTCAAGGGATCCAAGTGTTTGACCCTGGGGAGTCTGATTCAGACGACAACTGTACAGATGTTACTGGTTGGGTTATTTCCTACTTTTATTATTCTTAGTTTTTCTGTAGCACCAACTTGATGCTTCTCCCTGTGATGGCTGTTGCAAATAGACGTTTGCTTACTCAGCTGCTGTGATGGCTCTTTTCACGAGTCCGTGACTTCATCAGGGCCTAGTCTTGTTCTGCAGCCTAACCCTGCAGGTTTCCTCTCTTTAGTAAAGACAGCTCCTCTGGGTTCCACCATCACATCCATGTTCAGCCAGGGGAAGAGGGAAAAGATTGCATTTCTTTCCTTGAAAGGTAAAC
The DNA here is from genome assembly GCF_014898055.3 of Talpa occidentalis. Lineage (NCBI taxonomy): Eukaryota > Metazoa > Chordata > Mammalia > Eulipotyphla > Talpidae > Talpa > Talpa occidentalis. The sequence continues at coordinate 10,623,501 of NW_023600993.1, forward strand.
AAATGACTCCCACCTAGATCTGGTAGGTCAGAGCTATGCCTGTGAAAATTGGGAAGTGTGGTCACTGGTGGGAGAGCCCTGTATTCACCTAAAGTTCGGGGTTCTGTTATTGACGGGAGAAGAGTAGAAGGGACATTGAGGGCAGTTAGTAGTCTCTGCTGCCTCTTTTTGCAGCTACCAGAATAGCTGCACATTTCATTGAGTGGTTTCTAGTGCAGTTTTGAGAACTATTTGAAAAGTTTTTATTTTATAATTAAATATATGAAGTGCTTTTTTCTAGAAATAAAGTATGAAATCATAGAGTGAAAGTGCTCCCCATGTTTCAAAAAAATAATGAACTATGACTGATACTGAAAGAGTATTTTAACTGCAGTAGGAACATGTAGTAACTTTCCTATTTATAAAGAACTATAACTATATTCTTATAAATTGATGCATGTTAAAGTAAAATGTGGCAACTGACGGTATTTTTGAAATCTGACCAATATCCTGGGATTTTTAGTACTAACTTTTTTTTTTAAAGATTTATTTATGCATACAAGAACGGGGTACAGGCCAGAGGTGTGGGGGGGCGGGTGAGAGGATTCACCAGAGACAGAGTGGGGAACTGAACAGGCAGACTGACTGAAATACACTGCTGAGGGGAGCAGCAGGGCGAGTCAGGAGAGGTCTACTGCGCCATGTGGGTAGCTCCCCTGCTGCCCGGGGATCAAACTCGTGATGCAGAGGCTGTGGATAGCATAATAGGTTGTGTCTTAACCCCTTGCGCCACCAGGGAGGCCCTACTTTTCATCTTTCTTGTTTTAATCCCTTGCTTGAATTTGAAATGATAGCCAGAATTATGTTAACTAGCACTTTAGAAATGGCCAGAAGTCAGGGCAAAGTGTGTTTTTACATCATTTAGGTTTGACTTGTTGTATTTATAATATTGTGGTCTTTCTATGAATTTGAAATCCTGTTCAGTATATGTAATAAGTTTCAGTAATTTGGTTTTCACAAGATAAAATCTCTTGCTTTAATAGCTGCTGGAACCCAGTGTGAATATTGGGCTGGAGGCGCCCTGGGAAGTGAGCCATCCCTAGGAAGTATGATCCAGCTTCAGCAGTCCTTCCGGGGCCCTGAGTTCGCCCATAGTTCTATAGATGTGGAAGGACCCTTTACAAATGTCAACAGAGGTAACAAGTGCCATTTGTCAATGACCTTGGCCAGCGGTAGTGATTTTCATGTATTATAGGCTTGTGCCGGGAGGAATCCCATCAGGAGAGCATGAAGGTTGTGTTCTGGCATCTTCCCTTGACAAACCATCACGTACCAGGGCTGCTGAATTTACATAACTCATACCCGGGTCAGCTGGTGCTTCAGGGCTGGCCCGGACAACCAGATTTTAATATCCCAACTTTTGGTCTGAGTTCTCAGAATTTTTTAATTTAAGCAGTGAGAGTCTAATGTAGATGAACTGAAAACAGTAGTTTTTAGCTTTTTCCCTCTGCACCTTTGATATTGTCAAAGGTTTAAGCATTTTACAGAGTAGAATGCGAAAGTCCAGTTACATAATAGTCAAAAGAATATTTTCATATTTTTATGTAATTTGGTGTCTAACACAGTTCCAAGATCTGTTCAGAGTTTCAATACCAGTAGCAGACCTGGGCAGACCTCCAGCTTTTTCTTAAAACTGTAAAATTATTTACCTATTAGCAAAAAGAAAATCATTTTAAAAATTGATCCTTTGGAGTTAGCCAAGTGTGTCTTAAAATGTTGATTCTCACTAAATACCATATGACTACTTTTCATTTTATGCCATTCTTAAAAATTCTTTTTGATTCAGTACATTTTAGAGTAATAAGTAGGCAAAACTATAGGGCAGTCTGGGAAGACAGGATCTCCTCAAGGACCAGATGAATTGAGCAGTTCAAGTCACGTTGTTTGGTGACATTTGACTGGCAGGGACCACTGGTGATACTGATTGCTTTAAGCCTACAGGTAGAATTTGAAGTTAGAGAACTGATTGCCTTCGAATATGTTATTCTAGAAGCTATGTCAGTATTACAAGTGCAATCAGATTCCATTCAGTGATGCCTGTTGAATTTTTTAGACTATTAATTTTTTGATTCATCTTGTTAAATGTTTTTCAGTAATTTTTTCATAAATTCAGAATTTTTAATTTCAGACGATTGGGATATCGCTGTAGCTAGTTTATTACAAGTTACTCCACTGTTTTCGCATTCTCTGTGGAGCAACACGGTCAAATGTTACCTCATTTATACAGATGAAACCCAGCCTGAAATGGATCTTTTCCTTAAGGTAAGGATATTTATAAACTCTTTATTCACTGATTTAAAATACAAGTTAGTATCGTATCCGATTTATGATACCTCTACATCGAAACCAAGTAGTTTACTACTAGTATATGTTTTAATACAACAGGAAGCATCTTGGGTTTAAGAGAAAATCTTCCTCTGCATTATCAGTATATTCCAGTTAAGATCAGGGAACTTCATGTTTTTGAATGCTTCATCACCTGTTCTCTGCAATGATTAAGAAGACCCTTGTTGATGGTGTCTGCGTCGTTAGTTAAAATATTTTGAAATCAAAGTTTCCACTCATTAACTGAATATAGATTATTAACAAGCACATGCTGAGGCGGCTATTTATATTATTATATTATTTATAGTAGTTATCGTTACTTAATAACTTAATGTATTATAGACCAAAATATTTAAACATTTAAAATTTACATCTGATTGTTTTAGTGTTCTAATATATCATGGTGAACAGTTTATACTCTGTTGATCTATGGACTTATATTTTTCACTCTTTATAACAGTAAAACAGAAAACATTTGTAATCATAAAAAATAAATACCAAAGGAAAAAAACCTAATATATTTGTTCTGTTTGTTTAGGTTTTACTGTGAAATAATTCACTTCTTGAGCTAGGAAAAGTTGCTAACATTATTATTATTTTTTTTCAACTAGAGAAACTCACTTTCTCAAAATTTTTCTTTAAAATGTGATTACATACTATTAAAACTTTACATGAGAAAATATCCAGCATAAACTGTCTGTTCTAAAACACGCCTTTTATTCTAAGTAGGAGGAAGCTGATAGATCTTTAGCTTATTGTGCTTTTATATGTTCTAATTTATCTGTAGGACTATTCACCTAAACTTAAAAGAATGTGCGAGACAATGGGATATTTTTTCCATGCTGTATATTTTCCAGTAGATGTTGAGAATCAATACCTCACTGTAAGAAAATGGGAAATTGAGAAGAGTTCATTAGTTATTTTATTCATTCATTTAGCTTTACCAAGGTAAGCTGAAAATTCTGTAATTACTATGAATTAACTTGTAAATAGAATTGAGATTGCCAAATGAACTTCGAAGATAAATTCTAATTAAGTTCTCCTAACCACAACAATCCAAGAAACTCAATATATTCTATGGCCTTTTATAAATAAAATAAAGAATTAAAGGTTTCTTGCTGTTAGACTTGGTTAATTGGTCATAAGAACAACATTGTAAATGTAAAGATCATTTTGAGCCTTTTAAATCTTGTTTGCAGAACAAGCTGCAGCTGGTCTTTGCTGCCTGCTAAGTCTTTGTAGTTTTAAACCTCATTATTGACACTCAGGTTGATTCACTGCTGCCACAGGGCAGGGTACTACAAGAAATACTGATTTTCAATCTAGCCTTTTATTGGAAGACTGTGAAGAAGCTTTTCTGAAAAACCCTGAAGGCAAACCACGATTAATTTATCATCGTTTGGAGGACGGGGAAGTCAGTTCCGACTCTGTCCGGCAATTGATTGACCAAGTCTCTAACCTGAACGCTGCCAACAAAGCCAAGGTAAAGTTCAGAGGGTTGTTTTGTAAGAACAGGCTTGAGCTGAGGGAAGCACTTAAGCTTTCAGGCCACGAGCTCAGAGTGAGCCTGGCGTGTCTGGAAGGAAGCCAGGGAAGCTGGAGCAGAGGGTGAGGGGCAATTAGTGGGAGAGGTAATGGGGACTGATCTAGAAGAACCTTACAGGCCATTTTAAAACTAAGGCCCTCCCTTGGTTCTTTTACCTGGGGAGACAGTGAAGGGGGGTGGGCATGGGAAGACTTTAAGCAACAGGAGAGAATATGCGATCTGACAGTGATCTCCAAGGTGCTGTGTTGAGACTGGCCTGGAGAGTGGTGGGCAGGGCAGAGCCGTGGAGGTCAGCCAGGTGAGAGAGGCCGGGGGGAGTCGAGAAGGTGATGGGAAGCAGTGGGATTCTGGATAAATTTTAACAGTAGAGCCAACAGATTTCCTAGTAGACTAGAGGTGGGCTATGAGGGAACTAGAGGAATAAATAGCAACATGTAGCTAAAATGAGTATCACCTGTGAGTGGACAAATCAGATTCTTTTCTGCTACCCCCCACATCCTCCATGCACAGCCCCTCCATCTGCCTTGATCAAGGGCTAGAGCAAGGAGGAGGCTTTCAGAGCACCTATCCCGGGGGTACCGGGGAAAGCCAGGCACTGATGTCCTCATCAGTGACATGACATGACCTTCTGGGATGCAGGGCGGGACCATGTTTAGAGCAGAAGGGCAGACTCCACATTACCACACACTGAGAAGACAGGGAAGCGTTTGTAGTTCATGTTAAGAATACATTTGAAAACAAATCTAGGATTTTCACACTTTTTCTCTGTGCTCAGCCGAAAAATAAGATCAAATGTAAATATAAGCATTTTTCTTCACATCACTTAGCACTGAAAAGATAGCTTTATATTAAACTGAAGAGCCAAAGACAAAAAAAGTGCATTTTTATTAGAATTATTGTTCAGAACCACTTCATTCTTTATTTTAATTATTTTGGTATCTGTTAGCCCACGAGGCCCTGTAGGAAAAAGGTACTATTTCATCTTTCTTAAGATTCTATAAATCACACTTATAAAAATTAATACACTGAAAAGATGGCATTATTTTATAAAAACAAGAGGAAGATAAGATCTCTCTACCATGATTAAAAATGTAAATGTTGGATAAATCCCATGCTATCCCCTTGATCTGTTTTGTAAAACCATTGCCATATTCTAATCATACTAGCTATTAATCACTTATTAGCGGGCCTCCCTAATGGTGCAGTGGGTTGAGCGCAATGCTATGAAGCAGTCCGCAGCCTCTGCAGTGCGGGTTTGATTCCCAACTGGCCAAGGAGAAACCCACATGGTGGGACAGACCTCTCCTGTCTCGCCCACTGCTCCCCTCAGCAGTGTTTTCAGTCCGTCTGCCTGTTCTGCTCCCCACTCTGTCTCTGGTGAATTCTCTCACCCTCCTGCGTCTCTGGCCTATACCCCAGTGCTTGTATAAATAAATCTTAAAAAAATCACTTATTAGTAATATATTTGTTCTTAAACAGGACATTCGTTCAACAAATTCAGAAGACTGTTTTTCATAACAAAATTTTTTCACTTTGTCTTTTGGTTTTGTGAAGTTACAACTTTACTGGCATAAAATGCATGTCAGTGTATTTCGAAGGTGTGTGCGTTGAGTGGTGTGGAAACATATGCCAAAGCACACTTTTGTTTTATTGCAACCAGAAGTTTGCTGTTCGCAGTGTTCTCACTCAGCTCCCCTGTGACCTCGAGGCACTTAGGTGCCTCAGTTTCCTTCTCTGTAAATGGTGAGAGGAACAGGGTCTCCTCATAGGCCAGTGTTGGGATAAACGAGCTAACTTATGTACTTGGAACAGTTCCTGACACACAAGCACCTCCTCTTACTGATTTTTCTTATGAAACTTTTTTCCCAGATCATTGATCACTCAGGAGATCCTGTAGAAGGAGTTTATAAAACTTATATTTATGTGGAGAAGATTATTAAACAGGTAAATATGCATTGTCTGTCATACAGCATCCGAAATATTTTCAGACTGTTTTTCATAAAATTGGAATTTCCAGAGAAAACCACTTGTTTGTTTTTTGAAAATCATGGCCAGGGAGAAAGTGCCTGCTGGGAGACCATCCTGGACTATTTGCCTGGTGTTAGTTGGACACATATTTTCTTTTTTTCTCTGTTTTTGGTCAGCTCCTATCCACTGACCTTACAGAGTGGATCCTTTCATCCATTCTTTCATTTAATTGAAATACATTTAATGTATAACATTGTAAGTTTAAGATGTACAACATGTTAATCTGATACATTATCTTATTTAGTGTATATGCTCAAGGTCCATCCAAATGGCAGGATGCCCTCCTTTTCATGGCTGAATAGTATTCCACAACATACTATCTCTGCCACATTTTCTTTATTTGTTCATCTATGGACCCCTAGGTGTTTCTGGGCTGTTGTCAGTCATGTTCCAATGAACATGGGCTGCAGATATTTTTTGAAGTGAGTAGCACTATGTGTCTTTATTTCTCATCTGTCTCGCAAAGCTACTTGATGCTTCAGTACCTGTTAAGTCTAAAATGGATTACCAAAGTGCTAGTTAAAAAGTATTTGGGGGCCTCCCCGGTGGCGCAGCGGTTGAGCGCTGGGTTGCGAAGCTGCCCGCGGCCTCTGCGGCGCCGGTTCGATCCCCGGCTGCTCCCCGGCCACCGGAGGAGGGTCCCACATGGCACGCAGACCTCTCCTGCCGCCCGCTGCTCCCCTCAGCAGTGTACTTCGGTCCTTCTGCCTGCTCTGCTCCCTGCTCTGGCTCTGGTGAATTCTCTCACCCTCCCGCGCTTCTGACTGTACCCAGTGCCTGTATAAATAAATAAATAAATCTTAAAAAAAAAAAATTTAAAAAAAAAAAAAATAAATAAAAAGTATTTGGGAGAAAATGTTTATCCTAGTCAATGTTTATCCTTGCTCTGGGGGTGCAGGACATCCTGGGCTTTGAGAACACAGACCTGGAAATGAAGGATGTGGGCAGTGAAGATTCTGTTCCAGAAGAAGATGATTTAGGTGACGTTTTGTGGGACATACATGATGAACAAGAGCAAACGGAGACTTTTCAACAGGCCTCGAATTTATCCCAGGAGTTGGGATTTGAGAAAGTAAGTATTTGGAATATTCTTCCAACAGAGACCACTAAGTCAGTCACCACCTAAAGGCTGTATTCTGATTGTATTTGTACCTACATATAATCAGAGTTGCTGACTATGTAGGTGTCAGCTCCCATGACTTGATTGTCCATGTTGAGACTTGTGTTTGAGTTTGTGTCATGTGACAGATATTTGAGATTCACAAATACAAACATCAAACCTTTTGGGTTTTAGATTAGGATTTATAAAGCACATGTTCATTAGGCCATCTTCTTTAGTTTACCAGCCCAAGATCAAATAGCCAGGTAACTTGATAAAAATTGTAAGGCTGTGTATTCTTTCGGTTCTTAGAGGAATCAGACATTCCTCAGCATCTTAAAATCTAAGCAAATTAACTGAATTTGAAGTGCACAAAGAATCTATGTCCAAGTTCAAAACTACTGAATAATATTAATGTAAGAAATGAATATTTTAAAGAATATTATTGAAGCTGTCACTAACAGCTTCAATTTTTGGAACTTTTATGATTTAGACTGTGTTTATATAATTTAGACTGCTCCTGTCCTGGCTATCTCCTAACTAGGGGTTTTTGCTCACATAACTTGGCCCTAAACTTTGACTTTCCTGTCTGCAGAGTTAGAATAACTAATGGTCCCTGTATCCTAGGGTTCTTGGGTGAATTAATCCAGATAATGCACAGAAAGCACTTGGAATAATATCTGGCATGTGATAAGTGTTAAATTGTTTTTTTAAAGAGAGGTACTATCATTATTTTATAAATGAAGGCTCTGAGAACACAAAACATCTGAATATTATAAAACCCCACATGGGGTGTCTCATCCATTAAGTGTTGTCTCTCATCCACTAATTTACAGCAGTACATAGGTATAGAAGAAATTGGGGCCCATTCTTAATTTACCACTTTGGGCATATTTAACCAACCATAAAAATAAGCAGTTATGAAGGTGCTAGTGACTAAAAGTAGATTTCATTTTCTCATTTTGCTTTTCTCTAGTGACTTCACAGGGTAATTAGAAGTTGACTCTATTTATATTCTAAGATACATGTGTTTCCTCACAACAAAATCATTTTTCGTCCTAGTATTACCAGCGCCTTAATGACCTAGTGGCGGCTCCAGCTCCGATTCCACCCCTTCTTGTATCTGGAGGACCAGGTTCTGGAAAGTCCCTTCTTTTATCAAAGTGGTATGATATGCTACAATTAAATTGTTACTATAGTTGTCATCATTTGGTTACTGAATTCATTCAATAAAATGTATTATTGCATGTCTGCCTTCCATCATGGCCTGGATACAACATGAAAAAGCTAAAAGAGTCAAACAATAGATTCATGCCCTGAAGTGTATACAGTTTGGATGTTGGGAGAACAAAATGCGAAGAGAAATGTGAACATTTGTGATTGTGTGCTTAAGCGTGTAAGTCAGATTAAGGGAGTGCTGTATGAGGGAGCGGTCAGTGTGGGGTGGCATTAGGGGACTCTAGAAAGGGATGTGACTTCATTTTCAATTATTGGAATCTTAATAGTTTCATTGGGATTTTCAGTATTTGAAACAAGACAGACAAACTATTTGGAATGAAATAAACTCCAAAGAATAACAAAATAAAGGATAACCTTTACTATGAATGCAAGCCAGTTCTTGAAATCGTGGATTAAAGTTCATATATGTTAATAAATCGTTTCAGTTTCATTTACTTCATCATATTAGTTAAGCAAGTAGTGAAACTTTGCTTTCATTTATAATTATTTATATGGAAGAGTTCACATAAGTTGTTTCTTTTTCATTGCCCTTTTATGTAAAGTTATGTTTGGAAAATATTTTTGTTCTTAACAAGGAAACTGTTTTCCTCTAATAGCATTTTTTTAATGAAAGGTTAATGCTCACTTTATTTATACCTCAACCTCAAATGTATACTATTTTAGTTTACAGTTGTTCACATCAATTTGTAATTTAAATGAATCAATACTTTTCTTAAAGGTTTATTAAAAAAAATATAAAAATGGAATAAAAATTGAAGTTTCCCATGTTTATATAAAAGCAACTATGTGATTGCTGACAGGCAGTATTTGACGTTAAGTGCATTGGGAATTCTTTTCTGCTTGATGGTAAAAGAGCTTCATCAGCCTTATAAAAGTTATTTTTCTTTCAGGATTCAGTTACAACAGAAGAATTCCCCTAATACCCTAATTCTTTCTCATTTTGTGGGGAGGCCCCTGTCAACCAGCTCCGAGTCTTCCTTGATCATTAAACGATTAACGCTAAAGGTATGGTACACTGTCTCTTGGAATTATCAGAAGTTTTACTTAGATTGAGAAATTGGTGAGACTAAGCACCTGATGGTAAACTAGTTTTCACTATGACCCGTTTGTCTTGGTTTTTTATAAAGGTTAAAAGTAACACCCAGTGCATTGGGGTCCTCTTGGTAACTCAGTTTTGGTTTAAAAAGTGTGACAGTGTGACAGTGTGACGCAGTGTGACTACTTTAGTGTGGTGTGTTCTCGCCCCATAGTTGATGCAGCACTCTTGGTCGGTGTCTGCTCTGACACTGGATCCTGCTAAGCTTCTAGAAGAGTTTCCACGTTGGCTAGAAAAACTGTCTGCCCGTCATCAAGGCAGTATCATTATCATTATTGATTCTATAGATCAAGTTCAGGTAAGGAACTGTTTTCCTTTTCTAACCTATTTATACTCTCAGAAAAAGACAGAAATATCAGCAGCCTTTTAAATGATTTGTTTGAGAAGAAAATGTTGATTTATTATTTCTGCTTAATTTCTAGGGAGGATGCATATAAATAAAAAAATATACTGTATACCAGTAATCACTAGACTTTTATTGGGAAAGATCAACTGAATTTATACAATTAGCAATTGTCATTTTGACAAATTTTTAGGGCATTTACATTTCTTTAAGTGTCTACAAGTCTTCAGACACTTGTTCTTCTAGTACTCTGAGATAAATCATCCCAAAATTAGATTTCATCCTTAGTAATAATGAGAATAAGGAGAATTTTATATTACTTGGAGAGCTATTATTGGGTTGTTTTGAAGTATCTTGAATTAATAGATTGAATTTTGTTTTTATATCTTTAAGCAAGTTGAAAAGCACATGAAATGGCTGATAGACCCCCTGCCAGTGAATGTGAGAGTAATTGTGTCTGTGAACGTAGAAACATGCCCTCCAGCTTGGAGGTACGCCGCTAACATGCGTTCTTTCAGATTACGGGAAATGCTTTCAGGTACAAGGAAAGGTTTTTAATGTGTGTTTTGAGTTTTCCATATTTTTTTATAAGTGGCAGCGAGCATGGGTAGGAAAGGATGAATTCAAGGGGAGGTTAGATCTAGCCTGGGGGTGCGGGGAGAAGACTAGGACGACGCCAGGTTTCTGACTTGAGAAATAAAGCTAATCGTGGTTCCATGAAGTGACGTAGGAAATGCAAGGGATGGACAGGTTTGTGGAGAAAAGGCTGTGAGCTTTTTTTGGACACATGGTTGGTTTGAGTTGCCAGTCTTGGCTCCAAAGAGTGCTATAGGCAGAGCGCTGGGCTAGAAATAGTCAACCAGATGCCTGTTCTCCTGAAATGCAAGCTCGCTTTAACGTTTTCCAAAGGGGGGCATAGTGGGTGAATTCTGGAGGGCACTGCTTTCAACCTTTTTGGTTCCCCTATGGAGCCTTTTTAGACATTTTCTTCCTATTTGTCTTCTCCCATCCAAGAAATTTTAATACCATGTATAAACTGGATAAAGTTTCTGTATGTATTTGTTCTTTATACATAAAAAGTAAGATTTTTTTGGACCTCCCCATTGAGATGCATATGCATGTTGTAGGGTGATGAAATTCCAGTTGGATTACAAGTAACATGTGGGCAAAGGCTGTCTTTTACTGTTCCTTATAGATACCGAGAGCTACGTTCAGTGCTACAGATAACATGGAACTTAGAAATGGAGATATTTTGCTACTTTTTTGTCTAATGTATATACGATCTTGTAACAGTCTTCCTTGTGATAACTTGCTAGAAGTAATGATACATGTTGGAACTGATGAAGTATTGTTACTTAATATGACTAACAGATTAGATTTGCTTATTTTATAAAAATAATATAAAAATTCCTGTATTGATTATGTTGTGGGTGTATTGCAGCTTTAGAAGAGAATTTCTTTTTTTTTTTCTTTAAATAAAAGGTTGTGGCCAACACTTCATCTTGATCCATTAAATCCGAACGATGCAAAATCAATTATAATTGCAGAATGCCATTCTATAGACATTAAATTGAATAAAGAGCAGGTAAATATTTTAATTTTGCTTTTATTCTTTATCAGCCTTCCTAGAAAACCTTACATAAGACTTCAAGTTCAAAATAGGACCTTTCTATTGTCATAAGGAAAATTAGAGTTAATAGTAATTTTTTAATAAGATTTGCTCTTAAGCTAATTACAGATCTAGAACAAGCCATAAAAAAGATTGTGGTCTTAAGGTCTACTGTACTGTATTATATTAAGTAGGAATTTTAAAAGCAAAAAAGCATCTGCCTGCTGGCCACATCCACAGCCCCCACTCCTGGGCGTGGTGCTGCAGATGAGATGCAGGAACCTGGCACTTTCTGCAGGGACAGTTGTGGTTGGCTCTGCAGTTAAGACTCTTGATTCCAGGGTGGTTTTGTATTCTTGTCTGTTTTTGGTAAACCAATGCAGGAGAAGAAGCTAGAACGGCACTGTCGTTCTGCTACCACCTGCAATGCCCTTTATGTCACGCTTTTCGGCAAAATGATTGCACGGTAAGTGGTGCTTCTTTGACATCATCTTCTGCATGTTTTGCGTTGGCTGCAGAACGCTTCTCACCATGGGAAACCAAGAACTGATCATGCCACAAGCTCTGGGTACACTCAGATTTCTTTATTCTAACAGTGATACTAACATCCTGTGAAATGTGACTCAGGACTGAAAATCACAGCTCTTGAATTATCGGAACTTGATGTTTGTTTAATTGTCATCACACTAACCTTTTCCCTACTGGGGACTGCAAAGGGTCTCTTTACCCACATTTGGGTTCTCTGTGGAGCTCACTGTCACCTGCTTGAGGCCTCCTGAGTATAAGTGTTTTGTTTCAGGTGTCTGGAGTATCCGTAGGTTGGTATGCAGGTAGGACTTTTTAATTGTCTTTCTTCCCGAATCCTGACAAACCTTTCATTGGAAATGGATTCTTCTATGTCCGCTAGTGATTTGCCTTTAGAGAAACATTAGAAAGTTTTGCTACTTTCATCTCTCCTGTAAACTTTCACTCCACTCTGTTCACAGCCAGGGGTAGAGAAGATGAATACTTTTTTGGGGTCTGCATCAGCATTGATAGTAATCCTAGCACAACTCTTCTAGACACTGAATCTAGTATTCCTGTCTTTGACTTCCATATTTCCATCTTAAGCACCAAATTTGAAATGAAAAAATCTCCTAAAGCTTAGTGATGGTTCTAGATGGTTCTACTTCCCTTTCCCACCGTTTACAGAGTTTGGCGAAGTATTTGTCTGTTGTGGTTATCAGTAGCTGTATCGGTACAACCCAGAAGTGATTGTGACTGTCCATACGTCTCATGATGTGTGTTGGACTCATTACGCCACTTCTGTCCCTTCTCTCCTCCTCATGTCTCTGTATCTTAAAAAGAAACTGGATGAATGTGCCAGAGCTCTGGGGAGCACCTCCTCCTCTGGGTTCCTTTCAGGCTGGACAAGCACACAAGTGAACATCAACTAGATCAGTAGGAGAAAAGGCCCACTTTTAATTACACACATATGAAGAATTTACATGGCTGTGGATCCTAAAGTTATGGGATAAAGCAGGGATTTAAGTCCTGGGCTAAGGAATGGGGTAGGGGTCTGTGGTTTCGAGAGAGGAGGGGTCTCACATGATGAGGAGGAGATGACTTCATGTGACAAGACCTTGGCTCTAGATGTTTGCCCTTCCTTAAGATCGGTGTCTCTCATAAAAGTTTTTCTCCTGGAGAGGTCCCTACATCTAGGTAATCTGCGTTCTTAATGGTTATGATAGCATTGCCTCCCGGGGCCTACAGGGCTGCCACTGACCTTCGCTCCCCATGCCACGGTGATGCACAGTGAAAACACTGCTGTCAGCATTGAGAAAATCCTGTCAGATTTGGTGGGGGAGATCAATCCTAGAATTACAGGTTATTTCAAAACACCCCCCAGCATTTATTGATTTACCTTATCTTGATGTTTTCCAAATTTTGTCTCTAAACTAATTTGTATGGCTAATAACTAATAATACTTATTTACCATACTCTTCCTGCTTCCTGTATGCAGATGGCATGCTTCTGGATCATAAGACTCTGCCTTACTCACCTCTGTGTTCCATAATATGCAGTAACTGCTTAGCATTTAGTAAATCCCAGTGAATGTGTATTAAATTGAATGAAATGTTTACTGCAATAAACGTGGTGACTCCAGCAGCCCCACATAGCTGCCACTGTCCTGTACCCGTATTGCCGAGTCCCTGTTGTTAGTTGCAGTGCAAAAACACTCTTTATTTACCCCAAATTTCCCACGGATATTGGCAGTCTGTAACAAACTGTCTACTTTCAATTCCAGCAGTGCCGGGAAAGCCGGGAACTTGGATAAAATCCTTCAGCAGTGTTTCCAGAGTCAGGACACCATTTCACTGTATAGACTTGTCCTGCGGTCTGTCCAGGACTCACTGGGCAACGATCGGGAGAAGGAGCTGATGAAGCAGGTAAAGCATCACAACGAATAAGATGGGGTTGTCCTGTCTTGTGTTTGTGTGTAAATTGAGATAAACAGTGTATTTTTTTTTAATGTGTGCTTAAACGCACTTCAAGTATCCACAGGAGGAAGCTCTTAGGAAAGTGGACTTTTCCTGATTTTCATCGAGATTTTTCCATCTTGTCATATTTTTTGGCTACTCTTGTTTCCTCTTACGTGAATTGCTGATTCAAGGTCTTTACCCATTTTTTAATGACTTGTTTTCTTCTTGGTTTGTGGGATCAAGAAGAAATGTTCTGTATGCTGAATACAAATCCTTTGTTATAGAGTTTGCAAATTAATGTCTTCCTGCTTGTTTCTTATTTTTTAGCTTATAGTTTTATTCACTATGCAAAGTTTGATTTAGATAATGTCAGTTATCAATAGTTTCTTTCATGTTTATGCCTTTTGCATCTTACCTAAAAAATCCTTTGTTATCTTTATTTTTCCCTTCAAAATGTTTTAGTTTTGTTCTTTTAGTGTAAGCCCTTAACTCATTATTTCTGCTTATGTGTGAGAAAGAATCTATGTTTTAATCATTTGTCATATTTAGTTGTTTTTACTGGAGTACGTTTTGTCCACGGGCGTGGAAGGCCACCTCTCAGCTGTCACGCTCACTTATGAACCCGAGTCTATTTCTCGGCTCTTTTGTTCCAGTTTTGCCAGTTTCTGACCACTCTTACAATGTCTTCATTATTAGGTCTTTGGAATAAGCTTAGAAGTTTGGGCAAGCCCCCCTCTTTGGCTCATTTTCCACATGTCCCCTTAGAACTGGCTCAGCAAGTGCCACAGAAGTGCATTTTGGAATTTCAATTGGAGTCACATTGGGTTTAGATATAAGTTTGGGGAAAATTATCGAATAAGCCTTCTCCTCTGTGGCAAACGACACAGCTCTCCATTTGTTTAGTCATCTTCTTTCATGCTTCTGTGTAATATTCTCTCCCATTAAGGTTCTATACATCTCTATGCAGATTTCCTTGAAGACCTCTGTAGTTCAAATAAAACTTTAAAATTGTTTGTAGCTAGTGTATTCAATTTTGATTCTTGAAAATGTACTTTATATCTAGCAGTGCTTCCTGAATTCTTACAGTTTCAACCGGGACCCATTTTTGTTAATTTACCATCTTGGGGATTTCTGGGATTTTGATTTTTCATCCTTCTTCCAAACCCATAAGCATCCTTGTCTTCTGCCCATGCCTGTGGGTAATGTTTCCCTCATGATCCCCATCACTGAGGGCACAGCCCTCAAAGGGTCCGGTGTTGGCAAGCATTCTGATTCCAGCTCCTCCACCTTGGGGCTTAGGGCCTCACATTCCATCCCTACTGCACCTTGAAGACCCCACCCTTAACTTACTGGGACTGCTGCCTGTCCTCTGTGCCCCTGACCCGGGCCATAGTTCTAGGACCTAGCCCTCTGATTTTCAATCTCCTGGTCATTGTTGGCACCTGCAGAATTTCTAACTCTTTTGGCAGGTTCAGCTGCACTTTTTGAAATGATTCTATATCGTCTGATCACTAAGCATTTGAATATAGCAGAAGGCTGTTGTCTTCTACCGTGTTGCCAGAATTGGAATGCTGGCATTAGTTTTAATCATACATGTCCTGCAGTTTTAATTTTCACTAAATGTTTTTCTATATTTGTGTTATCTTTGGTATGCTAGATATAGTGAAAAGAACTATATGTATATCATATATATGGTACTATTTTATTCTTCATTAATGCCTTTTGGAAAGTGTGTTTTAATCTAAGAAATCTGTTGTTTCACTAAAGCATTTTAATTATAAGTGTGAATAAGACATTAAATAAACTTAAAAAGAATTATGGAAACTTTACTGTTAGTTATTTCTAGAGGTGCTTCTTGATCATTCTGAATTACTGTTCATTTGTTTTTCTCTCTAGATTCTGTGCCTTGTGAATGTTAGTCACAACGGAGTGAGTGAGTCAGAATTGATGGAACTCTATCCTGACATGTCCTGGGCTGTCTTGACCTCTCTTATTCACAGTTTACACAAAATGGGTTTGTTGACTTATGGGTGTGGCTTGCTGAAGTTTCAACATCTGCAGGTAAATGTTATTTTAAGTATCTTGAAACAATTTTTTTAAGCCTTTACATGTCATGCATCACTGCATACTGTATTATGCTATACTATACCATATTATTTTGAATGTTTCAATGACAAGACAAAGTTGAAATCTGAACTTTGGCATTACCTATTTTTTTACAGCGATTTTGGCTATAAGTAAAATTTGGCTAAGAGTATTCTTATGCCATTCTTATGTCATTCTTTGCTGAACTGGCTACTACGTTAAAAAGTAGTTTCTTTCTAGAAAAGAAAGAAATAATTATTTTTCAATTATGTGTTTTGATGAATTGTTGGCAGAATTATATACATGGTACTAACATAGACTGTAAGTCACTCAAGCTCTGTCATGGTCTCTCTCAGCCTTGGGCATACCTTCCCAGCTTGCCACAGGGTTGTGAAGAGAATAGAGAGGTCCTTGGTCCTTGTGAAGTACTGGACGTGATGTCTGGCACACAGTCAATGTTTAGGAGTATTCTTACCACTTGTAATGCCATGGTTTTATATATATATATATATATATATATATATATATATATATATACGGTATATGTATATAGGTATGTGTGTATGTATGTATATATATGCATGCAAATGCAAATTAATTTTTTCATTTGTGAATGAGTGTGAGATGTTAATAATTTTATAGGCTTATCTTTCTCCTTTATTGTATTTTGCTTAGATGTAATTTATTCTCTTTAATACTTTTTCAATCCACATTTAGTATTTAGAGTAAGTTTTAATTAAATGTTTGAATTACATGATTTTGAGTACTTAAAATATTAGTATAGGAATTTTTATTCTCCTAACCCATAAATATATCCTGAATTCTAAAATACTCTAATGCTATTTCTTTATATAACTATGAAACTGAAATAATTGTAAATTCTTTTTTACAAATTCTTTGTTAAATGGACATTGACTTACAAAAAAAAGACTGTAGTATTTTTTATTTTTCTCCTTAGGCTTGGGAAGCAGTGAGACTGGAGTACCTGGAAGGTCCCCCCATTATTTCTTCATATAGGCAAAAGCTAATCAATTACTTCACCGTGCAGCTCAGGTATTTACAGTAAATGTCCATGTTCTGTGACTTCTACAATACACACTGTCTCTCATTTCTTTTTTTTTTTTTTTTTGAAAGATTTATTTATTTATGCATACAAGAACTGGGGTACAGGCCAGAGATGCAGGGGGTGAGAGGATTCACCAGAGACAGAGTGGGGAGCAGAACAGGCAAACTAACTGAAATACGCTGCTGAGGGGAGCAGCAGGTGAGTCAGGAGAGGTCTGCTGCGCCATGTGGGTAGCTCCCTGGCCAGCCGGGGAATCAAACTCATGCTGCAGTGGCTGTGCACAGCTTTATAGGTTGCGTCTTAACCCCTTGTGCCACCAGGGTGGTCCCTCTTTCTCATTTCTTTCTTAGACTTTTAACGAGGCTTTTTATGGTTTACACTTTCATGTATAAAAATTTAATTGTTACCAAAAGTATTAAATCCTTTCCCTATTTTGTTAATGTCAAAAAAACAAAAGATGATTTTATAAGTCTTTCGGTTTTTTGGGTTTTTTTTCCCTTTTGCAGAAGTTAGTGAAATTTCAATAGTCTTTTAATAGTAGGCTAAAAGATTCAAACTTAGGGAAAAACCAATGCATGATCATTTCTTTGTTTTTACTCTGTTCATCTAAATATCTTTAAAATGTATGTACGTCTGTGTATATTCATGTATATATATTTGGGTCCATTGAGTGTTTTTCAATAGTTCAATTTTAGGAAATATCTTTAGAGTTTGGTTGATGGTCCCTGCATATCAATTTGTTTATTTTCATAGGTTGGGAGAGTTTCTGGTTTTGACCTAATTTTCTCAGTGTTGAGTCCATACATAAAGTCCATCCATCCATACATGTTAAATGTGTTTTCCTTCCTTCTGCCTTTGTCTGAAGCCTGTTGCAGCGACCTCGCTGCAGGAGGGTCTATTGAGTGTTGTCCTTGCTTCTCTTGGACTAGTCAGGACCGAGTGACCTGGAGGGGCGCAGATGAGCTCCCCTGGCTTTTCCAGCAGCAGGGAAGTAAACAGAAGCTGCACGATTGCCTTCTCAACCTCTTCGTGTCTCAAAACCTTTATAAAAGGTAAGACACTCATTTGCAGAAACAGATTTAAATGGTTGTTCAGCATAACGGAGAAAAATGGCATTTTAATTTAAAAAGTCGTCCCATTTCTGTGGTACCTGAAAAATAAAACACTGGGAGAAATGTTAAGACGGTGTCCTAGTTGCCACCAGAATCTACGTTTTCCAAGTAGAAAAGAGAGGATTGCTGTCTTCATACAATCAGAGCTGGAATGGCCTTGAGAGAGCTTTATATCTTCTCTTTTTTTTTATTAATTTTTAAAATTTTTTTACATCATTGTTCATTTTTAAACAATATTTGCTTCCCCCCATCCCCTCAGGTGGAGTCCCCATAGAGTTTCCTTCCCCAGGGCACCCGTGCACCATCACCTCAGTCCCCTGTGCTCCTCCTTCCCTCCCTCTGATCCTCCCTCCTCTGCCCCTGCAGGATGTCGCTGATTTATAATTGTCCGCTTTTGCTTTGTTGTGTTTTGTACTGTTACTATTTTTTTTTACACTGATGTCTTATTGGGTTCCCCTATATTCCTGCTATAAGTGAAACTATCTGATACTTTTCTTTTTCCTTCGGGCTTATTTCACTGAGCACAATTCCTTCTAGCTCCATCCACGTTGCTGTGAATGGCATGAGTTTATCTTTTTTGATTGTTGAATAATATTCCGTTGTGTATATATGCCTCAAAGATCATCAAGGAAAACATAAACAGCTGAGAGCTTTATATCTTAAACTCCCACTTAAACAGGTTTAAATGCACCCCTTCCCCCCACGAGGAGGCTCATGATGTCCGCCTCTCAGGCCTTCAGGCTTCTTTACGAGCAGCCTCCAGGTTCTGGCCGAGCTGCCTTTATAGGAAGTCTGGTCCATCTCATAGCCATGCTGCCTGCCTCTCCTGCTGTGTGTGACTTTGCTAGTGGTGGGCGTCTTTGAGCTAGCTTCTCACCACCCAGCCCCACGAGGGGTTTTCTATCTCACTTCAGAATTTAGACATTTCTCAAAATGTAGGTACATGATTTGTTTTGCCCCTGAGTGAGTTCTAATTTCTTTGTGACACCTTGTAAGTTAAGTCTGAGTTCCACCCCAATTTTCATGCTTCCTTTGAAATCAGATTCATTCTCGAGCTCTCTCATCCTGCATAGCATCCGCTACAGATGCGCAGGTTTACTTGCCTTGATGAAAGGCAATGTAAATATCATGATGGTTTGCCTGTAGTTTATTCTGGTCTAATTTCCATCATCTCTCATTTTGGGGCTGGGCCCAGATGATGAGCTGAGGCCGCAGTCTTGACTACTAACAAATTGCCAATAATAGGTTGCTATGAATTCTGGCCTCTTCACTTGATACTGGGTTTTAAAGTTTGTTTTTCATCAAATTGCTGTTATTTGTTTGCCAGAGGACACTTTGCTGAGTTGCTGAGTTACTGGCAGTTTGTTGGCAAAGACAAGGGCGCCATGGCCGCAGAGTACTTTGATTCCCTGAAACAGTACGAGAAAGACTGTGAGGGCGAGGAGAACATGCTCTGCTTAGCCGACCTCTACGAAACCCTGGGGCGGTTTCTCAAGGATCTTGGCCTTCTCAGTCAGGTAACCTAGCAGGGATACAACATGTGGGTTTTCGTGTTTACTCACCTTCCTTGCTGGAAGGTCATGTAGATTCCACTAGTGTGTCCACCAGATGGCAAATCTCAGAGCCTTTCAACTTATTTCCTAGGCTGTGGTGCCTTTGCAGAGATCTCTAGAAATTCGAGAAACAGCTTTAGATCCTGATCACCCAAGAGTGGCCCAGTCCCTCCACCAACTCGCAAGTGTGTACGTGCAGTGGAAGAAGTTCGGCAACGCAGAGCAGCTGTATAAACAGGCCCTGGAAATCTCAGAAAATGCTTACGGTGCAGACCATCCACATATTGCTCGTGAACTTGAGGCCCTTGCAACTTTGTACCAGAAACAAAATAAGTAAGATTTAGATCACTAATACTCTGGCTTTATGACAAGGAGTTAGAGACCTCAGTGTGCTTAAGTAGTGGGCTTTGTCTTGTGACTATCATTTTCCTAAGTATATTCTTTTGAATGCATGAGATTCAAATATGAATTCTTGGTCTGGGTGTTCATGGGGGCAAACAGCAAATTAGAGCTACAGATTATTATGATCTATAGATTGTGAGGACAGAGCAGGAACATGGGGTCTTGTGGCCAGACTTGCATGGAACCCCTTCCCAGACTAGCTTTGCCACTATTAAGATTGGAGGCAGCCAGCCGTGGGCCTCAGGCCAGCTCCTGATGCCCCCTGTTTTGTAAAGAAGGTCTTCTAGAAACATAGCTGTAGGTTTTCACTGCTTCCCTGTGTCCATAGCAGAGTTCTGTGTTTGGGGCATGTGACCCCAAACCTAAAATATTTATTATCTGGCTCTTTACAGCAAAACTTTGCCAGTCCCTGGAATGATAAAAAGTCTCTCTTATCAACTAGACACCGACTGAATGTCATATCTTCCTCCATCGGAAGTCATTTCTTTTGCTCCATAAGTAATACGTGTTGGAATTATTTCTTTTAATTTTT
Source organism: Talpa occidentalis (assembly GCF_014898055.3). Classification (NCBI taxonomy): domain Eukaryota; kingdom Metazoa; phylum Chordata; class Mammalia; order Eulipotyphla; family Talpidae; genus Talpa; species Talpa occidentalis. The sequence goes on from NW_023600993.1 coordinate 10,644,037, forward strand.
AGAAGTTTTTTTTTTCCACACAAGTTTTGTGAATATTGCACCAAAAATTAGCCTGTGCAGAAGAGGATAGAGCAAACTAAAATTGAAGCTTTTCTTTTAGTTAGTGTGTCCTCCACAGATTCACTGTGGGTTAAATGAGTTAAACATCTGTTCAAATGTCTGCTACATAAAAGACTACCCTTTTTTGTTCTGTTTTGTTTCATGAAGGTTTTTGTTAAAGAGTTTTAATTCCCTGTGACTATCACTTCTAGAAATGATGCTGTGTTTAATAGTAAAAACAAATGGCTTTATACTAGATGAGGGAGTGCTTTCATTTCCTTGAAGTGCGATACTTTGCACCTATGTCTTTTTGCTTGACTTCCTTTCCTTTTTTTTTTTTTTTAAGATATGAACAAGCTGAACATTTTAGGAAAAAATCCTTTAAAATTCGTCAGAAAGAAACAAGGAGAAAAGGCAACTTGGTAATGAGAGATTTCTTTTGGGTTTGGTTTTGAAGCAAAGAGGAAAAAAGTATATCATAATCAAGATGCATAAAAATACTAACATTGTGTTATTTATATTGCATGTTTAAATATTAGTATTACTGAGAAGTACAATTTAATAGACTTTCAAAAAGCAGAACTGAATGTTGTGGTAACCATTGTATGCTGGATGTGTATCAGACTATCATGTTATACACCTTAGACACACACAATATTATGTTAATATTATCTCAATAAACTGGGGAAAATTAAAAAGCTTTTCAAGTGAAAACTTCATTTGAAGGTTAGACTTTGGAAGATCAAGTTTAAAGTTGCTTCAGTTTTTTTCATTGAAGGGTTAGTAAAGGAAATACCAAAAATTTAGTGAACATTTTGTATTAGATTCAAATGCAAAGAAGTTCTTACCCTTGGGTACAAAAAATTTATTTTCATTTTTCTGATAAATCTATTTGTAGTATCTATATTTTAACTTAAAATGTTCTGAGGAACTTTTTTGATATATATTTGACATATGACCTAGCATAAATTCAGGTAGATAACATGTCAACTTGATATATTTCTCTGTTGCACTCTGATTGCTGTTGTAGCTATGGTTAGCACCTTGCTCATCACACAATCATTTTTTTTTGTGGTGGGAACAAGTAAGGTCCAATCTCTTAGCAAGCTTGGTAGTTATAACACAGTATTGTTGTCTGTATTCATTGTCCTCTGCCTTCAGTCTCCAGAACTTACTTATCTACTAGTTGCAAGTGTTCTGTGCAGTTTTAAGTACCTGATGTTGAAGCATTTCCCAATGCAGTCACTAATACCTGCATGATAGTTCAGTTTCTTGATCTTTTGGAAGGACTTTGGGATTCAGTTTGCTTTGCTAAAATGTCTTATCATTTCACAGAACATTTTTTGACCAGTTTTCAAAGGTGATGGTTTGTGGAAATATGAGTATCATCAATAACCATTAGACTAATTCAGGTGATGCTTAAAAATATAGTAATCTGCTTTAAAGGGAAGAAACAAAGGATATTTTAGTACCCAGCACATTGTTCAGAATCAGAGGCTGCACTCACTTAGTAACTGTTGTTCATATTCTGTGTTTGCTCCAGTATGGATTTGCCCTTTTACGTAGACGGGCCTTGCAGTTGGAAGAACTTACATTAGGTAAAGACACACCTGACAATGCTCGGACCCTCAATGAACTGGGTGTTCTCTACTATCTGCAGAATAACCTGGAGTGAGTACCGTGGGGTTAATGATGAAACAAGTGTGCACTTGGCCGTCTAGGTCCAAAGCTGTTTTCCATTTCTATCAAGTCAGGCTGAAACAATGGGAGGGAATGTGCTAGATCCGTGCATGAACCATGCACACAGACACACTGGCCCAAGGCCCTGGCATTGTCGCTGCTGCTTCTCTAGTAGCTGAGAAGTTCTGCAGATTCCCTAGTGTGGAACGAATTTATGACATTTATGATACTGTGCACAAGGCTTCTCAGAAGAAACTTGGGACAAAGAGAAAACAAAAGTATCAATATCTATGGCTGGTAGTTTTACTCTTGTTTATTTGAAGATAAAAGGCAAAAATGGCGTTAATATTTATACTTTCTGAAAAATGAGTGGTTTTATATTCCTTTGGCTGTCAGATAAATAAAGCAAATTTCACACATTGGATATCAGAAAAATGTAAAACTATTTAGCTCATTTCACAAAAGATTTTTTTTTAAAAGATTTATTTTTTACTTTTTTTTTTTTTTTTTAAGATTTATTTATTTATTTATTTATACAAGCACTGGGTACAGTCAGAAGCGCGGGAGGGTGAGAGAATTCACCAGAGCCAGAGTGGGGAACAGAACAGGCAGAAGGACCGAAGTACACTGTTGAGGGGAGCGGCGGGCGGCAGGAGAGGTCTGCGTGCCATGTGGGACCCTCCTCTGGTGGCCAGGGAGCAGCCGGGGATTGAACTGGCGCTGCAGAGGCTGCGGGCAGCTTTGCAACCCAGCGCTCAACCGCTGTGCCACCGGGGAAACCCGATTTATTTATTTTTATACAAGAGCTGGGGTACAGGTCAGAGGCGCAGGAGGGTGAGAGGATTCACCAGAGGCAGAGCAGGGAACAGAACAGGCAGACAACAGAAATACACTGCTGAGGGGAACAGGGGCAAGACAGGAGAGGTCTGCCGCGCCATGTGGGACAGCTTCACAGCACGGCGCTCAACCCACTGTGTCACCGGGGAGGCCCCACAAAAGATTTTTTTATTGAAAATTATTTAGTGTTAACTCCAAAGGGAGAGCGAGTTATCAAGCTCTTTTATTTGAGTTAGGTCTGATAATTTTAAAAATATAGAAGGTTTGTTTTGGAGAATAATTAGGGGTTTGTCTTTAGAAGTGAGTGGAGAGCTGAGGACACAATTGGGGTGCTTTTGGTCCTCAAACTCATCGGTCTACATTTTTCTTTTCTAGAAATGGACAAGAAAGGATGGGGGGCCAGAGAGAGAGAGGGTTTTGAGCTTAATCCTTTATCTCACTTGCTTGGACTTTTGAATAAAAATGCCTCAGTTCTTTATCTAATTAGGGCTAGGGAATCTGACCTCTAGGAAATAAACTATTTCAACTATTCTGGGTTTTGTTCCTAGAACAGCGGACCAGTTTCTGAAGCGTTCCTTAGAAATGAGGGAGCGAGTTCTGGGCCCAGATCACCCCGACTGTGCCCAGTCTTTGAATAATCTGGCTGCTCTCTGCAATGAAAAGAAGCAGTATGGGAAAGCAGAAGAACTTTATGAAAGAGCCTTAGACATTCGGAGAAGAGCTCTAGCTCCTGACCACCCTTCTTTGGCTTATACTGTGAAGCATCTCGCAATCCTATATAAGAAAATGGTAAGGTTCCTGGGCATGCTTACATGTGCTTTATAACATACCAATTAAGCTCTGTTTACTGTTTGCAAAATCTTCTGACCCATAGATTATTTACTGTGAGCTGTAAAGTCAGTGATTTAATTTTTATTTTTTTATTTTTTTTTCAACAAAATAGCCATAATGATATTTCAGATAACTAAGACCTTCCCTCTTGTTTTTTTTTTTTTTTACTCATCACCCTCCCTTATCCCATTCTCTGTGTAGATGTCTAATATTTTTTTTTAATAATAAATTTTATTTTTATATTCCCCATACAATTGCAACCCCCCCATTTTGACCCCAATCCCTCCCCTCCCGCCACTCACCCTCCCAAAAGTGTCTCTGGTTCATAGATTTTTGTTGATTTTGATTTTCACTTTCTTATAGTTATTCATTTTCCTGGTCCCTTATTTAAGTTTTCTAGATTCCTGCTATGAGTGAGACCATCCGGTATTTTTCTTTTTCTTTCTGGCTTATTTCGCTGAGCATGATCCCTTCCAGCGCCATCCATGTTGCTGCAAATTGCTTGTGTTTATCTTTTTTGAATGCTGAGTAATATTCCATGGTATATATGTACCACATCTTCTTGATCCAGTCATCTATTTCTGGGCATTTGGGCTGTTTCCAAAGCTTAGCTATTGTAAATAGTGCTGCTATAAACATAGGAGTGCAGGTGTTCTTTGGAATGGATGTTTCTGTGTCCTTTGGGTAGATACCTAGGAGTGGCATTGCTGGATCATATGGAAGCTCTATGTTTAGTAGGTCCAGAAATCTCCACACAGCTCTCCATAGTGGTTGGACCAGTTTGCACTCCCACCAGCAGTGCAGAAGAGTTCCTTTTTCTCCACATCCTTGCCAACATTTGTTGTTGCTAGTTTTTTAAATATGTGCCATTCTCACTGGTGTAAGATGGTATCTCATGGTAGTTTTAATTTGCATTTCCCTGATGACAAGTGATGTTGAACATTTTTTCATATGCCTGTTGGCCATTTGCATTTCCTCTTCCGAGAAGTTTCTTTTTAGCTCTTCTGCCCATTTTTTGACTGGATTATTTTCTTTGTTGTTGTTGAGTCTCATCAGCTCTTTGCAGATTTTTGTGGAGTGATTTAATTTTTAACAAATAGCTGAGTAGGACATTTAAAAATACTGTTTCATACTTAAAGTACTGGTTTAGATTTGTTAAAATGTATTCTAAATACAAATGCATTTATCAGCATTCTAATTAAACCTTATTCTTATACTTCAGAAGTTCTGAAATTCAACAGTATTACCTTCACTGTGTTAAGCAGCCATAATATATAGCAGATCACCTATTTGTCAGGGATGAAGAAAGTATTTGTGTGGATTAAGTGAAGATTTTAATTTCACTCTCTTCTGTGCCAACAATTAAATGTAACCATTCTTCACCATAGGGCTCTACTTTGAGTGATGTTGGGAATTTTTTTTTTACAAAAAAAGGCAGTGTTTATTATCTCTTTTCTCAGAAATAACCAATACTGACATTTTTCATGAGTGTTTGTTTGTTTTTTAATTGAAGCAACATTGGTTTACAACCAGTTATGGGATCACATCCTTCAGGTGTATGTCATCACACCACACCCACCACCGAGGCCTCGACAGTCCTCATAGTCCACTGTGCTCCCTCCCCCTCTGCTCTCCCCCGCCCTGCCCTTCTATGGGAATCTCAATTCTACAGTCATATTTCTAGGGCTTGTTACTGGTTTTGTCTGACTCTGTTTTGTTTCTCTATATTTCACATATTAGTGACACACCCTCTAGTATTTGTCTTTCTCCTGGTTTATTTCACTTAGCACATCTCCTTCAGTTCTGTCTTGTGTTCAAAACTGAGTAGTATTCCATTGTGTATATAGATGAAATTTTTCTAATCCACTCCTCTGTCTAAGGGCATGTAGGCTGTTTGCATGCTTGGCCATTGTAAGATGTGCTGTGATGAAGATAGGAGTGTATAGATATCACTTCAGATTTGTGTTTCTGCAATTTTTGGTTAAATATCTGGGAGTGGAATTGCTGGGACATATGGTAGATCTATTTTTAATGTTTTGAGATATTTTAATATACTGTTTTCCATAAACAGTCTACACGCCTGCCAACAGTATGCGAGGGTTCCTTTTTGTCCACATCTTCACTAACACATGTTGTTTCTGGTCCTTTTTGACATGGGTCCTTCTCACAGGTGTGAGGTGGTATCTCACTGTGGCTGTGATTTGAATTTCCTTCATGATACGTGATAATGAGCATTTTTTTTCATGTGCCTGCTGGCCATCTTTATGTCATCTTTGGAGAAGTGACTTTTCAACCCTCTGTCCTTTTTTTTTTTTTTTATGTTTGCAATTTTTGTAGCTGTTTTTCCAAATAAATAATGCCAGAGAAGTCTGCTTTCACTTCATTTAGGGTGGTTTCAGGGCTGTGGAAAGTGGATTTGGACTTTGTGGGATGCTGCTTGGTCATACTGACACTGAAGTTGTTGTTTTAGTGAGAAGGACCCATTGTTGCTGCCCAACTTTCAAGTAAAAAAAAAAAAAAATTAGAAAACTCTAGAAGGATTTGGTAGGCAATGAGTTCTTATTTTGATGACACTCTATATGATGTATAGTAGCAAACCTACTTTAACTGGCCTGGTTTTACTTCACCAGAAACTGAGTAATGACGGGCAGTCCCAAAAGGCTTTCTGAGTTATGAGAGAAAATGCTTTATGTTCAGTTATCCTACAAATACTTTATTACATTTCAGTTATCTATAAACTGAACCGTTAAACTGGGAGGAAAGCGCCTGAAATTTTCTCCGTCAAAATTACTTTTTCATACAATTTTGATTTATGGAAAAAGCTCTGATCAGATAGTATTTATTGCTTTAATATTTTGTTAGATTTCACTTTTGTTTTTTAGGGGAAGCTTGACAAAGCTGTACCTTTGTATGAGCTGGCGGTTGAAATTCGGCAGAAATCCTTTGGCCCAAAGCACCCTAGTGTAGCTACTGCCTTGGTGAACCTAGCGGTTCTCTATAGCCAAATGGTAAGTTCCCACACTTTAACTCTTCATGAATGAATGACATTAAGAAATGTAAAATATAGGTAAACATGAATTAGATGAGGCACAGTAATAATAATTAAAGGAATTTTAAGTGATCTGTTCTCCTTCCTTTAAGTACTTATAAATTATTGAAGTTACATTTGTAAGGGCCCTTCCTTTTAGTGTAAAACACCGAGTCTTTAGTTTATGGCAGAGGCTTAGTCTTGTCAATTCTGGACTCCATCTCTATATCTCAAATTGTCTTTAAGCTGTGGCCCGTGAGGGGTGATAAACAGGTACCATGCCCACTGAGCCATAAACAGGTTTGTGTTTGTATTATTGTGTGAAGTCAGTGGTTACCAAGTTAGGTTGAAAAAAAGTTTTTTTGTGACTTCCTACTATACTGCTTTTCCCATTATGATTAATCATAAATTAATCTGTCTAACCCCATGTTTTAGGATAATAACATTCTAAAAGGGCTTACCCATATAGATTGGCTTAGTCTAGAATACATTAATAATCATTTCAGAAATCCAGTGTGTTTAAGTGAGCTTTATTATTTTCTTTTTAAATAAGAAAAAACACATTGAAGCCTTGCCATTATATGAAAGAGCATTAAAGATTTATGAAGACAGCCTGGGCCGGATGCATCCTCGAGTTGGAGAAACATTAAAAAATTTAGCTGTGCTTAGGTAAGAATTTTTTCACTTTCCTCATCCAGCCAGTACTGCCTTTTAGAACAGCTTTCATCTGACTCAGAACAACACAAAATGTTCATTGTGGCATGTTTTTTTCCTTGGAGGGGTTTTGGTTGATTTACTTCAAGAGATGCTAACCTAGTGTCCAGAAGCAAAATGAAGTCTACACAGTGTACCCTGAAGCATGGTTTATATTGGCAACAGCAGACCCTGGGGGGACATGGGCAGTTTGCTCAGCGCTAATTCACCATAAAGTACATGTTGACATTTGCTTTATTTACCTCAGCATGCAGAGAATAACTTCCCTTAGCAATGTCATTGCATGCATTTTAACCCTGTCTTGATGGTGACCCTATGAGACATCAGAGGATCCAGAGAGTCCAGATAGGAGGAAGAGCTTAGATACTGTTGTACTGGTCTGCCTGAGCGAATACACTAGAAAAAGCCAGGGGGAAAGTGAACAATTATTCACAATTTGTTTTTCTGAATCCTGTAGGGCATGTAGAATTGTTAAAAGGTTAGATTCTCATTTTAAGAATTTTTTTCTCTCAAAGTTATGAAGAAGGGGATTTTGAAAAAGCTGCTGAGCTATACAAAAGGGCAATGGAAATAAAAGAAGCAGAAGCCTCACTTTTGGGTGGAAAAGCTCCTTCTCGACACTCAAGTGGAGACACCTTTAGCTTAAAAACCCATTCTCCTAATGTTTTCCTTCACCAAGGACAAAGGTAACAGCAGCTATTACAATTCATTGCAAATGCACCCTAGGATAAACTCTTAGGAAACATTTGGAACATTAGAATTTAAACTTTATTAAAAAAACGTTTTTAAGAAAATTTATTTTTATGTTGTGTGATTTTTAACTGATGTTTGCTTTGTATGATATTTGTATGAAATTATATTGGACTATATTGAAAGTTGAGTCATTGTCTTTTTTTTTTTTTAAATAGAGGCATGTTTATTTATTTATTAATTATATTTGTTTGTTTGTTTTGTTTATACAAGCACTGGGTACAGTCAGAAGCGTGGAGGGTGAGAGAATTCACCAGAGCCAGAGTGGGGAGCAGAGCAGGCAGAAGGACTGAAGTACACTGCTGAGGGGAGCAGTGGGTGGCAGGAGAGGTCTGCGCACCATGTGGGATCCTCCTCCGGTGGCCGGGGAGCAGCCGGGGATCGAACCGGCGCCGCAGAGGCCGCGGGCAGCTTCGCAACCCAGCGCTCAACCGCTGCGCCACCGGGGAGGCCCTCATTGTCATTTTTTTTTTTAAAGATTTATTTATGCATACAAGAACTGGGGTACAGGCCAGAGGTGCTGGGGGCAGTGAGAGGACTCACTAGACACAGAGTGGGGAACAGAACAAGCGGATTGACTGAAATACACTGCTGAGGGGAATAGCAGGTGAGATAGGTCTGCTGCATCATGTGGCCAGCACCCTGGCCTGCCGGGGATCAAACTCGTGCCATGCTGCAGTGGGTATGGGTAGCTTCACAGCACTGTGACTCAACCCCTTGCACCAGCAGGGAGGCCCTGTCATGTAGGTTTTATTTAAAAGAATGACCTCTCCAATCGCAAGGGATTGGAGACATGTAGGGAGCTAAGGTGACACGGAGAGCTGGTCATGAAGAGTAGTCGGTCTCTGTTCACAAGGGCTGGCAGAGCAATCAAGACAAGAGTTAACAATCCCATTCTTTTCATCTCTCAACAGCTGCTTTAGCCTCATCATTCCTTGTCTTGCTTTTCAGCAGTAGCCTGGCCCAATTCTCTACCTCAAAGAAAAGTTTCGAGGAATAAAGGGATCGTGTTTATGCAAGGCTTGCCTGTCTCCTGTAAATGAGCTCATAAAAGGTATCTGACTTGTTTGCTGAGCTGTCCACACTGTGTTGCTTTACTGTGTGTAGTGTCTGATGTCCTCAATGTGTGACAGACCGAGCTCTTTGGCATTCTTTGAGCTTCCCCCAAATATGGACTTGACATGCTCCTTTATCTCTTTCAAGCGGCCTTTAAGAGCTGTCTCTACACTTATCTCAAACTCTCATTAGTTGCCATTTTATATTGAAAGTTCAGTATTTTTTATAAATATTGCCACATTTTGGATATAGTTTTGTATCATTTATGTATTTATATGTAAAATCTTCAATTTTAATACTTGTAAGAGTCCAACATATATTAATTGTAAAGGTAAAAGATGTAATAACCATATTTTGCTGTTTTAAACTACTAATAGTTTAATTTCAAGTTCTCCGTTTCCCTCTCCAGTTTATTCAAGAGGGTTATATTAATTCATTGAACATTGTAAAAAGATTTGAGTATTGTGAATACTTGCTGAGTATCTTATTTAGCTTGAGCTTTGATGGCTCTAAAGGGCTTTAATCAGTGTTCTCTAAGGCCTGGTTCCTCACATGTGGCCTGTGAACATGGACTCCAGCTGAGAGCTTATTAAAAATGCAGATTCTGAGGCTCTCCCCAGACCTTCATAATCAGAATCTGCAGTTTTGCTAAATCCCTAGGTGATTCATATGCACGTTTGAGAGCAATGATCTAGGACGCTATACTGGCGGCTTATGTTAACATACTTAGGCTAACATACTGACTTAAACGCTAACAGACTGCACATTTGGGGCTCTCTGAAACTAGTTTTTAGAGCTTTACTAACACTTCCTCCCCAGACATACAACTTAGACATCCGTACCTTCAAAACAAAAAGAAAAAAATCACCAAAGTATCAGATTATCATAGTAACAGCCCATGAATAGTGTTCTTTATTGGTTTCCAAACCATTGGGAATTGATCTCCACTAAGGCTTTCTATTATTGGTATGCAGCTCCAGAGAAAACCAGTTTGTCAGCTTTGATTTAGTGAACATGCTCAGAGAAAATGGTATTTTGGGATGAATAAATACATGTCAGTCACAGCAGAGGCAATTTAGGCCTTTTGCCCACCATCCAGGACAAATCCTTGCCAATATCTGGTTCCCTGAGGAACCACATTGAAGTTAAGTCTTCGGAAGGAGCTCTATGATGGGTATGATCTACCCATCTATTATCATAGATAATAGCTTATATTTATACTTTGCTCTTTAAGAAAGTCGTCTGACTCCAGATACAGGTTCTACAGATGCACCGATTTTTCTTTGGTCTCTGCAAATATATAATTTGTACTTCCTAAAAGTACCTTCACCTGTCTATCCATGGAAAAAGTGCTCTTTTATTTATCTCTGTCTTGTTTTGAACATACGGTTCACATGTTTACATACTTTTCCAGTGTCTATATTTCAGTTTGATGTCATCAGGAAACATTTGAGAAGATATTTTTATTTTACAGGATAACTATTTAAAATTTACTACTGGCTTGGTTAATAGTGGTGGGCTATTTTCCTGTAGAGGGCAGTTCCAAACAGCGCGTAGAGTCTGCCAGCTCTAACCACCAGGTTGTACCTCTTGTCCTTTTGTTTTGAGGACACATACTACTTTATTCTCCATGGCCTCAGCAAGAGACCCTGAGGACTACTAGAAAGAAAAGGATTATTGCAGCAAATTAGTCCTTCCTCCCCACCCCTCCAAAAAGGCCAAAACATTTCAAAGGCTAAATTTTCAATAAGGTTTCTAACTGCCTGTAGTCATCCTTTGACGTTTCCTTACTAGAATGAAACATGAGTTTCAGGAGAGCTGTTGATTCAGTCCAAGGTTGAGGGCAACTGGCAAATTTGTATTATCAAAAAGTGTAACAGTGAAGATTAAAACTCAATTGATGTTACCTTATTTTTGTTCATTTCAAAACGATTTTTTTTAATTGCAAGGGAGAAATTTGCCAAGGGAATAGGTTTAAAAACAGGAAATAAAATATAGACCAGTTCAGTTTCTACATGTTCTTCATCTTGGCCATGAGATCTTCTAAGCTTTCACCAGAATCTTCCACTGATACCTCATGTACAGAATCTTCTTGCTATCAACAAATGAAGGAAACAAACAAAAAAGCACTTAAAATTCTTGATACTTAGGAATATATATAATCGGTTCTAACCATGTTCAATAAATTCACAGAATAAATTTTCTCTAATAAATATGCCTTCTAATTTTTAGAAGAGACAGTCTTTCACTTTACTCCCCCACCCCAGTCTCTTGATTTACAAAGCAGTGATTTTAATATTCTTGAGATCTCTACCAAAGTGGTATTTTAAGTAGCATTATGGCTAAACTACCAATATAAAAAAAAATGATACACTCATTTAATCAAAATCTATTTCACTTGAGCCATTAATCAGTAAACAAAACTATTTTATATTTATATTTTCAAATAGTTTAAAATGTGCTGTGCATGTCTATATTCACACTGCTTAACTCATACATCTGAATGCTGAGTGCCAAATGTCTAAAATGGGAACCACAGCAACGGTACTTTTTATTTAAGAGGGTGAAGATGAAGGAAGACAGATATTTTCTCTCCTATGATATTAGGGCAAATCAGATTTTAGATGTACCTTTTTGGGAATTGTATATGCCACTGTAATTCCTTCTGGTAAGTCAGGAACTGGACCTGAAGAATTTTTCAGTTCCTCTTCAGAAACCTCAGATACCAACTCTATACCTATAGAGTTAAATTTGACCTTTTAACGGTTTTTTTTAAGGAACTTAATAAGCAATATTCAATATTTATATAATCTTAAGTATAACTGCATCCCCACCCATAAGAGATTTTGTTTCATGCTGCCATTCCATAATCTATGAAAGGGTCCCTACCCCACTCATTGTCTTCATGCACTATTTCTTCCTCTTCTTGAACAACCTCCTGTTTGGGCAGTGCTGCCACCTTTTTCTGTAGAAATCAAACGGTAGCAAAGTGTTTTTTCATTTTTAATTCTCTCAAGCAATAATCAAGAATTCAAACAGTTTATCTTATTAAAAACCAGAAAGGACAGTGAACAGAATTTGTGAAGCACAATACATAAATTGAAACTAAAAATCTAAAATCCATTTATCTTGTATAGTAAAATAAGTATTTTTTTTAAGTTACTGTCCTATGCAATGTGATCTTTCCTACATTCTGACAGGTTGACTTATACCTTGTATTCTTCCTGCTGCTTCCTGCAATTTCTGTCATCACACTGTGGATTTGGCTTCATGGACATAGTAGGGAAAAAATCCTGCATTGCATTGTATCCAAGGTAAAAACTAACAGTACCAAAATTTAACAGAAACCTAGAAAAATTAAAAAAGTGGACTTAATTAAAACCATGAAAGTATTAGAAATAATTAACTTGTTTAAAAATTGTTTGGAGGTAGACAGCAACTTTTGTAACAAGCAACCTAGAAATCAGAAACTTTTTATCTTGTTTACAGGGTCTGGCTCAACTAGTATGAGCTGCCTAAATGCAGAAAAGATAAGATTATTCCATTTCAGAGAATGCATTATTTATTTTTGAACTTCTAATAAGGAGAAAATGTTGACAACTGTGTCAACGACTTTAGGAAACAAACTTCAGAGAGGCTAAAATCTACTAAGTAAAACCCCGTGGAGAAATGAATCTTAGAAATCTCTGAGATGGTACTAAATCTAACTATCTTACTATAAAATTTATTATCTTAAATGTACAGCTCAATAAAATCTTATAAGTTTTCACTCATTAAGCACTATGAGATCAAAACAGAGTTTTTTGCAGCATGCCACAAAGCCCCCTTCTGCTCTCTAAGTCAAAAGAAATTCAAAAAACTAGACATAACTAGTAACTCCAATATTTGTGCTGCTTCCTAAAACATATTTATCTTTATCAAAAGTAAACAAGACTAGTCAGCAGCAGTAGTCCTCACTCACTTTAACACGTTTTGGACGAGGATCCCAGCAACCACCCCCATAGTGGTGGGGAGACTGGCCGCACAAACCCCTTCTCGTTTCAGAGTCTTTTCGTCAATATTTGCAGCAACCACAAGTGGAGGAGCACACTGCATGAGAAAGAAAAAAAGGCATTTCAAAGGAAAGGGAGAAAAGTAGATGTTTCAAATAGCATTTCTTCACAGTCCAGGTTTGTTTTTTCTTTGAATTGTAATACAGCTTCTTTGATGCCCCTAGGAACTCTAATACTTAACAGTAAAAAAGAGCCCAAAATGCAGGCTGCCTACCGCAAAACATGCAGATTCTCCAGGAATGATGAGCTGTATATGCCCTGAAACTGCATTTTCACTGACACCTGATTCCATCCATGTCTGTCCAAGTTCATTACAAGCCTTAGCAGAAGTAGATGAAAACAGAAGAATAAGACCAAGAAATAATTTACCAAACATTCTTTTGTGTTTAACTAAATGAATTATCAAGGATTTAGAAAATTAATTTTCAGACCAAAAGAGGAAAGTTGTAAGTAAGGAATCCCTTGGCAGTTGCCATTCTCTCTTAAAAAAGTAACCTGACAGCATCCAAGTAAGCAATCAGTAAGTAGCTATCTAACTAAACTGAGCCATAGCTCACTGGCTATCTTATTAATGTAAAAATTAATTTTTCTAAAATAATTTCAGCAACAAAGAAATGTAAACTGTTATCTGAAAAGTTAAAACCAATAATTAAAGGAAAAAATTCAGTTATGTTTTTGAAAAAGCATGTCTGTAGGCAATTTACAATATTTATAGATTTACTTAAAGTAAAAAAATTAAGGCCAATGCTAAGAATAACCAGTATTATAAGATATGCATTTATTTAAAAAAATCATACATCAGAAGTTTCCATTTTCTAGTTCTCCCTGTTGGCATGAGCAAGAGTAGGACAGGAGTGCATACCACCGCCAGCAAGGCCAACAGGCCCCCGCGCTATGGGTAAGTTTCAAAAGAAGGCTAAAGGTACATTAAAAGTAAACACAGCACACTGTGAAAGGGTTTAGACACAGAACTATTTTTTGGATGGGGAATATATACCGTCAGGCTGTATGGGACCGTGTGTAAGTCCTTAAGTACAACACCTCGCACTATAGGAATACTCACTGTATTTATTGTCATTCGAGCTTCAAAATTGTCCACGCAGCTAAGAACTAGGTCAACAGGTTTTCCCTCTTCCAATCCACCATTACTAGGCAAAGAAAAATTTTTTTTAAAAAAAAAATCAGGACACAAAATATATCCTAATTATTTTTCAGTCACATTTAATCTTTCAGTAAATGTTTAAGTATAATTAAGACACAGTGTTTAATAGTAAAGATTCAGTAACTATTACAGAAATTACCATTTTTCTAACAAATTTCAGATTTAACATTCATTCATGTTCACTACAAATGTAAATGTAATAAAAATTTAATAAAATACTTCACTGTTGTTAGAAAAGTTTTTACAGAAAACCACTTTCAGATAGAAAAATAATCTAGAACACATAAGTCATAACTGAGGATAACTTATTATATCATTATAACAAGGTTTTGTTTCTGGTTTTTATTTTGCTGTTAGTATTTTTTTTTTTTTTTACAATACACTTAACTACGTTCCTAACACATAAAATTATGCTAAAAATGAACTATTTTAAAAACATATGTCAGTCTACCAATTCACTGAATTAATCATGAGTAGATATTCCTAGTAATACTTATTAATTGAGCTGGACATTGTATAAAATAATTAAGATTTTACCTTATTCTATTCATGAAATGTTGAAAGTTTTCTACTGTGGTTATATTGTAGTTGTGCACTTCAAAAACAACATCAGGATTAATGTTCCTAAGAGGCAAAAAGGAAATGATTTTAAAAATTACTAGTAGGATAGTAAGAGAAAGCAGGAAAAAGACTAAAAGAATTAAAGATCATTTAACAGAGGTTAAAGAAATAGAATTCAAGTTATTCAGAGAAAATCCAATAATTTCCCAGTATAAGTAAATCAAATCAGCATGCCCTATGTCTTAAGCAGTCATGTATGTCAATTATTTCTCAATATGAGGAAAAGAAGAGCAAATTCAAAATCGTCTTTTGTCACCTCTTTTGTCACTTCAGGGACTAGGTTCAAAATGTGTGGAAGGACTGCTAAAATGTTCCCACCATCTATGTGCTGGGAATTAAGCCTTTGTCGCCTCTGCTAGCTACAGCTCAGTTTGACAAAAAGACTTCTTCATTCATATTCAAGTCAGCAAAAGTACCTTTGGGGCCACAAAGAACCTCTGAAAGTGAGGGTTGGCAAACTATGATTGTCAGGCCAAATCTGACCTGCTTGCTACCTGTAGTGTAAGGTCTGAACTAAGAATGGCTTTTACATTTTAATGGTTACAGGAAAAAAAAAAGTGAAAGAATAACAATAGTTTACAACATGTGAATATTATATGAAGCTTAAATTTCACAGTCCATAAATAAAGCTTTATTGGGGAAGCCATGCATATTCAGCTGCCATCACTTCTCAGCCTACAGCTGTCATCACTTCTCAGCTACCAAGCTTAGCAGTATCGACAGAGATCACCTCAAAGCATAAAATACTTATTAGCTATCCCTACACAGAAGACGGTGGCCAACCCAGATCCAAAAGCTAAGAGAATTCTGTGTATAAGTGAAACCTGCATTTAGAGAGAAACATCTAGATCCATTCATACATTAGGGTAAGTCATACAAATACACAAAGTCAGATTTCACTCATGGTCTTTGTTATTCCATTTACCTCAAAGTATGTTCTGCTGCTTGAACTTTACTCAGTCCTGCCTGATGGGGTTGGAAGAAAAGTCTATTCATATTGGCCAGTTCCACCTTGTCATAGTCAAAGAGTAGCAACTGAAATTAAAAAACAGGGGTCTTCTGTTGAAAAACATACTGAAGCCCAACCTAAAAACAACAAAGACAAACTAGTGGACTTCACATTGGATGGGTTTAGCAATTCGATAGTAATCATATTAGCTAACTCTAAAACACTGGGTGCCATGTATTAGCTCTTTTAATGCTCTATGAGGTATAGACATAGGTACTGTTATCCTCATTTCAGAAATGAGACAACTTGAGGACTTGACCCAAAGTTACTCAGCTAACATGCAGTGGAAATGGAATTCAAATCCAGGCCTTCTCAATCTAGTATCTGCACCCCAACCCAGCAATGTACTGTTTTATCTGTAAATGATTCAGAGAAATTAATGTTCATTGCAATTTTAAAAAATTGTGTAAACATCTGACTTCATTCCAATTTTTTGCTAAAAGCCAGGAACCTATTAGATAAATGTTTTAAATAAGATAAAACAAATGCTGTAACTTAAAATTATAGTTTAATATGACTCCTTTTATGACTAGGACACTATATACCCATGCCTTGGCAAAAAGATCATTCCAAATGGAATTAGTAGCCAGCTGGTCAGCTTTTGTTTCCTGTTATATATTTAGATATGATAGCATTTGTCACTCACACAAACACAAATTTTAAAGTGTTCAAAAGATCCCATTTCTTATCAGAACAGGTTGGACCCAAGGATTTCAAGGCATCTTCCTTGATCTAAAATTCTATGATTTTGTAATACAATTCTCAGCACCCTATATTTTAACAATAAAAATAAGAACAGGATTTTTCTACTCCATGCAGAAGCTGCAAAAAAATAAACTCAGCCGCTAACAATCAAACTGGGTAACCCTTTAATATCTTGCTAAAAAAGCACTTAGCCATCTATGATAATTTTCCAAACTTACTTCAGAGTTTCCAAAATATGTTTATTTAAGTTTATTCAACAGTGTTTATTAGGTCAGGCTAAGTATTAAATTTGAGTTTAGGCCTCATGGCTGATTTATGAGTAAATTGCAATAAATCCTAAATTTGAGGACAGGATTCAGGAAACCCTAAATTTGATCCCAGGTATGTCAGGGTAATAATGTCAGCTACACACTACTGTTGACTGACTTCTGTAAACCTCCTAAAAGCCTTTAAAATGTTAATGAACACCATTATTATTTTGGGGCTGGCCTGTTTGGATAAATTAGTACCAACTTTGAGGCAAAGACAACTTTATGCAAAGAGAAACCTTTTTTATAAAAAATTTGAAGCATGAGTAGACTAACATTAAAAAGCACAGATGAACTTTGTGGGAAAATGCTTGCTTTATCAAAATGATAAAGCGAACAGAATTGTGGAAAGCTTATGAACTGAACCACTATATAACATACATCATAGATGCTGGTTTTATAAATCTAAGATTGGTAGACTGATTTCTGAGTTCTCTTTCCTAATCACAATCTAAATCAATTTTAGACATAAGTAAAAAAATGTGTGAGTTAAAAAAATTGGAAGTAGTCTCCAGGTCAATTTTAAAAATATGCTAGATACATACTTTCTATTCTGTCTTATAAAACATATTTGTTAGAGGTTTCGGTTACCTCAATAAAAATAAAAATTTTTTTGAGGTTTCATTGTTTCACTCACACACTTTTATGAATTTACTAGCATTCTTAAGTTTCTATATCTGAAAGACAAGTCCAAACTGCTTATATATTACCCTGAAGAAAATATATATTATAAATAATTATTATATATAATTATTAATTATATTATTATAGCATATATATTATATATTACCCTGAACACAATTAGGTAGTCCTTGTTTAATATACAGTGATATCAGCTTCCATTTCAATGTGTTTATGTCTTAAGCCCCTTGGGTAGGAAGAACAATCTGAAGAAAGGTACTGCAAATTGCTAAACCATTAGTAATGAGAAAAAACATTCTCTTTTGTACCTGATCCCTCCAGAGTGAGCAGGTCCCTATACGACAGGCAAAGAGAAATGCTTTACCTTCCCGATGCCACATCTTGTCAGCATTTCAGCAGTCACGCTGCCGACTCCACCCACACCTACCACTGCCACGGCAAAGGTGCGGATTTTCTATGAAATGCAAAATTAGGTATGTCTTGGTTAATAAATCTTCATCAGAAATGATTTTCATTTGCTGAAGTCATCTTCAAAAACACGGAAAGGTTTATCATACCTCATAGTCGCTTACAATTCCCATTCGTTTCAAGGCCATCAGGCGGCTTAAAACAAAGAAATAACGTTTTAAGGTTTACAATTTTCTAATAGATAAGTCTACATCATCATAGAAAATAAATGCCAAAACTCAGTCATTACTAATCCTTTAAAAGAGGAGAAATCTTTCGGCTGGCTCTGATATTATCAGATAAAACCCCTAGACAGCTGTAAAAACACTGAAGCCAGAATACCCTGTGTAGCCTGCAAACAGGATTTTTTTTTAAAGCTCCTCAGATGTTCCAATGTGCAACCAAGATTGAGACCTATTGACTTAAAATGTTAAGTGTTTAAATGAGAATGGGTCATTTAAGTGAAATCTGAACATTTCCTTTGCTGAGTATTTATATATATGTAATGTTTAACACTCAGATTTAATGTTTAACATCACAATAATAGAATTCTATTTACTTGTGGTCTCTGCCCATAAGGGGGGACGTTTACTTTTAGCAAGCACTAATCATACGCAAAGGAAGTTAAGAAGTACTTTACCTAGTTATTGCTAGCCTGTTCTGGCATCTTCTTCAATGTTTTGATTTTTAAATATTTATGTAGTTTAAAAATCTAGACGATTCCCACTCATTTACACTTTTAGAGTCAAATAGCTCTACCAGGCTTGTTAGGAAATTCAGGGGTCTTTTGGCCCGCCTCCCATTTTTCTCTCCTTTCTCACCTTCAGCTGTTACCAAGTATCTCTAAATAACACATTAACATTGTTATTTCTTGATTTTAAGTTTTAGGCATTCCCTGAAGACTCCACTCCTACCTTTGGTCCCTACAACACACAAATATTTCCCATCATACCAGCCTCTTAGTATTGTGAAGTGGTGCTTTTGGCCAGCTGTTATTACTGTTCACAACTGGGCAATGCGGTATATCAAAACTTGCCCTTTCCTGTAAAATTCTCATCCTTGAAATGAACACTTATTTTTCCACTTAGGCTTAATTTCCTGTGTATTTTCACAAACTCAACCTCAGTTGTTGAAAACTTGTTTAAATATAGTCACACGCATTTGATGTTTAAGTCAGTTTTACCTTCTTAAAGATTTGTCTACTGGGATCCTCTGACATGCCTCCATCTACAGACTTACATACGCACAACTTAGTTT
Organism: Talpa occidentalis; assembly: GCF_014898055.3. Taxonomy (NCBI): domain Eukaryota; kingdom Metazoa; phylum Chordata; class Mammalia; order Eulipotyphla; family Talpidae; genus Talpa; species Talpa occidentalis. The sequence goes on from NW_023600993.1 coordinate 10,663,175, forward strand.
AGGTTGTTTAAAAAATACATATATATTCAGACCCTAAGACTTTCACTGATAGGTCATCAATAAAACCTTTTTTTAAAATGCAAGCTTTCCTATCTTTAAAGGGAAAGAGCAACAATAACAGACAGTACTATTATCCCCATATTACAGTGAGAAAGCAGAGAGGCTCAGACCTTCCCCAAGGTTACTCAACCATTGAGTTGGGACTTGAATCTAATCACCCTTCCCCTTCCCCTGCCCTGGAGACATGCTTCCTCTGAGGAATTTAGATGCACGTCTGGGTTCCAAACTGAAAGGCGGCCCCAGTTCTCTACACCATACGGCCTAGGCTTGTGTAAACTTCCAGGTTCGTGTAATTATGCTCGGACTTTTGCACAACGAAATAGCCTAAAGTGCCACTTCTCGGCAGGGAGTCCCTTCTTAAGCTAGCCACGGCCACATATTCCAGTGCAAGCCTTAGGAAAAGAGAGGTGCAGACAGGGCTGGTAGTTAAGTCGATGACTTCAGAGTGAACCCAGCTCTCCCACCACACCCCAACTTCATAATCTCGGAGGAGTCCAAGCTTAGCGGGCTTTACATTTCATGCCACCTTCCGACAGGTGTTATTACTGTCAGTCCTGCGGCAGCGAGAGGCTCAGAGTCCGTGGGAGGAAGAGCTGGACAGGTGACACAGGAGGCGCAGGGGCAGCGCCATATGGCAGGGCCACTTGGGGATTCTGAGGGACAGAAAACACCCAATGGCCAGGCCCGAGGCTCGGCCTCGTGCGTGCGGGAGGCGCCGCCAGGACGCGCAGGGGCGGCGGAGGCCGGGAGCCGGCCCGGGGGTCCCCGAGCGCGCGCCCCCGCCCCCCCGGCCCGGCCCGGCCCGGCGCACCTGTAGGGGTTGGAGTCCACCACCTCCGGGCTCATCCTCGCGATGCGGGCGCGGCCGCCGCGCCCCTCGCCGCCCCCCGCGCCGCGCCGGCTCCTCTCCCGGGCCAGTTCCTGCTCCAGCTCCTGCACCCGCTGCCGCAGCCGCTCCACGGGCTCGGCCATGGCTGGGACTCCCGCCGCCGCGCCCAGCCCGGGCCGCCGCCGCCGCCGCCGCCCCACGCTGCCGGGCCGGCCGCGCCGCGAGGAGGGAGGGCAGGGGCCGCGCCGGCGCAGGCCCCGGGAAGACACGTCTCCGCCGCGGCCGCCCCGCCCCGCTTCCGGCGTGCGGCCGTCCCCGCTCCCCGGGAACCCGCCCCCGCGAACTTCCTCCCGCCCCGCGGCCTCAGCGCGCGGGCCGCGGCGGGCTGGGGTCGGGCGTCCGGGCGGCCGGCGACGGTGCCTCTCCCACCCGGGGGACCCTTTCTTCCCGGGCTCGCGGTTCCGGCGGGCCCATTTCTGAACCGGACCCGGGTCTTCCGCTGGCCGCGCGTCCGACGTAAAGATGGGAGAGCCTTGGCGAGCTCATCCGCCCGTCGCGATTAACGTGATTTTGCTCTCTTTAAATTGTTGGCGGCCATTCCTCCAACTCTGAGGCCGACAGAGCATTTTAAATCCGAACACACACTCGGCGGGACAGGTGTTTCCCAAAAAGACTTCCAGGCTCCAGAAGCGCCGTCCCGCGTTGCTCGGCAACGGCGCCCAGGGCGCGTGTGATTGGCTGGCGCCGCCCAGGGCGCGTGTGATTGGCTGGCGCCGCCCGGCCCGCCCGGCGCTGTCCCGCCCCCGGGGCCGCCCAGCCGGGCCGCCCGGCCCGGGCCGCGGGCGCCGCCTCCTGAGGCCCCTGGACGGCGGCTCCGGCGGCTGCGGCGGACATGGCGTCCCCGGCCTCCCGCGAGCCCGAGACGGCCGACGTGCTGCCTCAGCACCGGTTCGACCGCGAGGCGCTGGAGGCCTACCTGGACCAGCACTTGCCGGGGTTCGGGGCCGAGCCCGAGGCCGGGCTGACCGCCGTCCAGTACAGGTACCGGCGCGGCTCCGCCCGCCCTTCGGGGTACCGTGAATTCCGGGCACACTCCGGGGAGCCAGACGGCTCCGAGGAGTCCCGCGGTGGAGGAGTCTCGGCTGCAAGCGTCGCGCCGGCCTCGAGCCCTCCCGGGGCAGCCGAAGCTGGACGCGCGTGGGGGCTCGAGAGCCCGCCCAGCTCCGGGAGAACCTCTCGACCCTCCTCCCGAGAGCCCCGCGCGGTTCTGTTAACAAGCCCTGGTTTCTGAAACAGTTCATGGCACCCGCCGGGCGAGCATCCGAGTTCTAATCTTAGCTCTTCCACGGGGCAAATCACGGAATTTGTCTCGGGATTCACTTCTTTTTTTTTTTATTTTAATGAGGGAATGGCATGGGATGAGCATCTTGAGAGTACTCGTCCCCACGCGAGTGACTCTATTTGCTGTCATATAACAGAAAATAAAACTTAAAAGATAAACTATTCTCAAATATACTAGATATAGTGTAGCAGAGCTCTATTAGATCTTACTGACTGGAAATGCCAACCGATCGGTTTCTTCATCTGTGTTATCAGCCTGTTCTGAGTAACCCTGGTGATTAAATGAAAGGAAATAGGTGAAAGGGCTTAAGTATCGTAACAGCACGTTGGACCAGTGGCTATTGTCGTTGGCACTTGCATTCCTTAACTGTTCGTTTCAATGAAAATAAAAAATGGTTCATAAAGAAGGTGGATCAGTTGGGGTGCAGAATTAAAGGGTATTATGTTCCAGTGGATATTGGAGGATGAAGGAGAAGTGGAATTAAAAAAGAGCGGAGATTTCTCTCCTAGAAGATTTGTGTTGAAACCAAACTAAATAGATCAGAGTTCAAATTTCAGTACTGACAAAACAGAAGAGCAAAAATGATTCGGCTGCCATACACAATACAATCAGAAAAGTGGACAACTAAACAGTATGTTGTTTAAGGAGATAAACTTCCAGGAAAGGATAAATTAAAAAAAAAAACAGGACCGTGGCTTCCCTGGGGGGTGAGCTCATACTGCACCTTCAGCGACAGGGTAATGGTCTCTTAAACTGGGCAGTGATAATGCTGGCGTCTATTGTGTTATTATGCTTTATAGATTTTGTAAATGTTCCTTTTTACCTATGCAAAATTCATTTTTAGACTCTACAAACATTATACCATATGAACATGTAAAATATTTAGAATTAAGCAATAACAAAAGTATTGTTTAGCTTGATACAACAAAATCTGTGGTTTGCAGCCAGGTGCCTAAGATGTGCCTGGCATTGCTCCACCACTGAGGATAAACAAACAAAAAAAAAAACAAAAACTTGCCTTTTTGGAGCTTCCATTCTATTTGTAAAAGACATATAGTAAACAAAATCAATTTCTAAATATTGCAATGTAGGAGATGGTGGTGTGAATTCTAGAGGAAAGCAAGGAGAATAGGAGCAGGCCTCGCTGAGGAGGTGGCATTCAGCAAAGCCTTGAAGGAGAGGGGGCCATGAGTCCTGCGGGGGGTCATCAGGGGCCAGTCCTCCAGGCAGAGGGAACAGCAAGGGCACAGGCTCCGAATGGGGCTTATGCCCTCGTGTGGAGGGCATATGAGACAAGGGGCCTGGAGGGTGTTAGCCAGGGCAACAGGAGCCCCATTGGCCCTTACAAGGACTTTGGCCTTGATTTGAGCTGAGATGCTCTTTTTGTTTACTTGACGGGGGGAAGGTGAGGAGACCAGGCTAGAGTGTAATGATCTAGGAGACATTAGTGGCACACTATAAAATATGCATGAAGCCCTATTCTGGATTGTTTTGAAGAGTTTCCTGGCAGACCAGATGTAGGGTGTGAAAAAAAGTTGAGAGAGAGAAAGACTATTTCATTTTTGCCTTGGTAACTGGAAGGGTAGAGTTATGAAATGAAGTAGAAATGGCCCTAGAGAAGCAAATTTGAGGGGGAAAATTAGAAACTTAGGGCCCGATATGGGAGTCTGCAGCCGGGGCAGAGACTAGACACTTACATCTGGGAATCCTTGACAGAGAGGAGGTTTCCAGCTATGAGATCACAGACGGTACCCAGAAAAAGCATCTGTACTCTGACGACAGAACAGCAGTCACCAGAGGGCAGGGGTTGGGAGGAAATGGTAGAGGGGACCTATGGGTGGGTGGTGGATGGTGACTGGACATTTGGCAGTGGCTATGGTGATGTATATATAGTTACTGAGGGGAGACGTTGTACACCTGAAACTTAACACAGCATTGTAAACTCATGTTACCTCAATAAAACTAAAGAAGAAAAAGAAAATGAGTCTATATGGAGAGGGGAGATCTAGAGACTTAATCCCAGGCACTACAATATTAAGAAGTTGAGGAATAAGGAGGAACTTGGCAGGGAGTCTGAGGAGTGAGCAGAGAGGGAGGGGAAACCATGGTTTGATTCCATAGCAATTTTAACAACCTTGAAAAAGTAATTCCAGTGGAAAGAGGAATGAAAGCTTGATTGAAATGGGTTAAAAATAGAAGAGAAATTAGAATTGGACGTGTAAACAGGTTTTGAGTTTTTCCACAAAGGAGAATATTGTCATGCATGGCTTCGTGAGAAACGTGTCCAAGGGTGATTTCATTGTGTGAACATCAAGTGTGTGCTGACGCAATCCTAGATCTATCGCCTACCACACACTAAGGCCATGCACACATACACAGACCACAGTTCCATAGGCCGTCCATCATGCAACACAGTATCTCCACGTGGCACATGACACTATAGCTGTTTTAAGTAGAGGGGGAAGAGGAGTCAAGACAAGTCTTTAAAAAAATGTAACAGTTTCTGTGTCACAGTGAAAAGAGAGAGAAAACAAGAGAGAGGGGACTGGAAGGAAGTCCTTGAGGCAGCTAGAGCAGCTGGGATCGGATTTGCAGAAGGGACCATGCTCAGACAGGAGCGTGAATATTCTTTTGCAGATGCTCTGGAGGGCCGCAGGGTACCTGGTAGAGGGCTCATATGCGGTAGATGTGATAGTGTGCGCTGGTGGAAGTTCTCACCTGGTTGCTCCTGTTTTCTCAGTCAAGCCAGAAACTATGTAATCAGAGAAGAAGGTGTTGGAGGTTCTGAAGAGAAAGAAGTTGTGAAATAGCCAAGAATGTGGGGTTATCCAGGGCTAAGAAAATACATTATGATTGCCTGGCAGGGTTCACTTTGAGGTTCACGGCCATGAATTTGAAGCAAGAGTAGTTACTTTAGTAGATAGTGGTATTTTGCCCAGATTTCTATTGTTTCCATGCACTGTCTGGTTTGGTGACTTTTGCTTCTAATCTCCACCATTTGAAGCTCTGTATTGGCCTGTCCTTGGCGTAGTGGAGTTTCTTTGGCCTGAATGTTACAGTGCCAGAGATGGCCCTTAGCCGCTGATGGTCGTTCCGGAATGCTAAATCCCCATCATCCTTGCCGCAGAGATATGACAGCTGTCAGGTGTCACTTTCATTACAGTGTCCCCTCCCCACAGTGAGATTAGGCTGAAGCTGCCTTCCAAGCGACCTTGTCTCAGCTCTTACTCTCACCTGACTGCCTCCTCCTCCCTGACCAGTTTTCCCAGTTCCTTGTTGGTCTCCGTAGCATTTACTTACTAGTCACCGGCACACAAATAGTTCTCTCAGGATCTGCTTGGAGGAGACCTAAACTAAAACAAAACTGACGATGGGTGCTTCTTTCTCCAGCTCCACTCAGTTGTATAAGAGCAGGAGGAGAACTGGATTTGACCCAGACAGAGGAAGCCTCCCATGAGGTGAAAGAGGCAAATGCATTGAAGATGTGTTTGAGGGGGTGGTCATGTATTTGGCCGTCCAGTTTATTTTATTTTTTATTTATTTATTTTTTGTGGGACCCTCGCCGGCGGCCAGGGAATGAACTGGCGCTGCAGAGGCTGTGGGCAGCCTCGCAGCCCAGCGCTCAACCACTGTGCCACCAGGGGAGGCCCTGGCCATCCAGTTTAAGCTAGTGCAAGAAAGGGCGTGATGGGGGAGGGATGCTAAGGGCGGTGAACAGGCAGGATGACCCTTGGGAGTACAATAGCTCCTAGGATTGTTGGAAGGAAGATTGGAATTGAGCACAAGTAGGCCTGAATGGAAAGAGAGGAGATTGTGGTCAGAGACAGAAATGTGTGAAAAGTAGGCTTGTGCAGTGCTTGGGCTGGATTTGGTGAGGGCGTGTCCCTTGGAATGACTGGCTGGCTGAGCTAGGGTGAAGGACCACATCCCCAGAGAAGAATTCAAGGAGCTCACAGGTCTTGGTGTTAGAATGAGCATGTTTGGATTTTGAAATCAACACACAGGTAGCAGTAGTGTTGATAAGAGTAACTTACCAACAGCGGATCCTGCAGTGAGGGGAGGGGTCTAGGCGTAGCAGGTGACTGTGTAGCGGGGAGAGGGTGTCAGCATTCCGTGACACAGAGCTCAAAGCCAGGGGAGAGGGCTGAGACAGCAGGGCGAGCAGAGTCTGGCAGTGGCAATGGATATCAGGAAGGACGCAGTCTCCGTCCACCTCAGGCCACTGGGTGAGTGGCGTGGGAAGAGCCTCTCTACCACTTGGCAGGCCTTGTTCTAGGGATAACTTCTGATAAAACTCATGATTTGCAAGCAGGGAATGAGGTTTGCTTTCCTACCTGGGTGGGTAATCGAGACTCCTGCTGCCACCGTCTGCTTCCTATGATCCCTAAACTTGTATTCGGAGCTCCAGGAGCTCCCCTCTTAGCTTTCCTGCAAGGAAAGTTATTTTCATGTTGTGTCTCTTCTGATGTATCATTAGGATTTGGGAAAGAGGAAAATATATTTTTGTAATTGACCTTTGCTCTGCTCTCATCTAGATCAGGACAGTCCAATCCAACCTTCTATCTCCAGAAGGGCCTGCAGGCGTATGTGCTCAGGAAAAAACCACCTGGTTCCCTTCTTCCTAAAGCACACCAGGTATGGCGCGCCAGCGCAGTGAGTCCTATGCAGACAAACACATGCATCGTATACAAGCAAAAGCTGTTCACATTGCCTGTAGAGCTGCCGTCACTGTCCCCTGCATTCCACTCTCGGGGAATTTTCTTTTCTACTTAATAATTTTTATTTATTGATTTTATTTTCTTACATCATTATAGTTCCCTAATCTGAGTGTTATTAATTCAAGGGGAATAATGGAATCCTCTTTTACTATTATATAATAGAAAATGCACATTATTCCTAGACAAAAGTTTCCTTGAATTGTATCCCGATATTTCATAAAGGTTTTGAGGTTGAAGTCTAAGGCTATCGTAGGCTGTTCATCTTGAACAACACTTCGTCCTCTTATGGGTTTGATTCCATCTGGTACAGTTGGCTATAAAGATATCAACCAGTGAATATTTCCAATGCTACTCATTTATAATTGTTTTTTACTTTAGTTATGTGTTTGAATTGTGTTTTAAAAGGCGCATTATTATCTTATGACACTCTCTGCTCGGTGAATTGTTTTAATATATTTGCTATAACAATTCCTTGATCTTTTGATGATAAAAGAAATATTTGAATAATCACTTCACAGTATTCTCTTACAATACTAGAGTTAGTGAGAATTTTAAAAGAATTTTGTTAAAAATTGGTTCTTGAGGGCTTCTGTGTTGGAGAACATGTAAAGATTTGGGGATGCACGCCTGGAGGAGACATGGCCTTCCCCACCTTTCCCCTCCACGGGCCCTCAGCCTCTTCTGTCCAGCTGTTGATCTAACTGTCCCAGCAAACACAGCTTCCCCTGAGATCTCAGACATGTGAGTGAAGCTGCCTCAGACCCTAAGTCCAGTGGCGCCAACCCAGATGAGAAGAACCACTCAAACACTTTAAAAAAAAAAAAGATTCATTTGTGCATACAAGAGCTGGGGTACAGGCCAGAGGTGCGGGGGGTGAGAGGACTCACCAGAGACAGAGCGGGGAGCAGAACAGGCAGACTGACTGAAATACACTGCTGAGGGGAGCAGCGGGTGAGACAGGAGAGGTCTGCTGCGCCATATAGGTTTCCTCCCTGGCTGGCTGCAATCGAACTCATGCTGCGGAGGCTGCGGATTGCTTCATAGTGCGGTGCTTAACCCCTTGCGCCACCAGGGAGGCCCTCAGCCACTTCTAAATACTTGAAAAATAAATTTTCAAAAATCATCAATGAAGTTTTACATCCTTGTTAATATTCTGACAGTAAAGGATTTCTCCCCTCAGAGAGCGCTCCCCCACCACCAAAGCACCCACAGTCCTCCGCCATAGTCTGCTGTGCTGCCCCTCGTCTCCTTATCCCTCCCCCTATATGTCTCAGATCTATGGTCAGCTTTCAGGGTTGGTTTCAAAGTTTGCTCTGTCTGACCCTTTGGTTGCTTTCTCTGTATAAAAGAGAAAGAGTGAGTAAGAGCAAGCCAGTTAACAGGGAACTGCTGAAAATAAAGACATGTTTCATCATATCTGTGGAATACCAGGGTGAGGAGCTGGCGCCTTCCTATTGTCAGAGCCAGTATTAAGCCCCATACACGTACCTCCCCTTTTAGCCTAATTAAATGATCATCTGGGGCTGGTCTAATTTATAATAGTTACAACTGCACTAAGAATACTTGTAAGAAAAATATTAAGGGAGGGCCTCCCCAGTGGCGCAGTGGTTGAGCACCGGGTTGCGAAGCTGCCTGCGGCCTCTGCAGCACCGGTTCGATCCCCGGCTGCTCCCCGGCTGCTCCCCGGCCACCGGAGGAGGGTCCCACATGGCGTGCAGACCTCTCCTGCCGCCCGCTGCTCCCCTCAGCAGTGTACTTCGGTCCTTCTGCCTGCTCTGCTCCCCGCTCTGGCTCTGGTGAATTCTCTCACCCTCCCGCGCTTCTGACTGTACCCAGTGCATGTATAAATAAACTAACTCACTCTCCATAGGGAAGTTGGGATAGGTCCTATTATTATCCTCACTTTCTCAGCTCCGAGCTGAGAAAATTGAGACCAGCGAGGTTGAGAGACTTGTCCAAGGTCATACAAATAGTGAGAGCAGAGCTACATGCCTCCAGAGTCATGCTCTTAAGTCTTGTGCCATCCCATCCTACTGTGGGCAGGAACCCTGAGGCCAGGCTCTGAGGGATAAAAGCAAAAAGGAGGCTGGGGGCAGAGGTGCTTGCAGAGATTGGGCTCTGAAAACAATGGGTATATTAAGGAAATGTGTAGGGGTTTTAGGGGGTGTAGGGATAAAGATATTCGACAGCTGGTGAGTGGGGATGAAAACCAAAGGGGAACTATCCCAGTTTGTCTCTGCAGGAGGCCCCAGTCCTTTTCAGTGTGGGTGGCATTGGTGGGGTTAGGCCCAGGATAAACTGCAGCCTTTCTCTCCTTGTCCCATTTCCCATGGTCATTTCAGAAAACATCAGAGGTTCTAGGAGGGGACAGATTAAAAATAAATAAATAAATAAATAAAACATGCCTCTATTAAAAATATATATATATTAAGGGAATCATTATCCTCTGATATTTGCTGATACTGTTTTAAAATTGACCTAACCTTCATGTTCACGAGTAGTTATTAAACCTGTGTTTCTGATTTGTAATAATCCATTATTTTTAGATCGATAGAGAATTTATCGTCCAAAAAGCTTTGTTTTTAAATGGATTCCCTGTCCCCAAGCCTTTACTGTACTGCAGTGATGCTTCTGTCATTGGAACAGAATTCTACGTGATGGAACATGTGCGAGTAAGTTAACATTGAGTCTCACTTTGTTGTCGCTTTTTTCAATTATAAAATTAGATGTTAATAAATGGTAGTTTATTAGTCACCATCTTTGGTACTTTGCTTTACAGTAGCTTTAACTTTTGTTTTAATTTGAGCACACACAGTGTGGGAGCCATGAAATAGACTACAACAAAACTGTGGCGTGTTGTCTTATTCTTCAGTGTTCCTCTAGGTGTCAGTAAAGAGCTACGTAATGGCAATAACCAAACCTGGATAGTAGGGAGAAAAACTACTTCAAAAAGAAGATAAAACCATTAAGAAAGATAAATTTAAAATGTTTTTAAAAATTGTAAAATGTAACTTGAGAGTATTTTTTTTAATCTTGGCATATTCTTGTATTTTCCTTTTGCGTTATGGACCCATAGTAAACATCTTTAACAAATGAATGTTTTTCTAGTATCGTCTACGAAGAATAGGGTCAGGTTGCAAGGCTGTTATTCCAGATCTTTTTTATAGGCAGTAGGGCATGATGACACAGCAAGGAATCAGTGTGAAAAGATTTATTTTGTTTTGTGTTACCTGTTGTGTTTGCTTCCATAGGGTCGAATCTTTCGCGATCACACAATTCCCGGAGTTAGCCCCGCAGAACGCTCAGCCATCTATGTGGCCATGATAGAAACCTTGGCTCAGTTACATTCCTTGAATGTAAAGTCATTGCAGCTGCAAGGATATGGCAAAGGTGCTGGCTACTGCAAAAGACAGGTAATGCAACCACAAAGATTGTTCAACAAAAGTTTCTATAACCAATGGCACGTATGTGAATGCACACTTAAAACCATTTCAGCCTGTTCACTTGATTTACCAATAGATATTCTTTACACTTTTCCCTTTTTAAGTTAAGTTGACAGATATGTATTAGGCACAATTATGTATTTATTATATCTTCTGAGTATTGTGTTAGCTACCAAGAATATAGACATACGTTCTCCACCTAAAGGAACTTATAATCATTTTTGAGAGACCAATACATAAATCCTATGTACATGAGACTTGAAAATGGTATGAAAGAGTATATAATCTGGCAGTAAACTGGTGCTCAGTCATGAGATCTGTTCCCTCCAGAGGCAGATGTCCATATATCTTTGCTTAGATGGGAACACATTTTGGAAGAGAGATGTCTTACACTGTGTATTGAAGGAAGTATAAAATTTAGAATGATAGGAACAAGATGGTGAGCATTTCATATCAAAGGAACAGTGAGACCAGAGATCTTTGGGGCCATCAGCTTTTGTAAGTATGTCATTTTGAGTGTACTGATGGGAGAGAGTAGGGAGCTTAGGTTTTAGGGTGTTCACTACATGTCACAAACTAGATGAGTTCACTACATGTCAAGCCACAAACTAGATGAGTGGTTAGACATTTAAATCCAGGTCTCTGTGATTCCAGAGATGAAGATCTTTACTACACTAAAGTGAGCAGAGGTACTTTGGGGAGCAGGGAGAGAGACATATAAGCTGATAAGTAAGATGGCCTTAGTTGATGGAGGAATTTGAGAATAGGTTGATTTGTTATCTTCATTTCCAAGATTAGAAAGTCTTTGTACTCCTCATACTTGTAATGTATTTAGAAGATTCTTTAGGTATAAAGAATATTGAAATGAAAAGTGAAAATCTCCTTCTTCTTAAAGTGCCCATATTCTCTTTTTTCAGGGATTATTTGTTTCTGTGACCCAGATATTTTCCTTTTCTACTCATTTGTGTGTATGCATATGCATGCATGCATATTTTACTTTTACAAAATAGTTGATGGATAAATACTAGAACACACCTTTTTTTATTCCTAGGCAAATTTTTTTTCTGATAAAAAAATCTAGATAAGTTTGATGAAAGAGAAATGTAAAGGTTTACAATTTTAGGCTGTTATGAGGGTTTTAGGCTGATAGACACAGGCTTTAGCCTTGAGCATTAGGAATAAAACCAAATTTAACATAATTTAATCTTATTTTAATTTTACAGTTGCTGGACCTTACAATCTGTTTTCTACACTAGCACTTTTCTTATTTATATCTTTAGGTGTCAACCTGGACAAAGCAGTACCAAGCTGCAGCTCATCAAGACATCCCTGCCATGACCCAGCTCTCTAACTGGCTAATGAAAAACTTGCCAGAGAATGACAATGAAGAAAGTTTGGTTCATGGAGATTTCAAACCAGATAACATAGTTTTCCACCCCACAGAGGTACTGTATGCCATGTTTACAATAAATTGAGTAGGTTTGATACACAATGGAGTACCATTCAGCTAGAACAAAAACAATGAAATCTTGCCATTTGTGACAACATGGATGGAATTTGAGGGGCTTATGCTAAGTGAAATAGGTTAGATGGAGAAAAACAAATACTAGGTGTTTTTACTCATATGTGGAAATATAAAGAAATGAAATAAAGGGTAACAGGCCTTAGGAATCTGACTGCCCAATGGAGGTTACTGGGAGGGGACAGTGGGGAGTGGGGAGCAAAGGGGAGAGGGGTGACTATGGGTAGATGATTATGGGTGCTTTGATGGTGACTATGGTGTGGTAACATATACCTAAAGAGGTGTGAAACTACACCCCGAAAACAGACAGTGCTGTAAACCAGTGTTATCTCAATAATCAAAAAAATTGAGTAGGCCTGATTGGGACACAGGTACTCAGCAGCTGCTAATCCTTGCTCACTGAAGGAGTGCACCCCAACCCCATACTGCCTCCAGGTGGGACTAGCTTCACTACTTAACCCTTTGAGAAGTGAATCCTGCAGACCTCTGACTCGGCAGCTGCCTACCTTAGGGCTGACTGCTTCAAAGGGGGTTGGGAATTGGTGGGCATGCCGCTGCTTTTGCCAAAGAAATTTTTCCATCTACTAGAAATATTAGGTTAGCCTTGTTGTTGCTCTTTCTTCTGGTTTGTTTTTGTTTTTTCTCTCTGTGTCCTGAAAAATTTTAATTTGATCGTAATAAGCCCAGCAAGGGCAGAATTACGAGAGCCTGTTAGGACATTTCAAAAGAATTGTAGATTAATGTAACCTTGCTCTGTGTAAGTGTACAGAGTGGAATCTCTTAAAGAGTACAGATCCAAACAGAGCCCTCTGCTGAGGCCTAGGACATAGGTAGGGTGGGACTGAGGAAAGGGCTGCAGCTCCCCAATCCTTCCCAGTCTGCCTCAGGGCAGGTGCTTGGCCCAACTATTCTGACTTCATTGTAAAAGACAGTTCCCTGAATCCTGCTTTTTTTTTTTTTTTTTTTAATTTATTTATTTATGCATCCTGCTTTTTAGTGGAGGGCTTTCTGGGTTCATTCATTTTCTCAGAATGCTAGGATATCTTAGGACAGGAAGAGCGACTCCAAATGTACCTGCTAAGCTTCTGGTTTCATGTTCTTTTTCCATATAGGAAGAGGACATGTGAAAACAGCACTATGAACTGCTTGTTGTCATAGTTCAAAGTAGTGCTGCATTGGTTGAAAGTCCAAATTGAATATAAAAACTTGTGAGCACATTCACCAGCATGACAATCATTTTTCATAGAGAAGTCAATTTGGACATTGCAATTATATCTATGTAATCACATGGGTGTATATGTCACCTTTTGCTAATGGCACCCGTGAATTCTGAATTCTGAGTTTGTGAAATAGCTAAGAGTGGGAAAAATTAAAGAATGGTAACATGGAAAGATTATAAAAGCTTATACCTTAAAATAGCAGAATCTGTTTTTTATTAGTCTATACCACTTGATCTATTAATATTTTAGGAATCTACTTTTATAACCATAGTACTTTTCCATTCATCCTTAAGCAAGGAAATTCAGACCCTGATCTCCTGGAATATGTGTGACTACCAAGATATTTAAATTTTAGGATTAGTCACATTGCACTGAAAGTTATGGTCAAGTAACCAAATATTACTCCTTTTGTATATTTAATCTCATATTTGAAAACCAAACATCATTTTCTTTTAGGCCAGCAAATATTCAATAGTTGGGGAGAGACTTAAAAAAAAAAATGACTGGTAAAGACATAGCTCTCAGTTATTTCACTGCAGCAATAATATGTTACATATATCATTACCTTTTAATGTTTTGGGGTCATATAGCGGCTAGTAAAATGTCTTCTACTTTATACCCAATAATCCTATAATTATTAGTTAAACATAATCATTTCTGCCTTCTATAAATGTTACAGCTAATTTTTAATGGAAGCAACATCTGGTTGGGAGAGTCAAGACAATTAGCATTAATCAATGGCCAACCATGTGCTCTGGAACATGGGCTTGAGCTCTTTGTGAGCTCAAAATGCAGTTGAAGAGTAAGGCACTTAGGACCGGCAGAGAACAGCCACTGCCTGGGTGCTAACGTGTAGCTTGTGAGGTGAACTGCACACCTCATCACAGAAGGAAAGAAACCCATTTGGAATGGTGAGAAGAATTTAATTTTAGTTAAGAGTTTATCTTTTCCACAGAGGAAATTAGACTACGTTTAGTAAGTCTAATAAGTACAGAGGAGATAAGACTACATTTCTTCTTTCATTAAGGCACTCCATAAATTGGAAAATCAATGCCTGGATGTTAGTGAGTTAAATACATATATATGCTTTCCATTTTTACCTTGGTGGTTATGGCTTTACATTTTTTTCCTTACCTTTGCCTCTGAAGTGTAGGCTCAACATTTAATATATGCTCAATAAATGAGGACTCATTAGATAGAGCTCCTTTAAAGCAATGACTGTCATTTATTCATTTATGTAGCAGGTGATTACATATTTCTGAGTGAATCTATGTTGAAAGAATTAATGTTAATCACTAAGTAACTATTTCCGCCTCAGGATTGCTAGGAAACCAACCCTGATTGAAGAACTAGCTGGCACCTGGCACAGCTGATGCTCAACTTATTTCAATATTCCTCTTTTCCCCTCAGTTTTTCTATTTTACTTTTCTAAGGTGGCTTATCAAACTGTTCTTTGGAAAAATATTAACAAAAAAGTAAATCTTTCATAATATGCACTAAAACTGAAGAAGTGGTTGTAGGGGAGGATATTATGAGACTTATAAACATTACATTTCTGTAATGTTTAAGGTTTGAGATTTTCTTGTTTCCCCCCCCAAAATAATCACTTGTTTTATTTTTATTATCAGAAAATGTAACCATTGAGGAAAAATTAAAAAACAATTTTAAGTGATAAACTGTCCAGGAATGTGTGGGGTAAGCCAATAAAAGATTACTGAAGGGTATGGCAAAACAAAAGCATATTAGATAGTTTTGCAATCCCGTTTTTTTCCAGTTACTTTCATGTAAAGTATTGCAGCATGTTTGGACTAATATTTCAGTAGGCAACATACAGCAATGTTTAAAAGAAATCCAGGGCCTCCCTCGTGACACAGAGATTAAAGACAGTGCTATTCAAACTTTTGCCAGCCACTGCAACACTAGTTCGATCCCCAGCCCTGCCAGGATGCTGACCACATGGCGCAGCAGACCTCTCCTGTCTCTCTGGCTGCTCCCCTCAGCAGTGTGTTTCAGTTGATCTGCCAGTTCTGCTCCCCACTCTCTCTGAAGACTCCTCTAACCACCACCACCCCCTCCCTCCCGCTCCTCTGGCTTATACCCCAGTTATTATATTCATAAATAAACAAATATTTTTTTAAAAAGAAAAGAAATCCAGTTTCCCCAAGAAGTGTTGTTTGTCCAAGTGTTTATTGTCCAAATATAAATATTATCCAACTAATGGAGAAATGTTTAAGATTTTGGAATTTAATGTGCTTATTATCACCATTTCAGCTTAAACAAATATACATAGTGATAAAAAGATAAAACCATAGATATTTCATCTGCATTCATTAATTAGCATATAAGATTGTATGTAAGAAAGCAAATACATGTACGCTAGTTCTTTAGAAGTCACTTGCCTTGCAATCTTTTGTACATTCACTTTTGAAGAAAGATGAGTTGATGTGCAAAACAGAGCTTGCATTTAATGGCTTTTCTTGTTTAATTCCCCCCATGGTCTCTCAAGTGTCAGTATAGTTAGAGTAAGCATAATATAACTTTTAATTTTATAGCTATAAGAGACATAAGGATTTTTAACCTATTTATTTTTACAGCTATTTAAGAAATACTCTTTAGAAAATACTCTGGCAGTGAAGTCAGGTTTTGACCCACATGGGCACGATCAATCATTTCAAAAGTTTCCTGCTTTAGTATCAGTTGAGTTAATCATTTCTTGTAGAGAAACGAATGTGTCCAAGAAATATAGGCGTTATAAAGTTTCCTGACCTGAAATTAGTCATGGAATAAGGGTCACTAGGTCTGGGACATAGTTATGCGACATCATTTCATCTAGACTGCAGCTCCATCTCAGTGAAATCTGTGACCTTTTCAAAGAAAACTTTTGAAAAGACTTTTCAAATCTTTTCCACTCTTCTCAAACTCTCAAGTTGCTTGTCTCATCTAGACTCCTGCTCTGAGCATCTGGTCTTGCCTTCTACTTGACTCATTTTTCTCCTTTTGGTCACTTTCCGGTACAATCTGCTGTCTGGGGATTACATGCCCCTTGAAGTTCTCTTGATGTCATTGACGGCTTTTTGGCCTCTACTCAGGATCTACTTCATACAGATTGATGGATGACATTTTTCTTAACACTCACTGCCAAGAAAAGTTGTCACTCTTGTGCAACTGGTTTGATTTTAATCTACAAATACTGTAAACATTGTGACTGCTCATTTCTCGGACTTAATTTTGTACATGGAAAACTTAGCAAATCTTACACCCACACTGTATATGACCTATGATGTTCAGATTTATGCAATAAACTTACCCCTAACTTCATCTTTTTAATAAATATTTATTATTGGGCATCCCTCGTGGCGCAAGGGGTTAAGCACAGCACTACGGAACTGTCCGCCTCTGCAGCATGAGTTCATTCCCTGGCCGGCCAGGGAGCTACCCACATGGCTCAGCAGACCTCTCCTGTCTCGCCTGCTGCTCCCCTCAGCAGTGTATTTCAGTAGATCTGCCTGTTCTGTTCCCCACTCTGTCTCTGGTGAATCCTCTTACCCTCCCCCCACCCCCACTCTGTACCTCTGGCCTGTACCTCCAGTTCTTGTGTGCATAAATAAATAAATCTATAAATAAATATTATTTTCTTCCCTGCCTCTTGATCTGCTGTTTGTCCTGTGGGATTGCATGTACACCATTAGTTTTGAAAAGGTAATACATTAATAAAATACTACCTGCCCTCTTTTTTTTTTTTTTTTTTTTTTTGTTTTTTTTTTTTTTTTTTTTTTTTTTTTAATTTTTTTTTTTAATAGAGGCATGTTTTATTTATTTATTTGTTTGTTTGTTTGTTTTTGTTTATACATGCACTGGGTACAGTCAGAAGCGCGGGAGGGTGAGAGAATTCACCAGAGCCAGAGCGGGGAGCAGAGCAGGCAGAAGGACAAAGTACACTGCTGAGGGGAGCAGCGGGCGGCAGGAGAGGTCTGCGCGCCATGTGGGACCCTCCTCCGGTGGCAGGGGAGCAGCTGGGGATCGAACTGGCGCTGCAGAGGCTGCGGGCAGCTTCGCAACCCAGCGCTCAACCGCTGCGCCACCGGGGAGGCCCTACCTGCCCTCTTTTAATCTTCACTCTAACCTTATGCAAGTGGTGTATGTATTATGGCTGAGAAAATGAAGGATCAGAGGGGTTAGCTAACTGGTCCAAAGTTACACAGCCGGTAAATAGTGGAGCTAGAAAGTGATGATGGGTCTGTCTGATTCCAGAACTCACATTTTCCCACAAAGCTACAATAATGTATACTAATGTGCCAGAGGAACAAGAAAGCACAAGCACACATAAGGTTATATGAAGACATGAAGGTCAGTAACTTGTATTGTCCAAATGAGCTCTACTATTTTATCTGGCTTGCATGGTCTAGTTCATTGCTATAGCCTCCTCATTGGCCCCTCTACAGTCTATTCAAAACACAGCAGCCAAGTGACCCTCTTAAAACATATATACTGTCATGTCCCTCCTCTGTACAGAACCCTCTAGTGGAACTTCTCCCTGTACACCATCTTTCCTGACTTGGTTCCTTGAAGTAATTCACCTCCATGTTCTCTTTGCTCTCCATGTTGTTGTTGAGTCACCATCTTGTCTCTGAACTCTTTCTTTTCTTTCATCACCACCTTGTTTTTGACTTCCATTTTTGTTGAGCTCCATGTGTCTCTGAGTGTCATCTTGTCCTTAAGTGCCATCTTGCCTCTGAGCTCCATTTTACCACCATCTTATTCTGGATTTAATATGTGAAAACTATTTTTTTTTTTTTTACTTACTAACTTTTTGAAAGTGGAGTACCATTGGTTTACATCCTCATTAGTGTTTTGGTAGTACAGGGTATACCCTCCTCCATGTGTTGTTACTATAGTGCTTTTGCCAGCAAAGTAGCCACAATCCTCCAATATAGTCCATGTGCTCTCCCCCTACCCTGTTCTCATCCCTGCCTCTCCCGCCTCCAGCTCTCCCTCTGGATACTTCAGTTCTATGGACAGCTTTCAAGGGTCGGTTTGAAAGTTTGTTTTTGTCTGACTCTGTTTGTTTTCTCTATATTCCACATATCAGTGACACTGTTGGGTATTTGTCTTTCTCTTTTTGCTCAGCAAAAGGATAAATGCCTTCCAGCTTTATCCATGTTGCCACAAATGCTGTGAGAGTGTCACTTTTTTATTGCTGCATAGTATTTCATTGTGTATATATGCCACATTCTTTTCATCTGCTCATCTAAAACCATTTTATTTTTCATTACAGTCTCGAGTTATAGCAGTACTGGATTGGGAACTTTCAACCACTGGTCACCCTTTGTCAGACTTGGCTAATTTTTCCATGTTCTACTTTTGGCCAAGGACAATTCCAATGTTAAATCAAAGTTCTCATTTGCAAGAAAACATAGGTATGAAAATATAGTGTTGTCTAAGTTATCATTAAAATAAAATTACCTATATTACTCTTCATAATGAATAAATAAGACTATAGTGCAATTTTAGATAGTTTTTGTTCCTTGAAATGTTTTAGAATCATTTTATTCTTTGTGGATTTTTCTGAAAGTAACATTCCACTTTTGGTAATTTATGAGAAAAAGTAATTTTCAGTATATAATGTTCTTTTGAAAATCAACATTCAGAATCTGTTTTCTTATGTGGATTAAAGGCTATTATATTCAGTTTTATATACATATGCAATATTGTGGCATTTTCAAATATTCACCATGACATATTTTTAAAGTTTATATTATGTGTTATTTTCACAGGGGTGCCATCAATGGAAGAACTGATTTCAATATATAGCCGCTGCAGGGGAATTAATTCTAATCTTCCTAACTGGAATTTTTTTCTTGCCCTTTCATACTTTAAAATGGCAGGAATAGCACAGGTAATAAATTGTTTTTAATGTGTCTTTCACCATTATCTATATAGTTGATAATATTTCCTGGTCTTTGGGCATTCTATGTTCTTTATCCTGAGATCATTTTCTTTTCATAATGACAAAATATTTTGGATAAATATTTTAAATATTTTATCCATGTGAGAATTGGTTATTTCCTGAATCCCCAGTATAAGGAAAAACTAAAATATTTTAATGTCTATTTTAGCCTTTAAAACCTTTTTTTAACCAGGGCTAATGATGATGAAAGATTATCTTTGTGTTTTTCAAAGATTAGGACTATGTTCAGGATGCAGGAGCCTCTTAATATATGGTTTTGAATAGATGGATAAAATCTTCCATTTTCTATTAATGTCATATTTATGTGATTAATTTTGAGGGGAAATTGAACATAAATGCAAATTTTTTCTGATTACACTTTCATCTAAATAAATCCTTTCTTCATTGTACTAATTCATTTCCCCACATACTTTGAATCGCAGGGGTTTAAGAAATTGAGATATTTCCTCAGTGGCAAGGGATTAGGGCTTGAAGAAAGAGATTTCAAAAGCAAAAATGAATGGTAAATGGATTAAAAAAATATAGTTGTTTTTCCCTGTCCTCAGAGTGTGTGCTATCCATGAACAATTGAAATGTCCTTTTGGAAGGAATTGTGTTCCATCTCATCCTGTATTCTAAGAGTTAATCATCATGTTGATTGGATGAGTTTCTCAAAGTGGGGTTTATATGTTTCTATATGTGGCAGTTTCCACAAATCAAATCCCAAGTAAAGTGGCCTTTGAATTTAAAATGTCTTTTCATTTCAAATAAATGTTTGATGTGGGTTATGATTGGCATTATTATGTATATCATCAACTAGTAGTAGCCTTAGACATGATCCTAAACATTTCATTCTAACTAGAAATATGAAATTTGAAGCGATGGAATGACTGTTACAGTGTCTCATTGCATAGAGATAAAAAAAAAATGAAATTCAATTGCAGGGAAGAGGAGGGTAGGTTCCATTGAGAGCACAGAATATGGAAGATTAAGGACTGATCAACACTATTTAAAGGAGACAGTTTCACCTAGAGGTTTAAAAAGATGAGATAAAATAATCCTTAGAAGTCATCTCATTGCTCCTCTTTAACTTTTATAGTTTCTGATCTTATTTTGGTTTCTTTATATTTCTCCCCAAATTAGAGGTGATCAAACTTGCCAGTTTGGTATCTTCTGAGCTCATTTTCAAGTTTGGTTTGATTCTCAGTTATAATTCTGATAGGATAGGTGTGTATTCACTAGATGATACAGATGTATCTCTTCAAATTAGAGGGTATTATTATCCCAGCATGTAAATTAATAGAATTGATGGTCGTATGAACATCTTGGTACTGTGGAACCAACTTTTTGTCAGACTTCTCCTTGTCTCTGAGCTGCCATGCTGACTACTCTAGGGAGAAGTAAGCAGTCGGACTCAGCAGACTCTGAGCAACTGTTCCCTCTGTTCCCTCTGAGCAGCTACAGAAGAACAGTCACTCTACTGACTTCTTTATGAATGACTACAAAAGAATAGCCATACCCTGTTCTCAACTTCTTGATGGTTAGGAAGGGAACAGGAAGACCTTCTGTTGATGGTTACTAAAACCCCACACTCCATAAGACTCGTGTCAACCAATCCCAAAGTTTCAAACATATGACCTCAACTTAGCTAGCACACTGTCTTTAAAACACTCTGTGCTCTGACTCTGGAGGAAAATGCCAAGGACTTCACCTTGGTTGTAGGATTGTGATTCCTATTGTTGAATAAACACTTTCTTGACTGTATTACAGTCTGATTATTTCTAAGTCAACAGTACCTTGTGAGTTTAGTGACCCACATAGATGAGAAAATGTGGAAAGTCTGCCTGGAAAGTTGAAGAACAGTTTTCAATGAATTTTAATCACTCTGTGTTAATTTCCTTATAGGGAGTATATAGTAGATATCTAATGGGAAATAATGCATCCGAGGATAGCTTTTTGTTTGCCAATATTGTACAACCCCTGGCAGAAACAGGATTACGACTCTCAAAAAGGTAAGCAAAAGAGAGTGCCTCTCAAATCACAGTCTTTGTTTGGTATGTGAAAGTTACAAACTTTAGGAGCATGTGAATGGTCTTTATAGCTTACCAGGATTGCTACTGCTAGTCACAGCTGTTTTGATTGTTTATAGTTGTTATTTTGGTTAATCTCTCATATACCTGAAAATAAATTGACCTCAAATATAGAAAAATGCCCACTTCCTAATTTAAAGGATTTTTTGGCCAACTTAAATATATAGGCGTTCAAGAATATAACTAAAACTCTCAAATGTTTCTTTCTAATATTTAAATTGCTTACAAATACCTCAAAATTACATAAGACGTAAGATGAGTCTTTAAATTTAGAAATATTGCTCTCCTCCATTGTCACATGTCATGAAATTTCATAAATCCATGTCTCCATGAGTTGAGCATGGAGCCCTTTCGAGTCCCCTGCTAGACTCTGCCAACCACATTCCCACCTAGAGGGACATCCATTGTACTTATTAAATGTGTGTGTGATGCTGTCCCTGGAAATTCTGCCTCAGCCTCGGGGACCCACGTGCACGGAAAGACAGTTGTGCTCTGCGACTCATCTCAAAGATAGATACTTATGATACCGGAATTGTCAGGCCTAGTCTCCCAGCTGGGAACGGATCCCAGGCTGCAGGGCAGCGCTGAGCCCCAGCCACTAGACCCCCACGGGTTGGTGTCTCACGAAGCCTCAGCAGGAACTTCGCAGACGCTCAGGCAAGCAAGCGAGAAGAGGCAGTTTGTTTAGAAGAAGAAAAAGTTTATTGAGGAGAAAAAGACCAGAAATAAAGTGGGACTCCCAGGCCAGGGAACCAGGCCTGGGAGGGGCAAGGAAGCCAAAGTGGAGTCGTGTCTCAGGGAATATATAGTTTCTTTCCCTGATTATTCTAAAGCTCCACCAGTCTCTTTGTGATTGGTCAGTTCTCAGCTGTTTCACTTAATTTGCTACTGAGTGGGGGATCTTCACATTCCTTATCTAACAGGTCTGTCTTTCCCCATTTGTTACATCTTTATCTTTATGGCCTAGTCTTCCGGGAGAGCATCTCCACACTTTATCACCTAAAGAAAACCAGGACCATCCTGGATATTGTCCGTGGTTCTGGAATGTTTGTTTTTCCCATTTTGTTAACAATGGCCCTGGGATGTTTGTTTTTCCCAGTGGAATTGGTTACCTTCCCTTGGTTGTCCTTATCTCTGAAGCCTCCCTAAATTTTTCAGAGGTCCCCTCCTGCACTGTCTCTAAAACTGCCTAATTTCTAGCTTGCTCTGCGTCTCACTTATGATCTCATTAGTGCAATGGACTGTGTTGCTCTTCATAATGATCTTTAAGGGTCTTGTATATGATGACATCCAGCAGAGGTATTTGTGAGGCCTGCCCTCAGAATAACAACTACATTTTTGTTCAATTTCTTTGCTTCCTTTTTGAGGGATTCTGACAGGTCACTTCAATATAGATTCAAAACTACCATTGATTGGGATCTTTGCCAGGCTTATGTTTTCCCCAAATAGTGTTTAAAGCATCCAAGTTTAATATTCAAAAAAAATTATTTTGAATTCACCCCATACTATAAAAGACTTTAAAAACCCCAAATTATTGCAGCTCTTTCTGGGGGATGTTTTTGAGAAGCTGGGGAGAAGCGTGTAATGGTGATCTTGAACAACATCTTTTGACCTTTTTTTTTTTTTTTGGTCAAGAACTTTCAGTACGACTCTGCCACAGGGTGACAAGACCCGGCAGTTGTTTGCACAGACAAGGAGCGGCCAGGAAGTGCTAATGAGGGTAAAGCATTTCATGAAACAACACATCCTTCCAGCTGAGAAGGTAAGTATTGTGGAAGCAAATAGGACATAGCTGCGCTCTAGGACTGTCAAGGAATTGATTATATTCTCTGTATGTCGGGCCCATATCACAGTGTCCCTGAGTCCAGCCTCATCTGGGCCCCGAGTCCCACCTTATCCCTGAGTGGCTACACAACCTGACCCTGAAAAAGCATGAGCTTCTAAAGCCGGTGAGGGGAGTAGCGCAGATACCTCTGTGGAAGTAAAATGAAGTCGAAGGGAGTTAGCTGCGAGTCAAGTTGGGATCCTAAATATGTTAGCATAAAACACGACTTTGGGGTCCTTGTCCTAAGGCAGTAACTTTCAGCTATTTTTATGGACCCCTTTGAGAACGTGGTCAGAACTGTGGACTACACAAATGAACGTACCCAGAAAATTTGCATATCGAATCAAGTTATTTGCAGATTCTAGCACCTTTCTTCCCATATGCTATTATATTAAGGTGTCAAGTTTCAGTAACTTCACTGAGGTTAGGGGAGTAACATGGTATATTCATTCATTCAGTAAACAAATAATTACCAGGTACCTAAAGAATGGGGTAGGTCCCTGGGGAACCACTGAAAATGAAAGAACCAGACAGAAAGGGCCTATGCCCCAGGGAGCTTGTATTTAACAGGAAAGGAAGACATCAAGAAGAGGTGCTTGCTGTGAAGAAAAGATAAAAGCTGCTAGGAAAATACGCAAGGAAGTTACCAGGGGCGACCAGTTTTCTTTTTTTTTTTCAAATAGGAAACACTAGACATAAGGAAACTTCTTCCAAAATAGTCACCTCTTCTATGTGTGTGTTCAGTGATTAAGGTATCACTTTGGAGACCTTCTTTAGTTACCGTGTGTGTGTGTGTGTGTGTGTGTGTGAGAGAGAGAGAGAGAGAAAGAGAGAGAGAGAAAGATTCTGAACTTTTGAGTATGAAAAAGAAAATGCAACTCTTCTGGTTCAAGATGGTGTTCATAAAGTAGACATAAGAACCTATTATCTATGAAAATGTTGAGGTAACCCTTGCTATTTAAAATGGATGAGGAAGCCACCCAAAATGTAAAACAGGAACATGATGTAATACTGAGGACAACTTTAACATGAGACAGCACTCGTCATATGTCCCTACTGAGTCCTATACTAAGGAAGATCTTCTTTCTTTCTAACAGATTTAAGTTTACAGTGAAGAATATAATGTAATATTATTTGAAGCCTCAGATTTCAGATTCTGAATCAACACACTCCAATGGCGGTATCGCAAGGTGATATTTTAGGAAGATTTACCAGGCACCAGCCACACTTCCTGCTTTGTTCTTTCACCAACACATTCTTTTTCACGTTTAAAAAAAAAAATGGAGAAAGCTTCTTTGTAATGAGATATTTTAATCCTGAATCCTCTCATAACACAAATAGATTTCACAGTTTCCAACTGGATAAACTTTAGAAGAGGTATGATTAAATAATACATGTTTTTACAGAATCATATAAAACCATTGGCATAATTTAATTTTTAGAACTTTAGCATCACAAAGAGATAGTCAGTGATGAGGAATTTGTAAATGTTTTGCATACTCTATTTCTTACCAAGCACAATAGCATTGACTATTTCTATGGAAATATGAGGGGTGGAAATAATAAACAACTGTAAACAGGAAATCTTCCCATTTAACTAACTTCCTGGCAGAAATGACAAGTGTTATTCATCCTGGTGCCTTGGAAAAAGCAGTTCTTTGACTCCTTGTAATTTTCATGAAATCCAGCAGTGCGTTAGACCAGCTATGCTACAATCAAAGGGACATTTTAGTAAATCTTTTCCGTGACTGTAAGTTGGTGGAATGACTTTTGTCATATGGAGTAGATACTTTTGTAATATGAAGCTTTGACAATGTTCAGAGACTTTAATCCAGTAATTCTACTGACCTAAATGTAGGGGAAAAGTAGATGTGTAACAGGGTGGTCCCCAGGAAAGGGGGAGGTTCCCTGCCCCACCCAAGGGAGGGTGGAGCTGAGCAGGAAGAGAAGAAGCTGCAGAAGAGACTGAGGAAGGAAGCAGGATGGAGCCAGGAGACCTGGAGGAGGCGCATGGAGCCTAGAGACATGTGAAGAAACTGTGCTTGTCTTTTGGTCATGGACTGGGTGACACAGATGTGGGTGAGACCCATGGGGAGGTGACAATGGCAGCTTTTATCTTGATGTTGATTTTGCTCTTTTTCTTCTGGGCTTGTCTGATTGTTTCTGACCCTTTTCTGTGGGTCCCCACTGGAAGGTGCTTTAGACTCATGGCAGGCTTTGGGGCCTTGCTCTGGGCCAATCCCATTTGGATGGACTTTTACCCACGAGGGGACGGGTAACTTTGGGTTGTTGATTTAGAAACTAGACTCTTTGCCTTTCCTGTATTGTTTCCTAGTTGTATTAAAGTTCCTTCCCATTAAAGTCTCCTATGTTTTGTATTGATGCGGCGGATGGCAGAACCCATTTAGAATAGGCAGGTTTGCGGGGTTTGGGCTGCCCCTCTCCCTGTCCTATAACAGATTTGGCGCCCAACGTGGGGCGCCAAGCTGTTATAGAGCAACCCCGATATTAAACGGGTTCCTGGCTGTGGGTCCTCACCCGCGCGCTTTAAAGGGACTTATAAATACTCTACTACAGACACACGCCAAAGGGTTAATAAAAGGTTTATTTACAAGAGAAAAGGAAATAAGGAAAATGTACAACTTAGGGAAAAAATAGGGAAATAAAGTCTTTAATGCGTCCTACCCGATCCGACGACCTGGAAACCCAAAGTCACTCTCAGAGCTGGCTGGACGCTGCTGCTGGCCAAGAGCCCAAAAATGGAGAGCTCCCCAAAGCCCACGTGTCTGCCTTTTGTATCCACCTGGCTGCTTAACCCCACCCTCAGGTCCCAGCCACCTTCCCTTTGGTGGTGATGGGATTTGGAGTTCCCAGTGTCTTTGGCTTTGACCTGGGGTGGGGGTGGAGTCCACAAAGCCTATATGGAATTTGCTTTGGGACATCCTTTTCTTTGCTTTCCACAATGGACAAATACCTGGAGAGACTGGTTTTCTTTCACACTGAAACCTGACAAAATGTTCATCTGAGACTGCATCCCAACCTCCATATATTCGATCTTCATCACCATGGAAATGGTGGCAACAAGTGAAAGGGGGGAATTGTAGGGGAAAAGGATGTCCCAAAGCAAATTCCATATAGGCTTTGTGGACTCCACCCCCACCCCAGGTCAAAGCCAAAGACACTGGGAACTCCAAATCCCATAACCACCAAAGGGAAGGTGGCTGGGACCTGAGGGTGGGGTTAAGCAGCCAGGTGGATACAAAAGGCAGACACGTGGGCTTTGGGGCGCTCTCCATTTTTGGGCTCTTGGCCAGCAGCAGCGTCTGGCCAGCTCTAAGAGTGACTTTGGGTTTCCAGGTCGTCGGATCGGGTAGGACGCATTAAAGACTTTATTTCCCTATTTTCTCCCTGAGTTGTACATTTTCCTTATTTCCTTTTCTCTTGTAAATAAACCTTTTATTAACCCTTTGGCGTGTGTCTGTAGTAGAGTATTCATAAGTCCCTTTAAAGCGCGCGGGTGAGGACCCACAGCCAGGAACCCGTTTAATATCGGGGTTGCTCTATAACAGATGCAGAGATACTATCATAGCAAGATATTGGAGTATGTTATTATAGTCCAGTACTTCAGTTCTTGATTCTTTGAGTTATACAAATTAGAGATTATTGTTATTTTATGTGACTACTTTTTAGTTTAGATTTACCCATGTTTTAATCATTTTATTTATTTACTATTCTATCTTGCAACTCAGATGTTTTCCCAAGGAGATTAAGTTTGTTTACTGAGAAGCTTCTAGTAAATTTTTGTCTTTCTCTTTCTCCTTTTTTTTTTTTCCTCCCATCTCTCCCCTCCACTCCTCTCCTTTTTGGTCTCTTGCTTTGCATTTTTAATATTAGATTACTGATTTCTGGTTTCATGTGTTGCTGTGAGAAGCCAACTCTCAATCTTAATTTTTAATTATCTGTGACCTGATTTTTTGCCTCCCTCTTCTCCTTTTAAGAGCTTCCCATTTTCTTTGACTTTCCGCGGTCTGACTATGCTCTGGCTTCATTGTGTTTTCTGAATTTGAACATTGGCCTCTTGCACAAGTTCTGGAAACTTCTTAGATCTGTTTTCTTACAACATTTCCTCTCCCCTCATTCTCTTCATCTGGGACTCCAATTAGACTTATGTGAGAACAGCTCTGTATTCATCATTTCCCTTAAACTCTCCTTTTTTCCATCCATTGAATTTCTGGCTTCATCCTGAGTAATTTCTTTAGATCTTTCTTCCAATTTTTTTTTCAACTATTCATTTTTCAATCATCCGTAGAGCAGTGGGTCTCAAAATTTGGGTGTGTCAGATTTACTGAGGGGCCAGTAAAGAACACTGAAGCCCCAGGCTCCCTGAAGTAGGACAGAGCCTGGGCTTTGTGTTTTGGCCCCGTTCCCCAGGTGACCTGATACCCACGAAAATGTGATACCCTCAGCCACTGAGTTTTTAAGTCAGTTACTGTAGTTTTTCTTTTCCTTGAGTTGCATCCAGTCCTGTTTCAAATTTGCCGGGCTAGTTTTAATAATCATTGGTCATCTTTTAATTTCTTCCTTATTCTTGAAATCTGTACAATTTTAAATATTCTGTATCTGATCATAGTTCTTGTTGAACTGCCAGTTTTGTTAATTCTCACTAATAGTGGCTTGTTCCCTTGAGTGTTTAATAATTTTTCATTTTGGACTCACTTTCTTGGAATGGAATTTTATTGGCTGGGGTTATTTGAGGCTTTTCTTCAAAGCTCTTTCCTCCAGAGCGGACTTGCTTTGGCTTCTCCCAGGTGCTCACAGGCACTGTCACCAGAAACACTGGAACCTGATTGTTGGCTTGAGCTTTTAGGGCCCCACAGATCTGCAAATTCAGATCCCAAATTTGGGTGAAGACAGGCTTCAGATTAGAATTTTATTTTCCTATTCATTATATAGAGGCCTGTATCCCCATATATCACCTGTGAGGGATGGCTTTTTTGTTGTTTGTTTTTTGCCACTTAGGTTTTTCCCACCAGGCATCCTGACTTTGATGGAGGAAAGAGGTGACTTCTGATCCTCCTTCTCACCCTTTTTGGAGTATTTGGCTTTTTTTTCTGACAGCCTTTGTGGCCCATTAAAAACTAGGACCAGGCTCACATGGCTCAGCCTGCTTTGTGGGCAAATTCAAATCAAAGTGCTTCCTCAACCTGAACTGTCAGGCTCTTTATTCCTTGCCTCTGAGTGATTTCCTTCTGTCACAGCTTGGCATCACTAAATGTTTTTAGTTGTTGTGAACCTAAGTTCCTGTGACCACATCTAGTGTGCCCCATTACTAAATGCAGCATTCAAATAAATCTTGACATAAGATTTTAGAAGCTGTCATCTAATACTGAAGCAGCATAATTTTGTGAGCATCAAAGCCCCTAGAATTTTTTATACTTCCTTTTTTTTAACCCAAAGAGCTCACCTATTTATTACTGAGCCAGGGGCAGAAGCCTACCAAGAGGTAACATGTCCACAAAGCAGCGATGTTTCCAGTGTGATGTGGGGGTGCTACTGACCTTGACACAGCATTACCATGTACCCCATCTCACGTGCAGTCCCTGCAGACCCAGGTTGGTTCTTCTTCAGTACCCCCTGTTGGTATTGTACGTGATTTTATTACCAGTTTTCACCTGAATCCACTGGAGAGTGGATCACCCTGGCTTTGTTTCTTGGCTAGGAATCACTTGATCCTGAAAAGTCTTGCCAGAAAATGTGGCGAGGAGGCGGCAAGCACACAGAGGGAAGGAGTGAGAATTTTCAAACTTCTGTGGCTAGTTTTAGGAAAAAATATTACAGGCTTACTAGCAATTGGAAAAGCTTATTCTCCTAAATATGTTTATTCTGGATCTTAGCACATGCATTGTGGCATTATTTACTCTGTATTAACTTTAGTTAATGAACGTTTTCCCATTTCATTACTTTAAGGAGGTAATTGAGTTCTACATGGACAATGACAATTCAGTGGACAAGTGGAGACAACCTACAGTGATTGATAAGCTCAAGGTAAGAGAAACTTGAACATTAAAAAATGTATACGCAGGTGTGGTTTTTTTGTTTTCTTTTTTGTTTTTTTTTTTTTTAAGATTCATTTTTATTTATTTATGCAAGCACTGGGTACAGTCAGAAGCACGGGAGGGTGAGAGAATTCACCAGAGCCAGAGCGGGGAGCAGAGCAGGCAGAAGGACCGAAGTACACTGCTGAGGGGAGCAGCGGGCGGCAGGAGAGGTCTGCGCACCATGTGAGACCCTCCTCCGGGGCCAGGGAACAGCCGGGGATCAAACCGGCGCTGCAGAGGCTGCGGGCAGCTTCTCAACGCAGCGGTTGAGCGCTGTGCCACCGGGGAGGCCCTTTGAGCCCTTAGTTTGATGTCGTTGTTGGGAGGTATGTAGAGGATGATTATATCAATAGTGACTCTTTTAAAAGAAAGTTAAAAAAATAGAATTTCCAATATACAAATGAGTTTAAATAGTGCCTTATATGTGGCATGTGATGAAGACAGTAGTCAGAGCAAAAAAAATATGTGACCAGCTCTGCCTACTACCACCTGTCACCAAGTTGAGACTGAGATGAAGTCAAGGTGGAGTGTGTGTCCCATTCGACTTAATCTAAATTCATATTTTCATTTTAATCCAAATTCTTAACAATAACACATGTGAGTAGTCAAAATGCACAAAGTAGTATATCTGGCATAATTATATTCCAATATGGCATTTCATACTAGCTATGATTCAGGAAGAAGTGCTATAGTTAGCCAGTTTAATTTTGAAGCTAACTCTAAGGATGCATGGAGGAAAAGATATTTCATTAACAATTAAATCACCGGTGACTATAATGAACTAATAACTACATGGTTTTTCACACTGCTGGAGACGATGAAATAAGTAGCTTCATAAGTGCTTTTAAATTTCAAAAAGGATAAATACCACATCTTTTTAAAATAAATGATTTCTAGGCCATGGTAAATCATGATCTCTGGCATATTCCTCACCTTGACAGGAAATGGCCAAAGCAGAGGGCCTCTGGAACTTGTTTTTGCCAGCGCTCAGCGGACTCAGCCAGGTGGACTATGCCTTCATTGCTGAAGAAACGGGGAGATGTTTTTTCGCTCCAAATGTCTTTAACTGCCAAGCACCAGGTTACTCCATTATTTAAGGAAATCATCTTTTTTTTTTTTTTTTTAAGATTTATTTATTTATACAAGCACGGGGCACAGGCCAGAGGCATGGGAGGGTGAGAGGACTCACCAGAGACAGAGCAGGGAGCAGAACAGGCAGAAGGACTGAAGCACACTGCTGAGGGGAGCAGCAGGAGAGGCAGGAGAGGTCTGCCGTGCCATGTGGGAATCTCCCTGCCCGGCATGGAATTGAACTGGCGCTGCAGAGGCTGCGGACAGCTTCACAGAGCCACGCTCAACCTGCTGCGCCACCGGGGAGGCCTGGTTACTCCATTATTTAAAAACAGATTTTTTTCTGATCTTTTGGGCAATGTTTACAGTTTGTCTTTTTTAATGACAAGGAAGGTTTCTACACAACATCCTGATTTATAACAGGGTGTGTGTGAAGAACACAGGTAGATTTCAAGGCTGGGGTCTAGGAAGGACATGTCGGGGTAACTGTTCTCCGGGAGCACTGTGGTCACTCTCAGCAGTGCACATTTGAAAGTCAGTGGGCAAAGCATCAGCTGGGAAATCATCTCCTCGCTTCTAATTGAGCTAGACCTCATGAGAGCCGTGATTCGTGGCATGAAATGGATGAGAGTCTGATTCAGAATAAGTGGTAGATGCACCCACGGCCTTGGAACTATTTAGGGCATAGTTGCAAATCACATTTCCTATTATGTGTCAAATACTTTTGTTAGCAAACATTTGCTTTAAAGAGGTATGTCTAGATTACCTATCCAGGTAAAGTGGGTTTCATATTGGTAAATTTTAAAGCACTAATGCTTTCCTCCCTGTGTGTAGACACAGGGAACATGGAGGTGCTCCATCTATACGGGAGTGACAAGCAGAAGCAGGAGTGGCTTGAGCCTCTTCTCCAAGGGACCATCACTTCCTCCTTCTGCATGACAGGTAGAGGCAATTCCCCCTCTTCCCCCATGCAGCCAGTCACCCTGGAGACAGTGTAGCTGAGCTGAAGAGATGTGGGATGTGGTTCTTTGTGTCAGGCAATCGCCCATGGCCAGACACATGAATGTTTGCTTTGAACCCCATTTTAAAATTTGGTATTTTTAGGTTTGCAGAATGAAGTTGTCCTTCCCTTTGGGAAAACACCAGAGGATGTTTCCTGATAGCTTAATCTAGGCATTAGCAGCCCAGGAGACCTGGTTTCATCATTTCCTGACTTGCATTTCCCAAATTGCCCTCTACCACAATCTGTCCATCTCTGGATATTTAAGAGCTTTGCTGACCTTTGATGGGAAATAGTCATCTTTGTGACCATTTTATATGGATACTTAACAACATAGACAACTCTGCCAGAACCCAGAACTTTCATCAATGCCAGATATATAGCTCGATTATAATCATGTGGGGAAATAAAACTAGGAGCATGTTAATAACAATTATTTGGTGCCATTTGTACATAGGAAACCACAATTAAGAATTCTTCAGAGGATGAAGTTGTCATTTTATAATTGAGTTTAGAATTACACTAAATTTCCATCTGGCCTGGTTTTTGGCCTGGTTTTATTATCTTTTCTAGCGTAGTGTACATTTATGACAGCAAAACTGATATCCATTGAAATCATGAAGAGGCAGTTATTGAGCCTCTGCACTAGGATGTGTTGTCTACAAGGCACTAGCTGGGGCCTACAGAATAGACAGCACACAGCTCCCTTTCTAAAGGAACAGAATCTCTAGTTTTAGAAATGGAACACAGCATGTTGAAGGACCCATTTGAAAGAGCAGCATTTTAACAAATGCAGGTTATTGTGGTTAAAGCTAACCTGTAAGCTCTGAAATGCTATGCAGTAAATTGTCCCATGGAAAATTCTCTGAAGACTCCTAATGTTGACTAGGCTTTAGAGAATGCAAAATACATAAGTTGGTGAAAGCATTCCTGATGGGATTAAGGCACTAAAACTATGCAGTGGGAAATCTGGCTTGCAAATATTAGTAGAGGTTTCCTTTGTGGAAAGTAAAGAACAAGTTTTTAAATGTACTTTTGATGATTGGAGAAAGGATTGAGCAGTATCCCAAGTCATGTATCAAAGAGAAAGCCAAGAACACAATACAATTTGCTGCACCTCAGTGTTCTAAACACTTTGCTCCTTCATTGATTCTTCCAATACACATTTTAAAAATACTATGTAAAAGTTGTGGTTAAACCAGACTGGAAATGGGAAAGGATAGGAAGATGAGAAAGAAAAGGATGCCGCTGTCCTCAAATAGTTCACATTCCTTTAAGGGTCCTGTAAACCCATGGTAACTGCCTGCCTGTAAATTCAGTCTTTGCTTATTTGTAGAGCCCGATGTAGCTTCAAGTGATGCCACAAATATTCAGTGTAGCATCCGACGAGACGGAGACAGCTATGTAATTAATGGCAAGAAATGGTGGAGCTCTGGTGAGTGTTCAGATGCAGCCCTTGAACAATACAGTACATACAGTTTCCTGATCTCAGCGCTTTAAATTCTGCCTATAGAAAGCACTTTCAAGTTCAGAAATAGTAAATAAAAAGAAATTTTAGAACAACATGTCTTCATTAGATGATGTTTATTTTAAAAGCAAATACATTCCTTTTCCTTTTACAGTCTATGAGGTATCAAATTCATATTAGTGTATACTCCTTTTTGACATTGTAATTTCTATCAAAACTAAATTTAATAGGGGCACACTACATGGATTATAATAATTTATACATAATTCTATTAAAATATAAGCTGTATATGTACATTAGGAACAACGCCATTGTTACATTTTTTTCATTGCTTGCAAGTACAAGGTTTAAGTGAAAAGTAAGAAACTTTATGCACAGGGAAATATATTGTTTGGTCAGCTCTCAGTAATAGATTTCATAGATGGATGAAGCCTATATGGAAATATTAGACCCTGGATAAATAGGATGATCTGGGGATTGCTTCTAGAATATTCACAAAGCAATAAATTTATTAGGATAACCAGTTTATTACTAAAAGATGTTGACAGACACCATGGCAGCAAATTAGAAAGTTATCAGGAATGTATTAAAAGGGCCAGAGAAGTTTTTTATGTATTTTTGTTATTGTTAATTACATTCTTCCTGGGGTCTTATGGAATCACTTACAGATTAAGAAATGGGAGGGGGGGAGATAGATGAAATTTTGCTGCATAGTTGATCAAGTATTAAAATTATACAGGGAAATCATTCTTATGTTAAAATTTAGTTAATTTAAAATAATTCAAAATGTTTCTTAACATAAGCCTCTTTATTACTCTGTTTTAAATGCCCTAACTCAGAGCACAGAGGTTTCATTTATTTGTGCTGTCACTAGTCCTGTTTTCCCATATCGTTCACTTTCATGTTTTGTGCCTTTATTCTCTTATTTCCTCTTCTGGGCTGCTCCCCTGACCTCCTCCCTACCCCAACCCCTTCTTCGTTATGCGTTGCAAGCACAGAGTTTGAGATTTGAGTTCCAGAATGTTGCAGATGTTTTCCCTGAGGGCGCAGCCTCGGGTCCAAGCAGGAGACAGAGTAATCTGGCATTTAAATGCTAAAAGTACTGGTCGGTTCTGTAGGAGCTTCGGAATCGAAAGGAATCTCCTCCACGTTCTGTCTCTGTCTTCTCCAGGACCCGTATTTCTTGGCAACTTTCATAATGTAGTTTTTAAAAGAGGCGCCCATGAAAACGTACAGGACGGGGTTGAGGCAGCTGTGGAAAAGCGCGATGCTCTCGGTGACCTGGATGGCCAGGTCCATGCGCTTGCTCAGGTCGCAGTCAGTGATCAGGGCATAGATGATGTCGATGGCCTGGCAGAACTTGACAATGTTGTAGGGCAGCTGGGTGACGATGAAGACGATGACCACTGCGAGCAGAACCTTGAGGGGTCGAGATTTTTTGATGTTGGGCGTCTTGATGAGGGTCCTGGCGGTGATAAAGTAACACACACCCATGATCAGAAAGGGCACGAGGAATCCGATGCAGATTTCCAGCATCTGAATGGACGCTTTCATGGAGGTGCCCAGGTGGTGCGGAAAGATGGGGAGGCACCGTGCCTGGTGGGTCACGGTGTAGAATACCATCTGGGGGACGCTCAGCAGGACGGCGGCCGTCCAGACACAGGCGCACACCCACCTGCAAGGCCTGCCCACGCGTGCCGGGCCCGGGGCTGTGGTGACGGCCGAGTACCTGTCGACGCTGATGCACGCCAGAAACTGCATCCCAGAGACGAAGTTGATGGTGTACAAGGCCGACGTGACCTTGCACATGACTTTCCCTAGAACCCACCCATGAACTGCGTTCACCGCCCAAAAGGGCAGCGTGAACAGGAGGAGGAGGTCGGCCACCGCCAGGTTCAGTATGTACACGTCGGTCTTGGTTTTCTGCTTCTTGTAAAAGGCATAGATGGCCACGACGATGGAATTACCCGCGAGCCCGATGACAAACGCGATGGTGTAGAAGGCAGGCAGGAAGACTTTTGCAAAGTTCCTGACTTCTTCTTTTATGCAGATCACTTCGTACTCACTATAGTCGTGGGTGCCGTTCAGTTCGTTTTCCTCGTAGTAGTAATCTGTCGACTGGTTGTGCCCCAACGTCATGGCGCCAACCTGAGTGGCAAAGAGAGCAAGCAATATTCGTTTTGGTACTACTGGGAAGGAAGAGCCTCCTTACCTGGCATCTCTGTTCTTTTATTAGCAGCTACAGGGTGGCTCTAAGATGCTTGAGCCTGACTCTGCCTCTTTGAGACACTTTCACAGAAGCCACATTGAAGGATATCCCCAAGATTAGTTTCTCTTCCTTTTTTTTTTTTAAATAAGTCTGTGGGAGCTGGGATTACACAGGGAAGATAAAAATAATGCCCCCTGGGGGATTTTCTTAACCATTAAACCCTAAAGAAAAGCAGCCAGTGTTACACAGAAATAGCTTTTAAAATAGGAAAAGTTAGGTTTCCATTAAAAGGAACCAAAAATGTTATAATTCTTACATATAAAACTCTGTGGTTCTTATGTAGTATATGGAAAATAGAGTAAATAACAATGTAAAAACTAGTTTAGATAATTTTATATTATAAGCTATTTATATGTTTATTTTAAATTAAATAAATTGCCTCAGCTGTTATACTTAATTTCACTAGATGGCATTTATAAAACAAAGTCTCCTTTACTTAGCTGGCCCCTAGACCTGTCATTCTCTGCTTACCATGCACTAATATTTGGTAGCATTTCCCTAATCATGAAGGCTTAAGCCCCATGATTGATGACATCTCTCAGCCCGTCATCCCTGGTTTCCAATCAGTCCTGAAAATTCTGATTTCATCTTCCAACTAGGTTGCAGTTCTGTTTCCTCCTTTTAATCTGCACCCCTTGCAGTACCACACAGTTTGACCATCACTGTTTTTGACCTGGCTTCTCTAGACCCTTCCTAACCACAGCCTACGGTTCTCATTCCTTCCAGCCACTTCCTTGTCAATACTTTTCTTACTGCCCCCAGAGTGCTATGTCTCTGAAATGTCAAGCGGTCTCTCTTCTGCTAAACTCTTCCCCTAAAAGATATATCTCTTCACCTGAAAAGTCACCACACAAGCTCCTTCCCGTGATCCCCACAGCTTCCCTACCTCTCATGCACTGATTTGTCAGCAATTTCTGGCACAGGGCATGCTGTGGCACACATGTTTACATATAAATCATCGTGTTCCTCTGTCTGACACACTGTTTCCTGCCCTTGCCTTGAAGGGCCAATTCCTACTCCATTCACTGGGATGCCTTCTCCCCAAGAGACTTGCCTGATCTAATAGCTCTCCCAGCACTAATCTCCTGCTATGGAAGAGATGTGTCCAGACTACCATTCCTAAATCCCTAAGAGTAGGACCTTTTTAAAAGATCTCTGTTTATAATGAATACCCTATAAAGTGTCTGGCACACACTAGGTGCTCAGTAAATACTTGCCAAAGATTTGTTTGATTTGCCAGCAGGTTTAAAGCTGTTACTCTAAACTGGACTCTCCCACCAGGAATTTCCTGTCTCACCTTTAAGTTATTTTACTATTTACTAAATATGCGTAGTGGTAATATTGAGATAAATTTGCACAGGATTCACAAATTTTAAAATGTATCTCGTAATGACATCCAGGGGCATTATTAGTGCGGGGTTTGGTTATGCGTCTTCTTTGGCTTTTCTGTCTCTCTCTGGTTATTATTGTCCTTGGAAGAATGTCAGCTATTCTTGTAAAATCATGAATGAACTCATTTTCAAAAGTGTGCCCACTTATGGTTCTTAGCCGGCTAACCCTTGTGGGGTGAGTACAGAGAAGGATAGGAGGATCCTCCATAGAAAGGGAAGATGCCACATAGAAGAGCTGCTTCATTGTGTAAAGACCAGATGCTGTACGGCCATTTTCAATGACAGTTTGTATCCTTAAGGTTATTTGAAAAATGCCAACCTGGAAGCCCACTCTGGGCTTCACTGGCCCGTGTGTTAATAATTAATACAAAATTGCCTTTGTTCTTTCTTCCCCTTTACCATACCTGATGGTAAGAAGTTCATGTGGCCAAATTATATATTATGGAAGGGTATTTTTAAGTAAGAATCAGTATTACTAAAAATAGGAGTGAAAAGAGTAGGTATAGAAATTATTTGCAGGGCCTGCCTTTGTGACCCAAGGGGTTAAGCACATCACTGTGAAGCTATCCCCAGCCACTGCAGCATGAGTTCGATCCCCAGCCGGCCAGGGAGCTACCCACATGGCACAGCAGACCTCTCCTGTCTCACCCGCTGCTCCCCTCAGCAGTGTATTTCGGTCAGTCTGCCTGTTCTGTTCCCCACTCTGTCTCTGGTGATCCTCTCACCCCCCACACCTCTGGCCTGTACCCCAATTCTTGTATATATAAATAAATAAATTTATAAAAAGAAAAAGAAATTATTTGAAGAAATGATCCTCTGGCAGATGCATGGAAACACTTAAATGTCTTTATATCATTATAAGAAAAAAAAAGTGCTTGTAACTCAAAGCAAAAATAATAACAGACTAAAATCTGTTTTCTTATTAACAAAGTTTTACAGGCAAGTAATGGTATTAAAATAGCATTTCATCATGTTACTTTCAGATTTTGTTTTAAAGCTAAATTTAACAACTGTTTTCAAATAGTTCTTTTGCACATGCAAATATTCAAGACTTTTATGCACCAAGTCTCTCTCTATGTAGGTAAATACAGAGTCTTGGGACTTAAAAAAAAAAAATAATGAATTCCCTATTAGAATGAGAAAAAAAAGGAAAAAACCAACCTGTTCCAGTGGGCAGAGGAGTCAGTCTTGAGTGCAGAGAGTAAAAATCAAATGACCTAACTCCGGCCGCTTTTGTTTTCGTTTTATACCCCGCCTTTGTCTTGCTTCCAAGAGGGCTTTCCTGAAATTTAACCTTGTGAGAGCTTGCTCTTCTATTTTCTAAAAAATGTGACCATCCCATGAAGTCAAGTTCAAGTTCTTAAGTGTCCTCGGATACAAACTTGAAAAGATTCTCTCTCCTTTCAAAAACTCCAAACCCTTCCAAGTTTGCACTTAGCCAAAAGGAAAAGAAAGTGCCTGAAGCTGAGGCACTGGCTGCCAAGCCACAGGAATCTGCACGCGAGCCGGCAACCGGCAGTAATAGGTAGCATTCAGGAAAATACTCTTTTGTCTAGGAAAGAAAAAGAAAATACTTTTAACCCAGAAAGTTATCTTTTATAAAGACCAAATTTCAGACTGAATTCTGAGTCATCTTAGTATTTTTTATGTCATATCATTTAATGTCAGTTAATGTTCTACTTAAACTATTAGACTCTCTCTGGCTTCCTTCTACTGCCTATTTTTGACCTCAGAGGACTCTATTCCCCATTTTTTACCTTTTAGTCACCTTTTCCTTTCAAGATCAGTACCTATGTACCTTCAAAATCTTCTGTCTCGGGAGGT
Organism: Talpa occidentalis; assembly: GCF_014898055.3. Taxonomy (NCBI): domain Eukaryota; kingdom Metazoa; phylum Chordata; class Mammalia; order Eulipotyphla; family Talpidae; genus Talpa; species Talpa occidentalis. The sequence continues at coordinate 10,701,292 of NW_023600993.1, forward strand.
AGCTTATCTTTCTCCACCTGTCCCAACAAATGAAAGTTGGAGAAAAAAAAGAAATTTATGCAGACTTAGTCTTTGTGGCCTGCTTGAACTCCCCTCACATTTGCATACAGTTCCCTCCTTTATTTTCTGTGCCAGGCTTGGCTCACACTCCACCTGCAGACTTAAGTCAGCCCTTACCATGCAACTAATCTGACTTTCTTGTTGAGTCACAGAGAGGAGGCCCTTGGGATCGTGGCCGTCCTCTTCCCACAGTCTGTGTCTGAGGGTACAGCCAGCCTCTCCTTGCTCTCTTCTCTTTGAGGAGGACTCATTTGCTTGCAGCTAATGGAAATGCCTGCCTGGGTGGCCTTTGCGATTTCCCTCATTGTAAATGCTCCCACTGTGGGCAACATCAGGCCAAGTCACTGACGGCTGAGGTGCCAAGAGAGGAGCAGGGGCCGTGCTCCTGAGCAGGCCCTGGCACGCTTCTTCTAGACAAGGCGTTGCTCCTCTTCTGGGGGCCCATCATTCCACTACTCTCACCGGCTTCCGAAGGACACCTCTCTTACCTCTCTTACGTTATTCACACCCTGGCTAGACTTTGCTCTTTCCAAACATCCTCTTACCTCTTGTTCATCTTGGCCTGATGTATTTTGGAGCCCGAGGACGTGGAGGAGCAGCCGCTGTGAAATTCTCACGGGACTTTCAAGATCCTACGTCTGCCGGTTCCGACTGCTCGTCCCTCTGCTTGCTTGTCCCCCACGCCAGCCTCCTTGCTGGATTGGAATTTATCAGGAGCAGTCCTCCTTAGCACTTTTGTCCTGACTCTCCTCTCTGCCTGGAATGTGCTTAAGTTAATACTTGCAAGGCCCACACCCTCATCTCGCCCAAGTCTTCCCATTCACTCCCTCCTTACCGAGGCAATTCCTGAGTAACCTATTTTAAACACCCCTCACCTGCCTGTAATCCTAATCTACCCCACTCACAGCATTTATTATGTGCTAATGGACCATATCGTTTATGTGACGTTTGCTGTCTGTTTTCTTTCAGCCTGCATTAAAATATAAACTTCATTAGAGCAGGAGCTTTGGTTTGCTGTATTTACTGATACATCCCGAGTGCCTGGAATAGTGCCTGCCACATAGTAGGTGCTTAATAAACATTTTTTGGGAAGATTTTTATTTATGCGTACAAGAGCTGGGGTATCGGCCAGAGGTGCAGGGATTGAGAGGATTCACCAGAGACAGAGTGGGGAACAGAAACAGGCAGACTGACTGAAATACACTGCTGAGGGCGAGACAGGAGAGGTCTGCTGCGCCATGTGGGTAGCTCCCTGGCTGGCCCGGGATCGAACTCGTGCTGCAGAGGCTGCGGATTGCTTCATAGTGCTGTGCTTAACCCCTTGAGCCACCAGGGAGGCCTCTTAATAAACATTTTGAACCATAAATGATCCTGCTTCCCTTCTGATTATTCTCCCGTTTCCCCTGCCCTTGATACTGCGCTTCTTTAAAGACTTGGCTGTACAGTTGCAGCCTCCTTTGTTAGCAATTGCATGATCTCCCCAACCCATGTAACTCCTGCCTAAGATACATCTCCCACTCGCCAGTGTCCCACCTCCTACTCAGGATTCAGATTCAGGCCTGAGCTTAACCTTACTTAACCCAGGAGGCCTTCCTTAGCCTTCTAAATAAGATCAGAACCATCTGGTCTTTACTCAGCTAGTACTAGCATACTCAATCATCAGGACTTAATACATTTTCTGTCTTCTACAGTGATCTCATATCCTGCTCTCTCCTCAGCAGTTAGCTCTATGCCTTACTCTATACCAGTTTACTGAATAGTAAATATATGAATAATGAATCTGTGTTTAAGTAAGTTATCTTCCACAGACCTTTAAGTTAGATTTTCAAGAGCTGGAATTTTAGATTCAGATCTTCCGTCGTAGCCTATTTCCACTTTATTATACAATCTCTTATAATTCTTTGTTAGCCCATGAGGTCATCTATTATAGAATGTTGCTAAGTATTTAATAGGAGCTCTCTCTTTACTTTGCCTCATCCCCACTGATCATGAGCTTTCTTGTAAATAGGATTCTTCCTGTAAACCAGTTCCAATCTTTGTGTCTTTTAATTTTGCTGACTCAAGTTCATGCCCAGCCCTTGGACATAAGGATCTCCAGATCAAGCTGCCTCTCGCCTCTGCAGCCGGCCTCCCCGGCATCAGTTTTGCATTTCACAGTTTCAGTTACCCCTGGTCAACCGCAGCCAGAAAATGTTACGTATAACAAGGTGTTTTGAAAGAGAGGTTTCATTCACATAACTTTTAATCTATTGTTATAGTTGTTCCTTTGTTATTATTGTCTTTAATCGCTTGTTATGCCTAATTTATAAATTAAACTTTATCATAGGTATGTATACTATATTGCAAAAAGTATAGTTTATATAGTGCTCAGTAGTATCTGCCTGGTGTAGTGTTCAATACTATATGGTTCACTACCATTTCAGGCATCCGCTGGGGGTCTTGGAATGTACCCCTCACAGATACGGTGGAACTACTGCATTTTTCGGCTCTTTAGACAGAGCTAGAATAGACGATGTTACTAGGGGGCACTTGGTGAAATATGAAAGGCGATCGTGTTGTCCTGTCGGTACGCAGCTTTTCAACCAACCTACTTGATGCTCCTCTGCGCCTTTATTTCTTGTGTACATTTCTTCTTCTACGTCTCATGCCCTGAAGATCTGAGTCTTCATGGTTCCAGTTGGTTGCTCACTGTGCGTCACCCACCTTTACCTGCCCTGACAGACATTTCCCCTGTTCGTGAGGAAACTCTCCAAACCCATTTCTCAATCTCCTGCTTGTGGTGCCATTTTACTTACTAAGAGATGTTGGGAAAGTGATCTGACAGCATCCCAGCTGATTATCACAGAAAATACCCCTCATCTTGAAACATGCATTGAGCGTTATTGAGCTAAACCTATGATTTCTTTTTTTAAAAAACATTTATTTTTTTATTTATTTATGCACACAGAGCTGGGGTGCAGGCCAGAGATGCAGGAGGTGAGAGGACTCACCAGAGACAGAGCAGGGAGCAAAACAGGCAGACTGACTGAAATACACTGCTGAGGGGAAGCGGGGTGAGACCGGAGAGGTCTGCTGCACCATGTGGGTGGGTCACTTCCTTAGTAGGGGGCTGAACTCAGGCCACAGTAGCTGGCAGATAGCTTAATAGTGCTGTGGCTTTAACCCCTGCACCGCCAGGGAGGCCCTAAACCCATGATTTCTTTTAGTGCCCATATTACACATTGAATTCATAAGAGTTTTTACTTAGCATTTTGTCTTACACATTTGCTAAAACATTTCCATGTTACTCCAAACTCACTATAAATGGCATTTGTACGAGCTAGAGAATGTGTACAGATTATCATAATTCTCCTCACCTGTCCTATATGTCTCCTTATAAAACATTTAAAATGTTTCCAGCATTTTGCTGCTACAAATAATGTCATAGAGAGCGTCTTTGTATCAAAGATATTGTGGGAAACTGAACTCAAACTAATCTTGCTGAGTGTTGAAGAGTGTGACTAACCATGTGTCACTACCCCTTTTTTCTTGCGCAAAGATAGTAGTATTACTGTTCACACAGTAAAAATAATCCTGGAATTCTTTCCAGATAAACGCCTAGAAAGCTCCCTTGTTTTCGTAGAAGGTTCCATTTTAGGCACGTATCACAGTACATTTAAAGGCCTTCTATCTGCAGATATGGGTTTATGCTTAATTCTTTAGTCATCTCATGCAGCTGTCATTTCATTCAAGAGTAACTTTATCTGTCAGATAAATCGCAGAAGTTGGGTTGATGGATCAAAGAGTAAACGAATCTGTAATTTCGATGTGTGTTGCCAAATTGAATCCCACAGGGAATGGTATTACTCTGTCCTTCTCCCTGTAAGGTATGGAGTGTCGATTTTCTGAGAACCTTGCCAACAGAATGGGTTATTTGACTACTACTTTGCTTTCTAGATGACCAGTAATAGAACACTGCCTCCCTTTCCTTGTGAGCCATAGTGAAATACTTTCCCCAAACGTTTTTTGCTTCTTAATTTTATTTTTTGAGGCCAACACTCTTATATAGATAAACCAACTGATCTTTTGATTTCATTTATCATATTTTAGTTTAAAATTTCTTTCCCATCCAGAAAGTTCATAAGCAATAGCAGGGACATGTAACATTTATTGAATACTTATTGGCTATAAACTTTCCCAGAGGTGGGATAGTGAATTTAAAAGCTTGTTTTCCCAATTAAATGTCATATACTTCAAGAGAACACATAAGATTATTTTCCTTTGGGCCTCCCCGGTGGCGCAGCAGTTGAGCGCTGGGTTGCGAAGCTACCTGCAGCCTCTGCAGCGCTGGTTCAATCCCCGGCTGCTCCCCGGCCACCGGAGGAGGGTCCCACATGGCGCGCAGACCTCTCCTGCCGCCCGCTGCTCCCCTCAGCAGTGTACTTCGGTCCCTCTGCCTGCTCTGCTCCCCGCTCTGGCTCTGGTGAATTCTCTCACCCTCCTGCGCTTCTGACTGTACCCAGTGCTTGTATAAATAAATAAAAATAAATCTTTAAAAAAAAAAAAAGATTATTTTCCTTTATAGGATTGTATGATAAATGGGTTTTTTTTTTTTTTGGCAGATGTTATTGTAGAACAGTACTTAGCTCATAATGACTTTTAATTTCAACTTGAATTAAAGCTAAGTATTTGTATAAAAGACCAAATGATGTTTAAGCGGTTAGTCCAGAAATACAATGTTTGTAAAAGAAATATCCTTGATATTTTATGAATGGCTAAATGTGCTTCATAATATAAAGCTGCTTGCACCACATTCTTTATTGTAGCAGACCACACCCATACTTAACAATCATGATTTTTCTCTGTCATCCCTTCTTGTGTTAGAGAAGGATTTTGTCTGATAACCATGTGGTTGTAAGAGACTAAGTAAAAGGCAAATGTCAAGGATATCATTTACAGCTTGACTTAACCCTGACACTTGAACAGAGTTGAAATACCACAGAGTCTGGATTAAAAACAAAAGTATCTATGCCATCTGTTTTCATTCACAAAGGCGTGTGACCTGGCAGATATATTTAAGAGTTTTCCAGCCTATTCAGATTTCCTCTAATATATCTCATTTTCGACATTTGGCATCCTGTTCATTAACTAAAATAACATAAAAGAGCAAAAACTCTCTTTAGAAGAAGGACATTTCAGCTGCTGTACCTGCCAAATTTTGCTTGTGTTTAGGATGAGATGATGTTATGATAAAGTGTTGCATATCTCGTGGTTGCTGTCTGAGGCACAGTAGAGTTTTGGTCACTTACCCTCCTGAGCACCAGTTGACTAGGAGCTTTGACTGCTAGTCATTGACTCCTGCCATTGACTCTATGACAGGAGTATTATACTGCCTCGCACTAGCTTGAGAAAAGATCAACACTCAGAGTACTCTTTCTGCTGAATGCACGTCACTCTTGTACCATCATATAGTGGAAAAACTGTAAGTCAGGCCATCATAAGTCAGGACAGTCTGGGTGTGGGTGGGGCATCTTTTCTCGTTAGAATGTGTCAGATGACACGTCCTTTCTAAAGAGAATCCTTTCAGAACTGATTAAATGGCAGATTCCATGCAATTTGAAGGAACCCAAATTGCCAGCGTCAGTTTTAAAGCAGTGGCATTCTGATATTAACTCTATTTTGTACTTGTCATTCACGATGCAACAGGTCTTAGAATAATGGTGTTTCATCATAATATTGATGAGCCCAGTGTTGAACAAAACTATGTCTTTTGAGAGCCTGCTTTCTTCTATGTCATTTTGCCTAAAGCTGAGGTTTCCACAAACCTTGAGCAACATTAAGTGAGCACTTACTATAAGATTAATTGAGGGGATTATGGTTTTAAATTCTTGGTTTTAAAATTTTAGAGCTTCTAAGATTGCTAATTTTGCTGATTCTTATGTGGCCATGTTTTGAGGTGGTCGTTCAGCTGACATTGACCATGGACACATGAACATACAAGAACTCGGTACACTGGGTAAATGATGGCCTGGTGTTGGCGAGGTTTAAAAAAGAAAACTGGGGGAGCTGCACCTCTGATGTGGTGGAATAAGCGCCTCAGATAACCTTCCCACAGATAACAATTGAAAGCTACAAAATACATACAGACCTCCACACATGCATCAGTACACACACGCAGATGGACCTGCAGGCTCTGGGGAGTGACTGAGACGGGCCAATTTGGGGTCAGAGTCCACACTGGAGGCCAAGAGAGGCCCAAGCGTGAGTTTTCCACTTTGAAGCTTTGGCCTGAGGACACTGTGTGGTATAAGAAAGCTGAAACTTCTCAGGGAAACTTGGTCTTGTGGCCTGAGGAACCCAGGACTGCTGGGAAATGATGGGGTAGGGCGGTTAACCCAGCAAAGGAGAAGGTCGCATGTGTAAACTTTGCTCCTGTCTCTGGCTGATTGTTCCAAAGTCAGGCACAGGGCAGACATAGGGCATCTGGTAGACACAACTAAAGAGCTAAACTGAAATTTGATCTTCCACCCACCTAAATTCAGACAGACTCTGTAATTTAACTAAGTTTACTGCCCAGTAAAACAAATGCATCAATGCTTTTTGCAGGAATAACAGAATCTAGAGTCTCCAAAACCAGAGTCACCATGTTTGGAATACAATCTAAATTAGTCACCAAATGGAAAATGAGGAAAACATGACCCATGTTCAAGGCAATAGCCCCTTCCCAAATGACTCAAATGTCGGGATTATCAGTTGCAGTATCACAGCAGCTATTATAAATTTGCTCAATGAGGATGAGAAAACTAAAAATATCCAACATATCAGAAGAAAATATAAAACAAAAAAGAACCAATTGGAAATACTATAATTGAATACCTGAAAAAAATTTCAGTGATTTTTTTTCCCAAGTGAATGAGCTTTGTAACATAATGGAGATGACAGAGGAAAGAGTTAATGAACTTGAAAATAGACCTGGAGAAATTATTCAATTTGCAGAAAAAGTGGAAGGAAATGGAGAGGCTCAGGGAGTTATGGGACAGTGTCAGAAGGTCTAAAATATGTGTGGGTGGAGTTCTAGAAGGAGTGGGGAGAGGGGAGATCGGAATTTAGAGGAGCATCCAAATAATGGAATGTAATGACTCAGTGCTGTAAAGAAAGGAGCTACCAAGTTAGGGAAAGACATGAAGGAACCCGAAATGCAGATACTAAGTGAAGGATTCATGCTGTATGATTTCAGCTACATGATATTCAGGAAAAGGCAAGATTTGGAGGCATTAAGGAGGCATTAAGGAGGCATGAATAAATAGGTGGAACACAGACGATTTTGGGGGAAATGAAAATACTCTGTGACACCATAATGATGACTCCATGTCATTACACCTTTGTTCAAACTGTACAACATCAAGAACAAACTGTAAATTATGAGCTTTGGGTATTATGTGTCAATATGGTTCATCCCTGGTGGGGGATGTAGATAATGGGAAGGTTATGCGTGATGTGGCCAGTGGGTGGCTGGGAAATCTCGGTACCTTCCCCCAACTTTGCTGTAACCTCAAAATTCTCTAAAATAAGATCTTTATATATGTAATATATCTATAACAAACTCTAATCATGCTAAAATTGTCATTTATTAATGATATAACATGAATACATTTAACTTGAACTAGGGACCTTTGTTGTCGCATGTCAAGACACAGACTAAGGACTTTTCAAGACATTGTGAACTGTTCTGCTTGAACAGCTGTCGGAGTCCAGCTCGGGTAAACAGGATTAAGAGAGGAATCTGATTGAGCCGAGGAAATAAAGAAATGACAGACACAAAATAGAGTTTAAGAGAAGCGGGACCCAGGGGACGTGAGGCCTCTCATTCCTGCTGAAGCATCCCGAGAGCCTGGTGCAACTTGTTTTTATTGATACAAGCAGCCCCTTCCCTCAGGTTAATTACCGGACAATGAAGTATTCTCTTAGCATTTGGCCTTGTCGGGCACACATTCACGCCAAGGTTCTGCGCCATCAGGTGATTTTATTTCTTTTTCTAATCTAGATTGTCCCCCAGACATAGTTCTGCAGGCACAAGAAAGAGCATCCCCATCTGTACACCGGCCCATCCTCCCACCCGAGCTCATCGATCTTTTAGTCATGACCAGTCTTCTAGCCACAACCTTGATGTTTTCCTTGTCTCAGCACTGCATGCCTTAGGGGTCTCCAACAAACAGCATTGCAGTTCTTTTGTATTTATGAAAATGCTTTAATTTTTCTTTAATGAAAAACCAATTCATTCCTTTCCAATAGAATAACTTCCCATTTTATTTTATTTGAAACAGTGGCATCCAGTAATAAGAGTGTGTTGCAAAATGCCCCAGAAGGGTAGAAAAAATGACTTTACTCCTTGTCTCATACACCATATAGACAACAATCATGGATTTGGGGGGAAATGTTTTGTTTTTTTTTTAGATAATTTTGCCTAGCAAATTTGTTGTTTGAGTACAGTGTGGCATCTAATGGCTAATCATTTTTTTTAAATTTCCTATTCCAGTTACTTAAAAGGCTTCTCCCTCCCTTTCTAGTTATAGACAGAATCATAAATGAACTGATTTACCTGTGAGGCAAAGTTCAGTGCAGTTACCCTGGAATTCCCATACGTCCCTTTCCTGGGATCCACAACCTTCTGGATCATTTGGCTCCCTTTTTTCTTGATTTATTCCTTTATTTTGTTTGAGTGCATTCTTCTTGAGAAAAACATGCATAGTTGGTAAGTTCTCTGAGGTCTTACATGTCTGAATATGTATTTATTTTGCCTTCATAGTAATTGGTATTTGGGGTGGGGTAGGACTTCGAAGTTCAACTCTGTCCTGTCGTCCCGCATCCCCTGCTGGTGATGAATCGATGCAAGTGTAATCCCTGTGGCTTTCTACTCCAAGTTCTTTGATAAATTGTTCCCTTCATTTTTATCGCTTTCATTTTTCTCTGCGGTGAGTGCCTTTCCCCCCAGTATTGGTCTTCTTATCTTTGTTCTGCTGTTTTCAGTTTCTGACTTTTCCCTGTGGAAATGAGGGGAAATTTTCTTCACGTCACTTTTAGTGCTTCTGTTAAAGGTTGTTTTAGCAGCTGTGTTACTAAGGGTTCTCATTTGTTGTTCTCAGGTTGTTCATAGTCTCCTTTTATGGTTTTATGGATGCAATTCATTTAGAGCTCTCAGAATTCATTCAGTGGTTTTGTTGTTTGACTTAGCTCAGTTTTTAAAGGTCCTCTTTGTTTCTTTTTTTTTTTTAAAGATATATTTATGCTTACAAGAACTGGGGTACAGGCCAGAGGTTGGGGAGGGTGAGAGGACTCACCAGAGACAGAGCGGGGAACAGAACGGGCAGACTGACTGAAATACACTGCTGAGGGGAGCAGCGGGTGAGACAAGAGAGGTCTGCTGTGCCATGTGGGTAGCTCCCTGGCCGGCTGGGGCTCGAACTCGTGCTGCAGAGGCTGCGAACAGCTTCGCAGTGCTGCGCCCGACCCCTTGCACCACCAGGAAGGCCCCCTCTTTGTTTCTTGTTGTTGTTTTCTCCCCCTTTGGTCAGTTTTGCAGTTTATCTGTTTGGGCCAATGATTCTCCTTCATGCTGCAGACTCTTCACAAATAGCAGATCCCTGCTTTTCCTCCCATCCTGAAGCCAAAGGGAAGGGGAGCTGGTTGAGGTTATTTGTTATTAACACAGAGCTTTTCTCCAGCTATTTTTCTTTCCTGAGTGGGAAAGAAAGTTCTCACTTTAGTCAGCTGATGGGAAGCTTGGTCTCAGGCTGAACGCCCCTCGTCTCAGAACAACTATTTAGTTTTGTGTCACACTGGCCATGTTTCCTCTTGAGGCTGAGTGACAGATACCTGTGTGGACAGTGCCAGCTGGTCTGTTTACAAGTCCTGGATGAACCCCCCTTTTGGAGCCTCACTTCTCAGTCCTCCCTTCTCATTCGGGGGTCAGAGCCCTCTCCCTTTGCAGCCCCTTCTTTCCTTTTCTGGACTCTGACTTCTCTTCCCACTCCATGGGTTACTTCCCCTCCACCGATTTCTCTGGTCTGTTGGTGGCTGGCACTCCCAGGCCTGTGCCTCACCTCCTCCACTTCCTCTTCTGTTGTGGTCTTACACCTTCATTATGCTTCTGTATTTTTATTCCAGTGGGATCTCAGGAGTGGTGGGGGACACACGTATTTCCGCCATCTTGAATCTCCCCAGCTTGGTTTTAGAAAAGCTGCTCATTCATTTTTCATTGTAAATTCTGGGAAACTCTAGATTGTTTCCATTGTATAGTTTCCTCTGTTAGGCTAAAAGCATTACATCCTCCTTCTGTGTTCTTTCTACAGAGCTAGAGATTCATCTGTAAGGAGTTTCAGATTTTCAAATATAAGTGCTAATGTTCAAAGTAGACCCTTCTGTCTCACCTTACTCTTCAGTTGCTTTCTTTCTTCTGCTGCTTTCCCTCTGCTTGCCTTGGTCTCTTTCTCACAACTCTGCCCTTTACAAGTTCCTCTTCCCAGTCTCCTTTCAGTCTGTGGAATCAAAGTGTTTCTTTCCTGAGTCCGGGCCTCCTTCCCTCCCGTGTTCACTGTTAGGGGAGCTGTTTCCGCACATCTCAGTAAGCCACTTGTGTTTCCTCTTCACATACCTGCAGCACAGTTACACTGCTCACAAGTACTCGGAGTCCTGTGAGTCTCTAACTTCCGATTCTTGGTCCTCTAGCTTTATTCTTAGATCTATTTCCTTCTTTCTCCATATCATTTTAAAAAATCCCAATATTACACCATTTTCTTCACAAATATTAAGTCTGTTTTTCAGTAAAGGCTCTTTGGAAATCCCTGAAATGCCTTTTGGTTGTTCCGTGGAGTTGATCCTTCTTGCTTCTGGCATTATTCAACTATTTGCCATAATTCCTAACATTTCTTATTGACTCCTCAGATGATTTCAGACCTGTTGAAACCACTTTTTTTTTTTTTTAAGATTTATTTATTTATACAAGAACCGGGGTTCAGGCCAGATGTGCGGAAGGGTGAGAGGATTCACCAGAGACAGCGCGGGGAACAGAACAGGCAGAGGGGAGCAGTAGGCAAGATGGGAGAGGTCTGCCTCTCCATGTGGGATTCTCGCCAGCCGGGTTCGAACCCGCGCTGCAGAGGCTGCTCAACCGCCTGCGCCACCAGGGAGACCCTGAAACCACTTTTTGTAAGAATTTAGAAAAAAGGAATTTACTCGACTTTGTACAGCGGTGTTTAACTTAGTCTGACCCAGTTGCCTGTGGCCTTTTAATTGAAAAGACAGTTAAGTGGTTGTGTCCTGAGGAGCCAGTCCTCAGACCTTCTGGTGAAAATGAGATGCACTGTTTGCAAGAAGGTCCCACTGGGAAATTGCCATCGACCTCTGAACTATAAAATGGAGAGTTTGCATTAATAGGAGAATAGCTTTAAATTTTAAAATATCTAATTCTTAATAAAATAATAAATGAGAAATTAGGCTTCCTGAAGGTGGGCAGCTCTGAGTAAACCATCTTACTCCCCTAACTCCATAGCGGGGGAAATTAGGTTTTTCTCAACCACAGGTCAGAAAGTTAAGAACATACATGTTTCAATACTTTCTTGGCCATGTGTGAGAAAGATGAGCTCTAAACAGGAGGAAACACTCTAGGAGAATTTCACAACCTTTTTGGCGTGCTGACATCTGAAGTGGTGTGAATGGGGAGAGCTGTCCTTTGTTAAACTTAAAGGTTGCAACTGTTTCTTGCCTTCCTAGCCTGTGGCTATTTTTGTGCAACAGCGATCATTGATAGAGTTTGTTCTTGGCCTTGCCTAATCTATTTTCAGGGGAGGAGAGGTGATGTATAGTTTTGTGCCTAAGAAAAAAATTTAATAAATTTTCAGGCTAATTATTCTAATTGTTTTTTTTAACCAGGGATAAACATAGACATAGTAGGACCTTTAGGGTGAAATGTCTGAAAAATTTCCTTTTGTGATGTATTCCCTTGTTTTTTTCCCTTGGTTTTAGGAGCTGGGAATCCAAAGTGCAAAATATTCATTGTTTTGGGAAGAACTGAGAACACCTCTGCCAGCAGGTAATCAAACAACTGTGACTGAAGACTCTACGGGGGAACAAACACCAGTCATCTGATTCACTCAATTTACTTAAAGTCCATGACTTACAAATCTGAGCACTAAAAATAATATATTATGAAGTTAAATGTCACATATTTATGTTTCACAATTATTTTGCTGAAAGATGTATTTAGGAGACATTTTAAGGAGGTTGGCTGTGCATTCCTCACTATGGGATTAAGAGAGTGTTGCTGAATCCTCAAAGCTGTTTGGTTCAGATTAGACAACATACAAAACTTCTCAGAACTCTCTGCAAGTAATTAAGTGGTCAGGTGTGTGGATCAGAGGCAGACATCTTGGCAAGTTTGCTAACAGGCATCAGTTCCCAGTTCCCACCGTGGAGCACTCACAAGCCATGGTCACTGATTTTCAAACAGTTGTTCTTGTGCCAGATCACAGCCCACCTCTGAATGCTCAGCATAGGTCATTTACTCCATTCTCGTTGCAGACATTACTGCTTATGTGACGACATGACAACAGCAATGGACATGACAATTGTGGCCTAGCCTAACATCTGTTTTCTTTTTCCACTCAGCGAATGTTTGCTAACATCTGCTTTCTTTTGTCCAGACACAAACAACACAGCATGATTCTTGTTCCGAGAAATACACCTGGAATAAAACTTGTAAGACCTTTGTCAATTTTTGGCTACATGGGTAAGTACTCAATCAAGTTGCACATGCATTAGCCAGCGGGAACCTAGAATCTGCCATCACACAGAAGGGAATAGCTATAATAACATGCTAATGTGGGAGATGTTTTCTTAGACATCCTTTGGCCCTGACAACCATCTCAGTTAAATTTCAGCAGAGCTCAGCATAGAGTAATTAATGCAGCATCCTACCTTGTTTTATTTACTTTGGGGAAAGAGCAGATTGTATTCAAGGAACAGCAGCTCTGACAGCTGGTTTTCTCACTGTCATCTGTGGGAATGGATCAATGAAATAGATATAGATAGGTGGTGCAAGGGGTTAAGACGCAACCTATGAAGCTATCCGCAGCCACTGCAGCACGAGTTCAATCCCCAGCGAGAGAGCTACCCACATGGCACGGCAGACCTCTCCTGACTGGCCTGCTGCTCCTCTCAGCAGTGTATTTCAGTCAATCTGCCTGTTCTGTTCCACACTCTGTCTCTGGTGAATCCTCTCACCTCCCCAGTTCTTGTATGCATAAATATATAAATCTTTAAAAAAAAAAATAGATAAAGCTAGGCCATCCACAATAAAATTTATCTTTCTTTCAAGTTTAGCTTTCCTAGCCAATCGACATACATGAACTACTAATAAGCATGAGCTTTGACTGATTTGAAGGAAAGCTTTTTCTTCCTCTCTCTGTGGGCGGAATTTCTTGGATGCAACTCTGCTTTTGTGTCTTGACCCCTCCTCATTTTCTTCCTGTCGTCTCCCTGCTACTCACGTCATCCACTCAGCTCCAGTGTCCTAGGCTGTAGAATGCATGTGTGAAGACCACAGGCCAAGAGCTCTGTCTTCATGGAACCTGCATGTGGGGGGGATGAGACAGGTAGCAACTACAGACATGCCAATGAGTCAACAGAGAGCTGCTGCAGCTGCTGTTTTGAGTGTCTATTGTCTGGTGCTGCGCTGGGGTATCTCGGCAGCTCCTGTGAGCATCTCCTGTTGCTCACAGGAAACTCAAGACAGCAGCTGCAGCAGACAAACAGCTACACTCACGCAGCTCAGTGAGGCGCCTGGCTCCCACTCTTCGCCTGTTCCTTCCAGGCTGTAATAGCAGCAAAGCTGGGAACAGTTTCAGTCTCTTGGCTACCTGCAAAGTCTCCAAACTTTTCCTCTCTGAGGTTGGCTGCCAGAGGCCTCTCCATGTCCTTCAGAGACCCTTAACAGCCTCTGGAAGATCAGCACGGTCGGTTGGGGCAGAAAGGGCTGACCCTGGAATTGCTGAAGATCTGAAAACGCTGAAATCCCCAACGCTGAACCCCTGGGGGCTCCTTCTGCAGCCCCTTATATTCCCCATCAGAGTCTCCACACCCACGGATACGTTATTCATATTTTGCCTGGGGCTGTCCATCCTCACCAGCACCCCCCCAGGGGGCGCCCCCGCCCCTGCTTTCCCCTCCCTCCCCCCACCCCCCAGTTAGGGCGCAGCTGTAGAATAGACCACAGGTTCAGTGTTGTTGGCAGAATGGAGATGAACTCACTGGAGCAAATGGTACTTGGGAATTTGTTGGGTTGCAGAGAACAGTGGCCTTAAAGACTCTCAAAGTGGATTTAAAATATAGTTTCACTGCAAAGACCCTGCATTACAAACCTGATGTTTGAATTTTCAGAATGACAAGTTCTCCAGCACCTTGCCAATTCCCCATGTTCAAGGCCAAAAGAAACTGTGGTGAAGGCTGGTTATTAATGTGTATTCTGACAGGAAAAGGGTGTGGAGTTAGCATGAGATTATCTCCAGGACTTGGCAGGAAGGAGGGGTATGCAAAGACAGAAGTGGAATGTGTTTCTGGCCTCAGCCAAATGCCAGGCCTTGCAGGAACCCACCCAGACCGGGAGCAAACGGTGAAGGCCGGGCGTCTGCTTGGTCTCAAGTGACTCACTTTCAGTTTTTTCCAAGCACAGTTTTCCTTGCAAGCCCACCTATAGAAAACATTAAAGAAGCAGCAGTAATAAGATAATAATAAAATAGTCTGCCTGGCGCTGCAAAGCCCACTTCCCTCTTCAACTTCAGAAATGAGTTTGGTAACCCCTTGTCCAGTGACTTCCAAAAAATCTCTTCTAAGTTGAATTGTTGATGAGTTTTCTGGCTTTGGGTCTACCCAGGAATGTCTGTGACAAGGGGGCTGAGTGATTATACTTCAGTGGATTGATTATATGCGACTGTTTTTTGGTCAATTCCTGTTGGTCTTGACAATTTTGTTTTCTATTTTATAGATAATTTTCATGGAGGACATTTTGAGATCCATTTTAATCATGTGCGAGTTCCTGCCACCAATTTAATACTAGGTGAGGTACTTTGGAAAAGCTACTCTCCAGAACTGTGTATTAAAAATATTGTCAGGTCTAAATCTGGGAAAGATGGGCAGTCTCCCTCAATTTAGATACTTTCCCCTTTACTCCACTTATAAGGGAAATTTTGAGGATTTTCTTAAATAGAATAAGATTTTATCTCAGCGTTAGCTAGGTTTTCTGTATCACATCAACTGAAAACATAGCTAAATACAACAGTAATACAACTAGGATGACATGCTGTTTTCTAAAAGGTGAACTTCACGCCTCTGGTTGTCTTCAGACAAAAATTCAGTACTTTCTGAATTCAAGTCTTCTGCACACAATGGAAGCATGAATAACATTGAGCACTGTGCCTGGAATGACTTCACCCTCTTACTTACTGGAATCCCTCCCAGGCTTCAGAGAATGTCTCAAATGCCACCTCCTGCAGGAGAATTTTCATGTTCCTCCCTGCCGCCCCTTCCCAAGCCCCAGTGCCTGCCAGGCCCTGGAGGGACAGTGTGAACTATTTCTCCCTCCTTTGCCTGCTTTTTCTCTCTCATCTCCCTTATCTCGGGCTCCCTTGCCCCCCTCCTCATCTAGACTCCAAATGCATGGTGGAGGAAGGGCCTCTTCTGCCTTCGCCACTGCCTGCTCATCAGCTAGCTGTTGCGCTGCAGGTGCCCAAGACACAGTTCTTAACTTTGATCAAAACGGTTAATAATGGCGGCTTAAAGAACACGGAAATCAAAAATCCCACACGTGTATAAGGAACCTTTTTTATAGATCTGAGTTTTCCCCACCACAATACCATTTTTCTTGAGGGCAACTCATTCCTTCTCCAGGATTTGTGTCACTAATGAAAAGAACAGACTGTTGCCACTCTCCTGTTCTCCGTTCTCACAGGTGAAGGCAGGGGGTTTGAAATGGCCCAAGGCCGCCTAGGACCTGGCAGAATCCACCACTGTATGCGAGCAGTGGGTTTGGCCGAGCGCGCTTTGGAGATCATGTGCGAGCGGACCACACAGAGGGTGGCCTTTAAGAAGAAACTCTATGAACACGTAAGGGCGATCACCCATTGGACTGTCTGGTAACCCAATACACTACACTAACCTTGAACAAAAATATTGTTTCTTATTCAGAAAGATGTCCTCTGCATAAACAAGGTAATAGACACAATGTATATTCACTTATGTCTTAAAAGGTTAAGTAACTCCTGAAGTGGCACCTCAGCCCACACAGAGTGGACAATTTCTTCTCCCTTCTCTAGACCACCTGGCCTGCCATGTCCTTTGTTCTTATGGAAAAATACAGACTGTTTCATGGCACCACGCCCAGGATTCTTTGGCGGAAACTTACAGTACAGGTGAAGGCAGGGGCTGGGCTGTTGGCCAGGCCCAGGCACCACGGGAGGAAGAGAGAGGAGCGAGCTTTGGCAGACCACAGATACCCTCCACCTGCTGCCCGAGCTGGAGCCCAAGAGTTGCTCATGGCATCATCACACATTGCTTCTGCCCTGTTGTCTTTCTAAGTTTCTATCCTGACCTGGAGCAGGAAAGCCCAGGACACACCGGTGAGAGACAGGTGTCCCTGTCATCCTGCTGGAGGGCCACTTTCCCTGGAGATGTGCTCACCCTGGGCTGGAGGGAAACTCCCTCCTGCTTTGTGAAGTGTTAACGTACCAAGCAGAACAAGCCTGGGCTTTTCAGAACCATGCCTGCTTTCACTGGAATCTTCTTGCCTCTGGCTCGGAGAGCATGATCTAGCAGAGGCAGATGTGCGTACCCATCATAAATACTGGGGCCAGCTTTTTATGCTTTTGCTTTTTCAGTGTATAAAAATAATGCTCCATTTCCCTGAAATTAGAGCCGCCTTCCGGCCACCTTCTAAATTATTCCAGGGATGAAAGCAGAAAGTTCTAAAGTTCAGCCTTAAGAGTAAATCTGGCAACTCCTTCTGGCACTCTGTTTCTCGCTTCTGGATACTTTCCAGCAAATCTGGGGTCTAATGTCCTTCATTATAAAGCTAAAAAAGACAGCAGTGCTTTTGGAGTCTGTTCTTGAAGTATTAATTTCCCATTTTCACAGCAATCAAAGCAAGAGACTCTCATGACTGCTGGCACTTGCCCGAAGTTGCTCATTCAGAGCCTCATCTTAATCATTAGGGCAGAGCGAGCCAATAGGAGCACGTGGTGAGCCACAAATGTAATTGAAAACGTTTTAGCAGCTGTGTTTTTTTTCCAAGTACAAAGGAGATGAGACTGATTTTAGTAAACCTTAATCCATTAGATCCAAAATGTTATCATTTCAACATGTAATCAGTATCAAAATATTCTCACAAGAAGGAAGAGGGCCTATGAGCACTAAAGTGAGGTGCCTGTGGACCCCATAGTCCCCTCACTGCCACCCTGGGAATGTCGAAGTCAGTGCCCCCTAGCCCGAGAGTGCCCTGCACGACTTGTTCACACCCTTGAGATCACCAGCAGTCACTAGCGCAGGGGTGAGGCAAGTCTTAAGTGAGAGCAGTTGGAGGGGTGGCGGCCCCGTGCACTGCTGTGCAGACCTCATCGCAGCCTCCAGATGCCGCATCCGTCATCTCTCTGCTTGGCTGTTTCTCTAGAGGCGTCTCCTCACTGTTTGCTCACAAACCCACGCTGTGCGCCTCGTTGATGCACATGCCTTGTTGCTGCATGGACAGATGGGGTGAGGGGTCGGGGCATTTCAGAGGGGACTGAGCGGCTCCAGTGAGGAGCCTGCCTGTTGGCACCTACCCTTGACAGCTGGAGAGGAGGGCCTGAGGGACAGCAGGCAGCCTACACCCTTGCCTTCCTAATTTGGACGCCACTTAGTGTTGACTTGTGACTCGAGCCTCACACACCCAGCACTGTCGTCAGCCCACGGACTTGAGCCAGAGCCTCGCTGGATCCCAGGATACCAACCTGAGCTGGAGCCCCTGGATGTAAAGGCACAAAGAAGTCAAATTATGGGAACAGCCATTTAAAGTCCCGACCTGTGTGTGTGTGTCTAATCCTAATAACTGCCAATTTCACAGTCCAGGATGCTAAGGAAGAATAAGAAGCTTCATTTTCTCAGAGTAGAAGGTGGGGGGCAGCACTTGTAAGCACAACTAAGAATTTAGCAAACAGTGTCACTGTCTCCCAGATAAAGCACAGAAGATAGCTTCTAAAAATAGTATTAATAAGGTATTTACCTTCTTTTTAAGATACTGGTTCTAAAGTGCCTGTGTGCGTCTGTACATCGCCACTCAGACCGGGCACGTCTCAATGCTCAGTGGCCACGTGCCTCCCGCAGCCTCTCTGTGCTGGGGAAACTGACCACATACCCACTGCTGGGGAACCAGCCTGACCAAGTATAAAAAAAAATTCCAAGGAAGGTCAGTGTGGCTCAAATCTAAGCGCTGGGATTGCCTGGTGGTCATATTTATCTTAACAAATCTTATTCTCCATTGTAAACACCAGTTCTGTTTAGGATGGGGAGCCCCAAAAATGTAGCACAGCCCACAGGAAGCGTTTGTTATATCTCCTGGGTTTCACTGCTAAATTAGAATGTTTGGTGGCTGGTGGGATTCAGTGACCTTTGGTCTCGAGATGCCCCACTCCCTGCCCTCTTCCTGCTGCCCTCGGCTTTGTCCTGTTCGCAGACTGGTGTCCCCAGCTCTGCAGTGATCCTCTGCTTCATTCCAGACGTCGGTCCCTCGTTGACACACCTTCTTTGTCCTTTATCAGTCTTACTGGAGGTGTGTTGATTTTATTGGTCTTTTTCAAGAATATACATTAATTTTTAATATAGAAAAGGTACAATAGAATCATAATGTGTTAGAATTTAATATTAACAAGATGTTTATTTTACTGACTTTCTCTATTTTTGTTTTCTATTTTGTCGATTTCCGCTTAGTTAGGTTCTTTCTTTTGCTTTCTTTGGATTTACTTTGTTTTTTTCCTAGGTTCTGCATGAGTTATTGTTTTTTTCCCCCTCGCTTCTAGCACATGGGTCTAGTGCTGTAAATCTTCTCGTGTCAGTTTTTGTTTTACATATTCAACAATTCTTGTTCTATGCAAGCGCATTTAGGATTGCTCTATCTAACAGACTTGCCTTTTTGTCTTTATATGATAACCCCGTCTGTCTCTGGCAATTTTCTTGGCTCTGAGGTCTCCTTTATCTAATATTGATATAATTGCTACCACTTTCCTTTGATTGGTGTTTCAAACATATATTTTCCCCCCTTTTTTGCCTAGTCTACATCACATTTGAAGGGAATTTCTTCTAGATGGCATATAATTGGGTCATGTTTTTTAATTCATCGTTTTGGGTCTTTATAATAATTTATATTAGGATTAAGTCTGCCATTTTATTTTTTGCTGTCTGTTTTCCCTCCTTAGTTTTTGCTTTTTTTTTTTTTTCTGCCTCCCTGTGGGTTAATTGAACAATTTTAGAATTCCATTTTGTTTTATCCATAGTGTTTTTCAGTGTCTCTTTTTTAACCTAACTCTTCCAGGTTGCTCGACATTGTATAATGTAAGACTAAAGTTGAAAGAATCGGACTACCTGGTCTTAGACATACTCTAAGCTTTGAGAATAGAGACAGTGTGGAATTAGCAAAGGAAAGACACATGGCACTTTGCAACAGATTAGATATTTGCAACTGACTTTTCTTTGTGGGTGCCAAGCAGTCGAATGGGGAAATAGTAGTCTTTACAATGAGTAATGTTGAAACAATTGGACATTCACTGGCACAAGAATGAACTTTAACCTAAACCTCACACTTCACACGAAATTTAACTCCTAATGGATAAGTCTACATGTAAAAGCTAAAACTATAAGCATTTTAGAAGAAAACATAGGGGAGAGTCTTTGTGACCTGGGATTGGGCAAAATGTTCCTAGGCACCCAAAACATGCACGATAGAAGAAAAAAATGGCATATTTGACTTTATTAGAATTAAATGCTTTTGCTCTATAAAAGTCTCTGTTAAGAGAGTGAAAAAAGCAGTGGGCTGGGGCTGGGAGAAAATATTTGCAAATCGCCTGTCTGATGAATGACTTATATCCCGCATAAGAACACTCTAAACCCAATGCAAGCAAATGCCTTCAACAGACATGGTATATATAGAGAGAATATATAGATGGCGAGTAAGACATTAAAGTGGGCAACATCACTTGCCACAGGGGAAATTCATATTTAAACCGTGGTGAGATCTCTCTGCAACCTTTTCAAAATGGCTAAAATTAAAAGATTAAATCCCAAGTGTTGGTGGCTTGGAGAGCAGCGGGGATCCCCTACTCGGCTGAGGGCGTGCAAAATGGTGCAGGCGCTCTGGAAAACAGACAGCTTCTCATAAGCATTTGCCACATGACCTAACAATTCTATGCCTGGCATCTGCTTCAACAAATGCAAGGTATGCTCATACTAGAATCCACATGCAAACATTTACACAAGTAAATATTGCGCAAACATTTATACAAGTTGCGCAAACATTTACACAAGTTCTGTTAATAATCACTCTGAACTGGAAGCAATCCAAAATGTCCCTCGGCAAGTGAATATAGAGAATCAGACTATGCTATACTCCTACAATGGACTGATTCTCAGTGATAAAAATGGCTGGACAGTGGATGCGCAGGGAAATCTAGATGAAATCGCAAGGCATTATGCTGAGTCAAAGAAGCCAGTCAGTGAAAAACTCAGCGTATGACTCCACATCGGAGATCCTGGGAAAGACAAAGCCATCGTGCTGGAGACCCAGCCAGTGGTTGCTGGGGGGTCGGCATGGGAGGTGTGATGACAGAGGGTCAGGTTAATGGGGAGGGGACTGTCCTGTATCTTGATGTGGACATGACAGTCAGATTTCACAGAATCATTCACCAGTCTGTGAAAAAGGTCATTTTTCAACTAAAGAAATAACAACAACGTAACAGTGAGGACGGCTGCACCGGCCCCACACTGAAATTGCCTTGGGAATTTTCTAGATTGTTTATGAGCAGGTCCACCATCATACACTTAACCAAGTTTCAATGAGATGAAGTCATTAGCGTTCAGAAGGGCCAGCAGAGAAGTGTTGTAGCAAGACATTTGCTTAGTTCAGCTACCTGAACTTTTGACAGCAAGATCCAAAGTAGATGGTGTGTCTGAGCAAACATGGTTTCTCCTGAAATCTGCCAGCGTCAACGGCAGCGTTCTTAGGGTATGTGACTGGCTAGTGTGTATCAAAGGAATGAACTCTTCCATTCAAAAATATGTGTAGTGAGGGTTGGGAACAATCCTTGGCCTAGAAAGCATCTACGCCTGGCTACAGGCTGGGTGACATGCATACCACCCACAGCTCCTCTCCCCGCTGTGCCCTCTGCTCTCCCGCAGGAGGTTGTGGCTCACTGGATCGCAGAAAGCCGCCTTGCCATCGAGCAGATCCGCTTGCTGACCTTGAAAGCTGCCCACAACATTGACACTCTGGGCAGCGCTGGCGCCAGGAAAGAGGTGAGGCCCCTCGTCCCCCTGTCTGCCAAGCCTCCACCACTTCTCCTACACATTCTGGTTTCACGGTGCCTTGATGGCACCCAGAGTATGGGGAGCTTCCAATGATGTGGTTCCAAGCATCTGTCACTTGCTGGTTTTCCTCTCGCTGACTGTTTAGGGAATGATTTCCAGGCCACAGAATATCTAGAGTGTTTTGAGATGCGTCAGCAGGGGTCGGGATTACGTAGAGTCTATGAGAGTTGGAATCCCCCCTCAGTGTGTCACTTCCTGCTCATCTTATGACCTGGGGCAAAGCGTCTAACCTTTCTTCCCACAGCCTGGGTTCTAGTGCAGAGTGCTCTGGATAGCACAAAGGTGCAGGTAGCGCCAGCGGCCACCTGGTGAGGGCTTCAAGGCATCTCTAATCCACAGCCACTGACGTGGAATAAGAATGTGCTTTCATCCAAAAAGCCAACACAGTTGCTAAGACAATACTGATCTGTGAACTCTTTTAGGTGATTCCTAAGGTGATAAATGTGCTTTATCAGCTGCCTGCAGTCCTTTTGAAAACAAGGCAGGCTATAAACAAATTACTGAAGCATGATCTGGATAAGATACCCTCTTCCCAGAAGGTCTGTACTGGCTGAAATATGGCCCTGAAAACTGCATCACAGCCCATATCTCCGTTGGCTGTCATCAGAGGTCCTGTATCAGTGGCGAATTGCACTTTGGAAAGTTCCCTTGTTTCATTTCACAAAGAAAATAGAGATTCTATCCAATTTTGCCCCACTGCATTATCTAAGATGAAACATTCTTCTCATGCCTCGTGTGTGCAGGTGGCAATGATTAAAGTGGCCGCCCCGCGGGCCGTCTGCGGCATCATTGACCGGGCCATCCAGGTGTGCGGAGGTGCGGGCATCTCCCAGGACTACCCTCTGGCTTACATGTGAGTGGATGTTATCTAAGGCCATCTAGTTCAGTAAACTTAGAGTTAAAGATCCACAAACGCTTGACTCTAATTGATTAAGAGGAAAATAAAGATGGTAGCGCTGCTTGGCGCATCGCTGACGGCTAGTGAAGTGACAGGGCCTTGTGGGCCATGGAGCCCGGCGCTCACCGGTCCTTGCATGAAGCGTGAAACGGTTCACATTTTACTCCACCGTGTTAACTTCTGCATGAGGGGACACACAGAGGCTTTCTGGGGGGTAGCAATAGCTTGGGAGGTCACTGGAAACAGGAAGGAGGGGAGGGGGGGAGCAGAGGTGGCCAGGCTTGGGTGTGCTCTTGGACAGTGTAGGGGGAGGCCTGGGCTGAGCTCACCACGTGTGCCAGCCCCAGCTCAGGTCCAGGCGCGGGTGCTGGGGGTCAGGAAGGAACACGCCGCATTGCCCATCATCCTGGAGAGAGACTCTGGTGCCCTATCCTCACCCCCATCCATTTTTGACCATGAGAAAAATTAATTATATAGTTAGGATTTATTTATAGTATGTAATTTTCATGTATTTACTTTTTGGGTTACTTAAGACATCTCAGTTCTGGCCACTTCTACTAACCAACCCACAGCAAATCAAGACAGATTAAGCCCCGAGCGCTGCCGTTTCGGTGTCCGATTCCCAAGGCGAGAATTTGACCGCAGCATTGCAAAGCCCTTGGGCTGCTCTCCTGCTTTGTCCCTGTGCTCTGATCTCATCATGGCCTTGGCAAGATTTCAGACATGAACAGCCTTGGCTTAGAACCCCAGCAACTCCCTCTTGGCGGCCTCTCTTCTCTCCCCAGGTATGCCCTCGCCCGGACTCTGCGCCTGGCAGACGGCCCCGACGAGGTGCACCTGTCCTCCATCGCCGCCATGGAGCTGCGGGACCAGGCCCAGCGCCTGCGGCCCAAGATGTAGGCCGCCCGCGGCTTCCCTTGGGGGGCTGCAGGGGCTCCAGCCTTTGAATCTCACGGCCTTTACAGCAGATTAAGGACAGGATTAATTGCTTGTTTTCAGTAAAGATTTGAACATCTTGTTTGATCAATGGGTTTTGTTAAATAAGGGTCACCTGGGTTTTAGTTAAATTAAGAAATTCTATAGCAGTTGTCAGCCTAGTACCCTCTTTTTTAACATTTTTTTTAAACACTAAAATTATAAGGCGATTGTAGTGGGGAGAAATAGCTCAGTGAAACCAAAGGTGTGGTGGTGGAAGAATTCACCAGAGAGCATGGAGAACAGGAAGGGCAGTTTATTGGAGCATCCTGCAAGAGAGCAGGAGGCAAGAGGGAGAGGTCTGTGCGGGAAGGATTTGGGGCTCCCTTTTATAACCTTTTTTGAGAGCTTTCAGGATGGGGTGTTGGTCTGTCCAACTGGGGGACACTTTCTGCTGGGACATCAGGTTTTCCAGGTGTAAGGGCAGGAATGACACAGGGCAGGTTTTCTGTGATCCCATGCAGATGGGGTAAAGGAGGAGAGAGTCCTGGAGACCTCGGCGGCTTTTCAGGCTTTTATTGGGATTTACCGGGTACGGGGCAGGTAAGGGTGCTGGGGGGCCAGGAGGCTGGCAAGCTGCCCAGCCCCCAGCAAGTCTTCACTCTGTCTGGGCTCTCTGGTGATTGCTGCTCTGCTCTCTCGTGCTTCTGCTTCTGCTTTTCTGCTTCTCAGCTTCTACTGCTTCTCTGCTGGCGTCCCCGTGACGCCGCCCTTAAAAGCCCAGTCTCAGCCCAGGTGAATCCCATCTACCTAGGCCCACACCCTACTCCAGGTGCCCGCCATCAGGCATGCGTTCAGGACCGCAGGGTTCCATCCTCTATCCTGATGGCGGGAGGGCAGAAAAGCCTGATACTTTTTTTTTTTTTTTTTTAAAGATTTATTTATTTATTTATACAAGCACTGGGTACAGTCAGAAGCACGGGAGGGTGAGAAAACTCACCAGAGCCAGAGCAGGGAGCAGAGCAGGCAGAAGGACCGAAGTACACTGCTGAGGGGAGCAGCGGGCGGCAGGAGAGGTCTGCGCGCCCTGTGGGACCCTCCTCTGGTGGCCGGGGAGCAGCCGGGGATCGAACCGGCGCTGCAAAGGCTGCGGGCAGCTTCGCAACCCAGCGCTCAACCGCTGCGCCACCGGGGAGGCCCAAGCCTGATACTTTTACCTTACCCGACACCAGGCCTTCCCCCAGGAGGCGTCCTGCTGGGTTCCCTTGGCCCTGTTTGCCCAGAATCCCCACAGCCCCCTGTGGGTGAGGCGGGCCCAAGGCAAGGTTCCCGTGGCAACCCTGGGGGGGCCCTTCCTTATCTATCTTGTCTCCCAGCATTGTTAAGCTGAGCAGAGTGCAGACTAAGTTTTAACTCTCTAAAGTGACGCCCTGTCAGAGTTGGTGAGGTTAGTGGGAGAGCTAACGCGCAGGCATGAAAGTACTTTTATCGTTTGATTCTCAGGCATCCTTCCACTTGTGCAAGTGGTCAAGGGACACTTTAATCATTACTTTTTTAAAAATGCAGTGGGGTGCTGGCTTCGGCAGCACATATACTAAAAAGTGGGATCTCCTTTCTCACACTGGTTGTAAGGTTGGGTGGAAACGTTCTAGCACTGTCTAGTCTGGGTAAAGATGCGTGGCCCACTGGGCCATTTCAGGATTCGTGCTGTCGTAACTTAGCAGGGAGCATTTCTCCGTCACATCTGAATGCAGTTTAAGGTTAACTGGAAAACACGGCCTGTTATGACAACATAGAACTAAGAAAAAATTTCATTCTACAATGTTGATGAGAAGAGTGGGCGGTGTAAGCTACCGGGAACTTGTATAGTTTGGGGGAGAGATTAGAGACGGTCCTGGGGCCCGTCAGCACTGTTGGGGTGGCCACGGCTGTGAGCAATGAGGAAGTGTTTTATTTTTTAAATTTTCAATTAATTTAAATCTTGAGTGTCAACTCAGTTACCTGCAAACTTTTAAGAGCTTGCGACCGCTGTGGGATGTGAGTCGGCTCTTTCAAATGTAAATTTTATGGAAGCTAAACACAGCGCAAATATTTGGACTGAAAATATAGGATGCAAATGAAGAAATAGAGTACGTGTAAAGGATGCACCGGATTTCAGTGTGAAAAGAAAGCGCGGTATGTCAGCAGTCCTTGGAAACATTGAAAGAGTGCAGAGGTGACACTCTTTGGGATCTGCTGAATGAAATAAAATGTTATTAAAATTAATTCCACCCGTTTCTTCTACTACCTTTTCAATGAGGATGCCAGTAACATAGTAACTGGTAAATTTTTAAATTTCCAAATGAATGGATTTTTATTTAAGCTCTGTGTAATTCCTCATCAACCCATGGCTATTTGCAAAGGCTTCCCTGAGGCCCACGCTGGCTCCCCCACACTCAGGGTCCCGTCCACGTCACGGGCACTTGTGTTGTGTCCTCAAAACCGAAGTGAGTGAAAAGCAGCAAATTACATCCACCAGCCGCGTGTAGGTGCTTTGCTAGATTGCGTGGGGCTTACGGGAACACTTCCCTCCTTGCATAAGCTCCAGCAGTCACCGGAAGTTCCCAAGGAAGACCCTTCCCGCCCAGGCTTCTGAAGAGCTTCCAATTAGTAAAGTTCTTCAATGAAAATGTCATAAAGTGAAATGCACTTCAGAAAATGTCTGCTGTGAGCAGCTGTCCGACTCCTCTCCGCCCGTAGCTGCCTCCTGTTGGCCCTTCTACAGCGGGGGCCGAGCGCAGCTTTCCTCCACGTTTTTCGGCCTGGATGACTAAGGTGGTGACCTCACTGCGTTCCGTCTTCTCCGAGCAGCCAGGACGCCCCTCTGAAAATGCTGCAAAGGCTTTCATCTCACTTAGAACAAAAGCCAAAGTCCTGCCACTGCTGAGAAGGATCCATCTGGCCTATCCATGCGCCTCCCCGCCTTCCTGGCTCCCGCATCGTCCTCCCGGCCCCACCACAGCCACAGCCAGACCTCTGCGTGTCCATCCCTGTGTGTTTTCTCGACGTGAAAAGACCTACCCTGAGAGGCCCGGATGCCTGTCAGGGGTCACCTCACTCAGGCCCTTTCTTGCCCACTCAATCCCCACCTCCTCCACCTCCTTTCTCCCCCAACCCCAGCACTCACGGCCTCACAGAGCCCATGTCGGCTTACTAGAGTGTAGACCCCACTCAGCTCTCCCGTCTTGTGTACGGGCGTCTCCCCGGTGCTTGGCACTCCAAAACGAAATATGGAAAAGTAAACACATGAACGAGACAAGCCTGCATGGCTCCTGGCCATCTGGGGGGCAAAGCATCTATTCAGGGGCCGGAGGCCTCCCCCCTCACCTTGTGAGCACAGAGGTGGACGGCAGGATGGGCTGTGGTAGTTGGAAAAGGGAGCTGAAGAAAGACCTTGTGCTTTGGCAGTGGCTTGAACAAATCAGTTGTTGAAAAAGATGTTTAATGAGTAGTTCATAATCTGGAGGAATGCACAGCTACTTTTTTCAATTTTCCTGATGTCCAGGCCAACCTAATCAGCCAAAGTGCATCCGTCGGCTCTCAGGACAGAGGGAAGTCAGGATACCTAAGAAAAACAAGATGACTTTCGGTGATTGTTAGGATTTTCCAAGTAAACAGGATTCTGGGAAGCGTCCGCACTCCATCCAGAACAAAGAGCATGTCGGGCCATGATCCCGCCACAGCATTTTTCACTTATTTTTTCCAGTATCTCTTTCTCGTGACAATTAGGTGCTTATCACGAAGAAAATCCATGAGTATCCTGGGGTAAGAGTGTGTCTGAGATAAGCTCTGTGACACTAGGGCCTTTCTCTGCCTTATCTCCACCCCAAAACATGTCAACAAAGGGCGATTATTACCCTGGAGGACACCCTAAATCAGCACGGCCACATGGAGGATCAGCGTGGACAGGATCCCTCCCTCATTATCAGCCCTCCTTCGCCCGCTGGGGTGAGGCCTGACCTCTCAGCCAGGGGAGCGCCACTCATTTCCCTTTTCACATGGGTGAAAGTGGAGCTTGCAGACACCTCCTTCCCCCACAGCCCGCACCTCTGAGTTCATTTTCTACAGCTTTTCCCTTTCTCATTCCCCACCAGCCACACTGACCTCCTGCTGCCCCTGCAGGATCGCAGATTTTCTAACTTAGAAAAGATATTTATTGTTTCCTGTTAAAATCGCGGCTCTCATGAGAAAAGAACGTGCAGAAAGAGCTTTCCTGGGTTTCCTCACTTATCCCAGCAGGCTGGAGCCGTGGCCAACTCTCCATATTTCCAAGAAAGTCATGAGCTCCACTGACTTCTGGGAAATTGGGCGACTTACCTGGGTTTTCCGTGTTGATGCCTGGCATA
The DNA here is from genome assembly GCF_014898055.3 of Talpa occidentalis. Lineage (NCBI taxonomy): Eukaryota > Metazoa > Chordata > Mammalia > Eulipotyphla > Talpidae > Talpa > Talpa occidentalis. Next base: position 10,729,186 of record NW_023600993.1, read on the forward strand.
TGCATTCAGAAGACAAATGAAACCTCAGCAGCAACAGGTGATCTTCCTAGGCTGTGTCCAATCTAGGTTAAACCATCACCAACACCAATCTCTGTCTCCAAGATGCTATCGGAAATTCTTACCTTAAGAGACGGATCCCTTCTGTGAGGCTGTGAGGGGGACCTGCTCGTGGAGGTGATGTGCGGGCCCAGGAAAGTGATCTCTTCTGTCCTCCTCCACCCTCCTCCCTGCCTCCCTCTCAGCTGTTTGAGAGTGAGAGGCAGACATCACGTCAGTTCCCCATAATACAGTGACCTCACCGGGGAGCCTGGCCTTAACAAGACACCAGCTCATGTACAGTCAGTATCGTGCTGCTCCTCGGCGCTTTCTGTTTCTGTCGGTATTGATTTCATTCTGAACATGAGGCTTCAGTGGCCTCTCATCTCCCACCCCCCCAAGCTTGTATGCACTCCCCCCAGCCTCCCCCACCCCGCCCCCCATGCTCCCTTTCTGTTTCTTCATCCTCCTGTAGGGGAAGTTAATCAGGCCTTTTGCACCACTAGCCTCTGTGGCCGTCACCTGCGGCCTGGATCACGTTAACGCAGAGGCGCTTGGGAGTGGGGGCGCACGCGTGCCTGATTGTGGACACCTGGGGCATGGGTGCGAGCATGCGTAAGTGTGCACACCTGAGCAGAGAGCCTGGGGCTAGAAGGCGGCGGCGCTCAGCGTCAGAGGACAGCGCCGAGAGGACGAATGGCTGCGGCAGAGACTTCCTCAGGTACACGGTCTCCTTCCTTTCAGTGTGTTCAAACGCACAGCTTGTTGCCAGCCTCCTCTTCCTGCAGAGGTGTTCCCAGGGCCTGGGCTGGCCGGCCGGGCAGCCGCGAGCGAGGTCTTCGTGCGGGCCCTGCCCCGCGCCCTCTGGAGAGGCCCACCTTCCTCTCTGGCCGCCCCGCTTTGCTGAGCGCGTCCTTCGGGAGCTTCTTAGGAAACACCCGTGGAAGGTCAATGTGGGACCTTGTGTGGTTGAAAAGGTCTTCATTTTGTCTCCTTGATGTGTGGTTTGGCTGGCACTCAAGTCCTGGGCTGGGAAATCATTTTCCAACTTCTGAAGGCATCGCCCCCTTGCTCTGGCCACGTGACTGGGAAATCCATCCAGCGCTGTCCTGACACTCTTGCCTGCTAAGAAATGTCCTCCCCTTCTCCTGGAAGGGAGCCTGGAGAACGTTTGGGATGAGAAAATGTCAGCGATGTGCATTTGTAAGGGCTTAGTTACATCCAAGGGGCTGTTCCTGGTGTACAAGTTTTGGAATATCTTGTAATGTCGTCTGCCCGCCCGAGTCCGCTCAGGCTGCTGAAATCCCATGCGCCGGGTACAGACCTTTGCTCCTCACAATTCCCGAGTCCCAGATCAAGCTGCGGGCAGATTCAGTCTGTGGAGGAGCTGGTTTCTGGTTTCCAAATGCTGCTGCTGTGTTCTCACATGGCGAAAAGAGCTCGAGGGCTCTCTGCGGCCCCGTTTCTAAGGGCGCTAGCCCCATTTATGAGGCTCCAGCCTCATGACATAACCACCAAAGCCCCCCCCTTCTATTGTCGTTACCTTGGGGGTTAGGATTTCCGCAAGTGAACTGAGGGACGTGCAAACATCTACGCCTTAGCTTCTTTTCAAAACTGGATTTAGATCTTTCTGGAACTAATTTTTTTGGCTAGTGGGACTCCTTCACTGGGCGTTTCTTTAACTTGTGTCTGCTGTTTTTCTCTCTCTACTCTGCCTCATGAGGACATGTCTTCAGCTTTATCTCAGTGTCTTCCCTTGTTTTTCATTTCCGCTGTTTTAACTAATGTTCAAAAAATGTGTGAGACCTGTTTTTAATTTTCTGAAAGAAACAAGCTTCCTGTTGTCTGCTTTGCAACGTTTATCTCCCAGGGTGTCGCGATGGCTTTCTTCTCTTTTCCAGTGTTTTCTTCGTCCTTCACAGTGTGTCTTTCCAACTTGCCTCTTTTTCTTCCTGTTTTGACTTCTTTGCTATTCTTACTCTCCTGCCTGGTCTGACGTCAAAGGTTTTCCACCAGGCAAGGCTAAGCTTTAGAAAAGCCCAGCCTGGTCCTCGCCCAGCTCTGTAGCCGCTGATAAAGCTTTCGGCCCTAAGCTCACGAGGTGCAGGTCTTCTGCAAGGGCGCGGCTCGGCCAGCTCCTTCACTCCCGGTGAGGAAGTGTCCATTTCCTGTCTTGGCGCGCTGGAAAACCCGACCCAGCGAACTGAGTCCTGCAAGATATGAAGTCGTGAGGGTTTGGCATGAGCTTGCGTTCCAGTTGCAGCAACGTTACTGAATTTATGTACGACTAAATATTTGTAAAATTACTTCCATATGACCTTTCTCTTTTTAAGATAAATGACTCATCCCTTCACTGACTCAGCCACATCTTCATAAACTTTTCCCTGTAGTAAAGAGACGGAGGCCTGGGGATCCGTCTCCTCCTGCTCAGAGACATTGTCACCCTTGGCAGGGGCCAGGGAGGAGCCAGTGGCCTTTACATCCACTGCCACTGGACAATAACGACAGCGACACGCAGCAACCACACGGCCTTGTTAGATAAACCTTCCATCTTTTCAATGTTAAGAAATGTAAACATAAACCCTTATTTGTATATAAAACTGAGACTTCCCATGAACAGTTCTGGGGCCTTTCTCTTCTTGTAGCTATTTTCCTAAATCAGGGCTTTGTAAAAATGATGGAAATGTACACATGGTCTCTTAAGGGCCAAACAAATTGTGTAGCTGGCCACACCACTTCTCCCACATCTGGTCTTCACGGGCCCGGGAGCCCACGGTCGCCTGGTCCGCCTCTCACTCCCTGAATTTGGAAGCTGGTGGGTGATCAGTAATCCAGGTGTGAAGTTCTTTGCTCCAAATGCTAAATTGTCCCCTCGTGGGGCGGCAGCGCGGGGACTGCGGGGTGAGAGAGAATCCCCGGAGTCCAGCTGATTGCGGAGAGGCGCTCGCTCTTTTCTAAAGATGCGCAGCCCCATCCGGGCTGTCTCAGCTCTGACAGCATCGAGTACAGAGGCGGGGCGAGCAAGCAGGGCGTGTACATGGCGGGAAGCAGTTGCTGGGGGTGCAGCTAGGGTGGCGTGACCAGGGGCTATTGCCTGGGGGTCCCCATGGTTCCCGCTGGCCAGGCATCTTCCCTCTACTCTGGCATCTGCCTGCTGCTCTCGGCAGGTGCTGGCTTTCCAGCATGTTCCTCATCCCAGGACTTTGGCCCTGGGCGGAGGCCCCTGCGCGGCCCTGCACGTAGCTGACAAGAGGATCTCTGGGCACCACAGCGATATTCCCGAGCATGAGGCGGGCTGGGGGGTCCACATCTCCTCCTTTCTTGTTATTTAAGCACAAACGCTAGAAAGGAGTCTGGTGGAGAGACAGGTAACGCCTGGTACCGGGAGAGTGGCAGGAAGGTCAGCATAGCTTCAGCACTAAGACTTCTCTGGAGCAGGCGGCACAGGGCTTCTAGAAAGAAGCAGGAGAAAAAGTAACAAAAGTAATACCCCTTTACCATGCAAAGTCCAAACGCTAACACTGAGACTTGAGAGCCGCTTTTGCGGGTTCAGCCAATAGGCGATGTTGTTGAAATGCGTCAAGGTGGAGTTTGTGCTTCTTGCGGTGGTTGTGCCCACTGTTGCTGGAGTTAGTCTCTGCGGTCCGTGACACGGTGCCTGAGGGTATCATGGAGCACACCCCGCCGTTGTCTCTCAACCTCTTCCTGGGAGAGGGCGTATTACAAGGAGTAGGTTATGCACTTAGAATGGTGGCCCCGCCACGGGTGAGTTTGTGGGGCACGGGGAACTTGTCGTTCACCCAGCCAGGTCATAGGCAGCGTCTTGATGAATTTTCTTTTTTTTTTTTTTTTTTTTTTTTTTTTTTATAGAGGCATGCTTTATTTATTTGTTTGCTGGTTTGTTTGTTTTGTTTATACATGCACTGGGTACAGTCAGAAGCGCGGGAGGGTGAGAGAATTCACCAGAGCCAGAGCGGGGAGCAGAGCAGGCAGAAGGACCGAAGTACACTGCTGAGGGGAGCAGCGGGAGGCAGGAGAGGTCTGCGCGCCATGTAGGACCCTCCTCCGGTGGCCGGGGAGCAGCCGGGGATCGAACCGGCGCCGCAGAGGCCGCGGGCAGCTTCGCAACCCAGCGCTCAACCGCTGCGCCACCGGGGAGGCCCTTGATGAATTTTCTTGAGTAGTGGTTTGAGTTTCCATTTGTGATGCTCTGGAGGGCTGCGCAGTTGGTGGAGAGATACTCTCTTCTCTGTTTGACTTGCGTCGGTATTGGTGGCCGCTGGGTGGTGGCTGAATGCTGACGACTGGGGCTCTGCAATAGGATTGGTCCTTCTCTGATGCCAGCTCAGGATAGGGGCGCACTGCTTTTGGTGGAACCCAGAGCGGTCCTGTAGGTGATACAACAGAAACACACCCTTTCCCCCATGTTAATGGTTCTAAGGTCCCAGCCAAATTGGACCTTGCAGTGGGTGGTTATACAAGACCAAGGGCCTAGGGCTCGGTTCTGCTGGGATAAAATGTTGTTCTGTTGCCGTGAGGCCAGAATTAGAAATGAGATGTTGCTCAACAGCTGTCAGGCCGGAGGAATAACAATTTAAGGAGTTAAAAGTAAATGGAGCTGGGCCTCCCTGGAGGCGCAAGGGGTTAAACACCACACTATGAAGCAATTTGCAGCCTCTGCAGCATGAGTTCAATCCCCAGCCGGCCAGGGAGCAACCCACATGATGTAGCAGACCTCCCCTGACTCGCCCGCTGCTCCCCTCAGCAGTGTGTTTCAGTCAGTCTGCCTGTTCTGCTCCCCGCTCTGTCTCTGGTGGATCCTCTCACCCACCCACACCCCCCCATATCTCTGGCCTGTACCCCAGCTCTTGTATGCATAAATAAATCTTTGGAAAAAAAAAAGTAAATGGAGCTTTGCATATTTGTTCCTATGGGGGTATGTTACTCTGTAGACTCCCCCTTTTTTGTATCCTTTTTTTTTTTTTTTTTGGTGGGACCCTCGCCAATGGCCGGGGATCGAACTGGCGCTGCAGAGGCTGCGGGCAACCCGCAGCCTCGCAACCCAGCGCTCAACCGCTGTGCCACCAGGGGAGGCCCTAGACACCCCCTTTTTTGTTTTATAAGTTGTTTTAACAAGTCCATTGGCTCTTTAACTATAGTTTGTCCTGTAGAGTGATAAGGGATGTCAGTTACCTGTTAATGCTCTAAGATAATAGGAAAGAATTAATGGCTTGTCCTTTTTCATCCTTTGGGTCCAGATTAGTATACCTTTTTATAGCCTATCTAGTCTGAAAGAATGTAGGATTTTTTTGTTTCTGAGTAACTTCCCTAAGTTTTTTTATAATTGACTTTTTATTAACTTTTATTTTTTAATTTTTTTTTTAATAGAGGCATGTTTTATTTATTTATTTGTTTTTGTTTTTTGTTTATACAAGCACTGGGTACAGTCAGAAGCGCGGGAGGGTGAGAGAATTCACCAGAGCCAGAGCGGGGAGCAGAGCAGGCAGAAGGACCGAAGTACACTGCTGAGGGGAGCAGCGGGCGGCAGGAGAGGTCTTCCCGCCATGTGGGACCCTCCTCCGGTGGCCGGGGAGCAGCCAGGGATTGAACCAGTGCCGCAGAGGCCGCGGGCAGCTTCGCAACCCAGCGCTCAACCGCTGCACCACCGGGGAGGCCCTAATTTTTATTTTTTTAAGGTTTACTTTATTATGCATACAAGAGCTGGGCTACAGGCCAGAGGTGCTGGGGGTTGAGAGGATTCACCAGAGACAGAGTGGGGAGCAGAACAGGCAGATCTACTGAAATACACTGCTGAGGGGAGCAGCGGGTGAGACAGGAGGGGTTGCTACGCCATGTGGGTTACTTCCATGGCCGGGCTGGGGACCAAGCTCCTGACATGCTGCAGTAGCTGTGGATGGATAGCTTCATAATGCTGCGACTTTACCCCTTGCAGCACCAGGGAGGCCCGAAAGGTGTAATAGTTTTTATGACAATGCCTCCTATGAGGTATCGGTATACCCAGATTGACCCAATTTGTTTTCCACAAAGGGAAACACTTTTATTGGATGTCCTAAGAGTCCTTTTAGGCCAAAGACTTTAATCTTTTACAATTTTTTATATTAGGGAAGTTGTCATAGGATTAGCAAACCTACAGGTTTTTATAAGATAATTACTGAAGGGCCTCCCTGGTGGTGCAAGAGGTTAAGTCTCAGCATGATGAAGCTGTCGGCAGCCACTGTGGCATGAGTTCAATCCCCAGCCAGGGAGCTACCCACACGGCACAGCAGACCTCTCCTGACTCGCCTGCTGCTCCCCTCAGCAGTGTATTTCAGTCAGTCTGCCTGTTCTGCTCCCCGCTCTGTCTCTGGTGGATCCTCTCACCCCCGCACCTCTGGCCTGTACCCCAGCTCTTGTATGCATAAATAAATAAATGTAAAAAAAAAGAATCAAGTGACAAGGATTTTTAAAAGTTTTATATATTTTATTTCATGAGAGACAAAAATAAACCTTAAATATTGTCATTATCACTTTAAAAAGTATTTAGAGTAACAAAATTTGTTACTATGAGCTTTCCTTTAAAAAAAAAAATGCATATAGATGTTACATCATTCTTCCCTTTTGGACAATGTTTGCTTTCTCCTCTCAGGCGTAGTCCCCACAGAATTCCCGTGACCAGTTCACCCGGGCACCGTCCCCACGGTCCCTTGTGCTCTTCGCTCCCCTGGTTTGATCCCTCTCCCTCCCCTCCCCTGCAGAATGTCTCTGATTTGTGATTACCTGCTAGTTTGTTTTTTTATTATTCATTTTTTTCCCTGATTCCTTGTTTGGCTCCCCTATATTCCTGCTATGAGTGAGACCATCTGATATTTTTCTTTTCCTTTCTGGCTTATTTCGCTGAGCATGATCCCTTCCAGCGCCATCCATGTTGCTGCAAATTGCATGAGTTTATCTTTGATTGCTGAGTAATATTCCATGGTGTATATGCTCACATCTTCTTGATCCACTTGTCTATTTTGGGGCATTTGGGTTGTTTCCAAATCTAACCTATTGTAAATAGTGCTGCAGTAAACAGGAGTGCAGGTGTCCTTTTGAATTAATGTTTTTGTGACCTTTGGGTAGATTCCTCAGAATGGGGTTGCTGGATCATGTGGTAGTTCCATCTTCAGCAGGTTGAGGAATCTCCACACAGCTCTCCATCGTGGTTGGACCGGTTTGCACTCCCACCAGCAGTGCAGGAGAGTTCCTTTTTCTCCACATCCTCGCCAACATTTGTTGTTGCCAGTTTTCTTAATATATGCCATTCTCTCAAGTGACAAGGATTTTTAAGAATAGATCTATTTCTATGACAAGGCTCAGCAGTGCTGATAGGATAAGGTTTTTCTCAGATAACCTGAGGGTAAAAGAGAACCAAGATTTTTAGATTACCTAAACAGCCTTTAATCAGTTATGGGAAGCTAATGAAAGCTGCTTAAGAATACCTTCATTTTTTCATATGCAAAAAGGAACTAAAGTCTGGTGCTACATAGGTATATTACTGATATTAAAGTTAACTTAAATATTCTTTTTTTAAAAAAAAAAATTATGCATACAAGAGCTGGGGTGTAGGCCAGAGATCCTGTGGGGTATATGAGAGGATTCACCAGAGACAGAGTGGGGAGCAGGAGGATTGACTGAAACACACTGCTGAGGGGAACAGCAGGTGGAACAGGAGAGGTCTGCACCATGTGGGTATCTCTCTGTCTGGGAATCAAACTCGTGCTGCAGTGGCTGCCAATAGCTTCATAGTACTAACTAAGATGAACCCCCTGCACTACCAGGGAGGCCCCTAACTTAAATATTCTTTTTTTTTTTTTAAAAGATTTATTTATTTGTTTGTTTGTTTGTTTATTTATTTATTTATACAAGCACTGGGGTACAGTCATAAGTGCAAGAGGGTGAGAGAATTCACCAGAGCCAGAGCGGGGAGCAGAGCAGGCAGAAGGAGCGAAGTACACTGCTGAGGGGAGCAGCGGGCGGCAGGAGAGGTCTGCGCACCATGTGGGACCCTCCTCTGGTGGCCGGGGAGCAGCCGGGGATCGAACCAGCGCCGCAGAGGCCGCAGGCAGCTTCGCAACCCAGCGCTCAACCGCTGCGCCACCGGGGAAGCCCTAACTTAAATATTCTTGTAGCAAGTCAGTTGAGTACTTACCTCATGCAGATCTTTAACATTCTTTTCTTTTTTTTTTTTTAAAGATCTATTTATTTTTATTCAAATTTATTCAAGAATTTATTTTATTCAAGAATTTTTATCCCAGATGCGTGGGAGGGTGAGAGGATTCACCAGAGACAGAGCAGGGAACAGAACAGGCAGACTGATGAAATACACTGCTGAGGGGAGAGCAGGTGAGGCAGGAGAGGTCTGTTGCACCATGTGGGTAGCTCCCCGGCCGGGGATTGAACTCATGCTGCAGTGGCTGCTGATAGCTTGATAGTGCTGACTTTAACCCTTGAGCCACCACAGAGGCCCAGTAATTTTTAGTTTAAATGATTCTAGACATTTAACAAATTTTTATTAAACTTAACAAAGCCTTACTTTTTTTTTTAAAGATTTATTTATTTATGCATACAAGAGCTGGGGTACAGGCCAGAGGTGTGGGGGTGGTGGTGAGAGGATTCACCAGAGACAGAGTGGGGAACAGAATAGGCAGATTGACCAAAGTACACTGCTGAAGGGAGCAGCGGGCAAGTCAGGAGAGGTCTATTGCACCATGTGGGTTGCTCCCTGGTGGCAGGGGATCAAATTCATGCTGCAGAGGCTGCGGTTGCGGAAGCTTCATAGGTTGCATCTTAACCCCTTGCATCACCAGGGGTTGGCCACCATGTAAATGATAAAAAGAACAAATTCAAGGTGGAGATACCAATTAAAGTTTTAAATTTTTTCTTAGGGGTGAAATTTTAAATTAATTGCAGAATCGCAAGTATAATAATCCCATACACCAAGTTTCTTCTTAGGCAAGCACTAGATAGATTGATAAAAGAAAAATCAGAGATTTAATATCATATACATCTCCTGCACACTTGTGAGAGACTCAGTATGGCTGAGAAGCTCATCCACATGGCTTGGATTCCATCTTTAATTTTTGCTAGGTCAAGGAAAAAGATGTCATTTAGGATGTTTACGTGGGGAACAAAAGTATTTTTTTCCCCCAAAGGAAAAAGATAAGTGGATTAGTCTTCCTGGAAAGGAACTTTATCAAGAGAAGTTTAATTAAAACTTTAAAAAGGCAAATTTATCTTTGTTAACATAGTAAAAACTTGGAAACTAAATTGATAAAAATTCCCAGTGTCTTCATAAATATTGGTAAAATAATAACTTTTTTTAAAATTTATTAAGCTTTTTTTTTTAAGATTTGTTTATTTATACATGCACTGGGTACAGTCAGAAGCGCGGGAGGGTGAGAGAATTCACCAGAGCCAGAGCGGGGAGCAGAGCAGGCAGAAGGACCGAAGTACACTGCTGAGGGGAGCAGCGGGCGGCAGGAGAGGTCTGCGCGCCATGTGGGACCCTCCTCCGGTGGCCGGGGAGCAGCCGGGGATCGAACCGGCGCTGCAGAGGCCGCGGGCAGCTTCGCAACCCAGCGCTCAACCGCTGCGCCACCGGGGAGGCCCAAATAATAACTCTTAAAAGTAGAACATGTGGCCAAAATTTTAAATGAATAGGTTAACTACTCTCTTTTTGTTTAATACCATGAGCTCTCTTTTTAAAGTAAATACATTTAAACATAGAATAAAGTATTACTGCCCAATATTATAACCTTAAGGCATGCTTCAAATGAAAACATCAAGTTTTGAACTAGCTCTTGTTTACCAAAATTCTAGATTGTGATCTCAAAGTTTGGGATTTTCTATAGGGGCCATTTATCCGTAATCCTCTGGAGGTAAAAGACAAAGACAGAAACAGAGAGCTCTTGATTTTTCATTTAAAATTTTGGCCACATGTTCTAATTTCAAGAGTTAATTATTTTACCAATATTTATGAAGACGCTGGGAATTTTTATCAATTTAGTTTCTAAGTTTTTACTAGCTTCAGATGAGAAAATTTTCCTTAACTTTGCATGCCTAGGACATGGTCCTTTGGCTTTATTTTGTTTCTGTGCTCTCAGGAGACCAAGCACCTTCCGAAAACAAAAGAACACTTTTTATAGGCCATGCACAGGGGAGACAGGAGAAGAGCTACATTAAGATCTTATCTGTTCGTAGCTTCTCATCAGATTTGTAACTTAACTCACACAAAGCTGCATCTGCACTCTTAAGTTTCTCGTTAAGACCAATTAACCTGGGGCCTCCCGGGTGGCTCAGTGGTTGAGCGCTGGGTTGTGAAGCTGCCCGGGGGGCTCTAGTAGCGCCGGTTCGATTCCCGGCTGCTCCTCGAGCCCATGGCCTCTGCAGCACTGGTTCAATCCCAGGCTGCTCCCCAGGCCCGTGGGCCTCTGCGGCGCCGGTTCGATCCCCAGCTGCTGCCCGCGGCCCCTGTGGCGCCGGGTGAATTCTCTCACCCACCCGCGCTTCTGACTGTACCCCAGTGCATGTATAAACAAACAAATAAAAACATGCCCCTATTAAAAAAAATTAACCTGATAAAACTAAACTTTTTACAGGCCCAATAAGCAATGTAGAAGTTTCAAAATCATCCTGTATAGCTTGTTATCAAGTCTAAAGTAACAGCAGTTTTCACCTTAAACAGTGTAGACTTCAAGATTAGAATTTTCTAGCCGTAGAACAGACTGGAACAGTATGTCGATGAGGTGAACAAAAGGAGTCAAGCTCCCGGCACAGCTGGAAGGCAGCAGACACGCCGTCAGGCCGGCACCCCCCGCCAGTCCAGGCGGGCACTGGCAGGCCCTGCTCCTACCCCGGCGCGCCCGTGTTTATTGGTGCTGTGACGGGGTGGTCCCCGAGAAAAGGGGGGTTCCAGGTTCCCTGCCCTGCCCAAGGGAGGAGAAGCTGGAAAGGAGGGAAGGGGGGGAGCCAGGAGGGGGAGCGTTCGCAGGGGGAATTAGACAAGAACAAGTGTCTCTCATTAACAAAGCAGTTCCCTTTATTTTTAAAATTTTATGTACACATATGAATGATCTGTATAATGTACATTCAATATAGAAAGCTTTATATATTCGATAATGTATAGAACAGTTCACAATTACACTCATCTCTTACATAACATCTTGACATTGTTTTTAAATTTTAAAATTTTTTGCACAAGCTCCTTTTCATCCAATTTGGTAAAGCCAGTGACACCCCCCGCCGCGCCGTGAGCTCCGGGCGATGACCGCGGCGAGGGCGCCGGTGAAGGGGCCGGCGGAACCTGCTAGTGTTTAACGGGAGGGGGCGGCAGCGGGAAGCCCCCTTTTCTGGGAACAAGAGACTCAGCCCAGCCCCACGGCACGCTAGCTCAAAAAAAAAAAAAAAAAAACAACAACGAAACACATTATAAAAACTAGGAAGTCTTGTCTTGTTGATTCACAGTCTTGTAAACAGGAAAGGAAGGACATGTGCTCACACCGCAGGAAAGGAACGTCTCGAGGACCCGCGGCGGCCGCTCCCGAGCGCCTGCGGGACACGGGACACAAGTAGCATCACTGACTTTTTTTCCTAAATAAAAATATACTTATAGAAAAAGGAATAACACTGTCATGAACCAGGAGAAGGCAGTAGGAGTTCTCGTCACCGTCGCTGCAGGAATGTGGCGGGCGCCGGCGCTCACTGTCCCCGGAGCGCCCGCTGCTAGCCGAGCTCGCCGGCCTCGGGGTCCACGGGCGGCGGCAGGCTGGGCAGGACGGAGGAGGACGTGCCCGCGGTCAGGTAGCCGGCGACGCCAGGTCCTGCGAGGGGAGAACACGCGTCCAGGTGAGCGGGCCCGTGCGCGGGGAGAGCGACCAGCGCCAGCTCAGCTGCGCCACGTGGGCGCCGGGCGCCGCCTCTACCCCGCGCCAAAGCTAAGACGCGCGTCAAGACCACGCTGGCTGCAGTCAGGCCGGCGTGGAATGGCGGAGTCATTTCCTTCTCACGTCCGAGAAGTTTAGTCTTTCAGAAGCTCCTGGGGCTGGAGGGCGGCTATGCCGGATGCGGGGGACCGGCGGGGGGGGGGGGCCTGTGCTCCGCCCCCCCAAGTCCCACTCGGGACAATCCCGGCAAACGCGCCCACCGGCACGCAGGCGGGCCGAGCTCGTCCCCACGGGCCAGCGCCCCAACGAGGCCGCCGCCTGCCGGGGGGAGCAAGGAGGCCGTCGAGGGGCGTCCTCCGCGGCACCCTCTGCCCCGAGCATGCGGCCCGGGCCAGCCTCTAGCCGGCCGCGCCCCGAGAACGCGCAGGACACACCGGAGCGAAATCCCGCGCCCACGGCCCGGGCGGGAACCCCGCGGGCCCCGGCGGTGGGGCGGCATGCACGGAGCACGGAGCGGAAGGTTCTCTACCTGTCAGCTACACAGAAGCGAGCAAGCTGCCTGGGGAGCGGGTCTAAAGCCCGCCCCGGAGGTGGAGGGGGCTGCTGCCCGCGAGAAGGGAAGGAGACACACCTGAGGAGAGAAGAGACGTCAGCAGGAGGGCGAGGGCGGTGGCCGGGCGCCCCGGCAGGGCGCGGAGGGCGGTGGAGGCGGGCCGGCCCGGGGGACGGGGCAGGACTCGGGGTCCTCTGGGGTGGCCTCCCGGGCGCAGGAATCACGCCTCTCCGGGCCCGCGGGAGACGCCCCGCGACGCCCGCCCCGGGCCAGGCGGTCGCGGCGCCTTGGGGAGCGGCAGGGCGGCTGGGGAGGCCGGGCAGGGCCCCCGGACAAGCTCCCGACCGCCGCCGCGGGGCGTTTCCCAGTGGAAGCCGCGCGCCCGGCACTGGCACCTGCTCTCGTGCTGCCCGGACGCGACTGAAAACTTCCATCCGCGGGGAGGGGGGAGGGGGGAGGGCCGGGCGCAGCCGAGGAAGACGCCGCGGCGGGCGGGCTCTGGGAACGGAGGCGGCCCGGGCACCTCTGGGTAAGTCTAAGTGGTGACACGATGGGTCTAGAAAGGTCCAGAAGAAACCAAATTCCAGCCCCGCCTCCCTGTCAGGAGACTCGGCCACGCCGCCCACACCCCGGCTCTCCCCGGGGCCGGCCAGGAGGGCGCGCGGCAGCGGGAGGCGCGGCTGCGGAAACAGGACAAGAACCCCGCAAACGGCACTGGCCGGCGGGCTCGGGGCGGAGACGATGCTCGGCCTCACCGGTTGCTCGCCGGGTCCCAGAGTGAAGGGACCCCGCGGCTCTCTCCTGGGGTCTTGGGCGTCGGAGGAAGAAGGGAATGGAGCCAACTCTGGGAGCCGACGGGCTGCACCTCCCCCAGGCGGCCCGGGAAGGGCCCCGCTGCTCCCTGCCTAGAAACACGCAGCTCGCCAGCCCGGGAAAGCCTCTCCACCTCTGCTCATTCTCTTCCCTTCACGGGTTTTCTAGTCGCGATAACGCAGGGGTCGTCCCTGCTGACATTACTTGATGGGGCCTGAACTTCCCAGTGAAAGCTTGTCTCGGGCCTCAGGAATGGCGCGTCCCCAAGGGCCCCGGGCAGGGAGCAGCTAGTCTGTCTGCAGCGCAGACAGAGCAGATCACGTGCCAGGAGGGCAGCCGCAGGGCACCACCAGCCTGTGACCCTGCCCAGGCCTTGCCCCCCTCACCCTGAATCGCGAGCCTGTGACCGGGCGCGCTGTGCAGCAAGCAGGGAGAAAAATGATCAGTACATTTCGGGTCCGCCCCACCTTACTTTAAACTAATACTTGACTTTCCTCGATCCCACCCCAACTTCTAACCAAAATCCACTCACTTGCCAAACTCGCCCCAAAGCGCGCGTTGGAAGGGCGGCTGCAGCGCGTCCTCACACCGGGCTTGGAAGTTGGTGAGAAGGCGGCCGTGAGAATGCGCTCAGGACCGAGGGCGCTGTGGGTACAGAGTCCGCCCCACACGCCAGCCACACACGCCGCGCCCGTGCGCACGGGAGGACTGGCCACTAGACGCACGTGCCCTTTCACCAAACACAAGACACACAACACATGAAGGGAAACGCGCACACAGGACGAGCGGCAGCAAGTCCGGCCAATCCCACCGCCAGCGCTTACCCCGCCGGCCGGTCCTTGCAGACGGGACGGAGCGGCTGCCGGCAAAGGCCTCTCAGACACCTAAGACTGCAGCCAAAGAACACCGCAGCCCGAGGGTGCTCGCAGCTGGTTCCCATCACCCCGCGCGGAGGTGCCTGCACGTTCCCGCCCCGGCCTTCGGGCCGGCCCCAGAAACACCAGGCCCTCTGGAGACTTGGCTTACACCATCCTCCCCTGGACTGGCTTGTAAGGAACTTGCTGTCCTTGCAGCCAAGGCAGTGAAGGAATCGGTAAACCCCTGCCTGCCTTCTCCCCACTCCCTCTCCCGAGCCCCACGGTTCCTCACCCCTCACTGGCAGGAAACTTCACCCCCTGTCCGTTCCCCCCACAATGAGGGAATCTGAATGGGGGAGAGACCAACCAAATGACTTGTAAAGGAAGCTGAGGTCTCTAAAGATAGATCCCTCTCTCTTCCACAGACCTTGTGGCCCACAGCTGGCCAGCCAAGGGGCACCTGCAGCCTTCTTTCTGCAGGGTCAGGACAGCTGGCTGCCGGGGAGAACAAAGAGGCGGCCTTCCTGCAGGAAGCTTAATTTCAAAAAATCTATTCTTAGCTAGAAAAAAATACAGCAGATTTTCCAATCATAACATCTTCATCTACAAAGTAATAAATGTAATGCCTCAAAAATGTGGTCGCATGTACACTTAGGGAAAAGAGTTTAGAGGCAAAGTTTTTGGTGTGCCTTTGAGAACATACTTCTGAGAATCTACAGATTTACCTCAGATTTGAAGGCGAGATATGGCTGGGTCTGTCTCTCCACAGAGACCACAGGACAGGGGTGTTAGAAAGGGAACCCCTTGGACACTGCTCCAAGGCGCGCACACGACCAGCCAGAAGACAAAGTACTGTGGGTAACTCTTAGGGCTCTGCCCACAGATGTTAGCAGGGGAATAGTAAAGCTGTCACAGTGAAGGAAACAATTGTCACTACCCTGTCTAAAATTAAAAGCAGAAATTAAAACGCAGAACTTTCTCCAATGTTCCTGTTTTTGGCTATTCAGATCGGTCTTCATGATAAGCTTTGGTGCTGCCACTCCCACTCGGGATTACGAAGACAATTATGCTGGACAGAGAATACTAGGGTAATAATTTTTTTCTCTCACTTTTCCCGTGTCGCCTCTGCTAAGAGGAGGCCGCTACAGGTGCAGACAGACACCGAGAGCCACCAACACTCTTAAGGCTCATTTCAAATCAAACGCTTTTAAACCAGAAGTTACCATTTCTCTTCCACATACACAGAACAGCATGATGACCTTCTTAAACAGAAGCCTGTTATGAAAATGAATATTCTAAAATCACACAATGAGTGGGCCAAGCGCCCCAAGCTTCAGGACCGTATCACCCCTGCACCCCAAAGTAGTCACATCCTTTTGTGGCGCCCTATCTTCCTCCCAAGAGAGGACAAGCTTTATATACACAGTAAAATACGAACTAATCACTGGAAACAGGACTCCCCCCAGGAGGATACATATTTGGACTGAATCTGTTGTGTTGTCAGGAATGGAATGATGCTGCTGCTTCCTGACACCGCTGCTCCTCAGGGACATGCCTCTCCTGCCTCTGCACGTGCAAGAGAAACACTTTGACACTGCCTTGCTCCACACCGTCATTCATGAACGTGATCAGAATTGAGCAAAGTCTGTGTCTCAGGGAGCACACGCAGCCACAGCTAAAACCATCTACCCACCCCAGCGCCTCCAGCCCAGGAAGCGCCCAGCCTGGGAAACCATCTCGATGCTGCCTGCAGCTTAGGGCAGAAGGAAGGTCCAAATGGCTTCTGATACATGTTTTAGGGTAACCAATTAGATGCGGTTTACCTGTGAGGTATCCTGCTGTTTGAGAGTCAGAAATAAACAGATCATGTTTCTGATCTTTGAAGGCACTCCAGACCGAAGACCGAGACAGGATTTCATTCACCTGGGGGAGTAAAGCAAACTCTTTGAACATAAACCAATGAAGGACAGGATATTGGCAGATACAATTACAGAAGAAAAACCCTCCAAGACAAAAGGAAAAAAGTCAGCAAGGAGGGCCTCCCCGGTGGCGCAGCGGCTGAGCGCTGGGTTGCAAAACTGCCCGCAGCCTCTGCAGTGCCGGTTCGATCTCCGGCTGCTCCCCGGCCACCGGAGGAGGGTCCCACATGGCGCGCAGACCTCTCCTGCCGCCCGCTGCTCCCCTCAGCAGTGTACTTCGGGACTTCTGCCTGCAGTGAACTCTCACCCTCCCGCACTTCTGACTGTACCCAGTGCTTATATAAATAAATAAATCTTTAAAAAAAAAAAAAAAAAGGTCAGCAAGGAGACCTAATATTAATCAACACTATGCCAACACTGCCAGGCGCACCCCATTAAACAGACCTACAGGACCCCAAGTCAAACTTCCCTCTAAAGTTGGACTCTGTAATTTGAACCCAGTTTACCGACTTGGAACCTGGGCAGGACAATCCTGTCCAGTGTATCTTATGCGAGCAAGAGCTGGCGGATGGGGTGTGCCTTCACGGACTATCCCGGCGACGGGCTTGGGGAGCAGACGCTGCAAACTTGAACTAACATTTAAAGCAGTCGTGCATATTATGGGCTGTGGCCAGCGTGCTTGAGGAAACAAAGATGGTTAAAGCCGGAGTATGATTCTGTAACATATGTGTACATATGAGAGTCTAATGATGTATGTGTGAACATGTATTGGATTGAGATGAGAGACATGTTTGTTACAAGATTAAAAAAAGTTTAGGAAATTCCAACCTAGAGGACAGCGCTCACATTTCAGCGTTCAGATCACAAGTTGGCTGAACACAGTGTATGTAGGAGTCCATTCATATGAAATATCCAGAATAGTGGTGGCTGGAAGGGGCTCGAGGAGGGAGAAATGGTAAGTTACTACTTAATGGGCACAGGATTTCCTTTTGGGGTGATGGAAATGTCTTGGAAGTAGACGTGGCGGCAGCGGCACTGTTAATGCACTAAGTACCAGTTAACTGTTCACTTCAAAATGGTTGATTTTGTTCTGTAAATTTCACTTCATTTACATAGACCATTAAGTCGCTAGGGCTATATAGTGAGACTGAACGAGGAACTTCTCAGAAGCAACACAAAGAATAAAACCCAAGAGAAAAATGAAATTACAGAATGGGCCATAGGTCAGCAGTGACGCACTGGAAACACCTGCATACCAGGAAGCCGACAGTTTGTAAGTGCTGAGAGAGACAATGAAGCTATGATGATGCTTCTGTATATTTTTAAAAGGCGTTGTGGGGTGGCTGATACATGTGGTCATCACTATCCCAGAACTGAAAGCTAATCTTAACCAGCACTAGTTGGTCAACATTCTTTTATGCGGAAGAATTTTGGCCATTTCCGTCCTGAAATGTACAACATGCTCTCACTATCCAGAGTAAGAATTCTTTTGACTAGATGAATACACAGTTTGTGTTTTTCACTGGCTAACAGGCAGTCACGCAAGTCCTTCCTGGGGCTTGGGACCCACTGCACGTCCAGCCAGCAGGCCCACCCTGCCAGGAGAACCTGAGCAGAGACGGATGGGTCACCCAGGGCCGAGAGCCCCGGCTTCGAGAACCCCTTGTGTCATGGTCAGTCGCTCGGCGCAGACTCACCTGTTCTCCGTGCTGCAGGCTACGAGTCATTGCCTTGAGAGCTTTAACAATCTGAGCCTTAGTGGCTGCTGGGCTGTCCAGATTCTCAAGGCCAATGCCTTCGAGTAATTTTAAGAGGTATGGGACCAAGTCCACTTTCAGGGCCTAGAAGAGAGTATAAGTGTATGTGTATGTTACATGGGGGAAACAATAAGCCAGCCACTAAAGAAACCATTTCAACCCCAGGACCATGTCTGGAAAAGGACCTCCTTTTAAAAAATTTTTAATGCCAGATAGTTTTTCTCATATCTAAGGAAGATATTCTTATTTAATGACATTTTATTCCATGTCATCAAAGGTTCTAAATATCCTACATAGATTATTTTATTTGATCCTCCCAACATCTAATGAGAATCTTAATAGTGGAAAATCAATACACAGGGGTTAAACACATTCTCAGTCACAGAGGTAGGCCGCGATCTGCCATGACCTACATCTGGAACTGGATCTACAGTCACAGCCTGAGCTTTCAGCCATGGTACTGGGCCGCCTCCCCCAATGGCACCGCATTAGTGGGCAAAAGGATCTGGAATATATTAATATTTTTTCACATTTTCTGAAATCATCAACCTTTGTATTGCCACACGGAAGCCAGGCACTCCTCTGGCACACAGCTTTCACTGTCTGCTCTGAAACCCAAAAGGAAGAAGCGGAAGTAACGAACATTTAGTGCCCTCTTGCTGACAGCTACTATTCTCAGAGCCAGTCTGTGAGGGAGTGAGGACCACGTCCCTGTGCAGATGAGGAGCCCCAGTGCTGGATGCATCACGCCTGAGGTCACAGTGAAGTGCCAGCCACCAGGTGGTAGTGCCAGCTCGCGCTCTCCCCCATTCCACCCCCCAAGCCCGCTGTGTGACCCTCGGGGCATCCAATGATCCCCGAGAGCTGTATCCAGCGCTGTGAGCTGGCTTAAAGGGAGGTGGAAGGCCGGGGCGGGGAGAAGAGGAGGGACACACCGATAAAAATCACGGCCTGGTATTCGGGCTAAGAGTGCCCGAGGCCACCTGGTCCTCTGGCAGGTGATGCTAAACCCTGAAGGGTTTTAAAGATGAGAAGTGACCCAGTTACATTTAAGATTTGTAATTTAAAAAGACCACGCTCGCAAAGCTTTTTCCTTTAAGTCTGTGTTCTTTCTACCGGTGCCCACCAAGTCCCCTCTTCATTAGGTGGTTCGTCTGTCTCTTTGAAAAGGACAATAAAAATCTCGGCATGTTTCTTAAGCATGACTTAAGAGATAAGAATCTTCCAAAGGGGACAAAGCAACTCTTATAAAGAAACCTAGGATATAAGCTAAATAGATGATTAGCATTTAAAATTTAAACATCACATGAGTATTCTGAAGTTGGTAAGATTTTTGGCAGCTGGTGCCCCCTGCCCTGTGTGTATACGTCACTTTCAGGATGTGTGTGCACACAGAGTATGAAATCGTGCACGCACACACCCACAAGCTCCTTCCTACCTAACTTAAGCCAGGGAAAGCAATCAGCCCCGAGTCAGTGAGCACCTGCTTGTCTGGTGTGCGGGCTTTCCCCAAGTAGTGCGGGGTCTGGAGAGTCACTTACTTGTGCTACTAATTCACTCTGCTCCTTCTGAAACATTCGATTAATGGCTTCACAGGCGAGACCAACAGTATCTGGTCGCTTTTTCATTCCGTTCATCAGCGGGCCAATGGTCTCTAAAGATGCCATGGCTCGAACACACAGCTAAGGGCCCAGAAAGAGACGGTTACTTGTAGAGTTGCGCTCACTTGCATAGCACAGTACACACCACAGTAATAAAATCTATGAAAACCTACATCCAGGTCAATAATAAACCGAGTGAAATCACATCATTAAACAGGTTAAAGGTCACAGCACCATGGGGCACATCCACAGAGACGCACGCACGGTAGCAAGGGGATTTCCAGTGCACCGTGTGCTAGGCAGGAAGAGGGTGCACTAGCTGCCAGAGTCATAAACTACTGATGGGATGCCGCAATACCTCGTTTTCAGACAGGGCGTGGATGAGCCGAACGGCGCTCTTGGGGACGGCGTTGTTCCTGTGATTCATCGCCTGGATGACCTTGGGCAGGTGGCCCAACGGTGGGACCTGATCGGCCAGCTGTGGCTGCGCGCTGAAGAGACACACTGCTGCCATCGTTAGCGTTTCCAGAGTTTCTCCCTGGGGCGTGTGAAACCAATGGGCAAGTAAGCTATAAATACTGCTAAGGTCCTCGACATCCTTGGCAATTATTCCATGTTCCAACTAGGGATTCACAAGCTCTAGGCGCTGATACTCAGAACTGCTTTACAAATCCTGAGAGAACAAACTTCCCTATCTTGAAAAAAGGCATGCATTCAAAGGACTTGAACAATGTGGTATCTTAACCCCAGCAGCCCTGCACCGGGCCAGGTCCCATCTCATTTCCCAAAAACTAACACAAGGAATTTTCAGTCCAAGCTACAGAAATGTTGCTGTTTGAGAACATCGGTAAATTTCCCAGGTCTCTTAAAAATCCTGCTCTTTAACACCTCTGGCTACCACGATGCACCGCTATCGGGGACCTGACTGCAGCAACCACACACACCACTAGGCCCAGACACATGTCTCCAGGCTACATGGATCGTAAATGAACCTGGGAACTGGGGTGTGCCCAAAATGATCCAGGAGAAAATGTTATGTTTTTCCCTTTCTAAGTATGTGGCTTTTTAGGATTAAATTTTTTAAGCAAACTATGTTTGAGGTAAGAATCCTAGTAAAGAGAAAACATGTCTATGGAAATAGATAAAAAAAAAAAAATAGTATGCTAGATGTTTTTAAGTTTTCTTAAGCTAATGATAGTAACTGATAATTTCTAAGTACTTAACAGGTGTCAGACATTATGTTAACTATTTCAGAGCTCACTAAAAACCTCTGCAATCACGCCATGAGCGAGACAGCTAAGGCAGTCACGAGGTGGCGCCAAGTTGGAGCAGGGGCCCGGGAACATCTATGGCACAGTGTGGGTTCCTGGTTGTCTTGCTCTACAGCCAGCCTGTCTGATTCAACAACAGCCACACACCTTAATTATTTTCAACCTAAGGGGATTATATACCATGAGGATTTCTGACTCACCAAACCAAGACCAACACAACTTTCTCTCACTCCTGCTTTCCCAGTAGCATTTGGCTTTAAGCAAGGGCACAGGGTTCCCTCTGCCAATCATGCAGGATCAACCCTGCCATATATGGAAAACTGAGTAAAGAACACCCTAGCAGAACACCCTTGCAGGGAACAATTAACATTCAGGTTTCTCCTTAAAATTATACAATCACTGGAATTCGGTTAGCACTTCTATAAATATTGCAGAGTACCCACTCAATATAGAAACTTCCAACTCTGGCCCAGAAAGAACCATTTTACTAAATTGTTTCACTTTGAAAATACAAAAAAAAAAAAAAAAAAGCATGTGATATCTGAATTTAACTGTGGCTGCTCCATGAGAGAGGCAGTTCTGAATGCATGGAGAGTGAGGGTGGCACTTTAACAGGATAGTGAGCAAACCCTTTAGCAGATGGCTGAAGCTTACATGTGGATTGTTCTTCTCCAGGAGCTCAGTCAATCTTTCCAGCAGTGCAATAAGAAACTCTCTAGGCTTCCTCAGAACCCAAGCTGGCTGTGCAATGAAGATTCTCAAGAAAACGCCGCCAACAGCAAGTTCACCTTCTGCTTCTCCAAACACCACAGCAAAATCTTCAGGCAACTTTAAATAGAGAATGATAGCAGTCAGGTCACTTAGTAACCATGAGTAGAACATGAAGCAAGAAAGCAAATCCTGTTAAAGAAATGTTAATGAAATTACTCTGTCATTAATATAATCAAATTATAATCACTTTTATTTTCTCTTAATAAAGTTCAGAAAAGTTGACTGGATTATAGTCACTTCAAAAGCAAAGGTCTTACCTTTGTGTTTAAACCCTTAATTTTCTGGGGGACACCCACGTGTCGTAATGCAAAGTACCTAGTAGGCTGCCACTAAAATGGGCAGGAATTTTTTTTAAAATGTCAACAAAAACTAAAGTAAAATTCCTTAGCCTTAGAACAAATCAACCCTGCCAACATCTTGCTTTTAGATTTCTGGTTTCCAGAATTGTGACAACATAAATTTCTGTTGTATTAAAATAAATAAAAGCGTATTTTACCTTCCAGTTTATATCGGGGTTGTCTCGCTGATTTTTAAAGTGCCTTGGAAAAACAGAAAAAGGAGAGGGGGAAATATCAAACCTCAGTCACAACATACCCTGTCACGAGCCTCTGGACTAAGTCTCCGAGGCAGGAGTCAGGGAGAAAAAGGGCTGCTCCCGGAAGGCCACCTTGTGCCGCAGCTACTTACTCAAGCATCATTTCTCTGACCGTTGTGGACACTTTGTCTCGGGAACTGTCATTCCAGATTAACTCAGGATTTTCGTGAGTCCCTTCAAAAATGTGGACAGCGGCTTCGGGGTTGTCTCTCATGGCGTCCATGAACACGCTCGGGAGGAATTTCATCAATGTGATTCGAACCTAGGCGAGGGGGTTTAAGAAAAGATGAAGACCCACTGGGAACATCCCAGTCTGTGGCTTACACTTCCCTACCAAGGAATCCACCGTAACTTGGGTTTGGCTGACACGGGCCCTCGCCATTGTCCGCAAGTTCTGGCGTGGAGGACAGGTAAGCCTTGGTTCATGCAGAGGTAACTTTAGCAAGACTCATCACAGCCTGCTCCTACTTACCCATCCGGTTGCACTTCCCTCGGTCTCAAATTTAAGAAACTTTAACAAGTTCTTTCTCACTGGTGTGTAAAGACCCCAGAGCACACTCTGCACATGCCAGGCCCCCTTCCCAGATGCCCTGAGCTGGCCTATCCCACTCTCCCCAGGCCATGGGGGCCACATCCCCCACACATTTTTCTTAGGCTCCTTTGTGTCTTCCAAGTACATTTTAGTGCAGTCCCCCCTTTTTCTGATGTGTTGTTTAAAATTATACCGTGCTATTTTCCAAAAGGGATTTTAAAAAGCAGCCCAAAAAATACACCCAACACACTCATACATACCAAAAATTACCGTGGGCTTAATGATGAAAGGACAATAAAGGGTAAGACCTCCTCAGGTCCTCACATGGTTATCTCTCCTAGTGTCATTCAAGTCTCTGCTCAAATCTCACCTTAATGGAAACACTCCTGGGCCTGGCCTGCTTAGCCCCTGGCACACAGCAGATGCTCAGAAACTCGCTTGAATGAATGGAGACTATACTAATAAGAAGTCAGTGTCCAAAAAACATCAAAAGCTCCATACAGTTGCCAGTGATGTACCACAAATTTAGCTCTGAATTTTCCAACATTGGATGAACTAATGGAAACAATTTTAGTTACATGACAGAGAACATCCAGAGACTCGGAAGTTTTCACTATTCTTGATCAGGACAAAATTCAAAGAGGACGTGATCACTCATTAGTGTGTATACTACTAAACATTTAAGTCAAAAAAATTAGAAAATGCACAAGCCTTTACGTTATGGTCAGATTATACCCAGTTGTTCTAGTAAAGGGGTTTGAAAACTAGGGGCCGATATGGCCTGCCACTTAGTTGTGTACAGACAGTTTTACTGGGATGTAGCCTCGCCCATTCCTTCGTGCACCTAGTGCCCGGCTGCTCTGCTGTTAAAAGTAGCACACACCACATGGACCAAAGTATAAAATACTCCATGGCCCTTAAAGAGTTATAGCAGCCCCACCCCTACCTCACACTGTGTACAACAATTAACACAACTAGATTTAAGACACAGATACAAGAGTTAAAACTGTAAGACATAACAGGAGTAAATCTAAGCAGGTGAGTATTCATAACCCTTGAAAAAAAATTGGCAATGGTTTCTTAGATGAGATATCAAAAATACAAGTTACAACAATAACAGAAAAGACAGAATGGCCTTCACCCAAATTAAACACTTTAGTGCGTCAAGAGGCATCAAAAAAGTGGTAAGACATGCACAGAATGGGAGAAAATATTTGTATATCATGTATCTGATA
The DNA here is from genome assembly GCF_014898055.3 of Talpa occidentalis. Classification (NCBI taxonomy): domain Eukaryota; kingdom Metazoa; phylum Chordata; class Mammalia; order Eulipotyphla; family Talpidae; genus Talpa; species Talpa occidentalis. The sequence continues at coordinate 10,753,047 of NW_023600993.1, forward strand.
AGCAACTGGTATCCAGAATATAAGAACGATCACAACTCAATAGTAAAAAGACAAATCGATTAAAAAATGAGCAAGGTTGTGAAGAGACATTTCTCTAAGCAAGATGCACAAATGGGCAAGTACTAGAGAAGATGCAGAGCAATATGAGCCCTCACACGCTGTGGTGGGAATGTAAAATGGTGCAGCAGTCACTTTGGAAAACAGCCTGACAAATCCTCAAAAGGCTAAACACTGTTAACCTATCATTCAGAAATTCCATTCTCAGAGAAACAAAAAGACATGTCCATATAAAAATTGTTGACAAATGTTGATGGCGGCATTAGTTAGAATAGCCAGAAAGTAGAAATAATCCACATTCTATCCATTGATAAATGGAAAAACAAAATGTGATGGATTTAAACAATGAAATATTTGGTAATAAAAAAAAAAAAAATGAAGTGTTGACATTTGCTACAACATGGATGAATCTCAAAAACATTACCCCACACGAGGGAAGTCCGTCACCAGAGACCATACACTGTATGGCTCTGTTTACATGAAATAAGACAAGCAAACCTATAGACAGAAAGTAGCGGGTGCTGGGGGCTAGGTGTTGGAACAAGAGGAATGGAAAGGGACTGCTAAAGGGAGTGGGATTTTTTATTTCCCGTGGATTGATGCAAATGTTCTAAAATTGATTAAGACAGTCCAATCAGTGAATATAATCAACTCACTGAATTGTACACTTTATAGGTGTGAGTTGCATGGTATGTCAATTATAATTCAATAAAGCTTGTTATCAAAAAGAGAAAAAAGTTTACTGACCCCAGTTCTAGAATCTCTTGCTGCAAATCATTCAGTTAAGGAGCTGATACTTGTATTTTTCCTATACAGAAAATTTAAGTGTAAATATATTCACCATGATAAAATTTGTCCCTCATGTGTTTCAAAGGTCAAAAAATTAGTGACGGGTTCATAGTTAATTCCAGTATATATTTTAAACATCTAAAAATTTTTTTAAAACACTGAGCTATTAGATATTACAATTATGTACTACCCAACTCTAATTTTAAGAAATCTCAATATTAAATGTCAATATTCATACTTCTGTGGACCCTTTCTCTAGGTATCTAAATCTAATCTCTCATCAACCCTGCTGATAAGATGTTAACCTTATTCCCAAAGTAAAACAATTTCAGGTCCTCTGACAGATTCTCAATGCCTAGATGGTGAGATCAGGCAAGAACAAAACAAAAACCAACTGAATCTCACTTGTGTCACTAACGTAAAATCAGACTCTGGATGTAGCGGGGGCAGGCAGCAGGGGGAGGTTCAGGATCCTTATTTCATGGTACCTCCAGATGTGTCTGAGGTGCGGAGTGCGGACTGACAGATGATGCTTAGGTGGGCACTATTCCTGTGATGCTAACCAGTAACAAAGTGGGCTTTGATTACACTTGTGTCTGGATGGAATTCTACTTAGAGATTTTGTTTTAACAAGTTCCCGCTCTACAAACTGGACCATGTGCCAAGACCGTCTGGTCATCTCCAGATCCAGGAATGAAAAGGCAGAACTGGGAAGCAGAGGTGCTGCTCACTCATGCATGTAAAGACTCCCTCCCCTCCCTGCCGGAGATGTGTCTTACTAACTGGACACTGAGTGCAGAAGGACATGGCGCCAGCTCCTTAACTAGCTACTTCCACAGGCTGATCCTCGCACTGCTCTTTCTTCAAGGAGATGAACAATTCATCCTCATAATCAAACATTCTCTTAAGACTTATCGATTCCAGGGGAGGCTTCTCTGATGGCAATTTTCTCAGACCCGCAATGTAAAGGAACAATATCAGGTATGTAAATTTTCCAACTTTCACACCAGGTCATTTTCTTAACTTCACCATCCCAGACTTTGGTAAAATTCAAAAGTATCAAAAGTAACAGAGCTTTAATAATCTTGTGCTCACCTTTGGGCCTATTAGTTTATCGGCTGTCATTTTAGCAAAAAGTTCTGCTGTTTGGGCTCGAACTTGTGGATGTGTCGAATTGCAGAACATATCCAGCAAATAAATCAAAGCTCCTATAAAGGAAAAAAAGAATTGGGGGTTTAAACAGAAAGAGTATGTCTATTCTAATCAGTAGAATTTATTTTCAACCTCATTTCAACTCAAAGATTTTTCCAAACGGTAAGCCTTCCAAAGCATTCTTTAATTCTCAGACTGTGCTAAACAGTCCCAAACAAGCTTCCTGAATACTGAACGTGACAGATAAGCCAGAACTCCATACATTACCTTTTGTCATTGCTTCTTTGATTATTTTTGTACTTGATGTTAAAGCATAAAGAGTTTCCAGAACAAGCTGACGACCTGCAGAATAAAAGACATTTCAAGGAACACATCACCATGTCATGTTACTGTAGGAACCAGGGGTGCCGCTTGGGGTGCTGCACTACTCTAGCCGCATCACATGTAAGTCTTCAGTAAGGCCGGCAGACAGGCAGAATCACGGCCATGCTATGGAAGAGATGCCAAGGACTAACTTAGCCAGGCCATGGTTTCACTAGCTAATGTGTATGGTTGGGTTCTGTATCGAAGTCCGACTGACTCCAGACTCCACACTGCCATGGGGGAACAAGCAGCAATTGGCAGCTGTAAGACACTGTTTCGACCTAAGACAGGATAGCATCCTTCTGACACAGTGTGTACCCCTCGCCACTTGTCGCTGAAATAAACCAGGCTACTTCACTTTACTCTTCTACAGTCAAATGGCAATGACAGGTGGGAAAGGAATAATGAACTGGCAATGACAGCGGAGGATGCCAGAAATTAGGTGGGGGATACAACTACACCAGACAACCGTGCAGTTTACCCGGAACCTACAGAAGTGCAGGCTGTTTTCAAGAAACCAGGTTGGCTAATTTTTTTAATTACTCTCATCTTGGCGGGAGCAGTATTTATCAGCATCAAATCTTTAAGGTACCAATAACAATAACTAAAAGCTACACACATTAATTTCTATCTTAGGCTAATTTTCTATCATCCAAGACCAATTATGTTTTTAATAAACCATGGAATATTATACCAATCTCAACTACTTATGTGGAGATTATTTCCAACAAATTGAAAATCCTAGGTTATTTTCCTTTGCTTTTGAAGCTCTCTTGCTCCAACTTTAAAATTTTGATAAAAGAAATGCAAAAGAATTTTATTAATCTATGTAAAACGTAATTAGGAAAGCAAATCTGGCATAAAGAATACCACTTAAACAAAATCAAAATAATGCAAACATGTCAGCAGAGGCCTGGTTCTGTATCATCTGAGAAACTACTTCTCTCTGGTTGGCTGAGCTGTGGCTTCTACAATTCTATCCGCCGAGATACGTACTTGATGGCAATGAATGTAGAAGAGCCAGTAAATTGGACAAAACCACTGACTCAGCAATATTGTTGACGCAATCTTGGTTAGACGTCACTATATTCACAACCTGAAAGTTAATCAACCGGACAATTAGATTCAGAAATAATTTCAGACCTACATCAATTTAAGTTGGATCTAAATAAATTTAAGACATCATAAAACAAAAACATTTGGAAGATAAAGTATTTAATTTTACAAAGAGTCATTTTAGGAGACTGGCTTTGTTACTCTGATCTTTTGAGAAATAATAGAAAGTGTTAATGATCATGTATGTATTATGTACAATAGCCTCCTATTAATTTAGAGGCAAGAATTAAATGTAATTATTTAACAAATAATTTAGCACCCATTCACAATCCTGAATAGGCCTTGTAAGATCTTCTAAGCAGCCATAAATGCACACCAGCGCATGCTCCAGAACTACAGGGCAGCAAGAGTGTACACCAGAGTGCTCTCCAACCAGATTCGGGTGGGGAGTGGCAGGGAGGTAACTATCCTCACTACTGGGACTCTTTTTTTGCATTTGGAGGGAGAGTGGGGATATCTCCAGCAACCAGCACAACAAAATGGGTCTATCTTTCCATTATAACAAAGTAAACATGCTATTCTTTCAAATATGACCTCTCAAGTCTAAATTCTGTAGTCCATATAAAAAGATCAATGTCATTTTTAACTTGAACCATTTCAAAGCAATGTATCCAAGATTTAATGTTTATTTAAAAAGTTACAAGGTACTTAAAGGCTTTAAGTAGAGAAGCATGACCCTTAACAAAAAGAATTTGCTTAAGATTTTTGACATTTTTGACTTGTATTATTCTATTAAAAATGTCTTTTAAAACAAAATGCAATCTAAAAACATCATACAAATCATTCACACACCATTCACAACTTGTTATTCTTTCAAATAAATTGTGTTACAAGTAGGATCATCTGAAAATAAGCTCCTGGGTGCCCCCTCTGAGCTGTCTGGCATTGAGCCACCTGTGATCGGAGACTTCCTGCTTCTGCCAGAAGAAAGGGCTGCATCCAAACAGCTTCCCAGGGCTGAGCAGTTTCATTCCCCTGGAAGAAGGGCCCCCACTTCTCCTGGCCTGCTGGGCAGCTGGCTTTCCTAGGTAGCTTCTGCAATAGCATCATGCTCCAGTCACTGTAACCCTCGCTGAAAAGGTGCTATTGTTCTAGACCTACAGGAAGGAAAAGCACCACCGGAGGGGGAGCAGGCAGGGTCTTCCCTCTAGATCACAAGCCTGGGCTCAACAAGTCTCTCTGTGTGAGGACAATGAAACATCAGGGAAGCCTGTCTTCTCCTACTGTTTTATCTGCAGATTCTAAGCTTTCCAAAAAAAACCTATTCCTTAACCCACACTACGTGACAGAGTACAACCCATCCCAAGTTCTACCGCACACTGCCATGAGCAGATGGAAACTGCTGTACAATGTTTGCTCTTCAAAATGAGCATATTAATTCAAATTTTAGAAACACATTCACTTGGCTTCATAGGCAAAATGAAGGAAAAAAAAAACCCACAGCACCATGCAAACGTTCACTCAGCTTGAGAGGGCGACAAATCAAGGCTTATACCATACACAGTAATGGCAGGAAAGATAACATGATTTTTAAAACAAAATTCTTTTACCTCTAAAGCCAACTGCTGCACTTGACCAGCACCATGGACTCGGAGAAGAGAAAATATTAATTTAAAGTGCCCAATGCATTCACTTTCAGAACCTGGGGAGTATGAACAAAATGTTTTTTGTTTTTTTTATTTTTTATTTCCAAGAGGATGTTCTAATTTATGAACCTTCAGAACAGATACACACTTTTACTGTTAAATACAAGTTGCTGAGAAGCCTTTCTCATCATTTGTGACATGAAATGACTTAAGTATCTAGAAACAGTAAATGTTAAGAGGCAAGGGTAAGATATTAGAGTTTCTTAGGTTTATTTGTTTTCATTTACAGACTCACCTCTAACTCTCAGATTAAAAGAAATTTATCAAACACACAATCCAAATCCAACTCCCAAATCAAAGGTGTAAGGTAGTAGCTTTACTCTTTGCCTCCAGACTTTGGGGCTATCCTCCCCAATCTAACTGTATTTTGGCAGAGTGTGACATCATCTGGCTTTTAATTAACACCAAGTTAAAACTCTGCCATTTGAAGACACATTACAAAGAGCTGATGGACACACATGAAGGACTCCTTGTGAAGACACATAAAACTGAATAGCATGCTTATTCCTATCCACTTCAAAGCCCATACCCACTGATTTACTAGCATTTTGTTACTAACATTTTGTTTACTAGCATATTTAATGGATATTAAATAAGGCTTTGTTCTATGTATTTTTTGCTATACAGCAGTAACATGTACCTCGTAATCTGTAATTTTTCTAGGCTTCATAAAATAATTCACTAAGACGCTCCCTCAACTTGAATCCGAAAATATTCTAAAATTCACTTCTTACCAGGTTAGAATTATTATAGATACAAATGTATATATATACAGACAAAAACCATACTTCCAAATTTTAAGAGCATTCATTCTTGATACATACATTACAATAAAATTTCTGCATAAGCCCTCTCTCATTTATAAGTTCCAACTCAACAATCTGCATTGTTACAATTACTTTGTACCTAATATAACACTAGTAATGTTCTACTCTACCAATTTCAAACAGTAAGAAATGAAGTGTTCTTTTGCTTTTATAACATGGCCTTTAATAACATCCCAATATATCTTGGGAATCACTAATTTTTCTAACAACATTTACTTACAGTTGGTTATTTTATTTGAATCATTTGTTGGCAATAACTAAAAACTCAATTTTAGTAGTACCATAATATAAACTGAAAAAATAAGTACTTGAAAGGTAACATTAAATGTTAATTAAAAAACTGGGGTTTTCAAGAAATTCAAATTAAATTTTTATTATTTGCGATTTTATAGACTACATTTGCTATCTAAATTATTTTTGGAAAAAAGGTTTTAGATTTTTACTCAGCCATCTCCCTGGAGATTTTTGGAAATGTCCTCTTATTGATGTTTAAGAACAACAACTAACTTTTATAATACCTAATGCGTAAGTCTAATCTAAGCACTTACACAACATTATCAAGTTATTCTGCCTTTCCAACTAACTGAGACTCATTTTCTCTTAGGAGATATGCATTTTTCTAATCATGGTGCCTTGATTTCTCTTTCTGGCCTACTGTTTATAGGTAGGGGAGTCAATTCTTAATCCTATACAAAGCATAACAGCATAACAACCAGGTATGATTTTCCTTGATAAAAGTCAAATACGGAATTTTTAGAGCTTGTCTATTTTAAGAATGTTACTGATCAAGATATAGTGATGTACCTGGATTATATTTTATGACATTTCTTAGAGCCTCCAAAGCCATTTCCACTCTTGGCAAGCGGTCTCCATGTTGCTCAGATTCCACCTTTGCAGCATGTGTGATAGCCATGAAAGTGTGGAGGTACTGGGCCTGGGAGCCAATAAAATCCAACAGACTTGCAGCAAACGCTTTTGGAACCTAAGTAGAGAAATATTTTAAAACAATTGAGCCCTTGGAAATATATAACAAGAGACTCCATAGCAAAGACAAAAACCTTCAGACCATGAACATGATTAAATTATACATAAGTTCGAATATATCTATGGATCAAGTGGGTAGGGAGGCATGGCCAGCAGGAAACAAACCCAACTGCAATAGAAAGTGTTTTGCAATGATTTTTGTCCCAACATCTGAGAGACCTGGTACAGAAGCTGACATACTCCCATCTGGTCTAATAAATTCCCTTTTTACCCCAAGAGCAAGCTCTAAAACAGTCTCATTTCTTCTTTCATTACAAAACAGTCACCCACCAAAACTTCCTCGTCACCCCCTACAAAAAAGAAAGCACAATAAAAAATTCCTACATGATCCCCAAGAAGAAAAGGCCCTTGGTGGTTTCTGAAAATGATTTGGGATCATCACAAGGGATGTAGCTCAGGCATCTTTTAAAATACCTTGTTGCTCTCCACCTATATTTTCTTATTTTCTTCTAACAACAGATTAGCGAAGGACTTCTGGTGGCCTGATATTCTATGGGGTGAGTGTGCAAATGGCTCTGCACTCCCAAGAGTGACTAATGAGTTGATGACATCTCTACATGACACAGTGGGTATCACTGTGCACAAAACAAAAGGAATAGCTGGGCAAGGAATAACTTCTATTTCAGCCGCCACAAAACTAAATTCTTCAGTACTTAAAATAAAGAGAACTTCAATGGCTACCCCATCACTTACCCAGGTTAGTACAAAGCAATTGGCAGAGAAAAGGCATTATTTCATTCTGTACAGCATAAAAAAAAAGAGTAGCTTTCAATAACAAATCAAAGTATCGACAAAACTAAAAAAGTAGAGAGCTTACCTCTAGCTGGAAAGTAGGGACTTCATTATACACCCTAACAAAAATTTCCCCCACAATAAGTTCTTTGGCATGATCACTGTAGACAAATTCTGATCCATAAGTTTTGTCACAATCACCCTTTTAAGAAAAGGAAATAAACTGTTAAATGGTGTCTGCTTTATAAATATATCCATTTTCAGTTTAATAACTGATAACTTGAAAAATCTGATCATTTTTCCAGAGGAAAAATGGGTGTACTCAATGCAATTTTAGTGTTCATAACTAGTAATATGAACTCTGGAAAAATAGGCATAAAATTATGTTTTTTTTTAATCCAAAGATTAAGATAGCTCATTTTAATATTTCAAAAGTTCACAAAGGTCAGCCAATGAAGTATCTTAGAACTAGTGTTTATAAAGTAAGAACTGCTTGGCTCTTCTCACTCCATCCAGCAGACACTTGGCCTAGTCAGACATAGGCTGATAAACAGAAGAAATGAACACATTTGGATTGGGTTTGAAAAAGCAACTGTTATATGAATGTGCTGGAAAACAGTCATTGAATAAAAAAGACAGGCAATATATTGGCTGAGAAATCAAGAAGTGAATCCATTTAAGGAAAAGAGAGAAAAGAACAACAGGAGAAAAACAGTTTGAATGGATAGAAATCACACAGAATTCAGGTTGAACTGAAATAATAAAGAACGTAAAAGAGATGATGTTATTATTTCTCCTCTAATAAAAGGACAGATGATGTACAGGACCACAATACCTATTCTCAGCAATGCATTCTCAAAGCTTCTGTCTCTAAGAAGTTCTGAGTATCACAAGGCAAGTTAAAAACAAATAATTCAGGAGACAACAGTGATGGTTATTCTCTAATAAATTCAGACTCAGAAACAAAACTGTCCTCTAAACCACAAAGACTCAACTATCTCACATATGGATTATCCACATCTGTTTCTAATCTCCCAGCCTACCAACTTGTTTTTTTCCATGGCTTAATAGCCTCACCCCTAGAAGGTGGCAGAATAGGAGGAATTATTCAATTTTGATACCAGAAAGCAATTTTGATTTATGCGGGAAAAGAGGATAAAGAGAACAAACAGTACCCTGGATACAAAAACTAGTTAAAAGAGAAAACAGCTCTACTTAAGTAGTAACAACAAATCCAAATGTATGATTAAATACAGTAAGCACGCTGTTCTTAAATGGGCCAAATGTTAGGAGGTAAAAAGGCTTGATTAACACCAAATGGAGAAGCAATGGGTTTCTGCGCCATCAATATTAAGTTAAATTTTCAGAGACCCCATTAAAGTTACCCACGAAATGTACACAACAGTAACATACTTTCTTAATCATGTTTTCTTGTTGGGATTCAAGAAATTCAAGTAGTTCTGCTCTTGTAGAATTGTTCCAAATCAAGTAGGGGTTCTCTGTGTTGCTGTTAAGCATCTTCAAAATCTAGGAGACAGAATATTACTATTTTGTAACATTTAGTAAAAAGTCATCATTGAAGGTATCATTTATTAAACCGCCTATTCCATGCCAAGTGCTGTAATATGTGCGTGAAATGCAGGGGATCACAGTAAGGATCTTGACAATTCTGATAAGTTTGTTGATAATCTATTTTGCAACTGAGAAAAATCAAGGCTGAGAGAGATCAAATTAATTTGCTGAGTTTTCACAAACTTTAAGTGGTGACACTGGGATTCAAACTTCAATCTGTTTGACTCCACCTTCCTAGCATTTGCTCTGCTATTGTAAAAATTAGATTGTTTGCCTCCATAAAAGACAACAAAAATTATTGTGTATCAGTAAACAAATATGCATGGTATTCTGCATTTTCTAGACACTCAGTAAACAGAAGTTTGAGAAGAATCACATCATACTACCTTTCACACACACTTGAAAATAAGATGCACATCTTTAGGAAGCACACACCTGGGAAGGGGCAGTCACATTCATGGGCAGATACTCCATTCACATTCCCTCGGGCAAGCCTGCACAAGGCCGCACGAAGCAGTTCTGCGGATTGTCTGTAACTGCTTAGCTGGCGAGCGCACTTTCCCTTTGTTTAGTTCTCTTTGATTATAAGTGTTACAGAAACATACTCTAGTCTAAATGTGTTAATAAAAATTGCTTACATTTTACATTTACAGAGCTCTATGCTAGGAGGAAAGCAGTGGTTATTACCTCCCCTAGTTTTTTAAACTGAGGCAACACTGGCTTACAACACTACACGATTTAGAGGCTTAGGGTCATCCATAGTCTTTAGGTGTTTGTCACACCACACACATCACCAAGACACCCACAGTCCTCCATTACAGTCCATTGTGCCCCATCCCCACTTTGCTCCCCCCTACTCCGGTAGCCTCCCTCCAACAGTCAGATTACTAGGGTTTGTTATTGCTTTGGTTTTATCTGCCCCTTTGTTTTGTTTCTATATATTCCACATATAAGTGAGACACCATCTGGCATTTGTCTTTCTCCTTCTACGAATCTGATGAACATAATCCCCTCCATTTGCATCCACATTGTCACCCACGGCAAGAGTTCATGTTTTATTGTTAGCTGAACTACTCACATCTACTGAGAAGATCCATAATGTTGATCTCATAAGAGGTATTTGGATGTAGTCCCTCTCAATTTTTGGTAAGCCTTTGAGAAGGCTCAGTAGTAAGTCATTTGTCTGAAGATTTGGCAGAATTCACTAGTGGAACCATCTGTTCCTTAACTTTTTCTTGGGAGACGTAATAACTGTTTCAATTTCCTTGCTTGTAATTAGTCGGTTCAGGTTTTTTATTTCTTCCTGATTCAGTCTCATATGGTTGTATATTTCTAAGAATTTCTCCATCTCTTCTAAGCTACTCAACTTATTGGCAAACACATGTTCACAATCTCTTATGAGCCTCTGAATTTCTGGTAAGTCTGCGGTAACTTACCCTCTTTCAGTCCTGATTCTGTTTGACCTTTTTCCCTTTCTTTTCTGGTGTGTGTGTGTGGGCTGGCTAGCGATTTGTCTATTTTGTTTATTTTTTTCTAAGAATCAGCTTTTGGTTTCATTAATCTTTGGACTGTCTCTTTTATTTCTATTTCATTTACTTCTGTTCAATTTTTATTATTTCCTTCCTTCTACTGGGTTTTGATTGTTCATCTTTTTGAGTTCCTCAAGGTGAGACAGAATATTATTTATTTGAACTCTTTCTGTTTCTTGATGTGGATGTGTCCCTCTGTGAGCGTGTATCGCTGTATACCTACTTCTTTCTTAGTATTGCTTTTGCTGTGTCCCATAGATTCTGGGTTTTTACCTCTATCTTACACAAAGCCATTCAACCTTTGTTTTCAAATGTTAAATATTAGCTAAAATGTTAAATATTAGTTAAAATGTTTGAAAAAAAATCTTTAGAACTGTAAAACTTCTGATATTTGGCAGTTTCTTAGTTACATGAATAAGCATGTCAAACATATTTTAACTATTAAATCCAGATGAAATTCAAGTTACTATTTTGAAATGCTACATCTTTTTTCTGTAGCAGTTAATCATCAATTTGCTAGTATTTCTGGAATGTTTTCAGTCAGCTAAAATGTATCACATTGGTGAATACAAAGTCCAGAAATAGAACAAAGATCAAGACTGGCATCTAAAGCTCTTCTCTCCTACTCAGGGACACTGAAAAGCAATCACCTTTCTCAACCAGGTTGGATTAAGTAACAAATAAGCCATTTAAATTCTAAAAATACTTCACATTTGGAATCTTGAGGACTTTCTTGATTACAAAAATATTATCTATCATCAGAAGAAAACAAGATAAAATAAAAACAGCTCACAATTCTGCCATTCAGGGTAACTGCAGCAAACTATTGGAAAAGGTCCACCCATCCATCTGGCTTCTCAATACCAAAAAGGGGATTTTGTTTTTCAACTTTAAGTATCTTTTAAATGTCTTTAAATATGCCTTTACACTGTAAAGATTCACAGTATTCTGTTTAATGGGTTTCAATAGTTTATTTTTCTAATGCTATATCCATAGATTGTGTCTCAATGATTCTCACAAAAAGAGGTTAAAGAGGTTGGGAGATCTGTCAAGGTTATACTTATTTTTGTGAAGAATGTGTGCCACATTCTCCTGACTCCCAGTCCTCTGCTGTTTACATGACATAACATTCATTCCAAGTTCACTCTCTTGTCCTCTTTTTACGGTCTTATTAACCTTCTTCAAGGCTAGTAAGAATTATGATAGTTCCACAGGCAAGAAACAGGAAGTGAATTTACCCTTGTAGAGCAGTATCAGCATCAATCTACAATAATAAATTTCTTGGTTGAGAGAACAAGCACATGAACATTACCAATTTTCAGATTTCCTACATCAATCAACGTAATATTGTTATGTACTTTTACTACTTCAAGACCTTGCAACGTTTAGCAAAACCCAGACTGTCTCTAAAGCACATACCTCAGTAGCACTGATCACAGCAAGTTTCCTGGCCACATATGGTGTCAGCATGCCAGCTAAACTTTTCCTTATGGTTGGATTTTCTGGGGTTGCTTGGTCTTCAGGTAGATACCCTCCCAGGCGACTTAAAGCATGGATACTGAGTTTGGCAAGGCTATTGGCTACTTCCTGTTACAAAAAAATTAAGACATTAAAGAAGATCTGTTATCTTCTAGGTAATAACACAATAACTTTATGAAACCACAACTGTATAGAACATATTTGAAAAGCAGAAAGCAAACAAAAAAGCACATGAGTCCCCAACACTGATGTTGGAAAATGTATGCATCAGAGGTTTTTCTTTTTCTTTTTTAAGATTTCTTTATGCATACAAGAACTGGGGTACAGGGCCAGAGGGGTGAGTGGATTCACCAGAGACAGAGTGGGGAACAGAATAGGCAGACTGACTGAAATACACTGAGGGGAGCAGCGGGTGAGCCAGGAAAGGTCTGCTACACCATGTGAGTAGCTCCCCGGCCGGGGATCAAACTCGTGCTGCAGTAGCTAAGGATAGCTTCATAGTTGCATCTTAACCCCTTGCGCCACCAGGGAGGCCCCAGAGGTTTTTCTCTTATTCTTACAAAAGACCATGAGAAGCTGTGTTCTCATTTATACTTAACATAGTATGTGAGCACACTGGGGGTAGGGTGAGCAGCAGAGGACAGGTAGGTAGACATGCCTGTTGAGTAACATACTGACAATGTGAATAGTGAATGACAGTGAACAGGAAAGACGAGACATAAAAAGTATCTAAGAAATCAGAAGAGAACTCAAGTGTTTGGGGGAGCTTGATCCAACAGTCTGAGAGGATCACTGTATTTCCCTGGGTGAAAACAGCCATAATTTTATAAGCATGACGGTGACTGAGCAATCAAGAAAAGATTAAGTTATGTCTCCTATATGCTATTACAAACCCCCTTGCCTTCAAACCTTCCAGCACGAGTGGTTAAGATAAAAAGTTTTGGGGCTTAAACAGTAATAAATTGAATTAATCTGAAAAATAATTTAAATCATGGGGGTTCTGAATAGCTGGAGTTTTGCCTTCACATTAACGAATGGTTTGGGTTCAAGTTCAGAATTAAAGCAGTGCTAGAGTTACCTGTTGATTCGTTTCTTCGCTTTTCTGAATGCCGCTCTCTTCCAGTGTATAGTCATAATTAAATAGATAACCTAGCAGATGCCACAAAATTCCAGCCTGAAATAGGTGTGTCTGTAGCCAATAATCCACAGCAAAAGAACTAACACATTCCACCCCGAGAGCGGCCACTCGTGGGATACTCTGAGAGAAGGAGAGGGATGGAATTAATCATGGCGAGAACAGCAACCTGGAGAGAATGTATGCTTATTATGTCAAGCTAGCTAACTTATTGTGCAAATTGTTTCCCTCCTCTAACATTTTCAATTCCAATTTAATATTTAATGCTATATCCTTTAAAGCCTAAAAAAAAGCAACTCTGTAAAGACACACAAAATCACTATCTTTGAGCCTGGTGTTCAAAGACTAGGGTTTTTTTCTTTTCACTTTCTATATTTTTAAATTTTTTTAAAAAGTGATATTTATAGCAACTCGTATGCTCATTATCTTAACTGTAAGGATACTTTACACTTTACCTTACAGATATTTGTATCAGTTTGTATTCCTATTAAACACACTTCAGTGCAGCAAGTAAATAAAGCCAAGGAGAGATTTTCTGCAGATTCTTTATTTCTAGGTACTTCAGTCCAAGATAAGCAGTCCAATCCTGTTCTGTTCCAACACCCCTTTCACTCTGCCCAGTTATCTACTAAGAAATCTTCTCCTTCCAGTCACCTATCATTATCTGCACTAGTCAAATTCCTCAGCAGTACTGGACTGGGAAGAAACAGGAAGCTCTCAGATCCCTTAAAGCCTCCCTACCAGGCAGTGACTTGACTAAGTTTCAGGTTTTACTGGTCCCTTACTTTTTTAGATGTAGTCTAGACTTTCTTTCTTGCCTCTACCCTCTAGATATATCACTCTAGTCTTATTCACTGTGGGCCAATCTAGACACAAAATTCTTCACAACGCATCTCAAAATACATTTTTGGACATCCAAATAATCTACTTTAAAATGACTTATTTATAAATTGGAGACAGGCTACTTGACAATAAAACCCTTTGCTGACTGTATCCAGACGGCATTAAAGATGAACTCTACCTTCCCAAAATACAGCACCCGACAGAGATCCTGGATGATGCCAGGCATTTCTGTGATTTTCTCTCGGCATTCTTCAAACTGAGCAGCCACACTATAGCATTTGCTTATGTGTCCACACACCTGCAGACAGACAACAGAGAAAAAAGAAGTCACTTGTGCAAAAAATCAAATCAGCAGAGATTCATGAGTAAAGGCTACAATGTTCCAGAAGTAAACCACTCCATCGGCTCATCAGCCTTTGCTAAGACCTCTACGGAAGCAGGGCTGACAACCAAGGCCACTGTGACATTCAAGCCAAATGACTTGCTTTTGTATGACTAAGGACCAAAGAAGAATTTCACATTTTAAAAGGATTTCAAAGAAGCACAAATAAAAATATGCAATAGACTCTATGTAGTCTGAAAGCCTCAAATATCTACTCTCTGGCCATTATAAAAAAAGTTTGCTGACCTCTGGATCAAGAAATTTATGTTCAGGTTATTTACTTTGAAGAATCAAATTCTATTTAGGTACTTCAAAACACAGTAAAACTCAAAAAGTCTGTACTCTATTGTATTATAGTCTACATTTTGTTGGTTTAAATAAAGGGCCACATAAGAAGTACATTCTACAATGATCTTAATGAATTTCTGATGAATTAAGGACTCAATGATTTTTTTTTTTTTTTAAGATTTATTTATTTATTTATACAAGCACTGGGTACAGTCAGAAGCGCGGGAGGGTGAGAGAATTCACCAGAGCCAAAGCGGGGAGCAGAGCAGGCAGAAGGACCGAGGTACACTGCTGAGGGGAGCAGCGGGCGGCAGGAGGGGTCTGCGCGCCATGTGGGGCCCTCCTCTGGTGGCCGGGGAGCAGCTGGGAATCGAACCAGCGCTGCAGAGGCTGCGGGCAGCTTCGTAACCCAGCGCTAAACCGCTGCGCCACCGGGGAGGCCCTTGGACTCAATGATTTTAACCTTAGCAGAAAATTAGTCAATTAAAATATTACTGATGGGGGAGGGAAGCAGGGAAGTGGTTAGAAGGTATGTGGGGAAAAAATGGCAAAGCAATAAATGTTTGAAACTGGGTCTGGAGACAAAGGTTCATCAGCCATTCTTTAAGGGGAACAAAAACTAAGTCAAAAGATCATAGGTGGTTTAGTGCAGTGCTTCTTAAAGTGAGATTCGCAGACCAGCAGCATCATTATCACCTAGCAATTTGTTTAAAAAGCATATTCTGAGGTCCTTACTCCAGACCCAATGAACTTTAAACCCTATGGCAGGTGGCGGGCAGGCAGGAGGAGTGGGCATGTGGGTGAAGGAATTCTCAAAGAAGTTAAAAGTTTGAAACTACTGGTCTAGTGTCATTTTCTTGTTATTTTCTGTATGTTTTAGCCTCACCTGCACTGACATGTCACCTGGTTTACTAGAACGATTCAAGACAGCCACACAGCGACTGAATGCCTCTTGTAAGACCTGCAGAGAGAGAAGTCAGGCAGCCATTTAGCTCTCTTTTGACTTGAAGTCAAAGCTTTTACTGATAGGAATTAAAATATTAATATTTTTTAATGTTAGCTGGCAAAAATCAAATACCAACAGTTTCTCAATTAACATTTGTTAACAAGTGAACTTTTTAAGCAATGTTACGTTTACTAATTTGAATTCAATATCCAACTCACATCGTGAAATAAAGCTCCAATTCAATTACTAATTTTGGTACTAAAATATGATGACATTATGTTATCTGTTAGAATAAATGAAAGAAACTGTATCAACTATATTTGCATTTGGTGGATTCTGTGTTGCCTAGAGTCATACAAGAAATCCAAACTAGCTCACAGGTAAGCACAAAAGTCACTCCATAATTACCTCTATTCCATTCTCCCTCCGGAGCTCCTCCGCATTGAGGGCTGAGCAGTTCACAGTATGAAAAGCCAGCTCTGCAGCAGCAGGGAGTAATGGTGATTCTTTTGAAAAAAGGAGGTCATCTGAAGTTTCCATTGTTATAGTCCTAATTAGCATGGGGTATCCTGCATATTTATAAGGCTGCAAATCTGAAATAACCAAAAGTTAGTGTAGGGAAAAAACAAAACAAAAACCAAGAATTGTGTTGCCTTTTAAAAAAACAAAATATTCAACATCTTAAATGTCTCCTAATTCCTTTTTTTTTTTAAGATTTATTTATGCATACAAGAACTGGGGTACAGGCCAGAGGTGCGGGGAGTGAGAGGATTCACCAGAGACAGAGTGGGGAACGAACAGGAGGATTGACTGAAATACCTGGCTGTGGGGAGCAGTGGGCAAATCAGGAGACTGACTACTGCGGCATGTGGGTAGCTCCCTGGCTGGGGATTGAACTCATGCTGCAGTGGTTGTGGACAACTTCATAGGTTGTGTCTTAACCCCTTGCACCACCAGGGAGGCCCCCAACTCCATTTAAAAAAAAAAGAAATTAAGCTAGTACAAATCCCTTGGATCCCTCCTTTCCTGAAACTTGTTTAGTTGATTTCTCTAAAATGTTTCCCCTAGAAAAAGAACATTTTCTGGTAGATTTAAATGAACTTAATATGTTTTGATCCTTTGCAGAATATCTACATTCTCGTTGTAATGTGATCTTTGTAACTTTTCATCTGATCACGGAGAGCAAGACAGAGCCTTATACCAGAAGTTGGAACACTCGTGATACTCACACCTCTTTATAATGAAGAAACCGTGAGAGACATTTTATTTTAATGAAAGTGAACATTTCATATTATGCTTTCTGGATAACAAGTGTGTTTTTCTATTTTACAGTTATCATAAAGTAAATGTTTGAAAATACTAGATATAATTTGTTGTCAGAAATACAAAACAGAAATTTTATTAACTGTATTTAGCTAATTTTGATAAGCAAAAAGTGAAAGCTAAAACGTATAGGAGTCCCACTGTTCTGTACCTTTCATTCTGTTTCTTTTAAAAGTAACCTATTAGATAGGAAGATGCAAGTAAATTGGCTATGACATTTTAAGTAAACTTAAAATTAGCACAAAACTTTCTGGCTTTTGAGGATTACGAATAATCTGCCTTATATTAACTCATTACTAAGATGGCTTTTTAAAAAACTGCCTAGGAACTAGTCCTAACAGTCCTAACATACATATGTTCATGTATGTACATGGAAAGGAAAAAATGTGAATTAATGTTAAATCCTTTCAATGAGGAATCAGGGTATAAGCAGCCTTATGGTAAGGCTGAAAAATCATGTGGCCTCCCTGCTGGCACAAAGGGTTAAGCACAGCACTGTTAAGCTATCCACAGCCTCTGCAGCACAAGTTCAATCCCCCGCCAGCCAGGAAGCTCCATACATGGCATTGCAGCTCTCTCCCATCTCGCCCACTGCTCCCCTCAGCAGTGTATTTCAGTCAGTCTGCCTGTTTTGTTCCCCACTCAGTCTCTGCACCCCTGCACCTCTGGCCTATACCCCAGTTCTTACATGCATAAACAAATCTTTAAAAAAAAACAACACAAACCAACGGTAAGTCACATTATGTGGTTAACATAGAGCTATCAGCCATTAAAACAAATAGCCAATTGTTGGGGCCTCCCTGGTGGTACAGGGGTTAAGTCTCAGCGCTATCACTGCTGTGGCCTGAGTTTGATCCCCTGCCAGGGAGCTAACTCACATATGGTGCAGCAGATTTCTCCTGTCTCGCCCACTGTTCCCCTTAGCAGAGTATTTCAGGAGATCCACCTGTTCTGCTTCCCACTCTCTCTGGTGAGTCCTCTCACCCCATGCACCTCTGGCCTACATCCCAGTTCTTCTATGCATAAACAAATAAGTCAAACTTAAAAAAAAAAAAAAAAAACCACAAAAAAACCCAATGGCTTGAAAGGCCACTTTTAAACTCATTCTGACTCATGGGAAATGACGTATAACTAAAAGCAAAATCGGTTAATGACTGTTCTCTTTAATGACCAAAGTGCTATACCATACTAGCAATTCCACTTGCTTCAATCACCCAGCACTTCTCTTGCTTGACAAATCCCCACTGTCCTCTCTTTTCTACAACATCATGCACCCAAATTGTGATTTAAGCAAAACATTAAATGATCCCTAAATTCCAGATCCATATTTCTCTTTCTTTAATATGTTTGCTGCTAAATGGATAAAAACTAACCAAATACCTCCACATAATGGAAATTCCATAGGAAGGAATAATAAAACCTTGTTGGAAATGCAAAATACTGGAAACCATAGTTAAAAAGTGAATAGTATAAAATAAATAAGGATTCTGGGTCTTGCTAAAGAAAACTAGACTTTTGCTATATGAGGCTTTTGCAATAATAATTCTAAATCTAGGGCCTCCCTGGTGGCGCAGCGGTTGAGTGCTGGGTTGCGAAGCTGCCTGCAGCCTCTATAGCGCCGGTTCGATCCCCGGTCGCTGGGCAAGGGTCCCACATGGTGCACAGACCTCTCCTGCCGCCCACAGCTCCCCTCAGCAGTGTATTTTGTCAGTCTGCCTGTTGTGTTCCCCACTCTGGCTCTGGTGAATTCTCTCACCCTCCCGTGCTTCTGACTGTACCCAGTGCTTGTATAAATAAATAAATAAATAAATAAATAAATAAATAAATAAATAAATAAATAAATCTTTAAAAAAAAGTTAGATTAAAATATGCTAGAAATAAGTTAACATGGTAGAATTAGCTGGAGAATAAATTAAAATTTGAGACTAACACAAGCCTTACCTTCTTTATGACGATTGAAGAGGATGCTCTGTGTTTTCAGAATTAAAATTATATTCTCTGGATCTGGTCCATCCACTATTTTTGCTGATTTGGTACATAAAAATTCATATGCTTTGTTTACTTTTTCAAACATATCCTGTATGCAGCCAAAGATAATTAATTTTTAATTTGGATTGTTCCAAATCACAACTTAAACACAGCTGATTTGTATTTATCAATACCTTTTCTAGTTATTATTTTTTTAACAGTAAGGAATTCATTCTAACTGGTATATGTTCAAGGTGAAACTTTTTTTCCCCAAACAGCTATTTAGTGATCTCAACATCATTTACCCAAAAATTCTTCTTCACTGATTTATACCATCGACAGCATATCAGCACTGTGCGAACTCTTAATGTGCATCACCTCATTTAATTCTGAGAACAGTCATATGAAATGTGCATATTAGCACTGTGCGAACTACTTAATGTGCATCACCTCATTTAATTCTGAGAACAGTCATATGAAATGTACACCATTAACATTCTCATTTTTTAAGATGACGTTAACTCAATTGCCTAAGGTCACAAAGTCAATTGGGTTAGGGCTAGGACTTATGCCTCCATCTGTCTCCTAAAGTCAAATTTTGAAAATAGTGAACTATATTATGTTCCTTAATCTATTTCTTGATTCCTGTCAACAATATCTTATTGGTTTACTACTTGATGTAGTTTTAGAGCATTTCTATTCATGTGGAAAACATGGGCATGTAGGCGACACATGGAACATGTGGGCCTATATTACAAGGTACACACTGCAAAGGTTGAGTCCATCCTTTATCTGCCTAAAACAGTAACAGAGCCAAAGGAAAGTCAACCCAAACCTCTAACTGCAAAGCAGTACATACCCTCCCTTCTGGATTCTTATCAGGGTGGTACTTCTGTGCAAGTCTGAAGTAAGCTTTTCTGATCTTGCTCTCATCATGCCTGTTAAATAGAAAAATTGTTTTATGAATAATGTGCAAGAAACCATTTATTGTATGTGATTATATATTAAATGATGCATCAAATTAACCCCAATACGGGCCTCCCCTGGTGGCACAGGCAGTTGAGCGCTGCGCTGTGAAGCTGTCTGCAGCCTCTGCTGCACCGGTTCGATCCCGGCCTGCCAGCGAGGGTCCCACATGGTGAACAGACCTCTCCTGTCTCGCCACTGCTCTCCTCAGCAGTGTATTTCTTCAGTCTGCCTGTTCTGCTCCCCACTCTTTCTCCAGTGAATCCTCTCACCCTCCTGCAAATCTGGCTTGCACCCCGGTTCTTGTATAAATACATAAATAAATCTTTAAAAAAAAATTAACCCCAGTAAGTTTACGCGATATGCTACCTTTAGAGTTGAAAGATAAAAACCTTAAAGTTGCCAATCAATGTCATTATTCACTTCAAATTACAAAATCATGTTTTGGGGTTTCAAAACTAAAACTTTTTTAAAACTTATTTTCAAAATGTCACTTGAAGTTCTGTAATTCTAAGTTACTTGAAATTATCAGCCTTGCCAAAATGTATGTATACATTCACTTTATACTTAAATATCTTTTCCACCATTTTCCTCTAACGTATTGTATCATAAAACTTTACTGATATCAAACTAAATCTGCATTCTTTCCCTATGTAACTGTTACTTAGCATTTTAGACGTACCACCATCAGATCTCATCCTCATGCACATCCCAAACTACAAGACGGGCGAGGAAGGGAAGTATGCTAGTAACTACCATGTGTCAGATATGGTGCCAGGTAAGCTGCACACGTTATTTCAATTAATAAAGATTATACCAAGAATTCTCCTAATAAATCTGCAGTAAATGAAAATCATATGGACATAGATCCATATGGTTATTTTCCCATAGAAAAAAATCAAGTAGGCAAAATATTTAAAATTGATCTATTATTTAGTTATTGATATTTATATTCTTAAAGCATTTACTTAATATTTATGAATGTAATATGGAAAACAACTCACGGCCCCTCTCCTTGAGGGAGATTAAGTACTTCATAGGCATCATCTATTGACATCATAGGTGGCTTCTTTTCTACTTCCTTTTTCCAGGCATCAAGGGTATCTTTTAGAAGCTTAACCTTAAAGACAAAGGATTAAAATTTGTAACTATTTAAGTAAAATTATTTCAGAATATAAGTTTTAAATTATACAATTCTCGCATTGAATTTAAAGTGACATTTCTAGGCTATCCAATTAATGGCTTAATACAAACATCCATTTATCACCTCCTTAGCACTGCTGAATAGTTAGGTAATAAGGTATTTGTATAGGACTATATTCCTCTTTTTTTTAAAGTGACATTTTTATTGTCTGCCAACCTGTTAAATAAATGTTCAGAAAGTACAGAAGACTTTTGAAATTAGGAAAAGATTCACTGTAGCAAGATGATTTTACAGAATTATTGGTAATCTGGCATTCAAACAAACATAAGCAATAATAAACACAAGGGAGTCTGGGTAATGGGTAAGGAAAGTTAATATTTACTCCATGTTTAAGAAGCTAGAGTCTTTAAACTCTACAGATTTAATTCACTCACAAAATTTCAATAACGCATGAAAACATTGCGATTCTAAGAGACAGTTGCATGTTTGTGATGGAAGTGGATTCAAACCTAGCCTGACTTACAAAGTTTGCATACATTTTACTACCTACCGGCCTTCATTTGGTTCAGAGCACAGTAAATGGGCAATGACTGTGGTACAAATGGCATGTGTTCATAAATCTTTTGATAGTAAGGATGATGCCACTACAGTAACAAATCAACATGATCACCGAGGCCTACTTTTTGCCAGGTTTCCAACAGACACCCAAGGGCTTGAGTTGGGAGGGTCCTAGAGCTACTATGACCAGGTATACAGTAGACATGTCATACTTATGGCTCCTATGTGTCAGGAATTATGTTCTTTCTTATGTAGTTTCTCACTCACTCTCCCCAACCACATAAGACAGTTGCTATTACTGTTATGTGTAGCAGTATTACCTAAGTGAGTGCTTGCAGAAGTCAAGTGATGTGCTGAATGTTGGTATGCAGAGCTATTAATGGCCAAACTGAGACTCAATCCGGCATTTGTGAGCTTAATCCACTGTAGAGACAATCTATTATAGTATACAATTGTATTACATACTCAAAAGCAAGTCTGTTTCATTTTTGTCACAAGAGCTCAAGATTGTATATTCTTTTTTTTTTTTTTTTAAAGATTTATTTTTATTTATTTATACAAGCACTGGGTATAGTCAGAAGCGCGGGAGGGTGAGAGAATTCACCAGAGCCAGAGCGGGGAGCAGAGCAGGCAGAAGGACCGAAGTACACTGCTGAGGGGAGCAGCGGGCGGCAGGAGAGGTCTGTGCGCCATGTGGGATCCTCCTCCAGTGGCCGGGGAGCAGCCGGGGATCGAACCGGCGCTGCAGAGGCCGCGGGCAGCTTCACAACCCAGCGCTCAACCGCTGCGCCACCGGGGAGGCCCAAGATTGTATATTCTTAATATTCCCTCGAAAAATTATCTTTCAATCTGGGACTTACCCAAATATATTGAACTACACTCAGAGTTACACAGTTGTTTGGTAAGAGCAAGTACTTGAAGAAGCTATTATTACCACAGAAGGAAGATATTACCCAGAAGGGATAAGAAGCTGTATTTATGGGGTAAGAAGGCACAAATTAATCTGTAGACTTACCGGGTCCTTAATTGGCCAAGCTGGAAATCGGAGTGTATCACAAAGTTGTTTAAGATAATAAATATTACAAAACAGTTCATTTTCTAGTTGTGGATAATTGATTACTGGGATTGGACAATACTGGTAAAGTGCTCTTGTATTACTCTGAAGACGAGGCGTGAAATCAGCAAGATGGGCAGCGATCTTCTCTATCATGAGGCGCCTACAATTATAAAAAGCTTCAAGCATTAATGAAGGATTATTTAGGTTTATAGAAAAGGTTAAGATAGGTGATCAGGCAATATAATTATATGGATCTTCTCTAGAGTACATTAATTATTGGCATAAAAGGAGAGCAAGTAACAAAGTTACTCAGGGCATTCTAAATTTATTGTGTAAAAATATGCAACTGCTATGAACTTATTTGTAACACTTGTCCATAAAGAAGGCCATAGAAAAAAGGCTAAAATACCCAGTCATTGAAAAATCAGTCATCAGAAAGTCAGTTGGCATAGATGCATGAGGGTGTAGCCTGGAAATTAAAGTTCACTAGCACCTTAAAGGTGCATACAGCAGGATGTTTATTTCAGTTAACTAACCAGTCTAGGATCTGGCTCTCATCTAAGCAGAAACTTGATTTGATCAGTATACAGAGCTACATCTTTTAGAAGGGAGACTCGCATAACCCACTCTCAGCAGAAAAAGATTACATAGAAAAAAAAAAAAGATGTTAGAAACTAATTCATAGTCTGTATTTGTTAACAGTGAAAAACATGACTGTCACACAGAATATACTGAAACTGGAGCTAAAACACGCTAAACCTATAGATCAATCTACCAGAGCAGCCAGGTGACCAGCAGGGGGCTCTGTGTGAAGTCAGACAAAGCAGAGTGATGACTACTCAGACAAACTGCAATCCAGCTAAGAGGACAGAGGGGTTCTCCACAAGGAGGTAGCTGTGACACTGAATTATGATTGGTAAGTCTTTCCTGGACAGAGCCTATCTAGATATTGATATCTGGTTCTGGGCCTCATTTCTCTTGTTTTCCACAGGTTTTTCCTTATGGCACTGCCCTGCTATAGACATTCTTATAAAGAATGCTAGCCTTCACATTAAAGTCAAAATGTTCTGACTAGGGAGCTTTCATTCTGAAATGCCTTCAGTTACTTCTGGTCTGATCCATTCTATCAACAAGTGAGCTTATTTCTTAAGTGGAATACAGTTTCATTTCCAAACACCCAGTAGGTGTGTCTTAATTTTATCTTTATATATTCCTTACATACATATTAGTTCACTGCCTATAGTGATTCTATAGACTGATTTAAAAAACACTAACAGTAACAGGATTTACCCTTATATATAGCGCCATTAAAGTGTCAACTGTGTTAGTGTAGATAAAAGTTTATGGTCTTGTCAAAAGCCATCATTTGGTTTGGCACCAATGAATAAGGTACCTTTAGATTATGCAACCAGTGAAAGCAGTTCTCTTAACCAGATGGCAAGATGCAGAGATTCTGAATATAAAATACAAATAATCAACTGGTTATTTACCTCATTTCACTGCTCCAGATTGCTTCTGGAGTATCAAATTCTCCTAGAAAAATCTCAGAAAACTTTTCAGGCTCGTAATTTTCTAAGTAACAAACCATTGCTTCTGGTAAGATGTGCCCAAGTATACTTCTCTGGAAGATATCTGGTCCCTTTGTCTTTGAAACAAAATAAAACAAAGTCAGAAACACTTAAAACTATCCAATTTTTTAATAAATTCAAAGTTCTCTAGGTAGGGTTAGAGAATACTTTAAGAGAACAACTGGAACAAGTTGCTTTTATTTAGAAATCTATTTTTTTTTTACTAAGTAACAATGGTTTACAGGTATACATTACAAATCAACAACTGTATATGTAACACTATGTTTGCCACCAAAAGTCTTGTTCATATCCGTCACCATACAAATGACTCCCTTCAGCAAATTTCCCCATTCCTTTAAGCCCTTCCCTTCTGGTCACTATTTTGTTTCTCTACTCTAAGAGCTTATTTTTATTGGGTTATTCCATTAGTTTTGTTTCTCTATCTTCCACATATGAATGGAATAATTCTTCATCTGACTTATTTCACTTAGCAAAATGCCCTCTAGGATCATCCACGTTGTTGCAAATGGCAGATTTTCATCTTTACACACATATACACATACACAACTGAGTAACATTCCACCATGTAGATATATCACATCTTTATGCAATCATTTCTCAGTGGGAATGAAGGAGGTTTTCAATTCTTGGCTATAGTGAATAACGCTGTGATGACCATGGCTTTGCAAATATCTCTTCAGTATGGTATTTCTATTAATTTTCTGAGGATCTCCATACTGCTTTTCCACAGAGGCAGCACCAATTTCCATTCTTACCAGTAGCATGAGTATTCCCTTTTCTCCATATCCTTGCCAATGCTAATTTCTTATTATTTTGATAATAATCATTTCCCCAGGTATGAGGTGATAGCTCACTATTTGACTTGCACTTCCCTAACAATAAAAGATGATGAACATCTTTTCATGTGCTGTTATCTGTATCCTTCTTTGAAGAAATAGTCATTCAAATCCTGTCCATTTTTAAATTGAGTTGTTTTTGGTTGCTGACTTGTATGCATTCTTCATAGATTTTGGGTATTAACCCCTTGTCAGATATATGATTTGCAAGTGTCTTCTCCCACTCAGTAGATTATCTTTTTGGTTTGACAATAATTTCTTCACCTTGCAGAAGTTCTCTGGTTCTCTGGTTTGATGTAGCTCCATCTGTTTATTTTGCCTTTATTTCCCTCGACACTAGTGCCAAATCCCCAGACACCTCTAAGGCTGATGTCAAGGAGCTTATTGTCTATTTTCTCTAGGTATTTTATGGTTTCAGGTCTTACATTTACATCCTTACCCAATTATGAATTAATTTTTGCATGTGGTATTAGGATAGTGATCTAGTTTTATTCTTTTCCATGTGGCTGACCTGTTTTCTCAGCACGACTGTATGCTCATATAATTAATTTGTCTTAAGTTAACTGCCAATTATGTGTACATGTAGGTCTATTTCTGTGTATATTCTGTTTTAGTGATCTATGTCTGTTTTTATACCAATACCATGCTGTTTTGATTATGACTGCTTTGTAGTACAGTATGAAGTTGGAGCATATGATACCTCCATTTTTTTTCCCCTTCAGGATGGTTTTGGCTATTTGGGGTCTTTCACTGTTCCAAATTTATGCTTTCTGTTCTATTTCTGTGAAGAATGTTGTTGGTACTCTGATAGGGATTTCATTGAATCTGCATATTGTTTTAAGAATATGGGCACTTTAACAATGTTAATTCTTCCAATCCAAAGCATAGAGTATCTTCCTATTTCTTTTTAAAAGATTTATTTATTTATTTACATAAGCACTGGGTACAGTCAGAAGCACAGGAGGGTGAGAGAATTAACCAGAGCCAGAGGGTAGAGCAGAGCAGGCAGACTGACGAAGTACACTGCTAAGGGGAGCAGCGGGCGGCAGGAGAGGTCTGCGTGCCACGTGGGACCTTTGCCTGGCAGCTGGGGATCGAACCAGCGCTGCAGAGGCTGCAGGCAGCTTCGCAACCCAGCGTTCAACCGCTGCGCCACTGGGGAGGCGCCTATCTTCCTATTTCTATGTATTTTCTTCTATTTCTTCTACTTCTTTTGCCAAACATGGCAAAATGTGAATGCAAGGTGGCTGGTATAAATTGGCTTAGCATAAGCTCCAAGGTGGGGTAACAGCCTACGGTCCTGCAGCAGAGTTAACCTCCTCAGGGATCAGGTGCTGCTGATATTACGTAGACTGCCTTTGACCATGAATGAGGGATGACACAAGATTATGCCAAGAATTATGTCAATTATTCTGTTATGCTGTTGGCTGTAGTTCCTGCTGGCACCTGCTTCTGTTTGCAAAAACAAGTTAAGGCCAAAAGATGAAGATCTTTAAGAGCCTGTGCTTATGAAGTGTGATTAATATTTAGGTTGAGAATTTCTATGCAATGCAATAGTAACTATCTGTATTAGGAATTCCACATCCTTTGGCCACTCAAATGGAGTCAGGGAAATAATTAAACTTTATCATACTGAACTTTCAAATTCATTTCTTTTCCTAATAGAAACAATATGCTAAAGATTATAAGAACTTCTCTTATTTCCTTCTAGGCAAATTGAGAATATTTTATTTCTCTAGGATCTGACAGAGAAAAAGCCAGGGGGAAAAACCAGACATGGTTTTACCACTTACTGCAAAGACAAATTTGATAAATATATTCAGGTTCTTTGCTTTAAAAAAATCATAAAATCACTATCTGTTAAACCTTTGGGTGAAGAATTGTGTTCTTTTAACAACCATTATTTGAAAATTTCTGTATCCAGAGTTCTGCTATATTTTCTTTGTTTATTCTAAATACCATTAGATGACACATACACACACATATATATATATAATCTCTTATTATAAAATTTTTAAAAGACTATATATGCATAACTTTACAGAAAAACAGGGTGGGAGTAAAGAATGCCAAGAATGCCTAATGCTACATTACGGTGGTAGCATTGGAAGCAAATTTTTAACAGTTTTCTCATTTTCTATTTGTATGAAATTGGAAATCACGCTGCCCTGGGCATCACTTTAATATGAGACAGATTTCCTTCCAGGCCGCACCGGCTGCTCCTCAGTCCTGCTGTTTGGTCTAGTGTTTATGTGAAAGAGGGGTAATAGCTGTTGCTTAGTCTGGTGTTGGTTTATTCAGCTCTAAACAAAATCTGCAAATTAGTGTGCCATAAAAGCCTAACATATTTTGAAATGCCCTTTGGTTATGTTTTGGTAACAAGTATCTCTTTGAAAAATGTAGGTATAAAGTTTCAGGTTGTCAAAGCTATTTGGTCATTGATTTTTGGATTCCCAATTTTCCTCTTCAGTAAAACGGGAATACTTTCAGTACCTGAAAAATTAACTAACTTTAAAAAAGAAACTTAGCACTTCTGCCTCCTTGGGATGTGAACAAAAAGAAGGCTGAGGTCTACTGAAGCCTGCCCGACTATATGAGACTTAAGTATACAATGAATTATTTATGAAAATTACCAATCTAAGTTTTACACATAGGGAACAAGTTATATTTACTATGGTACCGGGCTGTAGTTCATAATTCAGCAATTTCAATAATGGACATTGATTTTCTTTTAAAAAATATTAGCCTAGGGTTTCTGTGTGCAAGGTACTACAAAGAATGTGAAAAAAAAATGAATGAAACAATATTTGCCCTCGGTTGCTTAAAATCTAGTAAACATGCATAGTTAAGGAAACTTTCATGCCAAGTCACTATCCCACTATTAAGTTATGTATTCAGAGGATTTATCTGGCTTACCTCTTCTGACTTGAAAGCCTGTTTAGTATGTGTGTACTTCAAAAACCTAGGGGAAAAAAATTACTTGTTATACATACAGTGACTTTAGTTTTCTACAGATCTTTTATATATAAAAGACAACTTACAAATCCATATTCCCAAATTGTTTAATTTCTAATTAAGGCAACAATTTAAATTAGGGAGATTTAAAAATAATGATTTTATTTAAGTTCTGTAATAATATAAAAAAGTAACCAAAGTTAAATGTAAAACTGCATATACAGTGTGAATAGTTATATTAAGTACATATATTAAAATACTAAATAATAAAAGCCTTATGTTGGATAGGGTATGAATCTTTTGCCTTTAACTAAAGTAGTATAATTCTGAGGCATTTTCCCCCATTTCTATTTCCGAATTTTCAGATATGGAGTTAGAATTTTTATAATAATTTATAAAAGCAATGAGATACACACCAAAAAATTCAGTTAATAATTTTGTTCACATATATGGCAAATAATAATTTTCAAGATTACCATCAGAATTCTTACCGAGCAACAGGAAGTACATTGGAACCTGTATACATCATGATAAAGAAAAACACTCCACTAAGATAAAGACGAGGCAACTGTGGATTATCTTGCATGACATGGTATAGCAAAACAGCAACCTTCTCAACGAGGATAGGGTCAAAGGTCAGCAGTAGCTAAAAAAGAAATGGGTTTGTTACTGTATTGTAAAAAACTGGTAGTATCACTGTCCAATTTAGGTTTATGTTGAGGTTATGGTTTTCATACATATAGAATAGTAAACTGCATAATAAAAATCCGCTGGATTCAGTAAGTTGTCCACTACTCTTAGCAGATTTGAGAAGTGATTCATTTTACAACATTTAATGCAGAGATAGTAAAATATTGAGAAATGATCAAAACTTATTCAGGAAAAACTCAAAAGTGCCTGGAGATGTTTTATCATGATTATAGGTAACACTGTTTCTTGTGCAGGAATCTTCCTGAATGAACTTCCCTATTAGTAAAGAAAAAAGGGGAAAGTAAGTAGCTATACTTTGGGTCAGTTTCAGTTCAGTTGAGAAAAAGAATCCCTTGAAGACTTCTTGAGAACTCAAAGAGCAGAGGCAGAGAACAACTCTCAGTGAAACAACACTTAAAAAAAAATCTCAAAATGCAGGAAAGACGAGGATAAATTGAACACTACTAGTATGTCTACCACCATAAAGAAACTGAATATTATATCTTAATAATTAGCATTTCAATTTTCTATAAATATTTCCAAAGAATCCTCAACTTTGGGTCAAATGTTATCAGTAAGAAAAACTGTAGTAATGACAGTAAATACTAGCTCAGCTTAGGAGGTCAAAGTTCTAAATTCAGATATGAGACCGAACAGCTATATGTTTTTAAGTAATTTCAATTTCTCTGTGTTTTTGGTATTTATCTGTTTAACAAGGTATTTAGATTAAGTCTTCAGTACTATGACATATCTTACAAAGTAAAAACTGAGATGCAGTAATACAGGAATGGCTCTAGTGTTAATGTAGTTGTAGTTCAAGACTTGATGTCACTTTAATAAAAATATGGGGATTAGCAAGCAAAACCCAGAACATTTTAAATTTTGATGATACTGGAAAATCTAGGACATTCACTCATTGTATCTTAGACCACTCTAAAATTCTCAAGTTGTATCAGATGGTAAAACTGGAGACTGCTCTTAAAGTCGAATGAAGTAGCAAAATCCATACTAGCCAAGATAGGTAAATTCCTGAAAACTAGTGACGTAACTGTGCTCAGTATAAGATTAAGGTCTCTCAGAATACAGAGATTTAAGGGAAAACAAAATTAGTTTCTGAAAAAATTTTTGAATTCAGAAAAAATTTACATGGCACAAACAGCTAGTAGCAGTTAAAATTATCAATAAAATTCTTCTCTTGAATGACTAACTGTACAGAGATTATGAAAAAATTTTGGTTAATTAAAACACCTTCCCCACAACCTTCATGTTATCTTAACCACATCTCCTAAGAGTTCTTCAGTCATCCTTTCCTAGATTGAAATTAAAAATTTGCACTTATTTTTCTTTCAGTTTCATAGTCTCAGAAAAATGACTAAAATTGGGAAAGCTAAAAATTTTCTAGGCATGATCATTTATTTACATGCCAAGAAGGTCCAGATAGAAAACAAATCCCTCTCTTTGTACCTCCTCACATATACAGCCACAGACTTCTGGGCTGGGATGGTAGTGGGTTACAATAAACAACTTTTGTGCAGTGCTCTTGTATTTAAGCACCTAAAATGTCCAAAATAGAGATGCACACAAATTTTAAAAATCTTCATAATCTAGAATTTTAAATGTGATGTAACTGCTTTAATTACAGTTAAAATGAAGTTTTTTCACTTTTGGTGACTTACATAGGTACTTACATTCCCATGGATGCAAAAATGCACAAAGTAACTTCCCTCTCTTCATGCCAATGTAGGACTATACAAATGGCAAAATTACTAGCACAGATTCTGAAGGTATACCATGTGTGGTTTATGTAATTAGATATGACAAAATGGTAATCAATAAATGGGAAACAGACACTGACCTCACATCTCTGGGACCTGAGTTTGTTGGGTTTAAAGCTACTGTGGAGTTTAGGTAGCTTAATTCCAAAAGAGCAAAGTAATCAGGGGAAGAAAAGATGCTTTAGTATACGCCACATAATTCCTACTCTACACTTTGGATCAGCAGCTGTCTATGAAGAAAATGTAACTGAGGCACCGAGTCTACATGTGTGACCTATGGGTGGCCTCCCTGGGCGTCCTAACATCAAGCTCCACCACAAACTAGAGTACATCACCTTCAGTGATCATAGTGCATAATTTTAAGAATGGATAATAAGACCTTTGAAGAATAACTCTGGTATGTGGATGCTTCCCACAGGTTCTTGGAGATGTTCCACTGTATATTCGGAATATCAACTCAATTAGGAGTAAGAGAAATAAATGTAATTTAGGGTTCAGGCTGTTTGAAAATGGAATGGAGTACAATTAAAAAAAAAAAAAAGACGGGGCTCATGGTAGAATTAAATAAGGGAAAATGACTCTTAAATTATCATTCCTAATTCGATAACATAAAAAGGACTCACTTGAATAATGTGGGGAAGGCAAGCACTGTCCGACAGCAGCCTTTTCACTCTGGGTAAAGGTCGAATGATGGCATTATCTTGATCCCTAAAAAATAGTTTTTAATGTCAACATTCAATATATTTATTAAATTTGTATGTTCAGAGCATATGACAGTCTACTAGGCATGAAGCATATTACCTTACTTTTTTGTTAATGAAGACTAAGCTCTCATACAGCTGGGAACATGATTAGGTATTTTGGTTTAAATCTATTTGGCTGCTTAATATGACTTCATTTCCTTCCAAAAGATTTCCTTGAAAAACAGTACCCTAGAAGAGCCAAAGACTCTTATTTATTATTTAATTGATTAAACTTGGTGTTGTCCAACACACTGTCAGTGGATATTTCCCCCCAAAGGGCATATCAAACTGTCACCCAAATTTAAACCTTAATTTAACTTACACTCAGTATTTCCAAGTATAGGCTTAATTTTAATGGTATATTACTTCTGAATATGAACTATATAATTTTAAATCTGATCTGTATTGTGAAGAGAACTGGAGCTACGAAAAGTCAAGTGGTATTAAATTGCGAGATATTCAATAATTTTCATCACAAAATATCTTTAACATGGTAGTTCGCACCCATACCAGTCAAGTGTGACAAGGTGTGAGCGTGGCCTCACCAGCAAGAGAGCTGTCCCTCTATCTCAGAAGCCAGCGCTCACCACTGTCTCTGGACTATCCTATGTTTATTTCAAAGTGTGCCTGCCTCATGCTCATGAATATGACAAATGCTACTGTTTCTACAGAGCTAAGCCTCTACCCTGCAACATTAGCTAAAGTCTCCCAGACTTTATCAACACAATTTACAAAAAGCTACTTTAACAACATAACTTACAAAGTATTTCTTCATATATGTTTCAAAATTCAAAGCAACAAAATTCAAACCCAGATCACAATGGGATATCTTTGCTCTAAATCACCAGAGTAACCCCATGATGTACTGAAGAAGCACCCATCTAAATGGGGGAGAACAGATGCTTTAGTGTCCCTGGTAACCATGGAAATGTTCAATTACATTTTACCTGCTTGGAAAATATCCACACATTGTGATCAACATGTTCAATATAAGGGTAGCAAGTTCAGTTTCATTTAGTACTGCCTGGCCACTGGCTAACAGACACCACTTAAGCTGGGGTATTGCCTGAAGTGGTCGCCATCCATCCATGCCTTGAGCCCAGCATCTGGTTTTTGCATTTAACATTCCTTTGGTCCACAATTCTTGCATCTAAATGAATGGAGGGCATCATTATTACAAACTAAGCAATATGAAAAGGTCTGTAATGTTTGCTATTTTGTAGTCAGTACATACTTCCTATGAAATAAATATGAAGTACACTTTAAATGACAGATGTAAGAAACCAAATTTGGTTATTAAGAGAAAATAACTATTTAGTTGGCCAGCCTGCTGAGCAAAAATGGTACAGAGTATAAAATGACCAAATTATAGGGCCTCCCCGGTGGCGCAGCGGTTGAGCGCTGGGTTGCGAAGCTGCCCGTGACCTCTGCGGCGCCGGTTCGATCCCCGGCTTCTCCCCTGCCACCGGAGGAGGGTCCCACATGGCGCGCAGACCTCTCCTGCCGCCCGCTGCTCCCCTCAGCAGTGTACTTCGGTCCTTCTGCCTGCTCTGCTCCCCGCTCTGGCTCTGGTGAATTCTCTCACCCTCCCGCGCTTCTGACTGTACCCAGTGCATGTATAAACAAAACAAACAAACAAATAAATAAATAAAACATGCCTCTATTAAAAAAAAAAAAATGACCAAATTATATACAAGCAGAAGGTTTGGTCTTCTATAAAACTATTTTTGACTAAATTCCAAATGAGCCTGGGAGGCTAAGGATGGCAGAGGTGGACTAAGTAGCAGCAGATGCTAAGAAGGAAATTGCCTGTGGACTACACAGGTAATCTGCAATGAATTTCAGACACATGTTACATCTTACCTGTTCATTCAATATAGAAACATTCCAGTGATACAATTAGTAAGGTAGCAACTGTTATTATATAAAACTTATTAAAACCTGGGTGTTAATATAATAACAATAGCTTTTAAACAATAAGCTTTCAAACAATGAAGACATGGTGTGGACATGGTGTGGAAATGGCGCAGAAACCCATGGAGTTGACAATATTTCAAATCATAGTTTAAAAATATTCCACATCTCTGAATATGCTACACAGGAAAACAAAGAAAGGCTAAAATCTTCACAAAACATTTCTCCAAACACATACCTCATGAAAGCCATATGGACCACTTCTTTCTTTGTCTGCATTGCCAAAGTACCATTCCTTTTCACTCTCTCTCTTCATATCTGGAGCAGCTTCAATTACATTGCTCTAAATTTTAAAAAGATTTAGTTAGTTTTCAAGGCAGACATCTGATACACAGTACTAGGTAGACTGTAATGGTAGATAAGCTCGATCACCATTATTCATATCTGACAGCAGAAAATGTCACATTCTAAACATTCAAATGGCACTTTTGTTCACAATTCAGCTGAATCTAACATGACACATCTTACACCAGGAGATTAAACAAATCATAAAAGCAAAAAAATCGCCAATGAGTTAAAAGTTAGGCATCAGAGAGGCAGTTCTATAGACTTGCAGCTCTCTCCTCTTATTCACTAGTTTAAATAAGGTTTCCCTCCACCCCAGAACCCCCCCCCCCAGATTCCTTAAGGAAAAGCACACTCTCAATGGTTCTCAATGCTAAAAATTCTAGTTACATAACCAAGGAATTTGCTTTAAATTCTCAAGGTCATATTGCCTCAAAATAAGCTAAGACATGCAGTTACTTTAAAAGACAAAAGAGAGAAGCCCCCTGGCTGCAAGGGGTTAAGCACTGCACTATGAAGCAATCCAAAGCCACAGCATGAGTTCAATCCCCTGGCTGGCCAGAGAGCAACCCACATGGTGAAGCAGACCTCTCCTGTCTTGCCCGCTGCTCCCCTCAGCAGTGTATTTCAGTTAGTCTGCCTGTTCTGTTCCCCACTCTGCTCTCACCCCCTGCATCTCTGGCCTGTACCCCTGCTCTTGTATGCATAAATAAATAAATCTTTAAAATAAAAAAAGACAAAAGAGATCATGAAAAATAAAATTGGATCTTTGCCTCCCATTCTGGATTGTTTTTAGGGTTATTTCACTTTTCCTTGTAAATCAATCTCCCAGGCATTAGCACTATCATAAAAATTACAAAAAAACGCATTTGTGGTTACATATATTGAACTATTTTCAGATTTCTATGATTTTTTTGATCTAAAATTATACTCAAAAATTGTTGAGCTGGTAAAAACTAATCAGCGCACACACCTGCAGGGGCACTGTAGCTCGGCTCACGTGGAGATGCGCAAGGGTGAGCAAGTCCACAAGGGTTCTAATTCCGTTTGAATCCATCAGATCCTTAACATTTTTCTGGAAGACAACATTTATATAATTTAAAATCTTTCTCTCCAATAGGTACTACTATTTAAAAGTTCCGCAAAGAAGAGACTATTTGGAATCTCCTTGGAAATAACTAGCACACAACGGTTACAACTTGGTTTTCTCAGGATTTTGGGTTCAAGGAACAGGGATTTAGATGAAGATTAAAAGGGCAAAACTGTATTACAGGTTGTAGACATGATATGGTATCTGAGGAAATATGAACCTACACCCCCTAAATCATATACAAATTTGTAAACCAAAATTATCTCAATAGGAAATACAATTCTTTTTAAAAAAACCTGTATTACAAAAAAATTATTATATAAAGAATTTTTACTTATATTTTAACAGAACAAAAAAACACACAAAAAAATTAAAGGCTAGCCCATGATAAACTTTCTAGTTCTATAATAATTCTGTTTTCAAGATCTTTTTGTTAATAATTAGAAATAAAATCTGATATAGTAAAATATATCAATAATAATTGATGTTATGTAACTATGAATTGTTAGAAATGAGGATGAACCTATTAAAAAGTGAAGAGGTAAAGTGACTCTTCATTTTATGTCTTCAAATTTCTTTCTCATCATCAAAATGTATATTGAGAAATTGAAAACCTTTCATATTTGTCACTTACATTACATAATCCTAAAGATTCCCTAAAGAAAAAGCAGCTAATGATTTTAGCCCTCATATTCTTCATGCACAATTTTATTTCCATTAATTTATCCAGTATCTGTATTATCAGAGAAAAACATACAGAGAATATTCGGCAGAAAGGTTTCCCTCTAGGTGCTAAAAGGACACAAAACTTTCTGATCTAAAAAGAAGATAAGAAAAGAATCATATCTGAATGCTTAACCCAAACTGCAATGATTTTTTTTTTTGATACATAATTATGTACACAAAAATACTGTACCTTATTAAGGATCAACTTGTTAAGGAAGAGGATCAACCTATCTCGTTCAAGTTTATCTGTGCACTATTGAAATAAATAAAAATTTAGTCAGCTATTAAAACCACAAATTAAGATACTACCACCACTGGATAAAATGACCCAACAGCCAATAATAAATGTCATATTTTAAGCATTAAGAAATTCAGACACAACTGAGGAATTATCCTAATTCTTCAATGTCTTACATTTTCTGCAATTTTATATTACTGTTATAATTTTATATTGCAGGGAAAAATATATGCCTTTTTTCTAGAAAGGCATATATTTTAAATCATAAATATTACTTTATTACATAGTTTTAAAATTATATGTAAAAATGGAAATAAATGGTATAACTGGCCCAAATAACAATCCTTCAATTAAGCAAAAACTCTAAAGAACTGATTAACAACTTTCACATAAATCATATGCTGATGAACACAAACAAGGAAAAACATCTCTATCTAAAATACGAATATTATACCACAAGTACTCAGGTTCACTGGAATAATAGATTAGAATTCCATAGTGCAATCTGGCATAACAGCAAGCAATAAGGATTTTCATCAGGTTATATTATTTCCTACATATGTTTTATAACTTTATTCAGATTCTATATTCTAATACACTAAGAATAATGAACAATTAAGGCATCATAAGAATGACTATTTAAAAAACTGATGAAATGGTTATAAGGCAGTTTATAGAAAATGAAATTGATAAATGTAAGAGGAACGGAAACAAATGAATAAAGCAGAAATACAAATGAATAAAGTGGACACACTGCCAAGAGCAGTGCACTGGATGAGCTGCATGCTGCATGAATTGATCAGATTGTTCTCTTACCCCAGCATGCCTAAGTGTCAAATGACAAGCTTTCTAAAATAATGCAACAGGTTGACTCAAGGTTCCCCTTTTTGGTTATTCTATTTCTAGAAAGTTGTATTATCTTCACACTTCGAATTTAAATAGGTTAGCATCATTCAAGGTTTTTTGCAAAAAGGAAAACCAAAAGTATACACAACTCTAAATGTCACTATTTCTTTTATACACATGTCCAGCTCATCCAAACTTAAAGACTGGCAAACAGATTGCTAGTCATTCAAAGCAGCAACGGAAAAAACCTAAGCTGACATGGACAAATACTAACCCATTAGTCATTTTCCTATTTACCTATTTAAATTAAGTGTTATGTTAAGTTGGAGAAAAATATCAGAAAGTTGTACTAACAATGTGATCAAATAAGGTTTAAATTTAGTTTAAAAATTTCAGCAGTTTCCTTAAATGATATCCTTACCCTTTCTAACATTCCAATGATGTATCTTGTATCTGTAAAAGGTCCTATATCTTCATGACATCTGCCGTAAACAATAGCAAGGGCTTGTAAACATAAACACTTCATGTTTACTTTTGGGGTGAGCAGGAAACGATGATAGAGTTCATTAAAAAATTCATACCTAGATTAAAAAGAAAGTTTTACAGGAGATACAGCCACAAGCTAATGGTGAAAATAAATAGACCAAGATAGGAAGAGCAGCTTACGATTTCTTAATTGATCCACTTTCTTCATTCTCATCTTCCTCCAACAGTAATCTCAGGTAATAGTCTCCTATTTTAATTTCCTCTGCCAGGCACTCATATTTAACCTTAATTAATAAAATAAAATTACATTTGCATTTACAAGAGATTTTTGCAATTTTTCACCTAATTGCTTCTTACAATTCTTTTTGTTCAGAGCTTTTCCTTTTAGGGCCTCCCGGGTGGTGCAGCGGATTGATCGCCATGCTGTGAGGCTGTCCGCAGCATCTGCAGTGCGGGTTCGATTCCCAGCCGGCCAGGGAGAAACCCACATGGCGCAGCAGACCTCTCCTGCCGCGCCCGCTGCTCCCATCAGCAGTATCTTTGATCATTCTGCCTGTTCTACTCCCCGCTCTGTCTCTGGTGAATATTCTCACCGTCCTGCGCCTCTGACCTGTACCCCAGTTCTTGTATAAATAAATTAAAAAAAAAAACTTGTCATTTAAAAAAAAAAAGACAACTTTTATTTATTTTTTAAAGATTTATTTATTTATGCATACAAGAGCTGGGGTGTAGGCTAGAGGTGTGGGGGGTGAGAGGATTCATGAGAGACAGAGTGGGAAACAGAATAGGCAGATCTACTGAAATACACTGCTAAGGGAAGCAGTGGGCGAGACAGGAGAGGTCTGCTGTGCCATATGGGTCACCTCCCTGGCCTGGAAACAAACTCGTGCTACAGGGGCTGCAGACAGCTTCATAGTGCTGATGTTTGACCCCTTGTGCCACCAGAGAGGCCCTGAAAAAACAACTTTTAATATAAAAACCCCAGACCATTTCTTAAAATATCTGGTAAGTCACTACTATTAAGACTATTTTAGCTAAATGTTGAGTCAGAATTACACACCAATTTTATGAATGTGAAATTTGCTGATAAAAACTGTCGAGTCTGTATTACGTCCACTAAGGTTTAGGGGGAGCTCTGCTTCATTCCCCCTCTGCTTGCCTCCATCAAGCAAGGAGTAGATGGTGCTGCACCCACACGATTTGCCAGTTCAACAAGCTACTTGAGATTTCCTCTTAGGTCCCCACATATCAACTACAGTTTATATGTTTACATAGTATCCATTCTCTGTATTTCAAATAACTCCAGGCTACAAAATTGGAGGTGAAGGTAAAGGAGTAGAGCATAGTCAGCAGCCGGGGACTCGGGCTGCTTGAGTCCAGGAAAGATTTGCAAGCATTTAAGGAATTCCCTGACAAGATTATCAAAATACTTCTTTGAATGCCTAAAACAATTCATTTCCAAGAATATAAAACAGAGTCATATATGTAGATTGATTTTACTATCTTTCTATAAATTCTGAGCCTTAATAAATGACAGTCATTTATAAAGCACATACTGTGTACCATGCACTATTCTAGTTATCAGCGTAAAAAAATAAAATGTGTATGACAGTTGGATGATAGTAAGTGCTATGAAGTGAAATAAAGGCGGGTAGGTGGGGAACAAGAGGGAAGTGGAAGGGGAGAGGTGAGGAGGAGGAAAAGTGTGTCTGGGTAAAGAGGGCTGCATTCTGAAATGGGGTGGCTGGACCCACTGAGATGATGACAATTCAGGAAAAGACAAAACAAGTTAAGGGGCTGTCTGGGGAAGCAACAAATACAAAGACCTTGAGTCAAGAACATGAATTTGGTGTTTTCAGGGAGCCCCATGTGCCCTGAGAGAGAGAACAGTAGGTGTTGGGGGCACACAAATCCTGTCCTGAGTCACTTTGAGATGCGAAGCCATGGGAACACAGGAAGGTTCTGCATGATCTGAGGACACTGCAGCTCTTTTGCTGATGCACTGTAGGGAGGCCATGGTGGAAGCAGACATATTGTTGCTATCTCACAGATGAGAGCAGGGTCCTAGATAAGTTATGTAAGTGTTTTGAATCGGATTTGGATTTGAGGTATAAAAGAAAAGAGAATTTCAAAGGTTTTGACTAGAAAATAAGAAGTAGCCACTACCTAAAATCATAAAGACAGCAAGAGAAATGAGCTTGAAGGAAGAACAAGAACAGGGCTTTAGAGATAAGTTCTAAATGTTTATTAAATATCAAATTATGAAAGTATGAAGTCCAGGGAAAAATGTCTAAGCAGATAAACATCTATCTAGAAACCACTAGCAAGTTAGGAATAAAAAAAAAAACACTTAAAGCCAAGAGAATTGATGAGCTTACACTGGCAATAAATATAAATGAAAAGAGGTACAAGAACTGACACTTCGAAGCAAGCCAACACTTAATAAGTGCAGAAATAAGGGAAAATGAGCAAAAGAAAATGCCAGGCAAATACAGACTCCATAAACCCAAGTAAAGGCAGGTTCTGAAGCACAGTCAAATCACCGTATGGTTTTGAAATACAGTTTGGTTAAAAATCAACTGTAGGGTCATGAGTATGTTCAAATGTATGGTTACTGCAAGAGTTTACACTATACACACACATAACTGTCTACTTTGTTTTGCTGTTCTCTGCATCAATATTTTAATAGGACAGCAAAATATGACCACATTCAAAATCAAATTACCAGAAAGGAAAAAAAAAAAAAAAACATACAAGTTACAAGGAACAAGGGGAACAGGCTGTTTTTAATGGAGAAAAAAATTTAAAAGGAGAAGGAATAAACCAAGAACTGACCTGGAACGTACAGGATCAAATTTAACTCCCACATGACTCTCAGGTACAAAAGTGAGTTACTTAACAAAGTAATTTCTTATTTTTGTCAGGCAAATATTAAAGTTTTCCAATACTTTCTCCATAAAATTACAAGGGGGAAAATACAACTAAATTTCTTAAGACTCCAAAAAATATGTTTTCAAAAAAAATCTGTTATAAAACGAAATTAAACTTTACCTCAAATTCATGGTGGTTCCAGGAGATCACATTAGCACTGCCAAGTTCTCGATCAATATTAAATGCTCTCATTTCAGATTCAAGGCTATCTCTCAGCTCTTCTCGTGTTTTGAAATTCCATATTAGGTTTGACCTGGCATGGTCCTGTCCAAACCTAGATAAACACACACACACACACAGTCAGAAAATAACAAGCAATAAACGGTTTTAAACAAAATTTATAAATGTCTCCTTATTACTTCTTATAACAAGCTAGAAAAGAATGGAGTTAACAAACTTTAGCAAGGGTAAGAAAATAAAATCTCTGTAAAGTATATATATAATAAAATGTTAATGGTAGACCCTTGGTGTTACATATATAGTAGTTACTGCAAAATTCTTATACCTTTCTCATTTGTTTAAAAATTTTTAGAACAGGATATTGGGGGAAAATGAACCCAAACTACAAAAAAAATCTGTGAATTTTGAAAAAAAGGAGCTGATTTCAATTTTAGTATTTATTGCTACTAAATTCCAACCAGAAAATGATTCATTATATAATCGACACCAAATTTTAGGTTGTGGTTAAGAATTTCTGGATTATTGGGTGTGAAGGGTGTGGGATGAGCAACAGTCTAGACTAGAATCTTAAAAACTACCCAAGAAAGAATACTGCTACATGGTCAAGCTCTGATGGGTATTTTCAAAATATCTTCCTTTCATTCCTAGAGTAAGTCTGAACTGGGGTAAGGGAGCTTCATGTTCATTCAGATATTCATTCCTGGAAAATCTGACGTCAGAGTTCTCAGGGAGTTCTGGGGGTTTGACCACTGAAGGAATCCTAAGAAAACCAAGGTATATTGTACTCTGTGCTGTAAAAGTACTGTTTTCAAAGCACCTATTTTCTTTACTTAGTAAGGTACAATCAATATATTAGTTTCCAGGATGAATATTTTGTTATCTTCAAAAATATTTGCAAACTTTTCCCTATGTTTTAAAGTCCTTCTAAACTTATGTATCTGGAGGTGGGATAAGCGGGGGGAGAGTGTGAGAGAAAAAGGGGTTACCATATTAGAAAAACTGGAGAAGTATATGAAGTACCTATTTCTCACAAATCTCCTTAATGTTTTCATCACCCACCTCTTTTAAGGCTCTAATAAGGCATAAAGAAGTGATAATGTAGTTACCAATAAGCCACAATTAAGTATTTTAAAGCAAACGTCATCTCTGTCCTAAAAAAAAAATTTAAGGTTAACTTTAGCTCTTTGGACTACAGACACTCATAAAAGGCCTTAATTTTATTGAAGCATCACTAATCATATCAATCTTAATAGTTATAGTTGACAGGGATAGCATAAAAATACTGGTAGCACTAGAGCACTAGGGTTCTAGGAAAGAAAACCCTGTCCAGATTCCTCTATGGCAATGCCTAATTTAATCTACATTGGAAAACAGGTCTAAAGTTTACCTATAATAGAAGAGATCCCAATTTGCTTCTATTTTTATTCTTTGTCTTCTCTTTCGCAGAACTACTGGCTTTTGATTTATATTCTGAAAAAGAAAAAAAACTGCTCACACTGGGCCACCACAGACAGAGGACTGTCAATTTACAAGTGATAAGGAATACTTTCTTCATTAAATGTTGGTTGAAAAAAATGAAAACTAAATCTGTAAAATAAGAATATCAGCTATTAGATTACATCAAAATATATTAATCTGCCAGTACATATTTCTACATTGTTGCCGAAATATTTTCCATGTAGTGTTCAGTTGTTTGAGCACCAAACTTTGTTGAAGTTTACAGTGATGACTAATAAAATTTGTAACAAACTTGTTTTAAACACTTACATGCAGTTAATACAAAAGTCTTGGGAAAGTAATAAATGCAAAAGACCACAGGTTATTAAACTGGAATCAAAGCCAAGAGGAGCAAGTATAAGTTGAAATAGCTAGTGGACAAGAAATAAGTATCTACATTCAGACACATGTGAAGTATGGCTTGAAATTAATTTATTAGACAAAGAATATCAAAGACGATTCCACATGCCAGGCAATATAATGCATTTCACACATGTAGCAGGGATTTAAACTCACCAGATTGTTTCTGTCCTGAATTTAATTGTAAAAAGGAAAAAATAAAAAAAATTTTTAAAGAAAATAAAGTGAGCCTATATTTGCTATGCTGTATCTATTATATAAATTTCACAAGAATGTTATCCATATAAATCATCCTCACTTTAAGACATTAAAAGGCCCACCTGCTTCTCTAAATCTCTGACCCAAATTTTAGGCTGCTGCTGAAGGATGAGACAAACTGTTTTAGATCTGATGTTGACTTCAGGAGCTAATATTGAAAGCTTTAATTACAAACATTAATGTTAAATTAAAAATGTAAATATTTCAAAACCACTTGTCTGGCTAGTTCTGACTATGTAAGAATGCAGCTCATTTCAAGGCCAGCCAGTTCATCTTGACAATGGTTAGTTTTCAGACTTTAGTTAAAGCACATAACTCCATACTTTGGTGTTAATATTTCTAGTAATAAAACACACAGGGATCATTCAATTTCTTAAAGATGTTAATGTTAAAGATAGTATTGCAACAGAAATAATTAGTTTTCTACCAAAAAAAATTTTTTTTAAATTTATTTATTTATTTATACAAGCACTGGGTACAGTCAGAAGCGTGGGAGGGTGAGAATTCACCAGAGCCAGAGCAAGGAACAGAACAGGCAGACCGATGAAATACGCTGCTGAGGGGAGCAGCGGGTGGCAGGAGAGGTCTGCGCACCCTGTGGGACCCTCGCTGATGGCCGGGGATCGAACCGGCGCTGCAGAGGCTGTGGGCAGCTTCGCAGCCCAGCGCTCAACGGCTGCTCCATCAGGGGAGGCCCTCTAGCAAAATTTTTTTGACCAGCAAATCTATTTGGCATTATTACTGCTTGACACTATAACACCCCATGTAAACGAAACCAACAGACCAATACACCTTGTTGATATTACAAATACATTCTTTACCTTCGGAACCATTTTTTTTTTTTTAATTTTTTTTTTTTTTTAATAGAGGCATGCTTTATTTATTCATTTATTTGTTTGTTTGTTTTGTTTATACATGCACTGGGTACAGTCAGAAGCGCGGGAGGGTGAGAGAATTCACCAGAGCCAGAGCGGGGAGCAGAGCAGGCAGAAGGGCCGAAGTACACTGCTGAGGGGAGCAGCGGGCGGCAGGAGAGGTCTGCGCGCCATGTGGGACCCTCCTCCAGTGGCCGGGGAGCAGCCGGGGATGGAACCGGCGCCACAGAGGCTGCGGGCAGCTTCGCAACCCAGTGCTCAACCGCTGCGCCACCGGGGAGGCCCCGGAACCATTTTTTTTGAATGACAGATGTTATCTACATTTCTAGCTGCAACAGCTTTGTTTCAAGATTACGCTAGATACTGTTATATGAAATTTGATGCCCAAAATTTAATTTCAGTATGGTAATTATTTTCAACAGCTTGGAACAACTTATTTTAGAAGTAGATTTAACTACCTGAAGCCAGGAGCTTGTAATTCTTATTAACTGTGAAAATCATATCATATCTATACTTTCAACTGTTCAAAATGCTATAGCAGTATTATTATAACCAGACATGTATATAACTTTTATTATCTTGTTTCTATATCAAAGCAATCCTATTAGAGAGGGGAGTTATTATTATTCTAATTTTATGAAAGAGGAAAGTAAGATTTTTACGAAAACCCTTAACTTCCCAAACAGATTAGTAAGCCATGGAATCAGTTCCAAATATAGGTTTAACAATTCAAAGTTCAGTATTCTCTACTATCTAATCATTAGGACACCTGCCTAATCATTCTTTATACTGCATGACATTCATATCAATGAGCATTAACCCCAATGTGCTCAAGTTTTAAGGAACTGAAAATCATTCTCAATTTCAGATAGACACATAAGACTATTTGTTCGGTGCACCTGACGCCTTATGTTTAGATAGTCTAGAAATTCACAAGAAACCTGCCATTGTAGAAACATATTTATAGTACTTCCCTTGAACGAAGAGATGGTAAAAGGGAAGAATGTGTGGTCAACAAAGACTGTGAGATCAAATAAATTTTCATAGGGCGCCTTAAACAATTCTTAACCATGGCATGTTCCATCCTAGTTAGAAGAACATGCAGTAGATTCTGCAGCATATGCTACATGCTGAAGGATGAGACAAACTGTTTTAGATCTGATGTTGACTTCAGGAGCTAATATTGAAAGCTTTAATTACAAACATTAATGTTAAATTAAAAATGTAAATATTTCAAAACCACTTGTCTGGCTAGTTCTGAATAAAAAAGTTAAGCAAGAACATCTTCATTTTTATGGTTAGAAAACAAAGTTCAGAGAAGGAAGAAAGGAAATAGGTCTATATAAATCAAAGTACAGAAACCAGAAGTTATGGGAGAGAAATTAAGAGCAGACTTTTATATTAAAATAAAAAATTATAAAACTATAAATTAAGAAAAAATATATAAAAATATAAAGTAGGGTAAGGGGGCGTTTCTTCAGGTCTTTTAATTTGGGTGTTAAGTCAGATGTCTGACACCCATTTCTGTGGACAGCAATGATGAGAGAAAATGCAGGATAGACAGACATGCTGGGAGTTTGGAAGCAAGTTTTATTTTTACCTCTTTTTGAGCAATGCCCATTCTGTCTCTCCAGTGCATCAACACAAGGTCCACCTTTTCTTTGGCAAATTTTTCAACTTCTTTAGCAG
This sequence comes from Talpa occidentalis, assembly GCF_014898055.3. Taxonomy (NCBI): domain Eukaryota; kingdom Metazoa; phylum Chordata; class Mammalia; order Eulipotyphla; family Talpidae; genus Talpa; species Talpa occidentalis. Next base: position 10,797,986 of record NW_023600993.1, read on the forward strand.
CTTTCCCAGCTAGTCTTTGCCACTCTGGAACTTTGTTAAATTTTCCGTATTGATCCTGTAATATAGTGTTGAAATTCATTAAAGTCCTGTTTACAAATTTATTTAAAAATCTAAGTATAGCTGAGTCATGGTATTTTACAAGATAAAATAATGTATGCTATAGCTCACTATAGCTCAGTGAGAAACAAGGTGAAAGTTTCTATAATAAATTATGCCTTCACCTAGAAATTTTACTTTTCTAGTTTCAAGATGATTCCTTTTAGAGGAATGGCTAGATGCAAGTGGGAGATGGATACAGATAAAGAAACGGGACACACATGCAAAACAAAACATTAGGATGAAAGCGTATCTTGAAAGATGTTTAAGTAGTTTTCTCAGAGATAGCCCAGTCATAATCATTAAAATAGCTCTTGTAGGGAAAAAAAGTCATCTCTAAGTTCATTCTTTTAGTTGGCCTCTTTGACACACAATTATTCATTTCATATTACATGCCATCACATTATACAATTGAAGATTTTTTTCTAGAAATCCATTCCTGAATGTGCAAATAAGCTTAGTTTAGAGAAACAAACACACAAGATTTCTACTACTTACTAGATTATGGTTAAGAGTTGCACAAATTTGAAAATATATTAAAAATAATTGAATTCTACAGGCAAACCAAATGAGTTTTACAGGATATAAATTTGACCTCAATAAAGCTGATAATAACATAAAAGTGCTACTTTTCAATACAGTGCATTTTTGGTTTATTTCTAAAATTTTTATAACGTTTCAGAAAATAATGCTCTCTTCAACCTGAAAGACACCAACGACCATCATACTTACCATTGCTATTTTCACATTATCTCTAACATGCATCCGATCAGCATCTTTCTCAGGAACTGGATCTGAGCTGTCCAAGTATGCCAGCAATCCTGGTGGCTAAAAACAAGAAATGAAAACAAAATACAAAATCCACCTTTAAAACAATGGTGCAAAAGTTAGCCTTCAAAACCCAAATAAATTAATAGCTAAATAAGGTTTAGCTATAGAGGCTTAGCATTTATTATAAGGCAACTTCTATAAATATCTTCTAAATTAAAAACAAATTTAAAAAGCCCTTTAACAGTATAAATAACTTACTTTATGCAATTTTATGCAATTTCAGTGATTCAACTGACTTACCAAAATGCGTTTCAACAAGTTTGCTGCAGTTGCATTATCAGCTGTCCAGAGTCCCACTAAATGTCTACTTAGCTGTCTGAAAAAAGCAGACGTTGAGAAAGGTATGCTGCTTTATCTCAGCTAGAACAGAAAGGAATTTTTCAGAACAAAATATCATATAAGAAATATGACTATAGCAAAAAATGAATCATTCTGATGTTAAATACTAAAAATTAATATTTTAGTGCAGAAAGACATGAGATAGTACCTCTAATATTAGAATTACCATTAATTAGGAAATTAGAATTTTCAACAAATTAAAATGCTGTCCTAACTTACTAATTTTCAATGGACTTGAACATGAATAGGCTGCTATCCCATTTAAAGGTAATTTAAATTTAAAATAAATTAAACTTGATGTTGGTTTTGCATAACAAGTCCTGATAGATCAATTAAAGCATCTTGGCATTCCTTGTGATTCTGAATACGAGCAAATTCAACAACTATGTCATAATATATAACTTTTTGCCAAGGTCAAAGAGAGAAAATATTATGAGCGCTGGAATTCGGACATAGGATATAAAGCTAATTATTTTATTGATTTAAATAAGAAGTGAAAATAAGCTCTATTTGGTTCTAAAAGAAAATCTAAGATCCATACTGAATGTATATCTTCATCATTTATTAATCTTAATCTTAAACTGACACCTGTTTACCATGTATTCCACCTGATGAGAGGGGAATACATTTTATTCAGCATTAACCCTTCTAAACTCATAATTCAATTGTCCTTTGTTGTAAGAATGGGCATAAAACCTATAAAGGAAATAACCAAATAATCACCTGCAGGAATATGTTTTTGCACATGTTACAGTGCCAAAAGAAAAACAATTTAATAGAAAAACCCAAATTGTATTTTATTCTTTCACCAAAAAAAAAAAAAACAAAAAAACAAACAAACAAACAAAAAAAAAACCCAAAAAACACTCCACTGTTTATTCCTGTGCCTATCTGAAAGCTAACATTAAAGTCATTAAACTTATAATTTCCTTCACTGGTATTTGATAGTTACTATATCATCGATTCCTAAAATGGTTTTAATCAGGGATAAAGGAGATAACAATTTATAGTAGCAATTTGTAAAAGATAAAGCAATGCAGATGGAAAGTGGCCTATATGCCACGATATGACAAACTGACAGTTTTTCAGTACTTCAACTAATCACAGTAGGGAATGTAATTGATTATAATAAAGAGGAACACAAACAAACTTCTAACATGGTAATTTAATGCAAGAAGACATCAAATTATCTCTACTGTAATGAAAGATGGTGTCCAGCATTGCTAGTAAGGCAGCACACCAACAAAATAATCTCCCTTTTTTATCTTTTTGTCCTCTCAGGCAACTGATTACTCCTGTGAGCTAACATTTACAAGTGAGGGATGCATATAGTTTCCTGTAATAGCATAAACAGCGGAAAACCATTGGCAAGACAACACACTGCTACATCTAATAACTGGACAGAGGTGATAAAGTATCATAAAGTATACTTAAGTCAGAAATTTATATTATTATTTAAAAAGTCAAAAAGAGCACGATTAAACATATTTATGATACTCTTTTAAAGCATTATGACTCATAAGTCATAACGCAGTATGCTAAGGATATGTGAAAGGGCCACAGGGCAGGAATCATAAAGAAAGGTTAAAAGAGTTGGAATTCATGCAGCCTGGAATAAATGAACAGACTTATGTCTTTCTTATAGTTGAATGATTATTAGAAAAAAGATGATGATTTGCTAAAATACAAATTATTTAACTATAAGAGATTTAGGAGAGGCTGGTTAGGTAGTAGGTTTTCATTATTACTCAAGTAGAGTGTACCTAACTGACCAAGACATCTAAAAATTGTGCAGGGTTTTGCAAGGGGTCATCTGCATGCAACATGGCCAGAAGGAAACACAAGGAGAAAAGGCCTGGGCACATGATTGTAGTTCCAAAAATTTTAGACCCTCTTTACATGTTCCAGTTCTATGACTATGGGTGTAGAGCATAACAATCAGATATTGGGGGAAAAGTAAACACACTTTCTATCCCTCCCAGGTTAGCCAGTGGCAGGTTCAATGATCATCTGAACACATTCCTTCTTTAAGGAAAGTAAAAGGAGAACTGGGTAACTCAAAAGAAAATGAAACATTTATATAATCCAAACACCACCTACTCAGTTTGTTTAATATAATATCTGAATCCATTCTCTAAACAGCAAGTTAATTGATAGTAAATTAAATTTAACCTACCTATTTGTAAGCATCCTTTGATCTGAGCTTATTGTAAACATCGAAGTATGCAAGTGTCGAGGTAAGGCACCTTCACTTAGGGCAAGCTCCTGCATTTTTGTAGCAATTTCTTTGTCACCTTCCTTTGGAAAAAGGGTAAGATGATCCCTAGAGCAGCAATCTAGCAAGCTATCCTAATTTTGTAAAGCTTAGTTTACATTTCTAGATAAACTAGTCAGTATACAATAAAAATTTAAAATGCGATCTTAATTACCCAAAAATAACAAAGGTAAGTTAGTAGTAAAGCAATTTTTATAATATGGTTTCTTTGGAATGAAGTTAAAATGTTTCCAGATACATTTATAAATTAAGTTTTGCTGAATTTATTATTAAAATTAAGTTCATACTCTTGAGTATATATCAACTCTTGAGTATATATCAACTAACCAAAGGGAGAAGTGACTCAGGGAAATCAGCAGTTCCTACCATAGGTGTTCACAAATGTGACTTGCTTTTGTTTTTAACAATATGTTCATCTGATGGTGAACACAATTCTTCACTTTTTAAAAAATGTGATAGAGAGGTAGTTCTTTTTATTCTGATCTCATTTTGCTTATAAGGACTCACTTTGGCAACAGGATAAGAAGGAACTACTAATTAAAGCTAGTCACAGAATTATGAACTAAATAAGCAGTGTGATATTTAAAACCACCTGTCAAAACGTGAAAGCCCACAATGTTAGTGAAAAAATGCACAAATATATACTACAACTGAATATGTAGTATTTATACAAATATGCATGTAGTATGAGTATGTTACATATGTCATCTTGACAGATGAATATGTAGCATGTAAACGAATATATACACAGTATGGATATGTACATATGTCATTTTAAACACCACAAGGTCTGAAAGGAATTTTACCAAAATGCTAATAGCAGTTATCTCTGGATGGTAAAAACACAGGTGATTTGTTTTATTCCTTGCTTTTTTTTTTTCTTGTATGTCCCAATGTTACTTCAAAGATCATAAGCTGCTTTTAAACAATCAGAAGAGAATAAGACTCCTGCCTGCCAGGACTTCAGAGAAAATAATCTTCTAGTCACTGACTAGGAATCTGGTGTGTGTGGCTTATACTTAAGTCAAAAGTCAACATTTAGATTACAGCTGGCATTCAAATTTTTCTGATTGAATGGCAACATATTGATAAATCAGAGTCAGGAATACACTTCTGTTTGGTCTCTTTATCCTAACTGTCCTTGGCTACTTCAAGCTCTGTAAAGTGAGAGATACAGTATTTACAATGAAAGCTAAAATTAAACATAGTACCCATTAGCTAGAGGGGAAAATTAGCTCATAGTTGTATATACACACTATTAGTGTACATAAACTTTGAGGTTCCAACCAGTTTAATGCCTATATATAATTTCAACAGTTAATTAAAAGTGTACTAATTCTGTTTATTACTTATGTGTAATATTTTTAAGCCATAATGATCGAGTTTTTTTGATAAAAGGGGTACTCTTACATTTTATCAAAATTATTGCTGACAATAAAAGAATACAAAATTCAAAAGCCATTTAGATAGATGTCGTGAACATCCAGTATATGCAAGCTGACATTCACACGCATGATTTCATTATCTAAAAAATCAAGGCTAAAGCAACTACCTTGCAGAAGCAATATTGTGCGTCTGACAATATCATGTGTTCTGATCCCTAGAGCTTAACTACAAATGTACGTTAGCCTGAGAAACTAATTTTTTGTTATCATTCTTTGTTGGTACCACTATGCTCTGAACTAACTCCATTAATAGGTCTCTACGTAACCTCAGTATCTAAAGTTTTTAATATTGTCATCACTACTCCCTCAAAAAAGATTGAGAAATGCCAACTGTTAATTCTTTTAAAAGAACAAAAAAATGTAGACACACATATATTTACTCTAAGCCCATTTAAGAATCTTAAAGTCAAATTTTATTATTGTGGATTATTTTTACAAATAGATTAAAACTAATTTCTACATAAAAACTGAAAATTACTTTTTTACCCAGAAAAATTGCAAGTTTCCCATAAAAGACTAAATCGTTCAAGTTTAAAATTCAAAATTGTTCTCTCACCTCTATTATTGCCTTCATAACCAATCCAGCTCCCTTTATAATTGCCATGGAAGGATGCTTTAAAATGGGGAGGGGAGAAGAAAATTGGGAAATCACAGAATAAAACAATTTCATTCAATGAATTTAGCTGCTATCTTCAGAAAGATATACAATTTTATGCAAGGTATAAGCCATAAAATTATTAAAGATACATTTCAATGTCAGATTGAATTTGGTTAAGTATTTTAGGTATTCTTACAATGTATCTTTATATACTTAAACCAGAGTTAACATTAGTGGGAAACAGCTGCCACTTATTTGAATAATATATATTATACTTACGAATGATACATATCAAACAGCAGTGATTTAAAAATAACTTCTATTTTTAATACAAATTAATAACAACAAATACATAAATATCATGTACATAGTAAATACTATAGTACTGTAGAAAAAAACAAATGCTTCCCACTGTTTACAGATGGTCCTGCTAAAGCACATCTTATTATTTGGGCAAAGGAGTCAAAACAATGGTCACAAGGAATCAACAGCTCTACATGAAATACTAAGAAATCTGTGGGATGTCATGCACTAACTTGATAATGTTCTAGGCTATACTTACTTATCAGCATTTATCCAGAAGCACACGTACATCATTTGAAAGACAAACTGACCCCAAAAGCAGTTCTCTTAGTTATCTGATAAGAAAAACACAAGTTCTCACCTGAAAGAGTTTAAAGAGTGTTCTTCCATTGGAGGCTACCATCTCTAAGAGCATATCAAACTGCTGCCCTTCTGTTGTCTCACTGTATGGAGCACAGAGGGCAAAAGTAAGGAAGTCCAAGAGTGAACTAATGACCAGGGCTCCTGTCCCATGATCCTGAAACAAAGTAACATAGGCCTGACTTAGCACAGAGAGTTTCACTGAGAACCTAATAATTATGTGTCCTTTCGGCTATTCTCTATGTAACAAGCAAACATTCTTGTTTGGGGCTCTTTGTCTGATGACATTATGTGGCACCTGTTATAATATAATAAAATCACTGCTCAAATACCTTGCAGAAACAGAACTGAAAATCAGCCAAATTTCAAGAGAATAGCCAAAAATCCTCAAGCATATAACTAAATGTGCATTTGTATAAAAAGCAATCTTTAACAATACTTGCAGAACACTGGCAATATATACACGTACCTTCTAGATGTTATCAATTTGCCCATCTCCAAACTGTTACCAACGAACAACCAGCAAAATTCTGGCTCAATTTTTTAAGAGATTAGTTTATAATGAAAGTTTTTAAAGTAAGAGAAAAACAGCAAAAATCAGAAAATATCACTATAAAAATCTAGGGCTCTACAACTTATCCTCCCTAGACAAATAGATATAGTCCTAAAAAAGAGTATTTAATTACTCGCATCAAGCTGGGCCAATACTAACCAAAGTTGGGGTGAAAAAAAGTAATGTTGGACTTTCTGAACACCTTTTAATAACAATATGAATACATTTAATTATATCTTACCACATGGGAATTAAATTTCTCCAGTAAGTTTTCCAGAAACTTCTTTGAAGAGAGAAGAGAAGCTTTGTTTAGCTGTTCTTGTCTTAAGTCATAGTCATCATGCATGGGCTATTGATTAAAAACAGTGATAATTTGTGAGGCATCCCACATGCTGGCCCCACACAAAGTCATTCATAAAGAGTGTTCATGAACACTAACAGAATTAAAACCCCACCTTCCAAGTTTAAGGCAAAAAGGAAACTCGTGATAAGACAAGCAGGAAGAAGTGATTTCCTTGGGTGTGATGAGACTTCAGAGTTAATGTGCCCAGCAAAAAGGGATGCCAGTATGAGGATTAAGAATGAAGTTTAAATCCTAATTCTGCTAAGAATTGTTGACCTCTGTCAAGGTTATAGCACTTAAATTCTCAAAGTCTCATTTTCCTCAGTTGTAAAGTGGGAATGACAGTACTTTTCTTACAGTTACAAAGCTAAATGAGACAGTTCTTGTAAAATACATAGCCAAAATCTGATAAGAGGTTACAGGTGCGATTGCTTCACTGTTGTTATTGTATGTTCTAGTTATGTGTCAACTGTTAAAACAAGACAATAGGTCCAAAATGGGGTTGCTTATGTTAAGCCCCAAACCGAGACTCAATTACTGTTCTGGCTATTCCAGAAATGGAATCTTAAACCAGTAAATCAGGAATCGCTTGATCAGCACTGACTCGGTAATCTGCCAAACATCCCTGCCTTCTCCCCTAAAGGAAAGTGGCCTTGCTGTAACCACTCTGCCTTCTACTAGTGCAATATCCTTGTTCCCACTCCCTCTGCCTAGTTTAGAAGTCTTTCACTCTGGACAGCTCCTGGGAGCGCCTTTCTTTGCAATTCAAGAACCATTGAATAAAGCCAGTAAGATCTTTAAAATTTATACAGTTGAATTTTTTAACAGCATTAATTCTTTCAATGGAATTATTTAGAGCAGTAAAAATGGAATTTCTTGAATTTACTTTTGGGAATAAATGCGAAGTTGTAGCAAGTGGTTACTTAGGTTTATTCTGTATCACTAAGGCTGCCTAAAACACTTTGCACAGATGGTCCCTGACATATAAGTGGATTCATTTCCAATTTTTCAACTTTACAAATGGTGTGAACAGCAGTGGATATTCAGTAGAAACTGTACCTAGAATTCTGTATTTTGACCTTTTCCAAGGTAGCAGAAAAGATACTCTTTCATGATGTTGGGCAGCAGCACCTAGCAACAGCTCCAATTAAGTTGTGCAAGTCATTCAATCAACTACATGAGATACGTGGCACATTCGATGGGACAATAAAACTGTTCTGAGCACATGTAAGGCAAGGCTAAGGTATGACATCTGCAGGGAAGGTGTACTAAATGTATAAATAAATTTTTGACTTATCAGTATTTTCAGTTTACAATAGATTTATCAGGATGTAACCCCACCATAGGTCAAGGAAGATCTGTATAAGGAAAAAAGCCCCAAAACTATACACAAAACTGAGGCAAATCAGCAATGTCAAAATAACATTGAATACTGAATAACTGCCTCTCTCCCATATGTGCTGTCACCAAGTCAGATCTTAACCTCTCAAACAGCTTTCAATTGTGCCTTGCCTTTCTGAATTCTTATCACTGTCCTACCTCTCCATCTCATTTTTTACTTGGTCTACCTACACCTAATTTTACTTCTAATGTATTGTCCACATAGTACCCATGAGCTTTCTAAACTTTAAGCATAGCATGTTACTGCTCCCGTTAAAAAAAAAAATCTTCCAGTCGTTCCTTACTAATGGATATAAATCTGCTTCCTTTGTCTAATACAAAATGCTTTTATGACTGTCTTTGCATACACCTCTAGCTGTATCTCCTAATCCCACACACTCTCATTATCCAACCTTATTATCCAACTACATTTAATTAGTTGCTGCTTCCCAAATATGCATAGGTGTATGCTAACCCCACACCTAGGAAAGCCTCCCCAAAGGCAGGGGATCTTGAAGGCCTGTCCATCAAAGTTCAGATCAAGTAGAAGGCCTTCCAGAAAGTTTGGTCTAGAATTTTCTATCTTCTCACCACAAAACCAAAATGAAATGCTGTTTTAGGGATCCCATGGATCCCACTATTTTATATTATACACATAAGCCCACAAGACTATCAGCAATTTCATGAAGGAACTTTCATGAACATCTTTGTATTTCTAGTGTCTAGTACAGATCTTGGTTAATAGGATGTGCTAAACAAATGTTTAGTGCAATAAATAAATAGCTATGGGAGCAATTCAGAAAATAGAGAAAAACGAACTCCACTGGTACAATGTACATCTGGGTTTGTGGAAATGTAAACCATCTGTTCACTTAAGAAAGCCCAGTTTCCTTAAGAGCAAAGCCACTTACACACATGAGGGCACAGAGCATGTCGACAGCTGCGTGGATGACCCCATTGTTGCTTCTCTTGAGTGCTTTCACCACCTTCACACCGAGACGCTCCCGAAACCTGGCAGAACAAAGAACCACAAGCAGATAATAGGAACATCAGACCATTATTTATTACATTGTTTTAATAGAACATGATAAGTTACCTTAAGTTTCCATTGCATTATTACAGAAATTACATATTTTGAATCCCACCTCTGGAACATCAGTTTTATAACAGCTTTTTTCTTTCAGGGTAAAGATGTTTTTATTAAGTTAAATAAAGCTAACAGGAAAGAGTAATACCATGAGCATGTATGGGACCACACTCCAATTCAACTCCACTTGTCCTTTTTAATTTCTCATGAATAAAAATTGCCGTTATCACCATATAAAAGGTATAAGGTGTGGTCATATAAAGTGGTAAGTGGTTGATTATTTACTATTTTGAGTTGCTTAAATTCCCTAAAAAAGAGGTTTTAGAAGACAACTTACCTTGGAAGCTGAGTAAAGGCTAGAAAGCCAGCCTTGGAAGCAACAAGCCTCCTCACAGCCTGGAACTGACTCTCAAGTTCTGCATTTGAAGCAACAACTTCTCCCTCTTGGGACAATAATGCTGTTATTGCATTATTGATCAGCTTTTCTTTGTTTTCTGAGAAGAGACCCTAGGTAAAGAAAGAATATTTCAAAAAAGTTTCCACACCAAAAGTTAGTAGTAACAAAGTATGACACGATCTGTCTTACATCTTGTGTCACTGCATGCAGAACTCCACTGTATGAAATATTAGCATTGAACCTGAATACGGCATCTGCAAAATTGCCATCTGCAAGGAGATAAAAATGTTCAAAAAGATTTAGAGGTTTGTGTTCTAATTCTTAAAAGGACAGATGAAAACAAAACTACATTCAGGTCGATACTTACTTGGAGGTGTAGCGAGGAACCTGAGATGCAGGCTCTCTACTTCCTCATCAACAGGCATGCTGAGAAGGCCCCATCGCTGACCTTTATGGGTCGGTGTCATTTTCACACAAACATCTCTATTACCGGAGGCTCTTACTCCGTCCAGCAAACTAGCTAATAAGGAATCCCTAAGCAAGTTTGAAAATAAAAAGGTTTTAGGAATGATAAAAATTCACAAGGGGTTTGATTCAGAATACAGCACAGTCCTTTAGCAGGCACTCTCATTCCCTGGGGACAGGGGAAGCACGCAAGAAGAGGGAATTTCAGAGAGAGCCTAGTTTTCTATACTCACTCTTCACTTTGCTGCCATATGACCTTGTACAAGTTACCTAGGTACTAGAGCTTTAACATTTTTCTGGGTTTTTAAATTTTAAGATTATTTTAACAGTTTTATAGAGATTGAGGTATAACTTACAATCACAAAATTCACCCATTGAAAGTACATAGTGTTATAATTTTTTAGTAAATTGATAGAACTGTGCAATCATCACCACAATACATATACTTCTATCACCCCAAAGACTTTCTTTGTAGCTATTTGGAAAAAAATTCCCCAGCCCCAGGCAATGCTTATATTCTTTCACTCACTATAGTTTTGCTTTTCCAAGAAACTTCATCAAAAGAGTGAAAAAACAAGCCACAGACTAGGAGAAAATATCTACAAAAGACATCTGACAAAGAAGTGTCATCCAAAATATATAAAGAATTCTTAAGATTCAACAATAAGAAAAACCCATTTACAAAACGATTCAAAGTCCTTAACAGACATCTCACCAAATCAGACATATAGATGGCAAATAAGCACATAAAAAGATAGTACACTTCACAGATCATCAAGGAAATACAAACAAAAAAAGTTACCACTACAATAGAGCATTACTATTAGAACGAGCAAAATCTGGGAAACTGACACTACCAAATGCTGGTGAGGATGTGGAGCAACAAGAACTCTCGGTATTTATTGGAACAAATGCGAAATGGTACATTTGCTTTTGGAAGACAGTTTGGTGGTTTCTTACAAAATGAAACATCCTCTTAACATATGTCAATAATCACACTCCTTAGTATTTACCTGAAGGACTTGAGTCTATGTTCACATAAAGCCAACACACAGCAATTTTGTGGCTTTATTCATAAAGCTCAAACTTGGAAGCAACCAGCATGTCCTTCGGCAGGCAAATGGATAAGATCCAGACAATGGAATATACTAAATGATAAACATAAATGAGCTCTCTAAGTCCTGGGGATGTAACATATAGCGTGATGATTATCGTTAATAACACTGTATTCCACATTTTAAAATTTCTAAGAGAGAGGGTCTTAGATTTCTCATCATAAGAAAAACACTTTTGGTAACTATGTAAGGTAATAGGTGTTAGAATTATTGTGATAATTTTGCAATGTGCACAAACATTGGATTGTTATGTTGTACACCTAATATATTATGTGTCAATTATAACTCAAAGAAAAGATCTGTCAAGCCAAGAAAGAACTGGAGGAAACACAATTAGTTTGAAAAGTAAGATTCCAATTATCTATCGCGTGGAAAAGGCAAAACCTTGGAGACAGTAAAAAAATCAGTGGTTCCCAAGGTCTGGGAATGGGGGGGCGGGGGGGGTTAGAACAGAGGATTTCTAGGGCAGTGAAACTATGATATTATAATGATGAGTACATGTCATTATACATTTGTCTCAAGTGGGGTTTGGTTGATAACATGTCAATGCAGGCTCATCAATTCTAACAAACATACCATTCTTGTGGGGGATGCTGAGAATGGAAAAAGCTATGCATGTGGGGGGTTCTTTATGTATTCTAGATACAAGTCCCTTATCAGTTACATGTTTTCCAAATATTTTCTCCTTCTCTGTAGCTTGTCTTTCTCTTAACGTTTTAGATTTTCACAAAGTCCAATAAATCATTTTTTTTAAATGACTGTACCTTTGGTATTAGATCTAAAAAACCTTTTTTCTAATCCAAAGTTCCAAAGAAATGGCTTTATTTTCTGCAAGCAAGCTTTACTGGAAATAAAGGTACCTTCTCCTAGGGCTACCAACAGAATTAAACAATAAAGCACATAAGAAACTAAGTGTCAAGATTCTTCCTCAGATTAGAACATCTGCACTGTTTTTTTTTTTTTAGAAGGTCTCTTCCTCAAATTCATAACAGGAAAAACAAAACCTTTTGCCCGAGATGCCATTTTTTGTTGACTTTAGGATCAAAAGCTTTCTAAGATAAGAAAGTTACTGGTCATATTTACGAGGTAAGGTTATAATGTAGACAGTGGCAAATGTACCAGATTGTCTTCACTAACTTTTAAGAACAGATTCCAGTCTCAATCTATATAAAACAGCATAAAAGGACTATCTGGAATGTAAGAACTGCCAAACCCAGGACAATGATTTAGTATTTGAAGAATGATCTGACTATATAGTTAAATAGCATTGTGTTTACCTTACAGCGGGAAGTCTGCGAGCCATAGCTCCTCACTGAGGTAACAGCCAAGTCACAGTAATGATAATATGCAAGCACATTCTACTGGAAAATCAGTAACTAGCTTATGATACTAACTTATAAAAATCTAAATTCATTTTTATTTATAGTAAATAGCTTTCTGCTGTTACCCAAACAGTGTAATAATGAAAAGTGAAAGGCAAAATATTTTTGAATATTTTGAAATCAAAATATTTTTGAAGTTACAAAAGTATGCTCTATTTTCATCATTTCATTTAAAAATCAAATTACCATTTATATTCTTAGGAATTTGAAAACTGAATGAAGGTCACTTTAAATAACAAAACAATATTGTCATATCCTAGGTTACATAATTACAAAGTTCTAGCTTATAAATCTTTGTTTTTCATCTTCCTCGGATTATTTTGGCTTTGCAATTACTAGGATCTCAACAACTTTTTTATGTATTAAAAAAAAAATACCTCTCCGTTGAAGAATATTTACGTATTTGCCCTTTTATAAATTCAATGGTAAAAACTTGAGGATTTTCTGAGTCACAAACCAATGCAAATACCTGAAGAAAACAGAAAAACAAGTTCAACAAGAGTTTAGTTTTACATATTTCATTAGAAAAACTACACATCATCATACAGCTTGTAAACAGCTTACTTCTTTATTTTTATATTTTATTTATTTATTTATTTATTTATTTATTTTATTTGTTTGGTTTTGTTTATACATGCACTGGGTACAGTCAGAAGCGCAGGAGGGTGAGAGAATTCACCAGAGCCAGAGTGGGGAGCAGAGCAGGCAGAAGGACTGAAGTACACTGCTGAGGGGAGCAGCGGGCGGCAGGAGAGGTCTGCGCACCATGTGGGACCCTCCTCTGGTGGCCGGGGAGCAGCCGGGGATCGAAGCAGCGCCGCAGAGGCCGCGGGCAGCTTCGCAACCCAGCGCTCAACCGCTGCGCCACCGGGGAGGCCCCTATTTTTATATTTTAAAAGGACATATTTATTAGGAAAAGGAGAAAGAAAAAGAGAAGCACCTGCATAATTACTGAGGGCAGGAGAGCAGCTACAAAGGCAGTATTTTAAATAGTAACTTGTTCATAGTATCAGAATTTAAAAGCTGTTCAAGGGGCCTCCCCGGTGGCGCGTCAGCCCGCAGCCTCTGCAGAGCCGGTTTGATCCCGGCTGCTCCCCAGAGGAGGGTCCCACATGGCGCTCAGACCTCTCCTGCTGCCTGCTGCTCTCCTCAGCAGTGTGCTTCGGTCCTTCTGCCTGCTCTGCTCCCTGCTCTGGCTCTGGTGAATTCTCTCACCCTCCTGCCCTTCTGACTGTACCCAGTGCTTGTATAAATAAATAAATCTTTAAAAAAATTAAAAAATTAAAAAAAAAAAAATAAAAGCTGTTCAAAAGTCTCATTTAGATTTTCATATAATTATTACATAAAATGTTACACTCACAGTATACTTGGAAAGTAAGTGCTGCAATATTCTTTGTTCTAAGAGCAACAAATATAACATTGTAAAGAAATAAATACATTCTTCCTGTTTCCCATTCTTTAGGCAAAAAAAAAAAAGTAAAATAGAAAAATATAGTCAGCCCTCTGTATCCTTGGATTCCACAAGTGCAGATTCAACCAACTACACATGGAAAATACACACAACAGTTATAACACTGCAAAGAATTAAATAGATTCTTCCTGTTTCCCAGTCTTTGGGCAAAAAAAAAAAGTGAAATAGAATAATTTAGTCAGCCCTCTGTATCCTTGGATATCACAAGTGCAGATTCAACCAGCTACGCATGGAAAATACACACAACGGTTAGGCCTACAATGGTATGCCTCTGCAGTGAACATGCACAGACTTATTTCTTGTCATTGTATCTTAAAGAAAACAGCATAACAACTATTTATATAGCACCCACATTGTATTAGGTACTATAAGTAACAGAGCTGATTTAAAGCATATGGGAAATGTGTAACAGTTATATGCAAATGCCATGACATTTTATATATAGGACCCATGCATCCACAAATTTGGGTGACCTCATGGGTTCTGGAACTCATCCTGAGAACTGATCCCCCATGGATACCAGATTGAGCAACAGGAAGAAATCTCATTTAGGTTAATACTATTGAAACTTACTTCTCCTAAAGGCTTCAATGTTGCAATATTGTAAGTTGCTGGATCACGTTCTACCAAACACGTTTCTGTAAGTGCTAGAACTCTTTTTACAGGTTCCTTCAAAAGAATAAAATTGAGACATATTAAGAAGCTATTAAAGAAAAATGTCAAAATTAAACCAACAAATTTTTACTTTTTATATACAGGTCTTACCGAGTGTCTGGGTGATATTTTTTGGACTATAAACTCTGCTAAAGAGGTGATGGATTCATCAGTGCTGTATTTTCCAAAGCGAAGATTCAAATATTGCTCAAATTCTAATGGTTCTTTTCTTATCCGCAATGAAATACCTATGTAGTTGCCAGCATGATCTATTGCACTTTTGATAATTTCTTCTCTTTGCTCTGATGCAAATAAATGCTGCACAAATTTTGAAAGTTAAAAAATCAGGATTGAAACAACTAAAATGTGACCATAATGAATCAGTTCTTTAGACAAAAAAACTGAAGTAGCAATTCTAGAGAAAAAAGGTAGATCTTATCAGATGTAAATAAGTAATGCTATAGTTAAAACATTAATTAAAATCACAAAGTAAGGGAGTGATATGGTAGCATACTCCATCCCCAGGAAATATAGGAAGAAAGTCTGATCAGGGATAAGTGGGTGTCTCCTTGAGGTGATGTCTATAAGGCCCATGTGGCAATCAATCAATCAATCAATCAATAAAATCACAAAGTCTGGGATGTACAGCCATGCAAATAATTCACTGAAAGGAAATTATCACATAACCTCTGAATCTGATTCTCATCACCATGTGGAAGCAGTACCCCAAGGCTCCTATAAGGGGACCCAGGGGCCTTAGCCAAGTCTAGTGAGGGTGGGGGTAACTATGGGCAGGATTCCAATTTCAACTAAAATAGCTTTGATTTAATCTGTTTAAGGAAATGGACTTCCTTGCAGATTACCTAGAATATTTAAATGTGTACAAGTCATGGAGTTATCAATGTTAAGAAGCAACCTCTAGCGGTGTATTTATAAAGTAAGGATAAGGTACTGCTACTTGTATTTGGTACCTGGAGGCAAAAAAAGCTAAATGCCCTACAAAAGGTCTGGAGGCAAGTCCTCCATAGGGAAGCAGTGTCCTGTCCTGAATGCCAATGGTGCCCCAGCTGAGAAACACTGAATTGAGACATGTTTAAGAGCCTGATTTTATTCACAGCAGCTTATCTGTCACTATGGATGCAGAAGGTACCAGATGGTTTGCTGAATGACTCTGTCATGGTATCACATTTTAGTGAATTAATCCACTGTAGAGCATGTCTTTTAAAAGGCAGAAAGCATGCTTAGAAAGTAGATGATTCAGGGGCCTCCCTGGTGGCGCAGCGGTTGAGCGCTGGGTTGCGAAGCTGCCAGCAGCCTCTGCAGCGCCGGTTCGATCCCCGGCTGCTCCCCGGCCACTGGAAGAGGGTCCCACATGGCGCGCAGACCTCTCCTGCCGCCCGCTGCTCCCCTCAGCAGTGTACTTCGGTCCTTCTGCCTGCTCTGCTCCCTGCTCTGGCTCTGGTGAATTCTCTCACCCTCTCACCCTCCCGCACTTCTGACTGTACCCAGTGCTTGTATAAATAAATAAATAAATAAATCTTAAAAAAAAAAAGAAAAAGAAAAAGAAAGTAGATGATTCAAGTTAAAACTGCTTGATATCATCAAACAGTAAAAATGTTGGAAACTGAGGAGTCTCAAATAATTCTCTTCCTTGATATCTACCTTAAGCACTACATGGCTTCATGAAATTACTGTGATACAGTTATCCTGTTAAGGTCTGCAAGGCCATAGTCCTGTAATTAAATATGTTTTTTCACCAAGAGGTTAATCACTACAATTTCCCATTGACCAGGAAAGAAACAAGTCTTTGGATAGCACTAAGACAGCAGGCTGCAGTCTGCTTTAAGATAGGAGACAGAAGGCCTCCCTGGTGGCGCAAGGGGTTAAGATGCAACCGGTGAAGCGCACCATAGTCACTGCAGCACGAGTTCGATCCCCAGCCAGGGAGCAACCCACATGGTACAGCAGACCTCTCCTGACTCACCTGCCGCTCCCCTCAGCAGTGTATTTCAGTCGATCTGCCTGTTCTGTTCCCCACTCTGTCTCTGGTGAATCCTCTCACCACCCACAACTCTGGCCTGTACCCCAGTTCTTGTATGTGTGAATAAATAAATCTTAAAAAAAAAAAAAAAAAAAAAGATAGGAGACAGAACTAATTTTCCCTTTGGGTCTAGCCTCAGGTAACAAAAAGTCTCCATATGTATTCCTAGGTGAGGGACACTAGGATGGTGCCTATCGACTGGGTAAAGAGTGAGACCTAGAGTGGAAAAAGGCTTTCACCTCTAAAGAGCTAAAAGATTTTGTTAACCACATTGTTCAGTCTTCCATCATTCCCTCATTACCCTCTGCTGTGTATCTAAAAAATTGCTCTGGCTCTGGCTTTATTACCCAGAGCTTATTTATCTACAAAACACTAAAACTTGAAGTAGAATTCCCAGGTCACTAAGGTTGCCAGAGAAATTAAGATTCTCAAGAGAAATGATTCTTGAAAATTTAATTGAGCTGCTCTATTGCTCATCTTTGAGACATGGGGACTAATTCAGGACTATGGAAAAAAAAATTGGTGGTCATCATCTATACTCATCCTCTATACCTAATTAACAAGCAGGGTCGGGCCTCCCCTGGTGGCGCAGCAGTTGAGCGCTGGGTTGCGAGGCTGCCCACAACCTCTGCAGCTCCAGTTTGATCCCCGGCCACAGGCCAGGGTCCCACCAAAAAAAAAAAAAAAAATACAAGCCGGGTCCAGCATACCTACGTTGCTTCTGCTGCACCCCACAATTTACATATAACTCAGAATTTCCAAGACAAAAACAGTTTGTTTAATTCCAAATTAGAGAACTCAATGATTACTCAGATTTCAGATTACAACAGCAGGCAAGGGAAAGCAGTGTATAAAATGTATGCTATTTTAAATTACTTTTTTCACAGAAAGCTTAAAAACTGTCAGGTGAGACATTTATACTAACAAAAATAACAAATGTTAACTACCACTCATTGAACACTACTAAACCATGCACTGTGCTGATGAAACACTGTATAAATTACCTCACCTGATCCTCAGGGAAGAAACCTATGGCACACACATTAATGTCATCGTAGAGCTCACACCAGGATCAAGTGCAGGTCTCTTTGATACCAAAGCCTGCACTCTCAATACCATCCTTCCTCCCCGAGGACTCACATAAACTTTTAAAATGTAGAAAAATAGCCCTGCTTTTCTGAAAATGGTCACGTTCCTTTAAATGACTTTTTAACAAACACTACTTACCAATCTGCTAAATCCTCCATAAAGTATACAAAACCCTCCTTGATAATCAGAGAGATCTACAAAGCCTTCAATATTTCTATAGTCATAGGAGCAGAGAACTCTGTTGGTTGCAGGATTAATTTGGTCAAAGCCTCCAGGCGTTACTTCCAAAATGACAGGTTTTCTTGTATCACTCCAATGATGCTTGTAACAGTTGTATCTCTAGAGAGAGAAATAATATTTAATCTCACCAAAAAATAAAATTATACTTAAAGTATTAGTCACGGCTGAAACACTAATTTAAAATAATGACAAAATGAAGCCAAGAGAAAATAAAAGTAGCAGTGTCCAATGTGAAATGAACATCCCTCTCTATAGTCTTAAAAAACCCCACCTGAAAAACCTATAGTCGTCTACCTGTAAACATAAATGATCAGTTACATGATTGAGATAAAAATATATTGGTTGCTCAGGAATATGACTATTTCTAACTCTAAAATAAGAGAAAAATGCTCCTGTAGGTGTTCAGAAAGAGAGTAAGGAATTAAACAATAAACCCTTCACCAATTTCCAAGGCTAAACCCAGCGATGAGTTCACAGAATCGTATCACCTCAAGTCCCCGCAGCATTACTGATCAATGGCATTGTGCACACTGTGGGACCATAAAAGGAATTCTGCACCAAGATAAAAGCCTGCCTTAATCCAGAAGCATCCTTAGCGCCTTGAGTTTAACTTAAGGATGGAGCAGTGCCACACCCCTTCAGCAAGAGCAGGGATAGAAGACAGCCTACAAAAATGGTGGTGCTTTTCAAAACCATTTTTACTTACATTCCACCCACCCCACTCTTCAGGACAGTCTCAGGAACCTCCCAGCTGAGTTCCAGCAGTCAATGAGATGAGCTGGTGGAAACACATCCTTATCTTTCAGGACTGTGGAGCCAAGAAAGCGACTCGAGAAACACCAATTTAGAGCATCCCCAGGATGATTCGACTCAGTCCCAAATTCGACTACTATAAGAGAGGTGTTTAGCCAGCAGAGCATTTAGGGGAGGCTGGGTCTGAACTTTTTCATAGTGAGGTGCAAACGCCACTTACTCCTGATGTAAAATTAGGTGAACTATTCTTCATGCAATCTTCCAGAGACATGCTTTCACCACAAAGTTTAAAAAGTATTAGCTGAAGTTAACTGATATAAAAGGAACTTAATAAATGAAATTTCTCAGTATGCTTTTTAAAGCAGTTGTTTAACAAAACAGATGAAAAATACAGATAACTCACCACTAACATAAAATAATTAAAATAAGCATAACAAGTTATAATTTATAGAAATCTGACCGTGGTTCATTAGGAAAGAGAAGCAGTTCGCCAGTTGCCATTAAACTTTTTAAAATGGTTCCTAGGCAACCAGCCAATTGCTTGAGTTGAGATCAGTGAGACTTCTGGGATGCTGAAACAAGCAAGCGAACATTCATAGCAAAGACAGAGCTTTAAAAAGACAGGGAAGTGGTGCTGTTGCCAGAATATTAGAATTCAGTTCCTGCCTTTGCCAGAGCCAGAGTTCTGAACAATGCTATGAGTTTAGGCGTTATTCTGGCCCCTTCCTCCCAACTTCAGTATGAAAGCAATATCTCCTCATGGAAAGAAATGTCACATTTCAAGGGAGTGAAAAAAATATAAACTCCCAGGCCTCCCTGGTGGCGCAAGGGGTTAAGACGCAATCTGCAGCCATTGCAGCACCAGTTCAATCCCCGCCCAGGGAGCTACCCACATGGCATAGCAGACCTCTCCTGTCTTGCCCACTGCTTCCTTCAGCAGTGTATTTCAACCAATCTGCCTGTTCTGTTCCCCACTCTGTCTCTGGTGCATCCTCTCCCCCAACCCCACACACACACTAATGGCCTGTATCCCAGTTCTTGTAGGCACAAATAAATCTTTTAAAAAAATATATAGACTCCCATTTTCCCTCCCAGAAGTCTTCTCTGTTACAGATTAAAGGCTACTGAACTACAACTAGAGAAGGCCTGGAAAAGTGAAGAAGATTCTAACAAGCAACCGTGACTTCCTCAAAGCTGTCAGTGTACCATGTATATCTTCATTACTGATCACACCCTGCACAAGAACGTGTAATGAGACAGAGTTCTGATATGCCCTAAACTTAAACTCCAGTGAGTTCTGGAATAGGAAACTCCTACACCAAACATGTTTTAACATTTATTATCAGAAATATTACGCTTATTGTTGCTCTGTAGAATACTGGATAAGAATCACCTAAATGTTATAGGAGTTTTTAATGCCTCATAGTTCTGCATGAAGGTCCCTCCAACCCCCACAAACTATCAGCATTAACAGTCATATGGTTAATTCCTCATATTTGAGTATCCGTTAAACAACGTTCACCTTTCTATCACATGGTTTCAGTAAACATTAAATTTTGTTTCCTTTTTTTCCGTTAGCTTTCGCCATAAAAGTCTGTGTATATAGACTATGGAATGATTTCTACAATACAGAGCAACATTTGAACAAATAAAAATAAATATTAATAAATGTTAAATACTTACCCTTCCTGTGATTTTTCCTTCTGAAAAATCAGTTCTAAATCTCTGAAAGAGAAAATATAACCCAACTTAAGACAACAGACTGGCATAGAAGATGCACAGGTCAATCTTCTCTATCCAAAGCAAGTAAAATCCCAATTTAGTAATCTTGATATCAAAAAATATTACCATTTAAGGACATTCAATAAAAAGCATGTGAAGCTTTGTTGAAAAACTATACAAATTAATTCAACACACAACTGCTTTATTCTATATAATGCATTTAAAGACTAAAAACTACCCAATATAAGGGATTTTTCAATCTTTTCAGTTAGAGAAAAGTAAAAGTTTCACAGAGTCAAGTTAATGATCAATAAGAAAAAAAAGCACAGTGGAAATGGAGGCCTTATACTTGAATGTAACTGTTTCCTTCAAAAAGAAGGAAAATTAGTTAATGTGGGACCATTCTTACCAATGCTTCTGTAAGGAGCTCTGTTCTGTGCTCTGTAGAAAATTTTAAAGTTTCCGACTTTTTTCCACTGCCTTTTCGAAATGTGAGATTGAACTCTGTTCCTTGTCCTTTTCCAACAGGGCTGATGCTGCAAATGTCTCCATAAGGCCACTAACAAGAACAAAGGAATTCTTTCATGAAATGAAATGCTTATTTCTACTACATTAATTTCACAATCATTTATTTTTTTTTTTTTTTTTAATAGAGGCATGTTTTATTTATTTATTTTGTTTGTTTGTTTTTGTTTATACATGCACTGGGTACAGTCAGAAGCGCGGGAGGGTGAGAGAATTCACCAGAGCCAGAGCGGGGAGCAGAGCAGGCAGAAGGACCGAAGTACACTGCTGAGGGGAGCAGCGGGCGGCAGGAGAGGTCTGCGCGCCATGTGGGATCCTCCGCCGGTGGCCTGGGAGCAGCCGGGGATCGAACCGGCGCCTTAGAGGCCGCGGGCAGCTTCGCAACCCAGCGCTCAACCGCTGCGCCACCGGGGAGGCCCTCACAATCATTTATTAAATGAGAAAACTGTTACAAAATAATATGGAGGTCTAGAAGCTATGCTGTATAGAATTTTATTTAAAAAAATTTCATATTTTTCATCATCAGCAAAAACAAAAATCTTTTATCTGCATTCCAATTTTAACTGACATTAACCAAAACAACTGAAATACAGACATGAAAAGAACGAGGAAATCAAAGTTTATGATTAATTGCTAATCTGTTAAAAACAAAAAACAAAACAAAGGCTCTGTAAAACATGCCTATTTGAATTAAAATAATCTATATTTAAATATATTTACTTATCCATGTTCAGGTTAGACTTGCCTTTATTAAAGAGTAATCCTACTTCCATGACAAGCATTTCCCAACAACTGTGACTTAACTTACCTATGCGTGTGTTAGTTAACAACATAGCCTTCAAAATTATAAAGAATTTACCAACTTTACATAAAATAGATGACTATAATCAATAGTAACATATCAAAAAGTTTTAACCCGTAGAGCCTAGAAATAAGCACATTCCTTCCCACCGTTTTATTTTTGGTCCTAATTATTGAACATTATACAACTAATTTAATCTCTTTCAGATTTGACATTTCTAACCTAAAGGACTGATTTCAGATCAGGGACTACTGGGTCTTATCATGGCTTTTAAATTCAAATGCAGTTCAAACAAACACTTATAAACTTGTCAAAGGATTACCTACCTGATTTGTTACTTCTAAAGTATTGGGATTGTATGTAGTTATCGCATGCGTACCCACTGAAAAGACTCGCTTATACCTACAAAGAAAGACAAGCACTTAAATTTAGTCTTAAATAATAGAAACATTTTAGAAGAAAAAAACATATGATACCAACATAAAAGAAGCATTTCAATAAATGTGTTAATTATTTAACGGTGGCTACAGCTTAGTTTTATATCCTCACTTTTGTTTCAATGCACTAAAATGTTAATTGGTACTAAAATTCACCAACCACTCATTTTATTATGAACTGGTAAGGTCCTGAAGTAGAAAATTACGACAAATGTAAGCAATCTTGTGGTATTAGTAGTATATAAGAAGTTATTAGCAAAGAACCATCTGAAGATGGCAAATATTGGAAAATTTTATTTTTTTAAAAAAGGCACTGCATAGTACAATTCTTTCAAGATCCTTTTGACAAAACCATAATACTAAGGAAGGAAGAACTATGACCTGTAACAGGTCAGCCACAGCCATATTCTGAAATTTTAATAATTTCTATATAAGAAACTACCTATTACACTTTAGTGTTGCAATTTTATAGAAGTAGGAAGCCTACACAACAGACAAGCAATTTTCACTTCTTACTTCACTTCCTTCACTTAAAGTAACATCCCTGAAGGAGAAAAGACACTTTGGAGATCAGTAATCTTTTAGTAGAGTGAGGAATCCACAACGATGAAAGTGGAAACTGAACTAGAAAACATTAAACACTGAAGAATTAGCTCTTTAGAATTAATAGGTAAAACATTAGCTAGTCTAAGAAACACAAAACAAAATTAATAGAACACACAGCCATAGACACAGAAGAAAAAAAATTAATTTAACTCTGTAATAAATTGGAAAATTAAAAAATAAACCAGTCCCTATATAGAAGAATTTAAGAAAGCAAAGAATTTTAACACATCTTACAAAAGCAAAGCACTAAGGTTCAAATAAGGAAATGAAACACTGAAAGAACATGCTTCTTAAAATGGTCCGGAAAACAGTATAAGAGGAAAATACCCACAATCTATTTTTTTAAGTACCAAGGATCTAGTACACCATGGGCAAAGAAGGTTCATTTCACGGAAGCAGTTCAGAATTAGAAAAAACTTAAAATAAGTGATCGTATTTATTAAAATATTTGTATTTTAGTGATTTTAAATTATAAAAAAAGGGATGTAAAATATAATCAAATGTCCTTCTATCTATGGAGAAGATGATGTTTTTCTCTTTAAACTACTAAGATTAAGATAGTACGATGCCTCATCTAGTTCCCACACACATAACTTGAATCTTTATCACATCCTGGACAAGCCCCCCAGCTCTGGGGTCACACTGCCTGAATTAAAAAACCGGCCAGACTACTTACTTTGTATGTATGCTGACAACCTGCATAATCTCCCCCAGCTTCAGTTTCCCCATGTGAAAGATGTGGGTAATATACACTCCTACTTCATAATGTGACAATTAAAACCATGTACAGTGGTTGTCACTTATTGTTTATAACTGATAAATGTCAGCTATTCTCACTGCTATTATTCTGCTAATTGAATAGGGGACAAGGGGCTCAAAATTCCAGCAGTGTCACTCAACTAATAACAATTAGCATCATTCTGCTTCAAGTAGCCGTGACTGCTGCTACTTGGAACAAAGTGATGGGCAAGCTCATCATTCATCTAACTTTATTACCAGGACACTCAGATTCTGACCAAGACCCTTATCAGAAATTATACTCACCAGAAAAGCTATTTGCAAATCATATGTTTAATAAGAGACTTACAATCAGGACATATAAACTCTTACAACTCAACAATGAAAGCACATATTACCCAATTTAAAAGTGACTAAACGATCTGAACAGACATCTCATGAAAGAAGACAGACGAATGGCCAACAAGCACATGAAGACACTCAACATCTCAACATGAGATACCATTTCATACCCATTAGGATGGCTAAAATTAAAAAAAAAAAAAAAAAAAAAAGACAACAAGAAGTATTGGTAAGGATGTGAGAAACTGGAATCCTCACACACCGATGGCAGGACTGTGAAAGGCTGCAGCCACTTTGGAAAAGTTTGGTTGTTCCTCAAAAAGTTAAACACGAAGTTACCATGTAAGTCTATATAACTCGGGCCTTCCTGGTGGCGCAGTGGTTGAGTGCCGCACTGTGAAGCTGTCTGCAGCCTCTGCAGCGCCGGTTCGATTCCCTGCTGGCCAGGGAGAACCCCACATGGCTTGGCAGACCTCTCCTGCCTCGCCCACTGCTCCCTTCAGCAGTGTCTTCGGTCAGTCTGCCTGTTCTGCTCCCTGCTCTGGCTCTGGTGAATTCTCTCACCCTCGCACACTTCTGACCTGTACCCCAGTTCTTGTACAAAACAAACAAATCTTTTAAAAAAAAAATAAGTCCATATAACTCAATATAAAATCAATTCTATCCCTAGGTATATCTCCAAGAGAACTGGAAATACAGATTCACCCATAAACTTGTACTTGAACATCGACAGTAGCATTATCCTTTCATAAAAGTAAAAAAGTAAAACAATACAAATTTCCATCAACTAATGGATAAACAAAACATGGCATAACCACATGATAGAATTTCACTTAGCAATGAAAGAAAAAGTAGTACTGACACGTGCTACAACATGAAACCTTAAGAATACTGACAGAAGACAGTCACAAAAGACCACACATTGTATGATTTCATTTACATAAGATGCCCCAAATAAGCAAATCCACAGACAGAAAGTAGATTAGTGGATGTCAGATGCTGGGAAGACAGGTGAAGGGGTATAACTGTCAATGTTTTTAGAGATTTTTGTTTTCCGGGGGGGGGGGGGGGGGATGATGCAAGTCTCTAAAAACTGGGGTGATGGCTCACAACTCTATGAATACGATTAAAAACATGGAACTGCACACTTGAAAAAGGTGAGCTTTATGTATGTTAATAAAGCTATTATAAAAACAAAACTGTTTCAAGGTGTGAATGATGGAGCAAGGAATCATGCTGACAGCACAGAAATAGAGTCAAGTGCCACTTAACGAGTGGGACATGTCCAGGAAAATGCACTGTCAACTGAGTTTGTCATGGCTTGACTCTCACACACACACATTACACAGCCCCAGGCTGGACAGTGATACACACCTAGGTCTTATAGAATATTCTACAGGCAGAGCCTGTGTAGTCGATATCCGTAGCTGACTGAAACATTAAGTGACACGTGACTCTGGCTCTGCTCCCTACTGTTACAAAAAATAGAAAATGGAGGCCTGTCTTAAGTCCTAGTCACTACTTCCTAAGAACATTAAGACAAATTTTCCTCCACATGATCACAATTACAAACTCACAAAGCAAGTAGTATTATAGTTAAGTTTGTTCCTTAGAATTAATGTTAATTATGCTGTAACTGTATTAAAAACAGAAGTTATACTATGATCAGAGCAATCTACCAACTTAAGAAAAAAATAAGGATCAAATGAATATACAATTTTTTAAGGCTGATTCAAAGAGACTCATACTGCCTAGAGGACAACAATGGTCTCTGAGCTTTGCTCAGTGAAAGTAACTGAAGAAAAAACTTCTTCAAGTACTCTACAAGGGTAACAGTGATGCTCTTTAGCTTAGGAGCTCATACAACTGAGATAATACAAGGAAATAAAATTAAACACTTATCTTTCAAAATTATAGTCAGTCTGCTGATGCAAATCAGCAACACTGGTGTTCAGTCAGATGTTACACCGTTCTAAGTTAACACACTATTACTAAAAAATGAAAAGAACCAAAGTTACTGACTTTGTGCACATCAGTTTTAGATGAGGCCTGGCTTGGAAGAACGCAGTCACTTGTTTGTAAGGTGGGCACACTCCTTATTACTCAAAAGGCCCAGAGACTAACTGGCCTTTGTGATGGTCAAAAGATGCCACGCCTGAGTACTCAATGTATTTAGGACCTAATTTTAAAACCTTCACACACTCTGTATCACTTCATTTAACCCTACGGCAATCTGCAGGAGGAGGATTTACCACCCATTTTACAGAGCAGAAACAGAAGCTTGCACATCTTGGTCTGACCAGGCAAGTTACCAAAAACTGTTTTCATCCCCTCCTAAGGAGAAGATGAAGCCCAATTTTTAAATTTCATTATATGCCTAAAGAAAAACTACAAAACACACTATTGGCAGGTTGTCTCTGATAGTCAAATGACATGAAATTCACTGATCACAGAAGCGTGTCCCGAGGGTGTGAAGTTGTCAAGTTAACACTCTGCTACTACTGAATTACATTCCCATTAACTGATCCTACCCAAAAGGGTGCATAATTGGTTTGCTTTCCTTTTAATTGTTACTTTTTTTAAAATTTTATTTATTTATGCATACAAGAGGTGGGGGGGGGTGGTGAGAGGATTCATCAGAGACAGAGTGGGGAGCAGAACAGGTGGAGTGACTGAAATACACTGCTGAGGGGAGCAGTGGGTGAGACAGGAGAGGTCTGCCACGCCAGGTGGGTCAGCTCCCTGGCCAGGGATCTAACTTGTGCTGCTGTGGCTGCTAGTAGTTTGATAGTGCTGAGACTTTAATCCCTGCGCCACCAGGGAGGCCCTTGTTTCGCTTTTCAGAAGAGTGGGCTGAATGGAATTAGAGTTGTGTGGTACTACCTCAGATACAGAAAGATACTGAAAGAATAATGTTTAAAGTGGTATTTTATTAGCCGTAAAGAAAAATAAAAACCAACAGAAATACTTACTTTCCTCTCCATGAATGTTTTGTTGTGTAGAAACATGCCAGGTCCTTATTTTCCCTAATTATGTTCATTTTGTGCTGAAACCTGAAAGAGAAAGATATGGGTGGATTTAGTGCGGTGTCAGAGAGTTTTTCCTGAATCTCCCAGACCATATTTTCACAGCCTGCCACACAATACTGATTGTAAAGCACAATTTGTGCAACACTGTAAGGTTTTAAAGAAACGAGGAAGGTCTGCTCAGCTCTAGCACACCAACTGTCACAGCCTGCTCTCCACTACAACACTGGATTTCTTCAGGACAAGAACTGCCCTCTACTAACATCCTCAGTATACATAATCTAATAAGAAATGTTAAAATAAATGAATCTCCAAGCCTCACATTGGCTGAACAATGCCAAGGCACATGGTAGGACACAAAAATATTTGCCAAGAGTCAAAACAATTCCAAAAGGTCTTCATGGCTCTAAGTGTCAGCCATTTTGCAGTCACGTCAAAGGGGACTTACTGTAAGATTTAATTTAAAAATTAAAAATAACAACAGCCTCTAAAAGTAAATCATCTTTCATTCCAGCATCCAAAGATAACTACTCTAGCCTCCCTTTTCTATTTAGGAAAAAAATAGGCTTTATTTTTCAATGAAATTGAGACTGTGATTTGTATTCTTATCCTGTTTCCACAGGATATTAACCTTTTCCTGTGAAATTAAATATTCATTGAGAAAAAGATTAAGGTTTCATGTATTCCATTGCATGAATATATCAGAACAAAGCAACTCAACGAGGAATTGCAAACTTCAAGATGTAAACACCAAAACTGAGAGTAAGTGTTTAAGAAGTTCCATAGTTCTTTGGCTGGTGGACTCCTTAGGTTGAACAGGATACAGAACAGTGTCCGACTGTGTGATGAGTCACACATGGGGTGAGCTTCCTGCCAGGCATGTGCATAACACATGCACATTACGTGCACTATTTCAAGACTACTTTATTGAGAACCTAGAAGAGTATAAAATCCAGATTCCACATATTTCATGAAAAAAATTCAGCTAGATTTGCAGGATAGATATTGTAACTGGTTACTAAAAAATGTTAAAAATTAAATGCGGTCATTTCTTTTTCCTTTTTAACTTGGTTTTTTCTTCCTACCCTTAATATTTAGAAGTGTGTGCTAAAAATATATTGTAAGTTATATACCTAACTGTCAATAATGTAAACTGAACTGCTGAATTTTGGTTCACTTAAGCTATCTTCACATCTGTGTACACTGGCCTAAACCTTAATCAGCATATATTCTCCACATAATTAGAATAAAACCACTTTCACTCAAAAACAGTTTATAGCAGCCTTTTAAATATTACATGCCATAAAATTCACCCTTTTAAAAGTATATAATTCATGGGATTTTAGTATATCCATGGAAATTTACAACCAACACCACTATTCTTAGAACATTTTTATCACCCCAAAAGGAAGAACCCTGCTCACAGTCACTCCTCACTCCCAGCACCCACTACCCCATGTTCTATCACTATGGATTTGCCCGTTTTGGACACCTCATATAAAGGGGAGCGCACAACATGTGACGGTAGTGACTGACCTCTCTCATTCAGTATGGACATTTCAAAGTTCACGCACAGCTTTAGTGTGGTTCCACTTCCTTGTATGGTTGGACCACATTCTGTTTATCTAGTCATCAGCTGATGAACATCTGTGTTGAATCTTTTTGGCTATTAAGAATCATACAGCTATGAACATTGTTTTGTATGAACATCATATTTTCATTTTTCTTGTGTATATACCTAAGTGGCAAAAACATGTTTAAAGACCCCTCTGATCTGAAGTTGCTTTCTTCACGTCTCCTGTTTTTGCGTGAGCAAATCAGCTAGGTCTCTGCACTCCCTGAAGAATATCCTTTGCCTAGACAGCTATATGGCTCACACCTTCACCTCCTTCAAATCTGTGTTCAATTGCTACTTTTAGAATGCCACTTTTACCCTCTACCCTATCTGTAATCACCCTCCTCATTCTACACTTATGTTCCCTTTGATTTCTGCTCATTTTTCCTCCTTGGCACCTGTCATCTAATATGCAATTTATCATATATATTATCCACCAAATCCTACTTGTCCAGACAAAGGTAAGATCACACACACATGTATCTCCCCAGAGCCTATGAGAGTGCCTGTCACAAGAGGTGTTGGCCACAAAATTATCTGAGGAAATCCCAAAGGAAATTCTGATGTCCACTTCAAACTTAATGTCCTAACAGTTGTCAAACTGTATGGAAAAGCATCCACTTAGGCTCCAAGGAATGGAAGAACCACAAGAACAGCAAGTCTTTAGAAACTTTTTTTTTTTTTAAGATTTACTTATGCATACAAGAGCTGGGGTGCAGGCCAGAGATGCGGGTAGGGGGGTGAAAGGATTCACCAGAGACGGAATAGGAAGAGAACAGGCAGACTGGCTGAAATACACTCTGAGGGGAGCAGCGGACGAGACAGGAGAGGTCTGCCTCACCATGTGGGTTACTCCCTGCCTGGCCAGGGATCGAATTTGTGCTGCCGAGGCTGCGGATTGCTTCAAAGTGTGGTGCTTTAACCCCTTGCGTCACCAGGGAGGCCCTTTAGAAAATTTTATTGTTACCCAAGAGGAAATTTCCCTCATTAGTCAGCTGACATCTGCCTACCAGCATGTATGTAGACAGCTAAATACAGTCCATGGCAGTTGGTAGGTTATGTTTGCTTTTTCTGGATTGCACATCTGGAGTGACCCAGCCTATCAACTAAGACTGATTAAACCAGCAAACATATCCCTGCCTGCTGAATCATTTGTAGTAAATAATAGTGACTTAACATTTGCATAGAATCTCTGAGAATGTGTCAAAAAGTGAAAAATCATAGGTCTACAGATATTTTCCCCTTAGATACTATAACTCAGTGAAGAAAAAGAAAAGTGAAGAACAGAAAAGGTATGGCTGATTCTGAAGAGTGGAGTTTGGAGCCCTAGCCCAAAATTTAAGGAGTCAGAATGACTGACTTTGTATCAAGGGAGGGCCTACCTTTGGAAAACTGGTAAGAAAGAAAATGTGTTTAAGTGAAGACTGACTGATATAATTAAGGAGACCTAAAATTAAAATGAAGTGAGAGAAAAATAATATTTTGAAATAACAACTGTAAAGAACTTGGGACGTGATCCAGAAGAAATAAAGAGGATCCCTGATAAATCAGTGTAGGGAATAGAAAAGCAAAATATTCCCACAACAACAAAGCAAATTTAATAGTAATAAAACCCAACAACTAAAGAATGACCTCACAGCAATCACTTACTTAGGGTCAGCTGTTACTCAAAACACGCTTTTAAAAGGTAAATTAAAACAAGTTTATATAAGAAGGTTTATCTACAATTTTCTGGAGACCTATGAACTTGAGAGTGATGAAAGTACTGGACCCCCGAGGATTCTTAGGTTAGAAGAGACATAAGAAGAAAGAAAGCGAAGATAACACATTAATATAAAATTAAGCTACTAGGAAACATACAAATGGTACAAATATATTGAAAAACTGGTCAACAAAACTATCATGGAAATACAACTCAAAACCATGTGTTGTCCCCTCACACCTCTTAGGATGGCTAAAACAAGATAGGTTTTGGGAAGGATATAGAGTAACTGGAACCTTTGTACACTGCAGGTGGGAATGTAAAATGGTGTAGGTGCTGTGGAAAACAGTATGGCGTTTCCTCCAAATATTAAAATCAGGACTACCATATGATCTAGCAATCAAACTTCTGAGTATTCAGCCAAAAGAAATGAAATTAAGATCACAAAGAGGTAACATTCCTATCTTCATTGCAGCATTATTCATAATAGTCCAGATGTAAAAACAACCCGAATGTCCATCAGCAGCTGAAGGGATAAAAAGTGTGATGTCTACACATAAACACACACACACACACACACTGGAATATTGTTCAGCTTAAAAAAAGAAATCTTGTAATATGTGACCACATAAGTAAACCTTGAGGACATTAAGCTAAGTGAAATAAGCCAATCCAAAAGGACAAATGCTGCCTGATTCTACGTATAAGAGCTATCTAGCACATACTGAGGTAGTATGACTATTTAAAATAGTCAAACTCACAGAAGCAGAGAGTACAATCATAGCTACTAAGGACTGGGGTGGAGAAATGGGGAACTGCTAACCAATAAGTATATATAAAGTTTCAGTTATGCCAGGTAATTCTAGAGATCTGCAGTACAACCTTGTGTATTTTAAAATAGTATATTGTTCACTTTAAATCTTGAAAAATTTAAAAAGTAAACTATTGACTGTCTGGCCTATAAGAAGAAATACGATATTCCCAATATATTTCTGCATTGCTGACAAAAAAAAAAAAATGACAATGTTGGACTAAAAAAATACTTCACTTCTCCGGATATAGCTATCACCTAAAAGTAAACTTAAAATACTTCCATCTTATAGCTATGGGGAAAATTAGCCTTATAAAATCACTTCATACTCTGAGTCTTTTATCCATTAATTTTATCCTAGAAGTCTTCAAAGTATTCATTGAAAACAGAATTTCTATTTTCAAAAGTGGAGTTTTATTTAATTAGTATTCAGCTTTTCCTTACCTATTCAAAATAACTCTATCGATGTATTTATTAAACTGAGAGAAGTACTTAGGACATCAATTGTTAGTACTATCTTCTTCATTATTTATCTTTCCATAAAGGATTTTTGAAACAAAAAATGTGATAGACCAAAATAATCATGATAGGTAAAATTGTTTTAAGCTATCTTAAATCAACTTCTAATTTAACATTTAAACTTGTCTTTATTTCATGTTGCTCCTACAAAGTATTGTTATTTTACAAATCATTTTTATTTAGGACACTTTAAATATCCCCCAAATAAGCGTTTGGAATTTCAGTTATTACAAATGTTTCTCAACGTTAATCTAATAATTTTATGTTTGATACCTGAAAGAATGGTTTTGGAAAAAATAAAATTCACTCCATAAAAATAATTTAATCTCCATTGAAATACTTTGTTATATATTTCTATCATAAGCTCTAAAAGTAGTTCTAAAATTGTTGCTTATATACAAAAACTCTTAAACTACCATTAATTCCCATCAACAGTGAAGAAAAATCTATATACTTTCTAGAGTCAAGCAACTTAAGCAGGTAATAGCTATGACAGTCACTTACTGGCACATTCTATAAATAACAGTAAATTCTCCAACGAAAAAGTAATTGTTGGATGAGATCTTGGTAGCAACTGTATTATCAGTATTTGTCATCTTGCTGGATGTTTAGAACCTAGTCAAATTAGCAAGAATTTATCTGTTCAAACTAATTATCACAGTTTACCTTCCTCATTCCTGCAAGTGTCTCACTTCAAATTCTCTAAGGCCTACTCTTCTTATTCATGAAAAAATTGGGTTCAAGTTTACATGCCCTTTGTAATTAAGTCACATCAAAGGTATCTCTAATTCTGCAAATCAGCTTCATTTGCTTTCATTTTATACCCTGCATTACACCATCAATAGAGCCCTTTTTTGCTACTTCTCAGTTTGTGCTCTTTAGAGAACTGTACTAAGTATTTTTAAAAAGTCAAATTCAGGACAATGCAGGCATTTTTGGCTAGATTCACCTTTTTAATGAATCATGCTTTCGAACAACACATTTTCACATTTTCTAATTTATTACTGGCAGTAAAACTGACAATCCATTTAAAATCATTTACAAAGTGAAAATGTTCTTTTGGAAGACATGATTTTAACAAAAACCCACTAGATTTGAGAATCTCTTGATGACAAGTCTTCATCAAACTAACATTAAGAAGCAAAGTAGGTTGAAGGAGTTGAAACCACAGTAACCAAACAAATGACAGCAAGGCTATAAGCAAAAGACTTTGCAAATATAGCAAAATTAAGTAAATGTGTGTGGCATGTTTTAAGTACAAACTCAAGCATATTACTCATTTCACCAGGTGAATGATAGATTCAGAAAAATAATATACTAGTGAATGAATGCATTGGTTTTAATCAAGGCTATTGTCTCTAAAGCATGCATTTTGCATGGCCAACTGGAAATGACTTTTCAGCGAACATGACAGCTTCCAGAGGATAGATAAAATACACTCATTTCCCCACTTTGAGTCCATAGAAGAATAAACACCATAACTAAGGCTGTCCTCAAATAAGAAATTAAAAGGTAAGTTTGCCTTGAAATACACTAAAAAATAAAATTGACAACGATGTGTCAAAGCAAGTATATATTAATAAAAATGTTAATGTGAAAATCTTGGAGGTAAGTCCATGGATGTCTGACCTAAAGTTCTTTCAACCTGGCTGTAGGTGAAAACTTTTCCATTTGGGGAAAACTGTGTTTGCCTTTCTGGCCCAACTCTTTTACAATAGAAATACTTAGTGCTACATTGTTAAACTACAGCTGGAACTGCTGCAGGTATTCATGTAACAGCAACTAGTTTATGAACACACTTCCTTAGACAACTATACTCCATTGAAAATGTAGGGGGAAGGAGAACCATTGCTAGGCAAAGGCTGACTTTAACAGTAACAGAAGAGACAAGCCCCTACAACCAACTTCTTAAAGACCTAGTTTTACTTGGAACTCGATTCAAAATCTAAGTGAATTATATTACTGTGCTGACTCAGTTGCAAGTATAAGGTCAAAAACATATGGTTAACAGAACATTACTTTTACCCAGATTAAAAAGCAACAATTAGACACTTAGACTGTGCTGTGCATGGGGGAGAGTGACATGAATTTTAACCTTCTTTTTAAATTTAAAATGTTTACTTTTCAGCTTCACGTTTTAATATATAACTCAAGTACATTTCCTTCTAAATGTAAACAACAAATCAGTATGTAGAATGTGTATGATAGCTACCCTACAGGGATCTTTAAACATCTACAAAACAGATGGCTAACTGAGCTACATCCTATTAAAGCTTTCTTAACTCACTAATGCCAATAATTCTAGAGATAAATACTGTGAGAGAAAAAGTCAGTGGTAATATCAAATTTCAGCTGATAATCAAATCCCCTAAAAAACTGCCCGGAAGTTATAACATTGTTTGCCACATCAAAATTAACTTTTAAAAACGTCCACTATCAGAGGATAGGGCTAACTACTCTGCTGTGGGGCCTGCCATCCTCTAAGAGCCATTCCTACCACCTGGATATATACGCATGGACACATCAGCACATGCACGCTGACTGCATCTAGAGGAATCATTTTTACTTCTCACAAAACAGATCTCTATTTGTAAAAATTAAATTTTTTCCCAAGAAAAATATTTATGTTGGCTCTTCCCTTTCCAAAACTTAAAAATGCCTTTCAGTAATGTTCTGAAAAAGAACTAAGAAATATAGTCACTTCTGTGAAATCAATGCCACGCTGATCATTTGCATATTTTTAATTTGTACGCATTTTGAAAACTTTTGAGATGTATTTTACTTTATCTCTAAAGCTATTTGACTTATACAAGAAGAAAATATAAGCGTTCAATAAACTCTTCTTCAACTTACAAATAGGAACTTAATAATATTGCTCTATTAAGCTAAATAGCCCTAATGGGTAGAAGGGATTTTCCATTGTCACATTTTAATTTGCTGCTTTTTCCTTCACTATAATAAATGCATAACGGGAGGCTAAATTCCCTAAGTATATAACAAATACAAATTATGGAAAGTTTTACAACAGTAAGCATCCTAATAATATTCAAACATTTTTCTCTTTATACTATTAAAAGACAAATTTAAGTTGCTACAGTTTCCCTTTTGCCCGACATAAAACAGGAACATGTAAGTTTCTGGTTAGTCCTTTCTGAAATATCCCTAATTATTTCTAATTCTGCCATAATGCCTCAGTTTACTGCTAAACCTTTAATTAAAAAAAGGAAAATCCCACCTTTTAAATTAAAGCCAGTAGCTCTAAAATTTAGAGAGTGGATGAGATAGCTTAACTTTTTAAGATTTGATGAAAAAACAAAATGTATTCTCTAGATTTCCTAAAAATTTAGGCAAAGAGAATCCCCACAGCACTTCTAGAACACTAAGTCTGAAATACACATATAAGAATTTAAATTTTAATATAATTAGCAATTTATGAACTATTACAGAAGTGTCTCCTATATTCATAACCGTATCAATCCTTTCATTATTTCTGGCAACTATAGTTGACAAAATCAGAACATTAAAATTATTTTAGTTTGCTTAGGGGTTTTGGTTTTAATCTGTTCATCAAATGAGCAAATCCTAAAAGGTACCCTGGTGCACCGCTGATGGGAATGTAAACTGGCGCAACTACTTTGAAAACAGTATGGCGGTTTCTCAAATAATTGAACATAGAAGTACCATATGATCTAGTCACGCCACTCTGAATTTACTTGAAGATTATGAAAACACTAATTCAAAAAGCTATATGCACCCCGATGTTCACTGCAACACTGTTCATAATAGCCAATACATGGAAACAACCCCATGAGGATGGCAGAACGGATGAAGAGGTGGCTTACATACACAAAGGAATACTTCTCTCAGTCATTGAAAAAGATGAAATCTTGCCACTTGTGACAACATGGATGGACCCGGAGGGGATCATGCTAAGTAAAATAAATTAGGCAGAGGAAGACAAGTACCATATGATTTCATTCATTTGGACAGTAAAAGGGGAGGGAAGTAAATGAATAAACAAGACAAAAACAAAAACCCCTTAGACTCCTGAGGAGTTCCCTCCCCCAATAGGGTAGGAGCAGGGAGGGAATGGGGAGAAGAGGCCAGTTATAGGTGATGGATGGTCATTGGGCATTTGGTGGGGAGCATGTGAGATAAAGGCAATTGCTGAGGGGAGAAAATGCACACTTGGAACCCATTCTTTGTAAACTAAAGTTATCACAGTTAAAACAAATCAAATTCCAACTCATCAATTAATTGCAAGGACATTACCAATGGGCATGTGCTAAGGATGTGAGCCTCCTTTGGCAGTGAGTCTACTCCTAAGGGTAGCCAAGGGTGCCGAGACTATAAAACCCACTGACTTTAGGGCCTTCCTGGTGGAGCAAGGGGTTAAGATGCAACCTAGGAAGCTGTCCGCAGCCACTGCAGCACGAGTTCAATCCCCAGCCAAGGAGAAACCCACATGGCACAGCAGACCTCTCCTGACTGGCCCACTGCTCCCCTCCACAGTGTATTTCAATCAGTCTGCCTGTTCTGTTCCCCACTCTGTCTCTGGTGAATCCTCTCAACTCTTCCCCCCCTGCACCTCTGGCCTGTATCCCAGTTCTTTTATGCATAAATAAATAAATCTTTAAAAAAATCCAGACTTTAGACTCAGTTATTTTAGAGATCACTCTTCTTAAGTAGTCCATTAACGTACAAGTAAAGCCCCAACAGACAGGCTGTTGAGCAAAGTTAAGAGCATCAGAAAAGAACTACTAGCAAATTACATGTTTTTCCTTAGTCACTGAACCACACTTAAATTACCTTTGCACAGGTACCTGCCTTAAATTAACAAAGATAATCATAACCATGTTGACTTACTTGCTACAAATACATCACTGATTCCCAAAGGCATTCCCTTAATGAAGAATCACCCCACAAGAGAGGTTGCTGAGTGGAATGTGCTGAGCATGTGAACACTGCTGAAGCAGAAAAATGTGTTGGAGATCACGGATTAAAATTGTGAACTAAAGTTAGAGGTTGGGGAGAATGTCATCCCAGAAGAGATACTATGATTAGAAATAGTACTAGGATTTAGCAGATGGGGTTAGATACCCCACAATGT
The DNA here is from genome assembly GCF_014898055.3 of Talpa occidentalis. NCBI lineage: Eukaryota > Metazoa > Chordata > Mammalia > Eulipotyphla > Talpidae > Talpa > Talpa occidentalis. The sequence goes on from NW_023600993.1 coordinate 10,835,158, forward strand.
ACAGGAGAGTCCCACAGACTGAAGAATTGTCCTCAAGAGACTTTCAAATATCCAAGTGGTCATTCACATAGGTAAAGTTTATTTATAAGCAACTAAGCCCCGAATTTTATTTTAATAACAAAAGTATGTTTTTCAGGGTTTAATACGCACATAATTTTCCTGCAATGTTACATATCACATAAACTGAGAGATTATACTTTACCTTGCTCATTTCAAAAAACAATACTGATAGCAATCCCACTCACGGTTTTGAACTGCCAATACAACAAACTACATCTATCAACAATTTTGTCAAAATCAAACTGAATATATGTAAAGGTGCAAGTCTCTGGCAACTTCATTTGGTATAGTCATATGGAATTATGCACACATTGAAATGCCTATAATCTTCTTAGAAAGGTTTTTTGAAAGCAAACTTATTCCAACAGGATCTACATATTAGGGAACCATTTCAACACGTACAACTTCACATTTGCTAATGGGTGACTTCATCCCCAAGAACAAGTAGGTAAAAGGAGAAAACTGGACCCAGATGAACCAAACCACGTACAAATTCATATGCCACAGACATGCACAGGTTAGATCAATGAACCACATACATCCACATCTAGTGTTACACTATTACAATGTCAGATTAACTCCTTCCACTGCTTCACAAAAATTCACAACCTGCAACTTCTTCCATGCTCATTTTCAAACTTTTTTGAGGCCAAAAAATACCATTATTGTAGTACATACACATTTAATGTACATGAAAGAGTGCTACAGTTTTATTATGCTCCTTTTGTAAAAACTGTCATTGATAAAATTTTAATTGTGTGGTCCCAGTTCATTTTTTCTGGTAAGTCCTGAGGATTTTAATCATGCAATTTTGCAGTGGAGTGATTTTTAGGAAAATGGATCATGTTATAGCCTATTATTTTATTTCAAAGTTTTATATAAGAGGAGGGATATGGTTAAGAGTGCAAAGAGGTTATATAATTTGATAGTCAGATGTGTCCATTTTTTTCTTCTATGGATTACATTTTTGGTGCCAAAAGTTTCATTTCCTACAAATTGTATAGTTCTTTTTTATAGTTTATGTCATCTTGGAGAACTGACATTATGTAATATAAACCATTACATAATATAATATTCCTTATACTGAAGTTTGTTCTGCCTATAAATATAGGTGTTTCAAACTGCCTTTTAATTGTTTCATGGTATAACTTTCTCCATCTTTTCATTTCTTAACCTGTCTTTGAATGTGTCTCTTATAGACAATATACAGTATAATCTTACATTTTTTTATCCAATTTGACAATTTCTTTAACAGATATAGTCATAATTACAGTTTAATTAAAATACATATGAGGCATTTTTGATTCATCTGTTGTTTCTCCTTTTCTGCCTTCTCTTGTTTAAAATGAGTGTTTTCAATAATTCTGTTCATCTTTTCTAATGACTTGTTATTTATACTTCTTTTATATCCATTTTTATTGCCCTATGCTTTTTAAGTTCAATTAAACAATATACCTTCTAGTGATATTTTGCTTTATGTGTAATATAAGGACCTTAAAACGGTACATTTTCAACACCCTCTCCTATCCTTTGTGCTCTACTTTTACAAAAAATCCAAACACACAGTAAACTGCTACTGTTTTTACCTGGCAGTCTTTTGGAGCAATTTTAAAAACAAGAAAAAAACATTTTACTTTCTTTTCTGGCATCCTTCCCCTGTTCATATACATTTGCCTGAAGAACTTCTTTAAAATCTGTATTTATAAAGTATATCCCTCTGCCCATGAGTTCTTTTGGCTTTTGAGAGTTTATATTTTGTCTTTATTTTATATTTTTTGCTTTTTTTCTTTCAGTACTTTTAAGGCAGTCACTCAATTGTTTGCAGATGCTCTGCACCATAGTCTAACTTTTACATTTGTTACTGTGTGGGTTTGTTACCTTCAAGATCATCTCATCCTTTTGATAAACATCAGCTCAAATATATGTCTAGGTGTGTTTTGTGTAGTTTTTTTTTTGGCGGGGGGAGGGGTGGTATACTTGTCCTGCTTGGCGTTCTCTAAGTTTCCTGGATCTGTCACTTGGTGTTGAATATTAAATTTTTAAATTTCCATTATTTCTGCAAACATTTCAGTATTCCCTATGCTCCACTCTTCTTCTGGGACCAGGCACGCATATATTTAAAGGTCTGATGTTATCTCCAAACTCTTAGATGGTTTATTCTTTTTTTGTGTTTTAGTTGGGTGTTCTCTACCATCTACAAATTCACAGATTCTTTCCTTGGCTATGTCAAATCTACTGATAAATCCAAGGCATTCTGCATTTTTTTATTGTGTACTGAAATGATTAGCATTTCCTTTTGATTATTTTTTAGTAATTTCTCTCAGCTGAAATTATGTACCCGATCTTTCATGTTGTCCACTTTTCTGTTTGTACCTTAATGTACAGTCATTTTAAGTTTCCTATCAGATAATAGCATTTATGTTAATCTAAGTATAATTGCTCTCTTGGGAACTTGCCTTTTCACAAGCCTTGCCATTTTTTGTGATTTTTAGGAAATTTTTGTGAAAACCTGGACGTTTATAGAACAGTGGAGACTTAGGTAAATAATGTTTATAACTGATAATGGGCACAGCTTTTCTTTGCTAGGTCTTTAGTGTGGGGTTTGTGTTACTCTGCAAGGAGCTGGGCTGGGTTTACGTTGCTATGTTCCATGAGCTTCAAATATCTGTGGATTAGTTTGTGACTATACTGGGGGATAGTTTTCTAAAGCAGTGTCTTGTCTGACTCTGTGCTATGCCTCTGCAAAATCTTGCTCCTAGCCTCGTACTATCCTCCAGGTGTACCTGTTTGTATAATCTTGCTCCTATTCTATTAGCATTCTGCAGGTGTACCTGTTTGCATAATCTTGTTCCTATCCTAGTACTTTCTGCAGTTACTTGCTATTCAGCATTGCTTAACTTCATGGCAGGGGGTTGGGGTACAATATCTGTTGTTTAGATTAAGGTTCATCTTAGGCTTACACTATGTGCCTAGGTCTCAGGAGTGTGTGATTTTCTTGTTTCCCCTAGACTCAGTGTCCCTCCCCCAACAGATATTTTCCCCCCTCTCTTCTGGGCTCAATCAATGTGTTGTTGTAATGGTAGGAGCAAAGCTGCTTTTTTGTTCCAAAGCCAGAGGCAGATATATTATTTATGAACTATTTATAAACTGAAAGTGTTAGAAATTATTTGGATATAAAAAGGGAGTCTTTGGTTTCAACTGACTTAAAGAATCTCTTTCAAAACAACTCCCTTTTAACCACTGCTATATATACCATCAACATTTAGGCCTAACTATCAGTAGCAATAAAATGTTAGCTACGGTTTCTGAATGCAAAGCTCTGCTTCTATGTTGCTACTTTGGGACCTCAATTAGAGAGAAGCAGGGGAAAGACACATGCAAGGGAAACCTCAAATTCACCTGCGTAAAAAGAACTGGTTGAGGAATGGAGCCAAATTAGTTAAGACAGATCCTTTTTATTTCACTGGTAATTCAGTAACTACTGAAAACCTGACTCCACTATCAGCCATTTTACAAATTTAATATTACTGGCAACCACCTTCTACTTGTGGGTAAATTCCTACAAACAACTCATATTTTCCATAACTCCTCACTGATCATGTCCATGTATTTTAGACTATATATTACTTCAACTTTAGAAAAAGAGGAATCTCCATTGCCTTCCAGAGGAATACAAGCTGTGCCTGGATTTTTCCCCTGACTCCTCTTTTCCTCCCTTCCTACATTCTACTTCCTGTTTTCAAACTTAAGTATAACATAGTATTTTTGAAACAAAGACTTATGTTCCATTTGTTATTAATAGCAAAAGCCAAGTTTGAGGCATAGCTGCTTAAACATCGAAATGTTAACAAAGTTTTACCTTATATGATGAATCAAGTGAAAAATAAAGCCCTTTCCAGTCATCTAATTGTGAAATAATGCTTTTCAGGATACCAAATTTCTAACAAGTAGTTTTCTAAATTTCCTTAAAAAAAAAAAAAAGGCAAGTCCTGTTTCCCACCAACATCGTCTCATAGTGTACTGGCCAAACCTGACCACTCTGGGTAATTTCCTCAAACTCTGCAAACAAAACTTTCAAACCTAGAAATGTATCAGATCCATAAAGTGAGAAAGAAAAAAGAGTAACAAAGGCAATGACTAGGGCAGGTCCTGAAGCAATATTCAGAAATTTTACTTTTTCCCAAAGACACTACTTGTCCAAGACACTACACTTGTCCAAGAGGCTCAAATAACCTACAGTATTAAAGCTCATCATAGATGAGGTAATAGCGTCAGCAGGAGAGCTTCCTATTTTTTAGGGGAATCAGGATGGGTTCAAGGGGAAGAGCAGAGAGGTGAGAAAGCACAACTTTGGGAGTCACTGCCGCATATGGGGAGATTTCTCACCCCTCCACCCTAACCACCAACTCCCACTCCCCCATGCCCAGTTCCAGCAACTGATCAAAGGAACAATCTCGAGTGGTTAACCGAACACCTTACAATAAGGAAACAAGTTAAAGAAAGGCACTCTTCTGAAGTGAACTAAGTCACATCTGCGTTTAACAGCCACTTCACCGAGAGTCAAAGTCCTACTTCACTCACTTCAAAGGCCAAATCCAACGGTAAAATCACAGCAGCACAGGAGAGGCCAATGTTAACAAGCTGCCCTGCAGATGGGAAAAAAGTCTTGCGGGAAAACTTAATTTTGGAAAAGGAAGAGACTGGAGAGATGAAAGGACTCGGGTACTTTCCCATTCCCAAGAAAACGAAACAAAGATAAGCAAAAAAAGGCAAAGTCTTTGCAGGACGTGGGGGGGGGGGGACGGGACGGAGGGTCACGGACCCGCTGAAACGCGAGCCGCCGGCATCCAGGAAGAAGCGCTCAGACCAGAAACTGGAAGGGAATCCCGAGGGCGGAGCCCAAAGGGAGCGGAGTGTGGGGTAAGGATGTGCAGAGGGGCGTGAGGGACCCCAGAGAGCAGACAACAAGACGACATGAGAGACGGGGCTGAACCAGGCAGCGCCCTGGGCGAGTGTCACCCCGAGTCGGGGGTCCGACGGGAAGACCCAGCCCAGCCCGGGGCCCCGGGGGAGGGCGGTCGGCTTCCCTTCGCAGCTGGAGGCTGCCGGGATCGAGACGCCAGCCCTCCTTTTCCCTGCTGCGAGCGACCCCGTCGCCGCGGCGTGGAGAGGACCGAAGGGGGGTAGAAGTGCCGACCCCAGGGGCCGGCGCCCGGAGCGCCTTACCTTCGCGGGAGGCTGGAGTGGCTCCAGCACGAAGTCCTCCCGCCGCCGGCTCTGCGCCCAGAGTGCGTCGAGGCGCGCTCCGGCCTCCACCCCGCACCACTTCCCCTTTTCCCGGCCGGAGCCCTGTAGCTCGCCGCCGCGGGTTCCTGGTGCCGCGGCCGCGCTGCCTCCCCGCCCCCTGCGCCTCCTCCCTCTGCCTCTCAGAGGCTCGCTCTGGAGGCCGCCATCTTCGCTCAGGCTGTGAGCCACCGCGCTCCAACGCGCCTGCGTCGCCACCGCCCAGGCCGTCACGAGACCCGGTCAGCTGACTCCGACGCTTCCGCCTCCTGCCCCGCCCCCTCGCAGGCATCGCTCCGCCCCTCGGTCTCATTCGCCCCCTTTCCTGAAATTCCGCATTCCTCCGGCCGCCCAGCAGCTGCGCATGCGCAGAGTGGCGAGGCCGGCAGTGGGAGCCGGAGTCCACGCAGCGCGAGAGGGTCGCGACCCTTGCGCGTGCTGACCCTGGCCCCGCCGGGTCGCGCGCGCCGCGCAGGAAAGGCCACGCCCCCCGGCGTGGTCCGAGGGCCACGCCCCTCGCCTAGCAACGCTGAGCCCCGCAGCCGCCCGCGGCCTGCTCAGGGGGTTTGTCCTGGTGATCCCCCTGAACCCCGGTGTCTAAGCATTTCCCCGACCTAGACGTTGACTTCAGTCATGTCCGCGAGGCAGTCTGAAGCCTCAGTCTGTTACCCAGTGTGGCTAGATTGCGAGCCCGCAGGCTCACTCCATAGATACCAGAAGGACCGATAAAAAGGGGTTTACAATTCGGTTCTCCTCATGGGTTGTGGAGACCCAGGCTCTGAGGTGCCAAAGGCTTTTGCTTGGGACCAGCTTGTCTTGTGGATCACGTGTCAAGGGGGTGACTGAATCCTCACCTCTGAAGTCAGGCTCCTAAGCCAATATCCCAGATACTATCTCCTTGAACAAATAAGGAAGGGGGCGGAGGGCAGTCAGGTTAGGAAAAAAGAGGGGCTATCAAGTGTTACCTGTGGGCTTGTTAGGGGGGAAAGGATGTCCTAAAGCTACAGGCTGATGGTTTGATTAAGAGAGTGCAGCCTCCACTCGCAGAGGTGAATTCAAAAGACACTAGCTTAAAAATAAATGATTCTGCTGTAAACTTCAGTAGGTGCACGGTATAGGGTGACTTGCATGAATACATGACTTTATAAGGGCTAAATGGCTCTGATAAGGGTTTCCTAATCTGCAGAGCAGTCTTGAAGTTGTGATTTCTTGGAGTGTCTTTAAATATTTCTAGTTTTTAGAAATGGCGGTGGTAGGACGAAAGTGTAGATGTTGGTTCTTACAGACTTCTGCTTGGCTGTTGGCTCTGCTCTACCTGGGGACAGAAAAAAGCCTGCATTGATCCTTACAGTAGACTTTTCTGTAATGCAGCAGTAAGATAAGGTGCCTCCACGGGATGGTAACAGGAATAGCTGGGTGTGGGAAGGCAGAACCCAAAATAGAGTAGAAAGGGAGGAGAAGAAAAAAGAATCAGGAGCACTGAGTTAAAAGGGCCTCTTGGTTTATCCCATGGAAACTGAACCGTGTTTATGTGGCATTTTATAGGTTGAAAAGCCTTCTAATAATCCTAGAAGTAAGTGTAGGTGTGTTATTTCTGTTTTATAGAGGAAGCAAAACCAGAGACATCAAGAGACTTGCCCAAGGTGATCTAACTCCTAAAGGTAGGCAGTGAACTATTAAACCGCCACACTGCCACTCTGTTTAATATTTGGGACAGATGAAATCAATTCTTGGAGCTGGAGAAGCATCATGAACTGTCCCCGTCCCTGGTGGAAAATTGCTTACCTCCCAAGACATTTTTTTTTAAAGATTTATTTATTTATTTTATACAAGCACTGGGTACAGTCAGAAGCACAGGAGGGTGAGAGAATTCACCAGAACCAGAGTGGAGAACAGAACAGGCAGACCAACCAAATACTACACTGCTGAGGGGAGCAGCGGGCGAGGCAGGAGAGGTCTGCCAAGCCATGTGGGACCCTTGCTGGTGGCTGGGGATCTAACCGGTGCTGCAGAGGCTGTGGGCAGCTTCCAAGCTCAGCACTCAACCGCTGCGCCACCAGGGGAGGCCCTCCCAAGACATTTTTTACATTGCATTTCAGAACCCACTTTACTTGTATTCAACCAGTGTACCTCTCCTTTGAATTAGCAGGGTTTGTTGCTGTTGTTTGTTTGCTTGTCTTTTCCTCCTCTTTTTGACATGCCTTTAAGTGTTTGCCAATACAGATGATCATCAGATCTGACTCCCTCTCATCTGCTCATTTCCCCAGCCACAGCTTCTCAACTCCAGAAGCCATATTCCCTGTGCTTTCAACTGTTGCTTGCAGGATGTGGTTTCAAGCAAGCATTTTCACAATTCCTCTGGTTGCCCTTAATTGGATTTGCCTTCTTGAAACACTAAACACAAGTCAGGTAGGGGAAGGGGATGGTCTCATCTTTCTGGATTCTTGGGTTAAATCAATCCCATCTCCCCCATCCCTCAGCTCTTTAGTGAACGATACAAACGGCACCCTCACACTTCGTGGATTTATCTTTTTATTAAAAATCTAAGTTTGCAATAGCTTTTCGCACACTTTCATGGTGCAGATAGGTCAGATTTACAATCTGGAAGAAGCAACAGCATAGAAGATGCTGTGATGTGATCTCTACCAATATTTCACAGTTTTTTAGTTAATAACTAGTGGCCTAAATTAGCATACAAGTCAGGAGAGGCTTAAGGTTTTAGGGAACTCACAGGATGGTCCAACTTGCTGTTGCTGTTCAAGCAACCTGATTAATTATATCAATATCCCAATCCAAAGTACGTCCCCTAAGAGCTCTACGTAATTCAGCAAGATTTGAACTGTGTCTCCAGTGCTACTGTAATCCCATGTGGCTGCCACATACTTGAAATAAAGTTAAAATACACAACAGATTTAGTATGAGATAAGTATGTAGGGCCTGGGGCCTCCCTGGTGGCGCACGGGATTAAGACGCCACCTATGAAGCTATCCGTAGCCACTGCAGCATGAGTTAGATCCCCAGCTGCCCAGGGAGCTACCCACATGGCACAGAAGACCTCTCCTGACTCGCCTGCTGCTTCCCTCAGCAGTGTATTTCAGTAGATATGCCTGTTCTGCTCCCCATTCTGTCTCTGGTGAATCCTCTCACCCCCCAACACCTCTGGCCTATACCCCGGTTCTTGTATGCATGAATAAATAAATCTTTTTTAAAAAATATAAAATACTGCACTAACAACTTAGTGTTGATTACACGTTGAAATAATTGGACATACATTTAGTTAAATGAAATATGTTATTAAAATTCACATTTCTTTTTTAAACTGTATCTACTAGAATATGTAACTTTTTAAAAAAGATTTATTTTATTTATTTGTGCATACAAGAGCTGGGGTGTAGGCCAGATGTGTGGTGGGGCGAGTGAGAGGATTCACCAGAGACAAAGTGGGGAGCAGAACAGGCAGATCGACTGAAATGCACTGCTGAGGGGAGCAGCAGGCAAGACAGGAGAGGTCTTCTGTGCCATGTGGGTTAACAATCGGAAACTATTATTGAACTATTAACTGGTTAAGGAAAAGGCCATGCCGTGCCATATTAAAATCAACCTCTGTTGTTCTTTTTGCAATATATACATTGCTGAGAATTTTTCAATTCATATGTCCTTACTAATTAATCCAAACACTTCCAGTACTAGCAACCTTGAGAAAAAAATCTAGAGCCTTACAAATATTTTCCACCAGATCACTACACTTAACTTCCTTTTTATTCTTTTATTCCATAGCATCTTAGAAGATGTATATATTCTTTAATGTGAATTTCATGACCCTATGTATCTGTGTAAATATTGACTGGGAAATTATGTAACTATTAAACTATTTACAAGATATTTCTATAGGTAGATAATGTAATATTTTTCACAAATATTAAAATGAAATAACTTTATTCCTGAATTTAAATCTATGTCAACCAAATTAATTCTAAACATGATTAAATCCATTTTACAAAAATTTCCTTGATGAATACTACAATGAGAAATTCAAATAGAGAGTGGCTCCATGGTGTCTTAGCTCTGAACAAGCAAATGTGGTAAACCACTATTTAGCACCTTCCAAAAGAAGTCATTCATTTATTAAGTCCTCTATACTGTCTCAGTGGCCAGGGAAAAGATATTCTGGTTAACCCAAAATTTGGGTTAATTCTGCATCAGTTTTCAAAGAAATAGCAGGTCATATACCATCCTATGTCATGTCTATCATTTATTGAGCAGTGACTTTGTGTACTGTGGATTTTAATACATCATCTCATTTAATTTTCATCACAAATGTAAAGGAGGATTTTATCATTACCACCTGTATTATTTCACAGGTAAGGAATCCAAGAGCTTAGAGACAGTATTAGACTTTTCCAATATCTTATCATCAGAAAGCACAGAATCATTCAAACTCAATCTCCTGGACTTGAAAGTCCATATTCTAAACCACATACACTTTTTTTAAACACATAAACTCTACCATCGTGTCATGACCTCCTCCTTTTTTGATCATTCAGGAATTATTTGTGGTTATAATTCTAAAAATTTATATTTTTATTTATTTTTTTAAAGATTTATTTATTTATACAAGCACTGGGTACAGTCAGAAGCGCGGGAGGGTGAGAGAATTCACCAGAGCCAGAGCAGGGAGCAGAGCAGGCAGAAAGGCCGAAGTACACTGCTGAGGGGAGCAGCGGGCCGCAGAAGAGGTCTGCGCGCCATGTGGGACCCTCCTCCGGTGGCCTGGGAGCAGCCAGGGATCAAACCGGCGCTGCAGAGGCTGGGGGCAGCTTTGCAACCCAGCGCTCAACCGCTGCGCCACCGGGGAGGCCCCAAAATTTATATTTTTAAATGAAGAAAAGACAAGTGCATTTTCTCAAAACAACACAAAAACAACTTGTATTTTATTCATATCAACACCAATTTTAATAATACTGCATTAACTTTTTTATTAACATTTGACCCATAGGTAAATTCTCTTCTCCAAAACATCAGGTGTCTATAATTTCAGATAACAGAAAATATGACTTATCTTCATCTGCAGATTCCTCAGTTCCGGGCCATCTGTAGCTAACTTAGGAAGACCAGAAATGGAAAGTAAATACTCTGTTTCTAGTGAAATCAAATAAATGGCAGGAGGGAAGTGAAACTGCAAAACAATCCAAAATCAACTGAAATTAAACTGCATAGGGTCAAAGTTAGTGGATCAAAGAGGGATTTTTCATATTTTTCTTTTTTGAAGAAGCAAAACGTTGGCAGCTCTGTGTTTGAGTTCATTTATTACATTGTCAGTTATACCTGATAATGGGTAATTTAAGAAAACAGGCCCTGGGGCCTCCCTGGTGGCGCAAGGGGTTAAGACGCAACCTATGAAGCAATCTGCAGCCATTGCAGCACCAGTTCAATCCCCGCCCAGGGAGCTACCCACATGGCACAGCAGACCTCTCCTGTCTTGCCCACTGCTTCCTTCAGCAGTGTATTTCAACCGATCTGCCTGTTCTGCTCCCCACTCTGTGTCTGGTGAATCCTCTCATCTCTGGCCTGTACCCTAGTTCTTGTATGCATAAATAAAAAATCTTTAAAAAAGAAAAAGAAAAGAAAAGAAAACAGGCCCTGGAAGCTAACTCTTCGGGTTCCCTGACTTTCACTTCCTCTTGCAATCGCCTGCTCTTCCATGTGCTAAAAGATGTCTTGGGAAAAGTTCAGCATTGGGTTCCTAATAGTCCGAGTAGTTTAAGAAGCAAGCAGAAGGTTCTAGCACCTCATGAGCAGGTGAGAGTGGCAAACTCAAGCAAGGATGGCTTTACTCACCAGAAGTGATTGATTGACCTCTCCTCCCACCTCCCTCCAGCTTTAATTCTTTCCTTTTTGCCTCACTTTTTTATCACTTTCCCAATTGCACTCATAGGAACTTTTTTATATATTTAAAAAATGACTAGAAGTCATTCAGCCACTAACAGAGGCCTCCTGCATGGACTGCAGTTACTACACAAGGCCCTGATTAACATTGTGTGGAAGAATCTGTTTGGTTTGGCAGCATTTGGATGACACCATTTCAGATTATTAGAATAAGGCAACTGACCATTCCTGTTGTCACTACAAATTTGCCAGAAGCTGGGAATGCCAGTGCCACAAAGCAGACGGGAAGAGGTGACTTCAGTGTCCCCCAAGAAGCCTGACTCCCTCTGCTGGTTCCCCGTGGGCCAAATCAGAAGGCCACGTGGTTGTTGCAAGTCAGCACTGTCAACTCATAGCCCTTGGGGCCACCCCCTGCCTCTGTGACTCCCACTGATGGGGGGGGCGGTGGTTGTGGGGGGGGGGCTGAACTTCTGTTCTGGCAGTTGAGGGGCAGGCATGACCCATGTGACCCCCTAAGACCTCACAGGCCTCAGGATCAGAGCTGTCTATCTGATTTTGCATCAAAACCCTAACTGTGCTGCTTTGGTAGAGTCACCCCAGTTTTAAAAGCCAACTAATAAAAATTCCCAGAGACATCATGAGGATTGCAGAAGGCTTTGTGAGGATATCCAAACGCACTCTGTTGAATGAGAAGGATGGAGATTTTTACAAAACTTGAATTTTTTACCACAACATATGAAATATCATGTAGTACAAAGCTAATAAATCATTGGAGTTATGCCTCCCCGAGGAAATGAAGTGATACCCACCCAGATAACCCTTAAAGCCCTGATTTCGTTTTGGTCTCACTCTGCTTCCCATTAACCTCCCTTTCCTCTTTGTGACCGCTGCATGACGTGAACAGAAACTGTCTTAAGATCAGTACAGGCAGCTGTTGCAAAAGCCAGGCTGTTGACTCAGCATTTGGCAGGATAGAAAACTGTTCAGGGAAAGCCTTGTTTCATTTTTGTTAGGCCAGCAAATAGCAACAGCACACTGGCTAGCTTGATTAAAAGAACAAAGAAAACAAAACAATACCTTTACCTTTTGCTGACATTTCTGTTTCTAGTGCAAATGGCTTGGCAGGCAGGTGTGGGGGGAGTGTCTCTTTTTCACTCTTTTCTGGCATCAGGACATCTTCAGTCGCCAGGCCAAGAACATGGTCCACCTCTCTGACGGCAAAGGCTTAAGAACAAAAGCCATAAAAATAAATCATTGTCTTTCCCCAGGGCTACCCTTCTGACCCTGTTCTCCTCCAGACCCTTGGCTTCCAGCTCTGTTCCGCATTGTTATCTACTCAATACAAGGACTCTCTTGATAAGCCAGACCAGTCAGAGAGGAAAGATGTTTAATGCTTGGTGACCTGCCTGCTGCCATCAGCAGCATTTTGGCTTACATTTGAGTGCTGAGGAACCAGGATCGAGTGATCAGTTCTCTCAGACACAGGCTGCCCTGTTGTGGTTGATGCTGTGCTGCCTGAGTCTCCCTCTGCTGCTGTGCCTCTCAGACACAACCTCAGATACAACCTCTTCGTTCTCTGGGGGACAGGTTGCTCCAGGGGGCAGGAAATTGTCTGTTTGCTGTGTTTGGGGGAAATATTTTGATCATCTGACCAGCATTTCTAGCTATGTCGAAACCTGGCAGAGATGCAGCTGAAATCAGATGAGAAATTTTGTAGTAAAAATTTCTGGATGCCTCATCTTTGATGGGTAAATTGCCACCATCCACACTTCACATAAGGAGGGAAAAGTTAAGCAAGTTACTCTCTTTTTGCTTCAGTTTCCTCATTTTACAGTGAATGAAATTAATATATACTTCCTAGAATTATTGTGAAGATGGGCCTCCCTGGTGGCGCAAGGAGTTAAAGTCTAAGCTGTATGAAGCAAGCTATCATCAGCCACTGCAGCATGAGTTTGAACCCTGGCCAGGGAGCTGGCCCACATGACACAGTCGACCTCTTCTGTGTCATCCCCTGCTCCCCTCAGCAGTGTATTTCAGTCAATCCACCTGTTCTGTTCCCCACTCTGTCTCTGGTTAATCCTCTCAGCCCCCCACCTCTGGCCTGTACCCCAGTTCTTTATTTATATTTATTATTTATTATGCATAAATAAATCATTAAAAAATAGAATTATTGTGAAGATTTCTGTGTACATCTAAAGTGAATGGAAAAGTACCCAGAACATAGTAAGAGCTCAGTAAATGCAGCTGCTACTGCTATTCCTACTGTTGGAATTAAAATTGTTTCATTGAGCATTAACTACCCCAAGAATAGTGAAAAATCTTTGAAAAGCCTGGTCCTCAACCATCATATCAGAAGAAATTGTACACTCTATTTGTCACTATGATATGGAATGGAAATTTGCCCATTAAGTTAATCACTACAGATAGCTAAATTAGGTAATACAAGACTAATTTGGATGCTTAAAGTAACACAATAAAGACTATACTTTCAGGGATCATTTCTATAGTTCGTTACTAAAGTAACACAATAACCTAGACATTAGCCATGTCTTAATAGGAAGCCTGGCCCCATTCAACGTTCTTTGTTTCACTTTTTCTTCAGAATTGAGTGGTTTATCATATGAGAACTGAGAATAGGAGTGATTTTTTGTGGCTGAGTGTGGCCATCGGCACAATTCTTGCCCTCTGTTTGACAAGGAAGGAATTCCTGAAGTCACAGGTAAACACCTTGGGCTTTTGTTGATGGGGCTTAGTTCAATGAATGCTGGGAATGCAGCTGGTAGCCCAGACACATCCTGAGCACTCTTCATGGAGCACACGAGGTTCCGTGCTTGGCCTGGGACAGCTCCAAGTCAGCTCACCTTTGTCTCCAGTTAGGCTTTTCCAACATATGTCCCTCTTTCTAAGATTCTTTATTAAGACTTTACCAATTTGGGGGCCTCCCTGGTTGTGCAGGGGTTAAAGACGCTATCAAGCTATCCCCAGCCACGGAAGCATGTGTTCTATTCCTGGGCCTGTCTGGGAGGTGACCCACATGGCGCAGCAGACCTCTCCTGTCTTGCCCGCTGCTCCCCTCAGCAGTGTATTTCAGTAGATCCACCTGTTCTGCTCCCTGCTCTCTCTCTGATGAATCCTCTCACCACCCCACATCTCTGGCCTGTACCCCAATTCTTGTATGCATAAATAAATAAATCTTTAAAAAAAGACTTTACCAATTTTTAATTTAAGGAATATATTTGCCTAAATATGACTTGCCTCATCTTAAAGAGCTCACAAAGGATAAAAATGACTAGAACCAAATATATCCAAATCAGTTACTACTTGGTGGAGGTATTACAAAAAATATTTCTTAATTTCACTGTGCTTTTTATGTTTTCAAGAATTTTGATATTGAACAAGAGTGAGAAATATTTTTTTCTCAGATTATCGTTTTCTAGTTACCGCAGATTTTCAATAAAATTGCAAGTAGTGGGTAATGAGGGAGAAATCCAAAGAAAGTTCCAATGGTCATCAACCCATGGTATCACTTCATTTGGAGTTAAGTTCTAGAATCTAGAGTTGACTTCGTTATCACCACAAATAAGAAAATACTTTGTAAGATCAAATAGTAGAGAGAAAGAAGACTAAATTGTGCTTAGTTTTATCCAGTCCACTGGTACTCACAGTTTTTATCACAAGATTGAGTAATATCTGTTCAGGACCAGGAACCTCTTCACTCAGAGTAGATTGAAATGTCCATAGGTGCAATTTATTTCCTTCTCAAATGTATTTAGCAATGTCTTTAGAGGTATATCCCTTAGACCAAAAGAACCGGCATAATCTGGGAACTTGTGAGAGACAAATTTAGGCTCTTTCCCTAGACCCAATAAATTAAAGCCTCCGTGCGTGGTGCCCAGCAATCTGTTGTACCAACCTTTCTGGATGAGTCTCACATACTCTCAGCTTTAAGACCCATTGGGTCAATCTACGTGGATATGAATCTCATCTCTCTCATTTGTTAGCACTATTTTTTTAAATAAAGATTTATTTATTTACGCATACAAGAGCTGGGGTGATGGCCAGAGGTGCAAGGGTGGGGATGGTGGTAAGAGGATTCACCAGATACAGAGTGGGGAGCAGAACAGGCAGATCTACTGAAATACACTGTTGAGGGGAGCAGCAGGCAAGACAGGAGAGGTCTGCTATGCCATGTGGGTTAGCTCCCTGGCCAGGGATTGAACTCATGATGCAGTGGCTGCCTATATAGCTTCACAGTGCTAAGATGTAACCCCTTGTGCCTCCAGGGAGCCCTTATTTGTTAGCTCTTTAAAAAAATGAATTTAAGCAGTTAATAAACCTCTCTGTGCCTCAGTTTCCTCATGAAAAATGGGGGTAGCCACTCTTTTCGTGTTTGTTGAGACTAAACCAGCTAATATCTATGAAGTACTTAGAACAAGCAGGTGGCACATGATAAAAACTCTAAGAGTGCTTCCTGTTACTCTCCTTCTAGGACTGTAGCAATATCTACTTACTATTGCTATAATCTGAAAATCCCAATAGGGGAACAGATAGGTATCTCACATCAAACAATTATCATATTCATTTATGCATTCATTCATCAAACACTATTGAAAATCTGCTAAGTTTAAGGCATGATTTCATGTTCAGTACATTTTTAGGTTCTAACTCACAATCTTAAAGGACACATGTAAGGGAGCATTATAGTAGTTAGTAGGCCAGATAATGCTTCCTGAATCAGGTTGGCATGGGTAGAAATGGTAAAAACGGACAAAAAACTGAAATATCAAAACCCCTACATTAAAGAGTATGTGTTTAACCAAAAACAGAATGGGGAATTCACATAATATCCTTCATCAGGTCCTCTCTGGTGGCACAAGGGGTTAAGACACACACTTTGAAGCTAGCCGCAGCCACTGCAGCACAAGTTTGATCCCCAGCCAGGGAGCTGACCCACATGGTGCAGCAGACCTCTCCTAACTCAACCGCTGCTCCTCTAAGCAGTGTATTTCAGTCAATCCCCCTGTTCTGCTCCCCACTCTGTCTCTGGTGATAACTCTCACCCCCCACACCTCTGGCCTGTACCCCAGTTCTTGTATGCATAAATAAATGCATCTTTAAAAAAAATACCCCTCATCAGTGAGCATTCCTCACCTTATCTTGTCTTCCTTTCTGATTGCAGCACTATTTCTTAGGTGATAAGGGTAGATCAATTAGTGTATGTGCTACTTTAGTTTTGTTAAATATGCTTATTTAAAAGGATTATGCACAACCCAATGAAGGATATAGTTGTGTCCTTACTGAACTCATTTTGCTCTCTTCATTTTATTTATCACGTAACTATTTTGCCTGGAAATTTTGGTAAATGGGTAGAAATGTTGGCTTTATGGATCAAAGACTATTTCAAGTATTGGTTTGCAGGGGTTTTGTTAGTTTGCTTTGCCATTGCTATTTATTCCAAATAGCATCATCTTGGGTGCTAACTAATGTGTTATTCACTCTTAAATATGGCTCTTAAGATTATGAGTTAGTGCCTCAAAGTATGTAGCAGAATATCTTAAGTCTGTGTACTTCCAGTAAACCTGATGAACGAATGCACACATGAATGATGGGATAGTTGCTTGATGTGGGATATACATTTGTTCTCCTACAAGGATGACTGTATGTATATCTGTATATATCTATATATTAATCTATATATACTATATTGGAACTGTATATCTCTCTATCTCTCTATCCCATATTTGAACTGAGTGTGTCTTAGATGACCTAGAGATGGGTCATGTTTTTTAATCCATCTGACAATCCCTGTTTTTAAATTTTATTCATATAATTTGTGTTAATGTTATTATTGATACTCTTAGATTTAGATTGATGGTATGCCAAATTTTGGCATTCTTTCCCAATCTTTTGTTGATATTTGCTTTTCAGAGTCTTCACATAGTAATTCATTCATCAGTCCAGATTTTCTAGTTATATTCAAGAAGGTGTAAAACAGACTTGGACTCCATTTACCTGCAATGGGAACACTTGAAGTAGTTATTTTTAGAGCTTTCCTTACATATAAGGGGCAAATTCCAAGTTTCTGATGGTCACATTAATATTTCTGTCAGATCCCAGAATCTCAAATTTGTCATGAATCCAACCTACTTATGTAAGCATTTTCCTCCAGCAATGAAAAAAATGCTCTCAAGGATTCCCAGGGCCTACTTAACACTCTTTCCAACTCAACTCTGCAGACTCAGAAGTTCCCAGAAGTATAGAAGTACTTGAGCTGGCATTTACGGTGTAAACTTATCTCCTAAGACCACATCAAACAGAATCTCTAGATGGGGTATCTCTAATATACCACAGAACAATTCTATTTATCATCTTTTCAACAAATATTATGAGTCAGATCCTGTTTTAAGTCTTAGAGATGTAGCAGTCAAGAAGAGTCCTAGGGAAGAGGGGAGAGGGAAAGAAAGACAGTGAACACAGACAGATGAATGAATCCAAGTCAGTTAGTGCTAAGGACTATGAAGAGATAGACAGGTTGTGGGCCAGAAAGTGATGGAGTGGGGCGGGCGGAGTGACTACTTTAAACAGGTGGCTGGGAAACGCTCCTTAGGATGTGACATTTGAGTTGAGACAGGCTGAAACCTGGGGAAGATATAGAGGGTAAAAATTTCCAGCAAAAGAGAAATGAAATTGCAAAGGCTTAGTCTACCTCTTCCTACATTATCTTCTGTTTTTCTTAGCACAGAATTTTTTTAAATTTTATTTTATATTTTTTACATCATTTTTCATTTATGCTCAATGTATGCATTTTCATCTTGGTTATATTCCCCATACAATTCCCACCCCCCTTATTTTGATCCTGATCCCTCCTCCCCTCCTTGCCCCCCTTAGTGTGTTTCTGGTCTGCAGTTGCTTATTGATTTTGATTTTTACTTTATTATAATTAGTCTTTTTCCTGGTCCCTTATTTAGGTCTTCTAAATTCCTGCTATGAGTGAGACCATCCGGTATTTTTCTTTTTCTTTCTGGCTTATTTCGCTGAGCATAATCCCTTCCAGCGCCATCCATGTTGCTGCAAATTGCATGTGTTTATCTTTTTTGAATGCTGAGTAATATTCCATGGTGTATATGTACCACATTTTCTTGATCCAGTCATCTATTTTTGGGCATTTGGGTTGTTTCCATAGCTTAGCTTTTGTAAATAGTGCTGCCATAAACATAGGGGTGCAGGTGCCCTTTTGAATTAATGATTCTGTGTATTTTTGGGTAAATACCTAGAAGTGGAATTGCTGGATCATATGGAAGCTCCATATCTTTAGCAGGTTGAGGAATCTCCACACAGCTCTCCATAGTGGTTGGAACAGTTTGCACTCCCACCAGCAGCGCAGGACAGTTCCTTTTTCTCCACATCCTTCCCAACATTTGTTGTAGCTAATTTTTTTAAGATGTTACATTCTCACTGGTGTAAGATGGTATCTCATTAGCACAGAATTTTTTTTAAGATTGTCCCAGGTTGTGCTTCAAGGGAACCTCAAACTACGCACAGGCAGTAAGCAACTCCAGAATTTTAATTTGAATTAATCTACCACCCCAGTAGTATTTTTTTCTGCAGATCAAAGAAAGCCCAAGTTCTGACCCAATTTGAAGGGGACCAGGATAGTGAATGTTCTGCTAGATAGAATGTTTAGAATGAAGGAGGCAGGGGCCTCCCTGGTGGTTCAGGCAGTTGAACGCAGTGCTGTGAAGCTGTCCGCAGCCTCTGCTGTGTGGGTTCGATTCCCAGCCAGCCAGGGAGATACCCACATGGTGTGGCAGAAATCTCCTGTCTCTCCAGCTGCTCCCTTCAGCAGAGTGTTTCTGTCGGTCTGCCTGTTATACTCCCTGCTCTGTCTCTGGTGAATTCTCTCACCCTCCCGTGCCTCTGGCCTGTACCCCAGTTGTTGTATAAATAAAAAAATAAATCTTTAAAAAAAGAGAATAAAGGAGGCAAATCATTAGATTGAAGATTTTAAAAATCCATATTGCATCTAATTCATTAAAAAAACTCAAAAATATATCATTTGTATTGTGAATCATACTTTAAATGAGAAAGCAAGCATGCAAAGACTATTTATGGACAATAGATGGCAGATTATACCTACAAACTAGTGGTTGAGTCCTTTGTGCAATCTCACAAAAATCTGGGGAAGGAGATGGACCCCAGCTTCTTGCATCACAATAATTAGATGATATGACAAGCACTTATCAAGGACATATGCAAGTGTTGGAACAATTTCAAGTTTCTGTATTCTGATACCACTGAATTACCTCCTTATTATAACTACATGGTTAAGAGGCTCTGGGCCATAAGAAATAATAAAATAATATTTTAGTGACTAGTACATTCCAGACTCAATCCTCTTGAGGTACCCATGTGAATCTTACAGAGATTGGCATTTGTTTTTGATTAGGGATTTTAGAAGATGGGTGAAGTGAAGGTCTTTGAAGTCCTTAGCACTCTCTGGATTAAAAGACAATGTGTTCGGGCCTCCCTGGTGGCGCAGCGGTTGAGCACTGGGTTGCGAAGCTGCCCGCAGCCTCTGCAGTGCTGGTTCGATCCCCAGCCACCAGGCGAGGGTCCCACATGGCGCGCAGATCTCTCCTGCCGCCCGCTGCTCCCCTCAGCCGTGTACTTGGTCAGTCTGCCTGTTCTGCTCCCTGCTCTGGCTCTGGTGAATTCTCTCACCCTCCCGCGCTTCTGACTGTACCCACTGCTTGTATAAATAAATAAATGAATCTTTAAAAAAATTAAAAAAAAAAGACAATGTGTGGTATACTCAAGCAGTGTAGTAGAAAAAGGCAGTAAGACCTTCAAATATGGCACTTTTATAAATGGTATGATTTGATGGCATCAGTCATCTGCTGGGCTAGTGATTCTGTTTGGTTGGTCTTAAAAAAAAGACCACTATGATGCTCCCTCCCTTATGAGTCTGCGGAGATTAGTTTTCTAGCAGCCTTTTCAACTGTTAGTGGGCAGGCTGATGAATACCCCAGAACCCCCAAACCTGCCTGCTCTAAATGGGTCCTGCCATCCGCTGTATAAAGATGAACATACCCTTAAGTGTGTAAAACCTTCAATAGGAAAGAAATTTAATCAATTAGTATGCAATAGAGAGATGACTGATCCCATCAAATCATACCACAGTCACAAGTTTGAGTTTAGTTTATAGAGATAGGAATAGTGAGTATTAACATAAAAAAATGTAATTGTTCTGCAGGAAGGTTGCGTTTGATCCTAAGTTACTTTTACCTTAATATATACTGATGCTACCTATATGTAGAAGGAAACAAATATTAGGGTATAATCACTTCCCTGATGTCTAAAGAATGCACTATGCAGACTCAAAGACTGGTACCCATTGTTTAAATCTTCTGTATCCTGGAGCAGCAGATTTTTTGCATAGCTGCCTTCAAGTCTATGCAGATGGCTTTGTTTTCTTGTCTGCAGGATCAGGGAGAGGGGTGTTTTGAGAACATTTTGCAAAATGTTCACAGTAGGAAATGGAAAGAATTTCCTCAACCTGCTAGCAAGTATCCACAGAATATATATCTGCAACTAATCTCATACCCCAAGCTCAGGAATGTCAAAGGTCTCCATTCTCAACCACCCTTACTCAACATTGTATTGGGAATTTTAGTCAGTGCAATGAAGCGAGGTTAAAAAACAGATATGCAGATGGGAAAGAAGAAGCAAAACTATTCCTATTTTCAGGTGACATATTTGTTTTTCTAGAAAATTTCAATCTCCAAAAGAGCTCCTAAAATTAAGTTTAGCAGGGTTGCAATTTATAAGGTTAATATTTAAAAATCAATTATATTTCTCTATACTATAATTAGTATAGAATTAGAAAGCAAAATATTTTAAAAATATAATTTACAATAGCTCCAAAAGGAAATACTTTGGTCTAGATCTAGAAAAGATATTTTTGGGATCTGTATGCTAAAAACTAAAAATTCTGAAAAAAGACACCAAAGAAGACTTAAAGAATGGAGAAATATACCATATTTCTGAATTGGAAGAACCATGAAGGCAAAGATATCAGTTCTTCCCCAACTGAGCTGTAGATTGAATGCAATACCAATCCACAACCAAGCAGAATCTTTTGCAGATATGGACAAACTGATTCTAACATTTATATGAAAAAGCAACAACAACCACAAAAAATAAAACTAGAAGAGATTGAACAGGTTTTAAAAGGCAAGAATAAACTTGAAGCAACCTGTAGAAAAAATTTTGCACTTCAATGGAAAACCACATTGTCTGTAACTTACCTTTCCACTTGATCAGATTTTGATTCTAAGGGAATATCTGTAAGGTGGATAGACATATATTTCTATGGCGAGAGGTTCCATTAGAGACAGGAAGGGTCCCAGGATGAGATAGGAATAGTGAGTCATTAACATAAAAAATGTAATTATTCTGGGGGGAGGTTGCTTCTGATCTTAAGTTACTTTTACCTAAATATATACTGATGCTACCTATATGTACATTTAGATCATATGACAAGCAGGATGGTGTTCAAGGACAGGACTTTGCTGTCCCCCGCCCCCCAAGGCTAGTAATGGAGGTTAAACACACCCGTGACTCCCTGCAGACACCCGCTGCTGTAAAGTCTCTCCACCCATTGTTTTTGTTATTACTTGTTCTCCAGCCTGTGCATTCCTGAGCTATCTCTTTACAGCTTATCAAGTTGGCTGCTGCAGAAGAAAGACGTCACAGACCCTGGGACCAGACCGGTTCAGACTAGAGCTGCAGGCACACAGCCTCCATGAGATGCTCGCCCAGGGGATGGTCACGAGCCCTGCGTGATCACCGAGCTGCACTGATTCGTGCTCGCAATTAGCACCAATAAGTGGACCACGCTCAGACAGACACCTGGATGTTAGCCAAGTCACTCTCCTTGCCTTCTCAGCCAGCAAAGTTTAACTCCTTCATTCTCAATACTGCCACCCTAAAACCTAGACAGCCCTGGCATCTCAGGGAGTCTCTCGCACCCAGGGAAGCCTCTCTGGACCTCTCTTTTCTTGCTCTTTCCCTATTCAATAAACTCTTGCCTGCCCTCCTCAGTGCCTAAAGAGTCCTCTTTTTAATCTTGACCAGAGGGTCTCAAGAACCCTTTCACAGACTTGGAAGCATGGCCTTATGGTCCCTGTGAACCTGACAGCAGAGTTCTCTTTGCCCCTATTCATTTAGGGAGATTTAAAAACTGCACCATGTTTTGTTTGGAATGAACTGAACTTAGTATTGGGAGTGAGAAACCTGTTCCAGAAGCTAGACCTAGCACAGATTGGTGGCATGACCCAGCGGGGTCCCTTATTCTGCTTTCCAGCAAACCATCTCCCAAATGAAAATGTGAGATGTGATTAATTAAATCTCTGCTCCCAGAAGTGTATAATAAGGCTAATTATACTAATTATAATACTAGATGTGCCAGATTGTTTAGCTACGTCATCGTTTTAGGTTGTCACAATAGCCTTATGAAATGGATATTATAAGTATGAAATGGATAATATAAGTATTATCTGTAAACTACCAGGAACTTGAGGGTCTTCAGTTTAATTCCACCTTGACATCCTAGACACCATGACCTTGCAAGGCCCAGGGCTCCCAGTCCCAGCAAGTCTGCCTTGCTCACTGTTGCCTTCTCTGTACCATCTGATGACTTTTCTGACAATGGCAACAGCTGTCAAGTTCAAGTCCCTGGAACTTCTTAGTTCCTTCTATTATTTGTAGATTTTCAATGGTGTAGATGATCCATCCAAAGTGATCTTCTTAAATTCATTTCTAACTACTTTCATTCCTATTCAGTTACCCATTTATTGGTCACCCTTTGTATTTGGGAGTTTGATCCATCGTAGGGTACAAGGCCTCCCTGGTTGTGGCCTAGGGGTTTAGTCTCAGCTCTATCATCAATAGGTCTGAGTTCAATCCCTGGCCAGGGAGCTAACCCACACATGGTGCAGCAGACCTCTCCTCTTTCACCCACTGCTACCCTTAGCAGTGTATTTAAGCAAATCTGCCTCTTCTGCTCCTCACTTTGTCCCCACACCTCTGGCCTATACCCTAGTTCTTCTATGCAAAAATAAAAAAAATCTTTTAAACAAACAAACAAAAACATTTCTTGGTACATCTGGTATCCACTGAGACCAAGTAGGTCTCTTTCTGGGATTATGTTCAGTGACTCTTGAATTATCCAGGCAGTTCCTAAGATGCATTTGTGCCACATGTTATTGTAGATAGAGATCAATTGTTATGTCAGTGTAATGTATTAAATATATTGGAAAATTTATAACCAGCACTTCTGAGTTCACACATAGGATAGGATAACATTTTAAAAGAGGTCAATTAAAAGATACATTAAGTCATAAATAGAATAGCAATGGCACAAAAGGTGAAGATGAAATAAAAATGCTGAAAATAGGCATGTAAGAATGACATCTTGAAGCTTGCAAAGGAGAGAGGAATAAATGGGGTAATTTATTCACATTCTCTCAAACAGTATCAAATGTCAGCAATTTTTTGCCTCAGTCTATTTTATTTCACATTTCATCACCCTAAAATGGTCAACATTATTTAAAATCTATCTCTCCCAAAGGACAATGAACTTTAATGGGATGAGCTATATTTTTATTTCAGCCTGGTCCCCTGTTATGGATCATGATTGTGGTCTATAAGATATTGGTCTACAACATTATTATGTCACTTTTATAAAAGCATGTTATCATTAGATTCACTAAGTTCATTGTCACGTGCTGTGATTTCTGGAATCTTGTCCTCATTTTTTTTCTGGTGTCAAGGTTAAAGCACTCTTTGAGGAGTTTATAAGGGACCTTCAGTATCGGTCAGTTGTGATCACATGATTTGACAATGACTTTTCAGCACAAAAATGAGAGGGAGACCTGCACACTCTTTTGCTGAGTGGATCTAAGGGAGAACATGAGTCATTAATATCTCCTAATTTTATCAACATGTTAAATCATTAGCCTGGATATTTTAGGCCCAAATTGTTCATAAAATGTTGAGCATATCAAATCTTCACATCCTCTTGCCTCTGCATAAAAACTGCAAGCTTGAGGTCATGTCCAAGTCTTTCAGAGATTTTAAAGCAGCCAAACAGAACGTTATTTTCCTGAATAAAGTGAGGGAAAAAAACCACTCACTTTATTAAGGGGCATTAAGTTTGAAATGATCAAAATAAAATGACATCCCACTTGGATGGACTCACATAATTAGCAAGCACTTTCCTTCAAGGCATTAATATATCCCAAGTGAGACCCATTTTGGGTTTTATGGAAGAAATGACAACAAAGTAATAAAAGAATGAGATGTGATTTTCAGAGGATCTTACCAAAGTAGTTTTCTTCAGAAGAAGGCAGTGTAGCTTAGTGATTTAAAGTGCAGTATTTATAAGAAGAGTTTAGGTTCAAATCCCATCCTTCTCACCTTTCAGCTCTGTGACTGTAGGGAGGTTACTTAGCCTCAGTCTTCCCATCTGTAAAATGGGAATGTTACTATTAGTGTGTGCCTTATATAGGTCTAGCATGTAGAAAGTGTGCTGCAAGTGCTTATTACATGAATAAAATATACAAAATTTGTTTGTTGACTGTAGGAATGTCTCATCAATTGCTTTAATGAAATCAGGGTGTGGTAAGTTTCACAAACTTCCACCCACATTCTAATGAACAATAGAACTTCTTAGGAATCATCTATATAGACATACAAAATGTTTAAATTATGAAAGTACCAGTTTCTTAATATGTTTTCTGGAAATTTATCTCATTAAAAGTATTTTAAATTCTGTTCTCATCTCTGTCTCTGTCAATCTTTTAGAAAACCAATGGAGGTAAATGTGTGTTGTGAATGACATGAGCTAAATGGCACCCTCAAGAGGCCAGGAGATGCGTAGAACAAAGAAAGAAAATGAACAAAGTGACTGTTTTAGTAACTTGGGCAGTTTCCTAGTCCACCTTACCCCGGTCTCAAGAGCTTTTAAAAAGGAACATTCATGATTTTCTGCTGGTTTGTGGGAGAGAGAAAGCATGTTTACTAACTGGAAAAGTTGCTTCATGATGTGATCATGGGGATGGCCAGACCCCATTGGGAATTATCCAGTTATTGAAAGACACCTGTTCACCGTCAGCCTGTTCAATTTTGGAGACAGCATCCTGTGTGTTTCTTTGGGGTTGGTGAAACCTGGGCACAAGAGAGGCAGCTTACTTCCATAGTTATAAGAAAGAAGTTGAGCTATCGCCCAAAACTAAAGAAGTGAAAAAAGTACCAACCACCTACATTTAATAATATTCTGCTTTATCATTAACAAGATAGCAAATCTTCAGAAAACCAAAACTTTGTGTTTGCATTCTTTCTGCAATCTGTCTTCATATCAAATTGAGCATAATTTAAGCTGCTCTACTCAGTATCTGTATTTATTTTAATGACTTTTCTAAACATCCTACTACAGTGGACCTTTTGCTAAAATCTAGTTGCTTTGACTTTTTAAAATACTATTGAGATGGGCCTCTCCGGTGGCGCAGCAGTTGAGCGCTGGGTTGCGAAGCTGCCCGCAGCCTCTGCAGCACTGGTTCGATCCCTGCTGCTCCCCGGACACCGGAGGAGGGTCCCACATGGCACGCAGACCTCTCCTGCCGCCCACTGCTCCCCTCAGCAGTGTACTTCGGTCCTTCTGCCTGCTCTGCTCCCTGCTCTGTCACTGGTGAATTCCCTCACCCTCCCGCGCTTCTGATTGTACCCAGTGCTTGCATAAATAAATAATCAAAAAAAATCTTATAAAAAAATAAAATAAAATACTATTGAGAATACTGTGTTCTCTTAGACAGAAATCATCAATCAAAGTAAGTGTTTCAAGTATTCTTTAAAGTATTCTCAAGTATTCTTGTTGATCCACCAGATGAAAACTTCTATCATTTTATCATTTTAATAATAGTTGTCATTTTATGATGTGGCATAAGAAGACTGAAAGAAACCCACTGTATACATTCCAGACTATACAGAAAATGAATGAAAAATGACATTGTATGGTTGTTAAACTTCATAAAACTCAATGATGTTTTTAGCTGGGAAGGATACATTCCTGTCTTTTCTATTCATTATTTTAATTAATAGATACTGATATGATATTTGCTATGTGCCAGGCTTTGTTCCTGGCACTTTACCAATATTAACCATTTATTCTTATAACAATTGCTATATTCTTATAACAATTCTCTGAGGTAGATTCCATCATTACTAACATTTTACAGATGAGGAAACTGAAGCTTAGAGAAATTAAATAACTTGTCCTGGATCATGTAGCTAAATCAGTGTTAGAGCTGGGATTTGAACTCATGTGATTTGACACTACTATCCTATTCTCTTTTGTTCTCCATGTTTGACAATGGTTGGTAACTCAAACATAGAGCTAAGGTATTGAATAATATTCCATCAGTCCTTAAGAGTAATATCCATGGGCCTCCCCTGGTGGCGCAGTGGTTGAGCGCTGGACTGCGAGGCTGCCCGCAGCCTCTGCAGCGCCAGTTCCTTCCCCAGCCACCAGCGAGGGTCCCACAAAAAATAAAAAAAGAGTAATATCCACTAAGAATAGTAACTTCTAACACACAAGTACTTGGCAAAATTTTGGTTTAAAAGATTTGGTTCTTCTTTTATAAAATTTAAAAGTAATTTATAAGCAAACATATCTATGTAAGAAGATACAGCCAAGAAAGTGGGGAATAGAAGCAAAAGTACAGTTTCGTGATTGTAGGGGAGACAAATTGTACCATCTCCCATCGATTTTAATTTAAATATGATTTACTTTACACAACACTGTAAGAGGGATGGAAGACAGACAGGAAAAAGTGACAGTTAACTAGTAACTTTGGAAGATGTAACAACAAAGAGTTATATATTAAAAATTGACTAAACTTTCTACAACATGCTAAAATTACACTTTTATCTCTGATTTTTGAGAATTTTATGCTTCAAATACTTCATTATAGTGTAAGTTTATTTTCCCTATGTTTGGGCCTAGCAAACATCCTGGCAAATGTACTTCTGTTCATTTAATAATAAAATTAGTTGTTTGGAGAATGACAAATTGTGAATTGTTGGTCTTTTGGAGGAGCTATTTCTCTTTGTTCTCAACATCATCATTTTTAACAGGCCTTATTAATTCTTTTATCGCCTCTGTTCTTCAGGCGAGAATTAATAAAACATTTTAAAATGTGAGCTCATTTCAAATATCTTCTACGAGTCTTCCTTTGAAAATACACCTGGAATGCCTACCTAACAAGGCAGGTTGGGACCTTTGAGCTGCTGCACAGACTTCATAACCTAGATAAACCCGAGGCATAGGTTGAGTGTTCTTTTCCCGAGGGTGACCACACTGCTCAGAGCAGGATTGCTCAGAACCAGGTCAGGAGGAACTACGGGGGGATCCTGGCTGTCCGCTCTTCGATGGGTGAAATCCAGTCCCTGCATGCTGAATCAGACTATCTGGGCTTCAGGCTTGGAAATTCGAATCTTTAACAAGCATCCGAGTAGATTCTTCTGCACACCGAAATTTGAGATTTGCTGGTTTAGCCCTACTTCCAGTAGACTCTCTGTAACCTCTGAATTTGAGGTGGGGCTTTGGAAAACCCCTTCAGCTTGAAACTGGTAAAAGCAGGTCTGGTTAGCACCAACAGGACATTGGGTGGGTCGATCAACAGGTATTTATTGAGGGTCTATTTTGAATCAGCCCAATGGATAGTCTTGAACAAGGGCCAGATATGAGTCAGGAATATTGTGTGAAATTTACTGGAAGGAAGGGCTTTACACTAGCAACGTGATGCTGAAGGGAAAATGCTGGTAGTGACCGTAGAAAGCAAGAGCCAAATCTTTGAGGCACTCTGAAGGGAAAATGATATAAACTAGTGAAAAATGAAAACCCAGTTAAGGAAATGTTGTAGCTGTGAGCCCAAGAAGGTAGGTTCTCTAAGTAACTCAGGACCACACTCCTTGTGTCAAGTAATGGAACCTGCTACAGAACCGATTTTTTGAAAAATAATTTTTGAAACTGAAAAGTATATTTCTTGAAAATTGTTTTGAAAAATATGAGGGAAACTAAGGACCCTACTTCGTTGGGCCAAGAGTTGCAAATATAGCAAATGTTTGTGAGATTAAGTTAAATGGTATCCCTAGTGTTATGTCTGGTGTGTTTGTTTTTCCTTTCCCTGAATGCTTAACTATCTTTCTTTTACAGATTAAAAAAAACAGAAAAGCACACAGTTTCCTGTTGGGAGGGGGGCACGGGTGGGAGGGAGCAGACAATCAAGAATGGGCCTGAGATGACCACAATGCTGCAATTATTAAAAGGATGTTTAATGCAATTATCAAGATGTTTGTTGGGCAAAATGTTATTGATAACTGAACTGGCCACCCCTTCTCATCCACAAAGCCCTGTTTACGGACTCACAAGAATTTGAGATAAGCCCAGGGCATGAAATACATCCTAGTGAAATTTCAGGACTCTGAGATTAAAAAGAATATCCTAAAAGATTTAGTAATAAGTAAATAAAACAAGCAACGGTGGATTACTTACATTGGAATGAGAATCAGACTGATACCAGACTTCACACCAATAGTCCTGTAGGCTAGGAGACAACAGAATACTGCATTTAAGTTCTGGGGAAGTGATTTTCAGCCCAAAAATTTATACCTAGCCTATTGGTAGAAAGTGTGAGGGCAAACTATAGACATATTTGGATAAGCTTGGATCAGAAACTTACTGCTCATGCATCATTTTTAAAAACATTACTTCAAGATGGTGAACAAAAAATATCAGGGGAAATCATGGGATTTAAGAGCATTGAAAGATGTAAATTTTGGGATAGTTCATAAAATTCATGCTAATCACTACCAGAATTAAGACCAGGATGACACTAATGATTAGAAGTGGGTAGAAAGGACTATTACTCTGTATTTTATGCTCTTCTGTATTATCTGTATTTTTGTTTTGAAAACAATTACTTACAACAAAAATATTAATAAAAAAATTACAAGACACCCCCTCTGTTGTGTGTTCTCAAATTCCATCTTAAGACATTAATAAGAGTACCTGTCTATACAGTTTAGGATCATTCTGGAAAAAGTCTAGGGAGATGCTGTTCAGACAGGTTTATACTCCAGATGTTTCAGAAAAATATTTTATCAGTTCAGCACACACACAAATATAGTAAGATGTAGACACATAAAAAGATGATTTTTATTTCTTCACAATAATCTGGAAATAGATCTTACAAATTATAACAAGGACTACATATTTCTACTTTAAAATCTCATCACTTACTAGCATATGTTATTGTAGTTTCATTAATGACAGAATGGGCTGCTTTAGGGAGATGGTAATTTGTCCTTTGCTCTTAGATGTTTTTCTCTTTCTCATGCTGAGAATGTAGTCAGTTCTTGAAATTCTTCGCTTGTGTGCCTTATAGCAGGAAGTTGCCAGGCAAGAGAGACAATTTATAGGGCCTCCCTGGTGGCGCAAGGGGTTAAGCACAGTGCTGTGAAGCTATCCACTGCCTCTGCAGCACTAGTTTGATCCCCAGACAGCCAGGGAGCTATCCACATGGTGCAACAGACCTCTCCTGTGCCTGCTGCTCCCCTCAGCAGTATGTTTTCAGTCAATCTGCCTGTTCTGAATTCTTTCAACCCTGCACCTTTGGCCTGTACCCCAAGTCTTGTATGCATAAATAAATAAATCTTTAAAAAAATATTTAAAATCTAAAAAAAAAAATCTTAAAAAAAAAAAGAAATACAACTAATAGGCTTTTTTTTTGCTATTGCCTTGGCTCGTGAGAGGTAAATGCTTAGACTTAAACAGGTGGAAGCTGTGGGATATAAGAGGAAAGGAAGATTCCTGAGACTAAGAAATGGGGTAGGGCTAAGTGGTGATTCAATGCTGGGCAAAGAGTCCAGGTTTGCTTGCAGATATCACCCCACAGGTAGGAGACACAAGTAGACTAGTTTGTAAACTCCAAATGTGGGACCAATGGCCAATGATAGGGTTGAACCCTATCCACCTTCAGAAGACCACATGGGAATGGACAGTGAGTTTATTGGGGGCCACCAATGACAGCAGCCGAAAGGACCCCTATGTGACTTTTCCCATCCAGTACATTCTGGAACCTTTAATAGTACCCAAGTGGGTGAGGAATGCTATCAATGAATGAGATTGAATTCCTTACCATCCAGATGGCTGGAGGCTAAGTGCAGAATAAAGTTATTTACAGTAGATTTCAGGCTGCCAACAATGGTACCATTCATGAAGGTGTCTCCTTGGGCAAGGAACAATCCATAGCATAAAATGAAAAAAAAAAATAACTTTTACAGAATATGAGACCTAGATGTGACTTCTATTCTGAACATCTAGCTGAAATTCTTCATGTCTAGGATATGAAGTCAAGGTTTAAGATTTAAAAGAACTTGTTTCAGGTTGTTTGCATAAAGTCAGCAGAGTAGAGGCTGTGGGCCATGGCCTTTCAGCTACTTTCCCTTCTACCTTAGCGCTTGAAATGTTCAGCTCTATATGTAGCAATTGAAATACATTATTATTTCATTGTGGCTATAAGTCTTGTTATAGTTAATGTTCTCACTTTTAAAATGAAATAAAGAAATCAGGGCCTCCCTGGTGGCGCAAGGGGTTAAGATGCAGCACAATAAAGCTATCCACAGCCTCGGCAGCACAAGTTCGATCCACACTAGAGAGCTACCCACATGGCGCAGCAGACCTCTATTGTCTCACCCGCTGCTCCCCTCAGCAGTGTATTTTCAGTCGATCCGCCTGTTCTGCTCTACACTCTGTCTCTGGTGGATCCTTTCACCCTCCACATCTCAGACCTGTGCCCCAGTTCCTGTATGCATAAATAAATAAATCTTAAAAAAAAAGAAGAAATCAGAACCATAAAAATATCCAGCTCTAATAGAGGGGATAAAAACAAAACCAAGCTCTATGGATTTTCTAGTTACACTCCATTCAAGTAATTGTGGGGAAAGAGGTCTGAGATGCAGTAGAACACCTGACATTAATTACACCTTCTGAAAATTAAATGTCGCCTCCTAAGTCTTTTTCAAATGAGATAAGTATATGTGTATTTGCTAGTATATGGACATATATCCAACAAACTGCTAGCTAGCAACCAAACACAGGGTAGAAATTTCTTTGCAGAAAAATGTGTGTTTGTATTAACCTACTTCATAGCCAAAGAAGAGGTTTATTTATGCCTTCTGATTGGGTGTTAATTCTTAGGAATCATTCTACATGATACTACTTCTAGTCTAGTTTCCCCCACTATCCAGTTTTCTTTAATCTATGTCTTTGTCACACCTTGTAACTTCTTTTCTTCTTTGCAGGCAGAAGGCTGATTGGCATTTAGCTTCTTATCTCTCTCTTTGCAGAAGAGCTACATTCTAGCTGCATGAGAAGCCTGTGCTACAAGAAGTTCAAGGACGAGAAGACCTGTCTAAATTGCCTGGGTGCTCATCTATCAGTCAGTCAAGCACGGTCCCTGGGTCACAGTGACATAGATCTTGCTTTAGCCAGACTCAAGAGCAGAGGTTGGTGGAGGGGTGGGATGATGCCCACAGGGGAAAGCCTGTCCTATGAGTGCTGTACCACCGAGAGACGCTGCATTGCAGGAGGCCGGCCTGGCTTGTCTGCCCTTATTCAGCCATCTGTTCAAATGTTCTGATAGGATTCTCTCTGATAGCAGGGCCCACAGCGAATGAAGGTAAATAGCAGCAGCACGAGGACACCGGACACCATGCCAAAGGCAACGGCAAGGATGATCTTTAGAACTGTGGAAAAAGAGGAAATGCATTAATGTAAAAGTAGTCCATTAAGAAAATAGGAAGGTCACACATCAGTGTTGCTTTCAGCACTAATTGTAAATTTCAGCAGTATTTCTGAAGCAACCTTGAAATCAGCACAGTGTGGTGGAAAAGAGCACTAGACTCGGTTCTGATTCCAGCATGACCTTTGACCTTAGGGCCTCAGAGCTTCCACTGGGAAGGTAATCGATTGAGGTATTTCTAAGGCCCTCTTGCAGCATTGCCTTCATGCATTTTTCTACACTTAAAACGATCCATTGTTCATGATCTCGGGGTCAAAGAAGATTCTGAGTCCTTGACTGCAATCACTAATTGGGTTTAGAAGAAATGGAGTATCATCTTTGAATCTGGTTTTTGTAAATATCTTTAGAGAGGAAACTTGGAGTGTATATTAGCGAGGGTAAGCGTTTTTTAGGATAATAATGGACTATTGTTACCCTGTACCTTTCTGCCGGCTAGCTCACCAGTTATGAAACAGATCTATGGGGCTGTTTTCTATGAGATGCTATTCATTATGTCACCAGGAATATTACTATGCCCATACAGACTAGTCCACTGTAGTGTCACATCATTGTCTCAACTCTACATGAATGTCTCACCTTCATTTCAAGAATATGGTGTTGCGGTATTGGTTTTGCTCCCTGGTGGTGCAGCGGTTGAGCAGCGGTTGAGCACTGGGTTGTGAAGCTGCCTGCGGCCTCGGCAGT
Organism: Talpa occidentalis; assembly: GCF_014898055.3. Taxonomy (NCBI): domain Eukaryota; kingdom Metazoa; phylum Chordata; class Mammalia; order Eulipotyphla; family Talpidae; genus Talpa; species Talpa occidentalis. The sequence continues at coordinate 10,867,995 of NW_023600993.1, forward strand.
GCCAGTTCGATCCCCGGCTGCTCCCCGGCCACTGGAGGAGGGTCCCGCATGGCGCGCGCAGACCTCTCCTGCCTCGCCCGCTGCTCCCCTCAGCAGTGTACTTCAGTCCTTCTGCCTGCTCTGCTCCCCGCTCTGGCTCTGGTGAATTCTCTCACCTTCCCACGCTTCTGACTGTACCCAGTACTTGTATAAATAATAAATAAATAAATCTTTTAAAAAAAAAAAGAATATGGGGTTGCTTGTTGACTTAGGTGCCTGGGAGCAAATATCTCTCTAACCCAGGAAGTTTTGTCTACACAACACTATTGCTCCATGGAACACAGTTGAAAGTCACTGATACAGTCTCAACTATCACAAAAGGAGTCAAAAGGAGTAATGTGAGAAGCAGAGAGCTTATATAATTTGGCTAAAGTTAAGCAGATTAACCTTGGCCCCATGGCGCACATGAGGTCTTATCAGTTTCAAGGTTTTAAAACCACCCACCTATTCACGAATGACTTTCAAATCAAAATCTCCCCAAACTCAGTACTCTTATAGTCCACTGTGTACTCAACCCTTGGATGGCCAATGAGCATTGCAATCACAACAAGTCCCAACAAGTCCCATCACTACTTCAAATCTGCTCTCTGGTCAACTGATGAAACTTCCTTATTCTAGTGGCTCAGGTGAAAACTCACCTGACTCTTCTCTCTCTCTCTCTCTCTCTCTCTCTCTCTCTCTCTCTCTCTCTCTCTCTCTCTCTCTCTCTCGCTCACATCCTTTACCTAATCTGTCAGGAAATCCTGTCAGTCCTACCAAAAACTGTATCCAGAGACCACTGACAACTCTCCTTCTTTGGCCTCACTCTCCCCAATCATGCTGTGCTAGGGTTACACCAACACCCTCCTGACTTGCTTCCCACTTCTATCCTAACCCCCTACAGTTTCAATACAGCAGTCAAATAACTTCAAGTCAAGCCATGCCATTTCTCTAAGTAAGTCCTCAATAAATACTCATTTCACTCAGAATAAATGCCCGAGTCCTGATGATAACAGCTTCTGAGGTTCTTTGTCATTTGGCCTTGTTAACCCCCTGGATTTCTTCACCGACCACTCTCCCTTCAGTTATTGTCTTTTGGCCACATGTGCCTTCTTGCTGATGCTCGAACATGCCAGCACATTCCCCCTTCTTAACCATGGCCAGGATCTCTGCCTCAGGTAACTCCATCACCTCTGCTCAAGGCTTATCCTCTCCATGAGGACAGTCTACTTAAAATACCTATCCTCCACCCACCCCCAGCTTGGCACTTGTTACCCTTGCCTTCCAAAGAACTTATTTATTATTTTCTTATTTTCCCACCTTCCCTCTAATAGAATGTAAGCTTCAGGAAAGCAGGAACCTTTGTGGTTTTGCTCATGAATGTAACCCAAGCACTTACAACAGTATCTGGCTCAGAGCAGGCACTTAATAAATTTTAATAAATTAAAAAATTAATGATAAAACTGTGTTACAACTCTTATCTATTATTTCAGAATGCCTCTCAGCATTATGAGTTAGTGAATATTAATAAAATTAGATCCTGGTGGCTGGATGCCCTAGCATACAGAGTTAATGTAAAGTTGGAGGGAAATAAACAGAATCGAGGAAGGAAGAAAAGGAGTAAATTAGAAATGAAAGGAGAAGGCCGAGATGATGATTCTTAACAATTAGGTTCTTTTATGCTGACTTTCTGCATTTGGAATTTATTTTCAATGATTTTTTTTTCAGTATTTTAATTGGCTATGTTGTCATGAGTTCCTACTCTTTTTCTTGTCTAGACAGTGTGTACATCCAGGCCAATGTGTGCTGGGTTCCAGAGATCCACAGAACCCTGCTCTTGAGAAGTTCATAATCTAGTGGGAGAAGCAGATAGACAATAGCAAAATAGAGGTGTGAAGACTGGAACAGGGAAAAAGCTGCAATTAACACAGGGTGTTCCATTTGGAAGAGCATTTGAAAAGTCTTCTGAGAAAATGAAAAGATTTGAATGGTCTTTAAGGTGAACAAGAGTTTAAGATTTTTTTCCTTGAGACAGAACGAGGTAGGTTTGGGATATTAGCACCTGGATGAGGTTGGAGTATGGGTTACGGTGAGGTGAGACCAGATATGTGTTGGGGCCTGAGTTTTATCGGGTCTGTTTTCTCCTGGTACAAACGGAAGTCCTCAGCAGTTACCACATGTGTAAGTGACATGAACTGTTTATGCTAAACAATAATACAAACAACCAACCAAAACACAACAACCCAAAACTGTGGGAAAAGATGGCATGGTAGTGATAGATCTGTTAGGAAGGTATTAAAATGCCTTCAAGGAGCCTCCCTTGTGGCACAGGGATTAAAGACAGCGCTATCAAGCTATCACCAGCTACTGAGCACGAGTTTGATTCCCCTGCCAGCCAAGGTGCAGCAGACCTCTCCTGTCTTGCCTGCCACTTCCCTCAGCTGTGTGTTTTGGGGGATCTGCCTGTTCTGTTACCCACTTTGTCTTTGGCGAATCTTCTCATACCTCACACCTCTGGCCTACATCCCAGCACTTGTATACATAAATAAATAAATCCTTAAAATTAAAAAAAATGCCTTCGATAAGATTGCATTGGAACTCTGGTCCTGAGATTACAGATGAGAGGATTTAAGATTCTCCAGAAATAGACTTGATAGGGTTTCTGACGGACTACATATATTGGCAAAGGTCAAGGATACCCCATGGGCTCTAGCTTGAGTGAACAAGAAGATAAACAGGCTGTGAATTGAGACTGTACATTAAAAAAAGGGTCAATTTAGAGTAGAGGAGTCCAAAAGATTGATTCAAATATAGGATTGAGATGAATTTTTATTCATATATAATCAGTGGGAAAAAAAAAAAAACAGGCCTAGAATTCTATATGTAGATGTGGAAATAAGGGCTATGGAAACAGAAAATGGAGCCTGGGTAATACTGGCTCTTGGTGAGTGTGGAAGGAGGAAACCAACAGGACCCTGGGACACAATCATTTGGGGGCTGGTAGGAAATCAATATCTCTCTCTCTCTCTCAGTTTTTAAACTATATGCTTCCTTGCACTGTAAAAGATTTTGTGAGTTTGACAAAATAACTTTCTAGATCTGAGGGTGAGTAATCGGTTGCATCTTACAGCTAAGTGGTCTAGTGCAGGAACCATCTACTGCCTGGGAACACGTGAGCTGCTATAGGCGGCGAGAATTGATCCTACTTTTCTGAAAATGATTCTGGCCATCCATTTCCGAAGCCTCTTCCTCTTGCCATTAACCCTTAAGTCCTGTCTACTCTTCTTTTCTCATTCACTTACCCTAGTCCTTGGACTATTAGAACTGCCCCCCAACTGTTTTCCTTGCTGTCAGTCCCACTGCTTTCCAGCCTACTCTCCCCACTGAAGCCAAAGGGGTCTTTCTAGAACAACAAGCCAGTCACCTTGTCTGTCCTCTGCCCACATTGTTAATGGCCAGAACCACTCAACCTGACCTAGGAGACACTTAATGCTGCCTCTCGGGCCCCTTTGCATTCGCACAGACAGACTTTTCCGGTTCCTAAATGTGCATGCTGTCGTTAACCTCTCTGCCTTTGTACCTTTTCTCTTGCTTGTAATTCTTTCCTCTCCTCACCTTCATTTGCCTGGTTAATTCCTTTTTTTCTTCAGGTTTTGTTTAAACATCACCCCCTTTAGCAGCCTTCTCTGACCCTTGGCCTTAGGCTAACAGCCTCTGCTGAGTGTTTTCTGGCTCTGTGTGTCCAGAAACACACCAGACTTAACTGCCAGGGCCCGTTTAGCTCCTGTTCTCCTGGCATGCTCCCCACCCCCTGCCAAGGTCTATGGTCACACCAGTGTAATCTTCTGGCCTCTTTTTCCTCACCTGCTACATAGGCATAGTGAGTGCATAATAGGTAGTCAATGCGTATCTATCGTTTAGTAAATATTCACATACTTAGATGCACGAATCCTGTTTTGGGGAATTTGGGGAATTTGTCCTAAGGAAATAGTTCACAAAACAATGCAGGTTGGAAAGGGAATAGGATATCTGGGAATTAGGGCATTGGGGAGGTTGGGTTTGAGGCCTCACTCTCTTGCTTGTGGCTTGTCACTCTCCCAGTTTAGTTTTCATCTCTGTAAAATGGGGCCATTTATAGCTACTTCACAGGAAAAGGAAGAGAGTCCACTGAACTAGCTTCTGATGACTTTCAAAAGGGACATGTCATAAAGAGATGAAGGATGAACATCACTTTGCAGAATAGTTCAGGAGGAAGAGGGAGACGAGGAAATAGCGAATGTACATTATTGGTTTAAGAAAATCAGAATTGAAGAGCATGAGATGGCACAGGCACTGAGGATGCTTTCTGATGAGAGAAGATTTGGACACTTTCACAATAGAGGGGATGGTGCAAAGAAGAAAGCAAAGCCACGTTTTGGAGCTTTAACTAACACTTAGTCCTAAGTTTCAGGACTAGATACACGAAGTCTCTCACACACATGAGAGAAGGAGCTTGGTCACTCAGAGAGGAACAAGTGGAGGCAGAAAAAGCAGGTTAAAGCCGTATTCTGAAGTTGTGACTGGAAAACTTGAGAGTTTTTGGTCAACTGTCTTGCTCTTCTCTGGACATCTCATGAGAATAAAAAAAGCCAGATGGAATTAGAAGCCTGGGGAAAATAACAAGATCTTCCTATAAAAAACAGACCCCAGGAAGGATGAATGCATTGACCGGACAGTGCTGAAAAGTCCTGCCAAGACTGAAATAGAAAGTTCGACTTTCCTAGTTGGAAATGGTGACGGTAAGTTTCCTCTCCACTCGGCATATCAGAGTGGAAGACCATGAGGTTGATCTGATCTAGAGTGGGATACTGGTGTGGTGGGCAGTTCTTGAGGTGGACCCTTATTATGCTGCCTGAATTGTCTAGGTTGAGGGCAGGAGTGGGAGTACAAGAGTGGCCCAGCGTATACCAAAGGGAAACTGACAATAATGGCAACAAGGATGAGTAGAAGCTATTAAAATCAGACTCATCTCTGAGGGAAGAGAGGTGAGAAACAGGTGTCATGTGGGCTCTAAATAGCAATGGCGGGACAAGGTGACTATGCTGAATACAGAGGCCAAATAACAGACATGTTGGTATAAACATATGTAGATGTCAATGAGTGGGTCTTATAGTACAGTCACATTTGGGGTTCATTCATAGCTTTCTATCTCTCCTATTTATTGAATAATTGAGTTCTAGGTTTCTGACATCTGGACTCGACCTTGAGGAAATCAGACTAAGTCAGGAGGGCTGAACATTTATTCAATTAGGAAAGAAAAATTCTTTTTTGTATTACATCCTACTGGCTAAAGGTTCAAGGAGGAAAATGGTATGAATTGTGTGCCTTTAAGAAACTACTGGTTGAATATTGGGCATGTGTATACATCACGTGGATTCTCAACTTTATAAAGGTTATAAAGGGAATCTAGAACTTTCCACCCAAATCTCCCTCCTAAAAAAATTGCAGTTGGAGATTGAGGTTAGGGGTTGGGAGAGTCCTGGAGAAGCTAGTATGGCTCTGTTAGTAAAATTTTAGAAATAAGCATTTTCTAAAAAGTAGAATTGTATTGGGGCCTCCCTGGTGGTGCAAGGGGTTAAGCACTGCACTATGAAGCTGTCTGCAGCCTCTGCAGCATGAATTTGATTCCCGGCCAGCCAGGGAGCAACCCACATGGCGCAGCAGGCCTCTCCTGTCTCGCCCGTTGCTCCCCTCAGCAGTGTGTTTTGGTCAGTCTGCCTGTTCTGTTCCCCACTCTGTCTCTGGTGAATCCTCTTACCCCCCACACCTCTGGCCAGTACCCCAGCTCTTGTATGCATAAATAAATAAATCTTAAAAAAAAAAAAAAGTAGAATTGTATTCTTGAATACAACTTGAATATAACTTGAATTCTTTTCAAGTTAACATGGTATAGACCTTAGTCTTATAATGAATTTTCCAGCAAAGGTTCTGTTATATTTAATTGATATGAGAATTAAATTAATTGTGTGTACTAGCACTAGCTGCTAACATTGCTTATAGGGGTGGGTAGGACTCTGGGGGTAGCAATACCCTAAGGAGTAATGTTGCTTGGTATATATGACATGTCCTGTACTTGTGGTTTTGTCCTGCTTCCTGTATTGGCTTCCTCATGACCCTCTAAATGTCTTGAATTCAGCTATTTTTCAACAAATTACAAAACTGCACTAGTTAGAGCTATTTATCACATTTATTTGGGCATCCTATACTCTAATTCATTAAACTTGGTAGCCCCACAAAGGAGTCATTCAGCCCTACCACCTTCCCAGCTTCACGCAGCTCTATGGTGTCCCTGCCAAGGTGAGCGATCTTCCATCCCAGCAGTCACTTCTTGTCCCAGAAATTTCTCAGAACACAGTCTCTTTTCTTAAACTGTTTATCTGCTGCCCTTAGCATCATTCCTTCATAGCATACATGTCAAATCTAATCCTTTTTTCTTTAAAGTTCAAGTCTTGAATTCACTTTCTTGGGGACCCTTAACAAACTTTCTAGGAGTGAAAAACATTGATTTGTCAGTACAGTGGATCTAGAAAACAAAAAGTCAAACCTCTTGGTTGGTAGCATATGCTGATTTCTGAGGTAAAAATATTCCCACCAGGATACCATGATTAATTGCAAGCTACCAAAGGGAAGTCACTGAACTCAGAATTGGGAAGCAACACACACATTCTACTCTGGGACACCAATTCCTATGTTTTCTTTTTATTAACATTTTGCTGCTTAAATATATATGTGCTGTATATGGATGATGAATTGTTGATACTGATATTGTGTGAACAAGATTTCTATAAACACACTACAGGTAGATTTGATAAGAGGAGGTGACACACTGGCTGTGGAGGATGAAGGAGTAGGTGGGATGAGAAATGGTTCCCATGTTACTGGATATTGCTGCTAATCAAGATAGAAAAGAGTAGGTGCAGGGAGAAAAATGTAACTATACATTCATTGAACAATTACTGAGAACCAATTCATGCCAGACACAAGTGTATTTCAATGAGGAGGACAGATATAACAGGGAACACAATGGGTCAAATCCTTCCTTTTATGGAGATGACATTTTCTTTTATTAGAACTGGCTCTGTAAGGGGCCTCCCTGGTGGTGCAAGGGGTTAAGACACAACATATGAAGCTGTCTGCAGCCTCTACAGCACAAGTTCAATCCCTGGCCAAGGAACTACCCACATGGGGCAGCAGATCTCTCCTGACCCACCCGCTGCTCCCCTCAGCAGTGTATTTCAGTAAATCTGCCTGTTCTGTTCCCCACTCCGTCTCTGGTGAATCCTCTCACCCTCCCATGCCTCTGGCCTGTACCCCAGCTTTCATATGCATAAATAAATAAATTAAAAAAAAAAAAAAAAAGAACTGGCTCCATAAGTAAAATCTGTAGGAATATCTTTGGATTCTGAATTTCTGCTGAGTAACTACTCTATCCTATCCTTTCCAGCTTCAAGCCACTAGGACATCTGACAAATGCCTTTCTAGTACATTGTACCACACTACAAGAAACCGCAATCCAAATGGCTTCGAAATGGTGTAGTTGCCACCTCCTGCAGGAAGCCTTCCCTGATATTCCTGACTGCCTCCTTCCCTCTAAATCTAGGTTAACTCTTGTTCTTATAGCAACCCTTATAGTCATAGGACATAATTCTTGTTATTCCGTACAATATTGATCTCTTATCTCTTTGCTTCCTCACTACATTGTAAATTTCCCAAGGGCATTTTCTGACTAAATTTCCCAAGGGCATTTTCTGACTAAGTACTGCCTTAAGCAGATGAAACAGTCATCCATCAAATTAGTCTCAATCTAAAGTAGTAAAATCCAAACTAAATACATTTTTCCTTTCTCACTTTTTAAAAAAATTGCATTATTTTTATTGAGGTTACATTGATTTACAACACTGTATATGATGTAAGGGCATATCTTCAGATATATGTCACCACAACATACCCACAAAAGCACCCTAATCCTCCACCATAGTCCCCTGGATCACCTCCCCCTTTGCTCCCCATCCCCCACACTCTCCCTCTGGTGGCCTCAATTCTGCAGGCAGCTTTCGAGGGAGGGTTTGTTTCAGCATAGTTTTGTTCTTTCCTTTGTTTTGTGTCTTTCTATTTCACATTTGAGTGAAACCATCTGATATTTGTCTTTCTCCTTCTGACTTCTTTAGTTTACTATAATCCACTTCAGTTCCACCCATATTTGTTGAGAATGGCAAGATTTCATCTTTCTTTTTTGATAGCTGAGCAGCAAACCCCTGGGTATATACACCACATCTTCATTTTCTGTTTATCTGTCACTGGGCACTTCGGCTGTTTCCAGAGTTAGCTGTTGTAAGCAGTGCTACAATGGACATAGGAGTGCAAATATCCTTCAGATTAGTACTTTTATAATCTTCAGCTAGTGCCTAAGAGCGGAATCTCTGGATCACATGGAAGATCTATTTTTAATATTTTGAGAAGCACCCATACTGTTTCCCATTGGGGTGCGACCGTCCACATTCCCTCCAAGGGTGTATGAGAGTTCTTTTTTTCCCCACACTCTCACCATCGCTTTTTGTTTTTGGTCTTTTTGATATGGGCCATTCTCACAGGCTTGAGGTGGTGCCTCATTGTGGTTTTGATTTGTATTTCTCAGGTGCTAAGCGGGGATGAACATTTTTCTTGTGCTGGTTGGCCTTCTGTTTGTCTTTTTTAGAATCTATTTAGATTTTATGCCCATTTTTTTTGGATTGGATTATTTGCCTTCTTATTAAACCATATGAGTTCTCTGTAGACCTTGGCTATTAGTCCCTTGTTTTGTATGATTTGCAAATATTTTCTCCTATTCAGTAAGGTGTCTTGTTATTTTAATGGTAATTGCTTTCATTGTGCAGAAGCTTTTTCATTTAATGTCATTCCATTTACTTATTTTTACTTTTGTTTTCCTGGCCATTGTAGTCAAGTCCCTAAAAACATCACTGAAGCCAATGTTGAGGAGTATTTTGCCTGTTTTCTTCTATGGTTTTAGGTCTTGCATCCAAGTCTTTAATCCATCTTGAATTAATGTTTATGCACGGTGTCAGAGAGTGGTCCAGTTTCACTCTTTTGCATGTGGCTATCTCCACAAACTAAAAACACTTACAATGTAAAATATTTATTTAAACCAGTCAAGTCATTTTACTTTATATTTATATTTTCCCTCTTGTTACTTAAAAAAAAAAAAAAGTATAGCAAAATAGAGGCTCTAAAACCTGTCCTCTAGGAATATTATTCTAATTAAACACACACGTTTCAAAATTCATTATAGAGGTAATGTTTTTGAATTTCCTAGTGGTGACATTATTCAATATTTTACATTTGGATCACTGCTGGAGGAAAATTCCATGCATGGAAGAAAAAAGAATTATTAGATGATGGATCCAAGGCCAAATATTTACTTACAAAAAATGATACAAATAAACACATCAGTCGATGTGTCAATTTTCCCAGTGCTGTGCTCTAGATTCTGCCATCCAGCAGAAATCACCTCCGGGAACCATTTCATCTTTATCCACAATGGCAACTCCGCACACTGTTTCTAGACGTGTTATATTGACAAGACTCAAAAGAGAGCCATTGGAACATAATTTCTTCTCATACAGAGGGTAGTTTCAACAGGATCTATGAGCTTGCTTAAGGTTTCTAAAAAGAACAGCATCAAAGCCTCCCAGATTCCTCTGTCTTCAGAACAGATAATATAGCTACACTTGCAATAATCCAACACCTCTCGGAGGCATTCAGAATCATCCCATCTTTCTTATGTTGTTCCTGCTTGATGAGTATTGCTGTGCTCTTCCCCTCTCAAGTCAATTTCAAATCCAACGTCTCTAGCCATTAACTTCAAGAGAAAGCCCACATGGGGCTCTCAGCTCTGCCATGTCATGCCTGAATCTCTTGCTCTCATCAAATTACTTATTGCTAACAGGCATGTGCTCCAAGAGCTGTTATGTATCATAGACAGTGTTTTGGCAAGTTTGATTTTTGTTTCTTCATAAATCACATGAATTTTCCAGGACCAAAGAGTACAAAGGGGTATTTTTTTTTCCCCCAGCTCTGCCAGTCAATATGTGGTACCATTAGGATACAAAGAGAGGGTATGAGAGTTCCTTTATGGCTGTGGACATTCTCACAGTGGCAGTGGTATTTCATTGTAGTTTTGATTTGTGTTTCCCTGATATTCAGTGTGATGAGCATTTTGCTCAGCTTCCCAGGGTAGATGGTTTCTCTAGTTTGCTCCAAAGTAGCTAGTTTCTTTGCCTTCCCTTGTGAGAAGGTGGGAACAAATAAGTTGTCCTTGGCCCACTAGCCTAGGGTTAAAGTCTTCTCTTCCTTGCTCTCACTCTCAGTTCTGTATTTTGTTTGAAATCTCTTTCAGTTCGGACACTTGAAGAATCACCTCACCCAACCCTGCTCACACAAAATCTGAGCATCCTTGAACAACAAAAGGTCCTGAGTAGCATCGCTATCAACTTAAGTCTGAGCTCTGAGTGTATCTTAGCAATGAAGAAACCAAGTCAAGGTATACAGCAAGTAGAGGCAGGGCCACACGAGAGGTAGGAGTTACCTGAAGTTGGGGGTCCCTGAAACATACAATTATCACCCAAAACCCAATTTTCTCAAAGCCAGAGGACACGGCCATGTTTTACTAGGACAGCACCCTCTGCTCTGAGAGCATCCTGCTCTTTCTGCAGAACTCTGCCTGCATGCTAATGCATAGCCTTCCGAGTACCTTGGTGCTTGTTGCTGGGCATACACTCTGTGGACCAGTCTTGTGGGATCACAGAGGCAACAAGATCAGCGAACTTGGTCAGAGGACAGCTGTGGGTGCAGCCCGGCAGTGTGAGGGGATATGGCTCGTGCCGTGTCTCATTCAGATAGTACATCTCCACTGAGTAGCTCCTGGAGAGAGGAGGAGAGGAGAGCAGAGGAGAGAGCTCTGTTAGTTCTGTGTTTGTCAGGTTGTCCCTGAATTTTTCCACTCGCCTGTAACATGTCCGTTGAAGGACCCATGGAAGAATTTATGAATGAGTAAACATTAGCCAATTCACTTATGGGCATGAGGAGACTGGAGCAGGATGGACAGAACAGGAGGGTGGAATTTCCTTTTTTTTTAAATTATTTATTATTTATTTGTTTGTTTTTGTTTATACAAGCACTGGGTACAGTCAGAAGCGCGGGAGGGTGAGAGAATTCACCAGAGCCAGAGTGGGGAGCAGAGCAGGCAGAAGGACCGAAGGACACTGCTGAGGGGAGCAGCGGGTGGCAGAAGGGGTCTGCGCGCCATGTGGGACCCTCCTCTGGTGGCCGGGGAGCAGCCGGGGATTGAACCGGCGCTGCAGAGGCCGCAGGCAGCTTCGCAACCCAGCGCTCAACCGCTGCGCCACCAGGGAGGCCCCTAGCATATTATTTTAAACATTTGTACTTAACTAAAAATTAAATACATTAAGAATGTTTTCATTGATCTTATCTACAACATTAAAGGTTTATGTACTTTAGGTGGCAAAAATCTAAAACTTGGGCCTCCCTGGTGCTGCAAGGGGTTAAGTCTCAGCACTATCAAGCTATTGCCAGCCACTGCAGCATAAGTTCGATGCCCGGCCAGGGATCTGACCCACATGGCACAGCAGACCTCTCCTGCCTTGCCCGCTGCTCCCCACTTTGAAATACACAGCAGTGTATTTCAGTCAGTCTGCCTGTTCTGCTCCCCACTTTGTCTCTGGTGAATCCTCTCACCACCCCCATCTCTGGCCTACACCCCAGTTCTTGCATGCATAAATAAATAAAAATAAATCTAAAACTCCTCTATTTCTATGCTCTCTTTCTTTTCTTCCAGGGGAGAGTGTGATCATCTTACTCGTGGTCATCTAATACGCAGACATCTACAGTATTTGTTAATTTAAATACCCCTTGTTCCTAATTTAAAAGCAAGTAAGTTGAAAAAGATGTCTGTGACATCAGTAACTGAAAGACGGTAGTTAAGCTGGCATACATTCAAATAAGTGTGATCATTTTAGGATATTAAATATAACCCCACAAAGACATAAATAAAGGGGCCTCCCCGGTGGCGCAGCAGTTGAGCGCTGGGTTGCGAAGCTGCCCTCAGCCTCTGCAGCTCCAGTTCGATCCCCGGCTGCTAGGCGAGGGTCCCACATGGCGCGCAGACCTCTCCTGCCACCCGCTGCTCCCCTCAGCAGTGTACTTGGTCAGTCTGCCTGCTCTACTCCCTGCTCTGGCTCTGGTGAATCCTCTCACCCTCCCGCGCTTCTGACTGTACCCAGTGCTTGTATAAATAAATAAATAAATAAATCTTTAAAAAAAAAAAAAGTTATTGCTGTCAAGTAGCAACAGTTTAAAAAAAAATTTTTATGCTATGTATACTTGTCTGTAATTGAAAACAAAGAACTTAAAAGAAAAAGATAATGAAAGCAATGGAACTTAAACTTTTGATATTTCTCTGGACTGTTAAAAAAATTCCAATATCCTACCTATGAGTGACTTTTGGTTACTTTCTTTGTTTTTTGTCTGTTTACATCTCTCCGTTGAAAATCCCCCCTCTGGATTCATCACATGGTTTTACTCAAGGGGGTGGGGAAAGGGAGGCTGTGGGACAAATGCTGCATCATCCTAAATGAAGCCGACTCAAG